>NC_038043.1:18896030-19496030 GCF_002211085.1 Panicum hallii
AGTAATGTGGAAAACTCGACTAAGTTGTGAATATTGAATGTTTGTTATTGTGCAAATGTTTGATTTGGATTTTTGGTTGATTGCATAGGCTAGTAGTTAAACTTGTTCGTGCAAATCGACCTAACCCAACTTGAACTAAATAATAAAAATTGAGATAGAACATGGGGGTAAAACCGTACATTCCTTTCTCCCTATTTTATCCTGTCAGAGTTTTCCTTTCCGAAGTTATACCCTATCTATCTCTCATAAATTTCGTTTGTTGCAATCAGATGGTGAACACCAGGCGCACCGGTTCTGTTCTGACCAGCAGGAACAGAACAACCAGAGTACTGGTCAGCCGCTGCGATGCCGCCACCACTGACACCGGAGCAGTTCTTCCAGCTCCAGATGCAGATGATGGCGACCCTGAACAACACCGTCCAGGCTCTGCAGCACATCCACGCCCAGCCACCACCTCCACCGCCGCCTCAGCCCCGTGATCGGCGTGCGGATTTCCTGCGAGGTCATCCTCCGACCTTCTCTCACGCCATGGACCCACTCCAGGCGGACGATTGGCTTCGTTCGGTGGAGCGCCAGTTGGTTGTTGCTCAGTGCGACGACCGTGAGCGAGTTCTGTACGCAGCAGGACAACTGCGAGGCTCCGCTCTTGACTGGTGGGAGTCCTACCCGGCTCAGGACCACGACTCTCTCACCTGGGTCCAGTTCCGTGAGCGCTTCAGGAGCCACCATATTCCTGAGGGCATCATGAAGATGAAGCAGAAGGAGTTCCGTGCTCTTAAGCAGGTAAATTGAAGGGAATTCTCTGCAATTTCTTTTGAACTTGATCTATCCTTGACCTCTTTCGTAAGCTTGAAATATTGAGCAATTTCTACCCTTGTTACCTGTGTTCGTTATTTCAGGGATCGATGACGGTGACGGAGTATCGTGACCGTTTTCTTCAGCTGGCCCGTTATGCCCCTGCTGACGTCGCTCGTGATAGCGATAAGCAGGAGTATTTCAAGGAGGGATTGGATGATTACATCCAGTATGCGCTGCTGAACCACCGCTTCGACAACTTCAACCAGCTGGATGATGCGGCCCTCAACACTGAGCGTAAGCGCCGGGAGATTGAGGATAAGAAGAGGAAGATGGCTCCATCCTCTTCGGGCAGCAACACTTGTCCCCGCTATCAGCATCCTCAGCAGCAGCAGCAGAGGCCGCCCCAGCAGTACCAGCAGCGGCAGCAGTTTCCGCCTCGTCCTCAGCAGCAGCAGCAGGCGGGGCAGGGTCAAAGGCTTCCGGCGCCTCCTGCTCCACCAGCTCAGAGGCAGGGAGTGCCCACTCCTCCTCCTGGGCAGCAGGCCGCTGCACTTCCTCGAGTGTGTTTCCACTGCAGCGAGCCAGGGCACTACGCCAACGTCTGCCCTCGGAAGGCGCAGGCAGGACAGCAGGGGCGAGCAGCTCAGCCCAAGGCCCCAGCTCAGGGCAGGGTGAACCACGTGACGGCCGAGTCAGCGGCCGAGAATCCTAACGTGGTTATTGGTACGTTTATGGTCAACACTCATCCTGCTACAGTGCTTTTTGATACCGGTGCTACGCATTCTTTCATCACTCAGTCTTTTGTTGAGCACCATGGTGTTCCTACTAGCACATTAAAGAGGTGCATGTTAGTATCTTCACCGGGAGGACAGTTGAGGTCTCATGTCTTCTGTCCCAGAGTCAGTGTGGCCATAAGGGGGGTAGATTTCAGTGCAAATCTGATGGTGGTAGACACCAAGGGCATTGATGTGATCCTCGGGATGGAGACTCTTGCTAAGTGGGGAGTCCGGATAGATTGTGCTCAGAGGACTGTTCTTCTGTCAGCACCGGATGGTCAGGAGGTCACTGTTGGAGCTACAGAGCCTTCTGGATTTTTTCTTCATCAGATGGAGGCTAGACCCACGGATGGTATTCGCGTGGTGTCTGAATTCCCGGATGTCTTTCCGGATGATTTGCCAGGTATGCCGCCTGATCGCGACATTGAGTTTTCCATTGATCTCTTGCCTGGCACAGCTCCTATTGCTAAGCGGCCCTATCGTATGGCACCTGTTGAGCATGAGGAAGTTAAGAAGACCATCGACGAGTTGCTAGCCAAGGGCTATATCCGTCGCAGTTTCTCTCCTTGGGCTTTTCCTGTCTTGCTCGTGGAGAAGAAGGATGGTGCGAAGAGAATGTGCGTCGATTATCGGGATCTGAATGCAGTCACCATCAAGAACAAGCATCCATTGCCCCGCATCGAGGATCTTTTTGATCAGCTTCAGGGTGCTTGTGTATTCTCAAAGATTGATCTGCGTTCGGGTTATCATCAGCTGAAGATTTGTCCTGAGGATATTCTGAAGACGGCATTCACCTGCAAGTATGGGTTATACGAGTATACGGTCATGTCCTTTGGCTTGACCAATGCTCCGGCTTTCTTCATGCATCTGATGAACAAGGTTTTCATGGATTATCTGGACACCTTTGTGGTGATATTCATTGATGATATCCTGATATATTCCAAGTCAGAAGCGGAGCATGAGAAGCATCTGAGACTCATGTTGCAGAGGCTCAGAGAGCACAAGCTGTATGCCAAGCTCAGCAAGTGCGAGTTCTGGATTGACGAGGTTCCGTTCCTCGGTCATATTATCTCCAAGGGAGGTATTGCTGTGGACCCTGGAAAGGTGAAGGATGTGCTTGACTGGGTTGTACCACAGACGGTGAAGGAAGTCCGCTCTTTTCTGGGCTTAGCTGGATACTATCGGAGGTTCATCGAGAATTTCTCCAAGATTGCGAAGCCTTTGACTTCCTTGTTAGAGAAGGGTGTGGATTTCTGTTGGACTGATGAGCGTCAGAAAGCCTTCGAAGAGCTGAAGAAGAGGCTGACTACGGCGCCAGTCCTTATTCTGCCGGACCAGAGCAAGAGGTTCATGGTGTACTGTGATGCTTCGAGGGATGGTCTTGATTGCGTTCTGATGCAGGAAGGCAGAGTGATAGCTTATGCCTCGCGGCAGTTGCGCCGACACGAGCTAAATTATCCCACTCATGATCTGGAGTTAGCCGCAGTTGTGCATGCTCTGAAGATATGGAGGCATTACTTGTTTGGGCAGAGGTGTGATATTTACACCGATCACAAGAGACTCAAGTATATTTTCACTCAGAATGAGCTGAATATGCGGCAGAGAAGATGGCTAGAGTTGGTCAAGGATTATGACCTGGAGATTCACTATCATCCGGGCAAGGCCAATGTAGTGGCAGATGCTCTGAGCAGGAAGAGCTATGTTAACATGGCCGTGGCTTTTCAGATGCCTCAGGAGTTATGCGAGGAGTTTGAGCAGTTGAGCCTAGGTTTCTTGCATCATACCTCGGGTACATCGTTCGAGGCGGAACCCACTCTAGAGGCTGAGATCAGGCAGCATCAGAAGGAAGATAAGAAGCTGCAGGAGATTCGTGAGTTGCTCAAGATTGGCAAGGCTCCTCATTTCAGAGAGGATGATTAGGGTACCCTGTGGTACAAGGGTCGTATATGTGTGCCGGATGTAGCAGATCTCAGGAAGTTGATTCTGAGCGAGGCTCATGATACAGCATATTCTATCCATCCAGGCAGCACGAAGATGTATTACGACCTGAAGGAACGATTCTGGTGGTATGGAATGAAGCGTTCCGTTGTGGAGTACGTGGCTATCTGTGACACTTGTCAGCGTGTCAAGGCAGAGCATCAGAGGCCAGCAGGGTTATTGCAGCCATTGAAGATTCCAGAGTGGAAATGGGACGAAATCACTATGGACTTCATTGTTGGCTTGCCTCGTACTCAGAAAGGGTACAACTCCATATGGGTAGTAGTGGATCGGTTGACGAAGGTTGCCCACTTCATTCCAGTGAACACTACTTACTCCGGTGCTAGACTTGCAGAGTTGTACATCTCCAGGATTGTCTGTCTGCATGGTGTTCCAAAGAAGATCATATCTGACCGAGGATCTCAGTTCACTTCACGGTTCTGGGAGCAGTTGCATGATTCGTTGGATACCAAGCTGCGCTTCAGTACCGCTTATCATCCTCGGACAGATGGGCAGACAGAGAGAACCAACCAAGTGTTGGAGGATATGCTTCGGGCCTGTGCTATTCAGTATGGTACCAGCTGGGATAAATGCCTGCCGTACGCAGAGTTTTCGTATAACAACAGTTATCAGGCCAGTCTGAAGAAATCCCCTTTTGAGGCTTTGTACGGTCGGAAGTGCAGGACTCCACTGTATTGGGATCAGATTGGTGAGAGGCAGGTGTTTGGTCCGGATATTGTTGAGGAGGCCGAACAGCTGGTACAGCGGGTGCGAGAAAATCTAAGGGTCGCTCAGACTCGTCAGAAGAGCTACGCGGATGTTCGTCGCCGAGATTTGACCTTTGCAGTGGGTGACCATGTGTACTTGAAGGTCTCGCCGATGAGAGGAATCCGCAGGTTTAATGTACGAGGGAAGCTAGCTCCTCGATACATTGGTCCGTTCAAGGTGCTGGAACGGAAAGGTGAGGTGGCATATCGTTTGGAGTTGCCTCTCAGTCTCTCAGGAGTGCACGATGTGTTTCACGTGTCCCAGCTGAAGAAGTGTTTGAGGGTACCAGAAGAGCAAGCACCGCTAGAAGGGTTAGATGTGCAGGAGGATTTGACCTACATCGAGCATCCGGTAAAGATTCTGGAGACATCCGAGAGAGTTACCAGGAACAAGAAGATCAAGATGTGCAGAGTTCAGTGGAGTCATCATACGGAGGATGAGGCTACCTGGGAGCGAGAAGATGAGCTGAGGAAGACATATCCCGATCTCTTTGCTAGCTAGCCTATTCGAATCTCGGGACGAGATTCCTGTAAGGGGGGTAGGTTTGTAACACCCTGAGGTAATTTCTTTAAATTTTAATGAGTTTATTTTGGGCTCAAATAAAATTTCCGGAGTTTTCCTTAATTTATCTCGCATTTAAAGTAATTTCATAACACAAGAAAATAAAATTAACTATAAGATCAACATGCTTGTGCATTCATGCTGGTGCATTGTTTTATTTGTGCTGGGTTTGAATTCAAATTTGTTTGAATTCAAATGGCTTTGTTTGAATGGTTAGAGTAAAGAAAAAGAAAAGGGAAGGGAGAAGGAATAAGAGAAGGCAGCCCAACCTTTCCCTTGGCCCGGCCCAGCTCCCCCTCTCCCTCTCTCCCTCACGGGCTTCTCTTCCCCTGGCCCATTTCCTCCCTCGGGCCCTCTCTCTTCTTTCCCCTGTTTTCCCCCGCGTGGGCCGCACGCTGGCCCGTTTTCCCCAGCCCGAGCGTCCGCGCCTCTCTTTCCTCTCGCTGCCAGCCCGGGCCCGCGCGTCAGCGCCCCCCTTCTCCTTGCTCCCTTCTTCTCCGGCGCAACCTCCCTCCCCGAGATCCCCGGCGAGCTCCCCTCCTCGGGCCCGCACGTCAATAGGACCGCCGCCACCCTACAAAGAGCCGCCCCAACCATCTGCACCCTAACCCTAGCTCCTGCGTCGCCCGAGGATCTCCAGCGCCGCCGCCCCTTTTTCCTCCGCCGCCCCATCACCTGGGCGCCACCGTGGGCACGCCGTGCCACCGCGCCACAGCCCGCGAGAGCCTGCGCATCAGCACCGCCTCATCACCCCGGAGCTCCAGAGCCATTCACCAACGACCTTGGCCCGTTCCTCGGTCCGAGTTTCCCCCAGAGCGCCGCCGCGGGTAAGTCCTCCGCCGCCAAAATTGGCCGCCGCCGGTGAGCCTCACACCCCCCTGACCCCTCTGCCAGCTTCACAGGTCCACCCCGAGCCGACCGTGGGGTCTAGGCACCTGGGGTACCCCTGCATCACCGTCCCCCGCGAAGAGCCGAGCCCTTCCGCCGCCGGTCGTCGTCGTTCTCCTCCGTCCGCCGCCGCCCCGGCCTCCACAACCCTTTGGTGCGTCTCCCCTCCTCTTCCTGGTTATTTTGCGCCAACCCCCGTAAGCTTTGGCAGGCCGTAGCCCCTGGAACGCCGCTCGCCGGTGATGCCCACCGCCCCTCACCGTCGCGCGCGAAGCCCGAGCCCCTCTAGGCCCAGCCGTAGCCCTAGGTCGTCTCCCCGTGCCCCGGTGGTCCTCCCTGGCTAGAAGTCGTGAAGCTTCGGCCCCCAGAGCGGCGGGAACGCCGAGCTCCGGCGAGCCCGAGCCCGAGCCGCGCCGCCGCAGCAGCCGCCGCCGGCGTCGCCACACCGCCGCCCGGACCCCCCTTACTTTCCCTGAGCCGTCCGATGCAGATCCAGTGGCCCAAATCGATTCCGCGCGCGAGTCAAAGGGCAGCGTACCGGTCAGCGCTGGCGATTTTACTAAAGAGTCCATGCGCTTTTCAAGAATCAACCCGCGGTCCACCGTAGTTCAAAAAATATTTACAGTTTAACCCTGTTTCTTGCGCGGACCCCCCTGAGCTCTTTGGAATTAGAACCCGCCGTCCAAGACCCAGGTTTTCATGTGCTAGCCCCTGAGTCTATGCTTTAATTATGTTTAGGTCCTCAGTTTTTGCACAGAACCCCCTGTAGTCCAGTTTCTCTCGCAAATAGGTCCCTAGGACTTGTTTTAAGCGTAGTTTTCGCGTTTTAGCTCCGTTTTAGGTGCTCTTTATATCCACGCGATCGTGGTAACGCGTAGAATATTTCTAGGCCAGTTTTATGTGCTGTTCTATTGTATTGGTGTACTTTTTCTTATATTTTGCTATTGTTTGCATGTATGTGCATGTGTGGCCCATGTATTGCTGTTATGATCGTGAATAGACGTCGAGCCACCGGAGCCGTACCAGGAGCAGCCATCTTCCGAGCAGTTCGAGCAGCAGCCGGGAGAGTACGAGGAAGGCAAGTATAACATGAACCTCCTATCACTTTTAAATACAATTTCATACTGCATTTTAATACTGTATACCTATAAGGACTTCCTAGCCACCTTTATATCTTTACATATATCCTTTGGGTTGCAGTTTGGTTAGTTGTGCTAGGTTGCTGCGCTATAACATATCTTGGTCCTTTTAATTAATTTGTTAATGATCTTATAGGTATACAACACCAAGCATTAAGTTGCATAAGATCATTAACAAATTAATTAAAAGGACCAAGATATGTTATAGCGCAGCAACCTAGCACAACTAACCAAACTGCAACCCAAAGGATATATGTAAAGATATAAAGGTGGCTAGGAAGTCCTTATAGGTATACAGTATTAAAATGCAGTATGAAATTGTATTTAAAAGTGATAGGAGGTTCATGTTATACTTGCCTTCCTCGTACTCTCCCAGCTGCTACTCGAACTGCTCGGAAGATGGCTGCTCCTGGTACGGCTCCGGTGGCTCGACGTCTATTCACGATCATAACAGCAATACATGGGCCACACATGCACACACATGCAAACAATAGCAAAATATAAGAAACAGTACACCAATACAATAGAACAGCACATAAAACTGGCCTAGAACTATTGTACGCATTACCGCGATCGCGTGGATATAAAGAGCACCTAAAACGGAGCTAAAACGCGAAAACTACGCTTAAAACAAGTCCTAGGGACCTATTTGCGAGAGAAACTGGACTACAGGGGGTTCTGTGCAAAAACTGAGGACCTAAACGTAATTAAAGCATAGACTCAGGGGCTAGCACATGAAAACCTGGGTCTTGGATGGCGGGTTCTAATTCCAAAGAGCTCAGGGGGGTCCGCGCAAGAAACAGGGTTAAACTGTAAATATTTTTGAACTACGGTGGACCGCGGGTTGATTCTTGAAAAGCGCATGGACTCTTTAGCAAAATCGCCAGCGCTGACCAGTACATTGCCCTTTGACTCACGCGCGGAATCGATTTGGGCCACTGGATCTGCATCGGACGGCTCAGGGAAAGTAAGGGGGGTCCGGGCGGCGGTGTGGCGACGCCGGCGGCGGCTGCTGCGGCGGCGCGGCTCGGGCTCGCCGGAGCTCGGCGTTCCCGCCGCTCCGGGGGCCGAAGCTTCACGACTTCTAGCCAGGGAGGACTACCGGGGCACGGGGAGATGACCTAGGGCTACAGCTGGGCCTAGAGGGGCTCGGGCTTCGCGCGCGACGGTGAGGGGTGGTGGTCATCACCGGCGAGCGGCGTTCCAGGGGCTACGGCCTGCCAAAGCTTACGGGGGTTGGCGCAAAATAACCAGGAAGAGGAGGGGAGACGCACCAAAGGGTTGTGGAGGCCGGGGCGGCGGCGGACGGAGGAGAACGACGACGACCGGCGGCGGAAGGGCTCGGCTCTTCGCGGGGGACGGTGATGCAGGGGTACCCCAGGTGCCTAGACCCCACGGTCGGCTCGGGGTTGACCTGTGAAGCTGGCAGAGGGGTCAGGGGGGCGTGAGGCTCACCGGCGGCGGCCAATTTCGGCGGCGGAGGACTTACCCGCGGCGGCGCTCTGGGGGAAACTCGGACCGAGGAACGGGCCAAGGTCGTTGGTGAATGGCTCTGGAGCTCCGGGGTGATGAGGCGGTGCTGATGCGCAGGCTCTCGCGGGCTGTGGCGAGGTGGCACGGCGTGCCCACGGTGGCGCCGAGGTGATGGGGCGGCGGAGGAAAAAGGGGCGGCGGCGCTGGAGATCCTCGGGCGACGCAGGAGCTAGGGTTAGGGTGCAGATGGTTGGGGCGGCTCTTTGTAGGGTGGCGGCGGTCCCATTGACGTGCGGGCCCGAGGAGGGAAGCTCGCCGGGGATCTCGGGGAGGGAGGTTGCGCCGGAGAAGAAGGGAGGAAGGAGAAGGGGGGCGCTGACGCGCGGGCTCGGGCTGGCAGCGAGAGGAAAGCGAGGCGCGGACGCTCGGGCTGGGGAAAACGGGCCAGCGTGCGGCCCACGCGGGGGAAAACAGGGGAAAGAAGAGAGAGGGCCCGAGGGAGGAAATGGGCCAGGGGAAGAGAAGCCCGTGAGGGAGAGAGGGAGAGGGGGAGCTGGGCCGGGCCAAGGGAAAGGTTGGGCTGCCTTCTCTTATTCCTTCTCCCTTCCCTTTTCTTTTTCTTTACTCTAACCATTCAAACAAAGCCATTTGAATTCAAACAAATTTGAATTCAAACCCAGCACAAATAAAACAATGCACCAGCATGAATGCACAAGCATGTTGATCTTATAGTTAATTTTATTTTCTTGTGTTATGAAATTACTTTAAATGCGAGATAAATTAAGGAAAACTCCGGAAATTTTATTTGAGCCCAAAATAAACTCATTAAAATTTAAAGAAATTACCTCAGGGTGTTACAAACCTACCCCCCTTACAGGAATCTCGTCCCGAGATTCGAATAGGCTAGCTAGCAAAGAGATCGGGATATGTCTTCCTCAGCTCATCTTCTCGCTCCCAGGTAG
Source organism: Panicum hallii (assembly GCF_002211085.1). Classification (NCBI taxonomy): domain Eukaryota; kingdom Viridiplantae; phylum Streptophyta; class Magnoliopsida; order Poales; family Poaceae; genus Panicum; species Panicum hallii. The sequence continues at coordinate 18,905,373 of NC_038043.1, forward strand.
CCTCATCCTCCGTATGATGACTCCACTGAACTCTGCACATCTTGATCTTCTTGTTCCTGGTAACTCTCTCGGATGTCTCCAGAATCTTTACCGGATGCTCGATGTAGGTCAAATCCTCCTGCACAGCTAACCCTTCTAGCGGTGCTTGCTCTTCTGGTACCCTCAAACACTTCTTCAGCTGGGACACGTGAAACACATCGTGCACTCCTGAGAGACTGAGAGGCAACTCCAAACGATATGCCACCTCACCTTTCCATTCCAGCACCTTGAACGGACCAATGTATCGAGGAGCTAGCTTCCCTTGTACATTAAACCTGCGGATTCCTCTCATCGGCGAGACCTTCAAGTACACATGGTCACCCACTGCAAAGGTCAAATCTCGGCGACGAACATCCGCGTAGCTCTTCTGACGAGTCTGAGCGACCCTTAGATTTTCTCGCACCCGCTGTACCAGCTGTTCGGCCTCCTCAACAATATCCGGACCAAACACCTGCCTCTCACCAATCCGATCCCAATACAGTGGAGTCCTGCACTTCCGACCGTACAAAGCCTCAAAAGGGGATTTCTTCAGACTGGCCTGATAACTGTTGTTATACGAAAACTCTGCGTACGACAGGCATTTATCCCAGCTGGTACCATACTGAATAGCACAGGCTCGAAGCATATCCTCCAACACTTGGTTGGTTCTCTCTGTCTGCCCATCTGTCCGAGGATGATAAGCGGTACTGAAGCGCAGCTTGGTATCCAACGAATCATGCAACTGCTCCCAGAACCGTGAAGTGAACTAAGATCCTCGGTCAGATATGATCTTCTTTGGAACACCATGCAGACAGACAATCCTGGAGATGTACAACTCTGCAAGTCTAGCACCGGAGTAAGTAGTGTTCACCGGAATGAAGTGGGCAACCTTCGTCAACCGATCCACTACTACCCATATGGAGTTGTACCCTTTCTGAGTACGAGGCAAGCCAACAATGAAGTCCATAGTGATTTCCTCCCATTTCCACTCTGGAATCTTCAATGGCTGCAATAACCCTGCTGGCCTCTGATGCTCTGCCTTGACACGCTGACAAGTGTCACAGATAGCCACGTACTCCGCAACGGAACGCTTCATTCCATACCACCAGAATCGTTCCTTCAGGTCGTAATACATCTTCGTGCTGCCTGGATGGATAGAATATGCTGTATCATGAGCCTCGCTCAGAATCAACTTCCTGAGATCTGCTACATCCGGCACACATATACGACCCTTGTACCACAGGGTACCCTAATCATCCTCTCTGAAATGAGGAGCCTTGCCAATCTTGAGCAACTCACGAATCTCCTGCAGCTTCTTATCTTCCTTCTGATGCTGCCTGATCTCAGCCTCTAGAGTGGGTTCCGCCTCGAACGATGTACCCGAGGTATGATGCAAGAAACCTAGGCTCAACTGCTCAAACTCCTCGCATAACTCCTGAGGCATCTGAAAAGCCACGGCCATGTTAACATAGCTCTTCCTGCTCAGAGCATCTGCCACTACATTGGCCTTGCCCGGATGATAGTGAATCTCCAGGTCATAATCCTTGACCAACTCTAGCCATCTTCTCTGCCGCATATTCAGCTCATTCTGAGTGAAAATATACTTGAGGCTCTTGTGATCGGTGTAAATATCACACCTCTGCCCAAACAAGTAATGCCTCCATATCTTTAGAGCATGCACAACTGTGGCTAACTCCAGATCATGAGTGGGATAATTTAGCTCGTGTCGGCGCAACTGCCGCGAGGCATAAGCTATTACTCTGCCTTCCTGCATTAGAACGCAACCAAGACCATCCCTCGAAGCATCACAGTACACCATGAACCTCTTGCTCTGGTCCGGCAGAGTAAGGACTGGCGCCGTAGTCAGCCTCTTCTTCAGCTCTTCGAAGGCTTTCTGACGCTCATCAGTCCAACAGAAATCCACACCCTTCTCTAACAAGGAAGTCAAAGGCTTCGCAATCTTGGAGAAATTCTCGATGAACCTCCGATAGTATCCAGCTAAGCCCAGAAAAGAGCGGACTTCCTTCACCGTCTGTGGTACAACCCAGTCAAGCACATCCTTCACCTTTCCAGGGTCCACAGCAATACCTCCCTTGGAGATAACATGACCGAGGAACGGAACCTCGTCAATCCAGAACTCGCACTTGCTGAGCTTGGCATACAGCTTGTGCTCTCTGAGCCTCTGCAACACGAGTCTCAGATGCTTCTCATGCTCCGCTTCTGACTTGGAATATATCAGGATATCATCAATGAATATCACCACAAAGGTGTCCAGATAATCCATGAAAACCTTGTTCATCAGATGCATGAAGAAAGCCGGAGCATTGGTCAAGCCAAAGGACATGACCGTATACTCGTATAACCCATACTTGCAGGTGAATGCCGTCTTCGGAATATCCTCAGGACAAATCTTCAGCTGATGATAACCCGAACGCAGATCAATCTTCGAGAATACACAAGCACCCTGAAGCTGATCAAAAAGATCCTCGATGCGGGGCAATGGATGCTTGTTCTTGATGGTGACTGCATTCAGATCCCGATAATCGACGCACATTCTCTTCGCACCATCCTTCTTCTCCACGAGCAAGACAGGAAAAGCCCAAGGAGAGAAACTGCGACGGATATAGCCCTTGGCTAGCAACTCATCGATCATCTTCTTAACTTCCTCATGCTCGACAGGAGCCATACGATAGGGCCGCTTAGCAATAGGAGCTGTGCCAGGCAAGAGATCAATGGAAAACTCAATGTCGCGATCAGGCGGCATACCTGGCAAATCATCCGGAAAGACATCCGGGAATTCAGACACCACGCGAATACCATCCGTGGGTCTAGCCTCCATCTGATGAAGAAAAAATCCAGAAGGCTCTGTAGCTCCAACAGTGACCTCCTGACCATCCGGTGCTGACAGAAGAACAGTCCTCTGAGCACAATCTATCCGGACTCCCCACTTAGCAAGAGTCTCCATCCCGAGGATCACATCAATGCCCTTGGTGTCTACCACCATCAGATTTGCACTGAAATCTACCCCCCTTATGGCCACACTGACTCTGGGACAGAAGACATGAGACCTCAACTGTCCTCCCGGTGAAGATACTAACATGCACCTCTTTAATGTGCTAGTAGGAACACCATGGTGCTCAACAAAAGACTGAGTGATGAAAGAATGCGTAGCACCGGTATCAAAAAGCACTGTAGCAGGATGAGTGTTGACCATAAACGTACCAATAACCACGTTAGGATTCTCGGCCGCTGACTCGGCCGTCACGTGGTTCACCCTGCCCTGAGCTGGGGCCTTGGGCTGAGCTGCTCGCCCCTGCTGTCCTGCCTGCGCCTTCCGAGGGCAGACGTTGGCGTAGTGCCCTGGCTCGCTGCAGTGGAAACACACTCGAGGAAGTGCAGCGGCCTGCTGCCCAGGAGGAGGAGTGGGCACTCCCTGCCTCTGAGCTGGTGGAGCAGGAGGCGCCGGAAGCCTTTGACCCTGCCCCGCCTGCTGCTGCTGCTGAGGACGAGGCGGAAACTGCTGCCGCTGCTGGTACTGCTGGGGCGGCCTCTGCTGCTGCTGCTGAGGATGCTGATAGCGGGGACAAGTGTTGCTGCCCGAAGAGGATGGAGCCATCTTCCTCTTCTTATCCTCAATCTCCCGGCGCTTACGCTCAGTGTTGAGGGCCGCATCATCCAGCTGGTTGAAGTTGTCGAAGCGGTGGTTCAGCAGCGCATACTGGATGTAATCATCCAATCCCTCCTTGAAATACTCCTGCTTATCGCTATCACGAGCGACGTCAGCAGGGGCATAACGGGCCAGCTGAAGAAAACGGTCACGATACTCCGTCACCGTCATCGATCCCTGAAATAACGAACACAGGTAACAAGGGTAGAAATTGCTCAATATTTCAAGCTTACGAAAGAGGTCAAGGATAGATCAAGTTCAAAAGAAATTGCAGAGAATTCCCTTCAATTTACCTGCTTAAGAGCACGGAACTCCTTCTGCTTCATCTTCATGATGCCCTCAGGAATATGGTGGCTCCTGAAGCGCTCACGGAACTGGACCCAGGTGAGAGAGTCGTGGTCCTGAGCCGGGTAGGACTCCCACCAGTCAAGAGCGGAGCCTCGCAGTTGTCCTGCTGCGTACAGAACTCGCTCACGGTCGTCGCACTGAGCAACAACCAACTGGCGCTCCACCGAACGAAGCCAATCGTCCGCCTGGAGTGGGTCCATGGCGTGAGAGAAGGTCGGAGGATGACCTCGCAGGAAATCCGCACGCCGATCACGGGGCTGAGGCGGCGGTGGAGGTGGTGGCTGGGCGTGGATGTGCTGCAGAGCCTGGACGGTGTTGTTCAGGGTCGCCATCATCTGCATCTGGAGCTGGAAGAACTGCTCCGGTGTCAGTGGTGGCGGCATCGCAGCGGCTGACCAGTACTCTGGTTGTTCTGTTCCTGCTGGTCAGAACCAGAACCGGTGCGCCTGGTGTTCACCATCTGATTGCAACAAACGAAATTTATGAGAGATAGATAGGGTATAACTTCGGAAAGGAAAACTCTGACAGGATAAAATAGGGAGAAAGGAATGTACGGTTTTACCCCCCATGTTCTATCTCAATTTTTATTATTTAGTTCAAGTTGGGTTAGGTCGATTTGCACGAACAAGTTTAACTACTAGCCTATGCAATCAACCAAAAATCCAAATCAAACATTTGCACAATAACAAACATTCAATATTCACAACTTAGTCGAGTTTTCCACATTACTCGACCAACACACTCGTTCTAGCGTATTTTCAATGGGATAGCTTAAACTGATAGGGTTAAACGAATTCAGGCCAACGTCTACGAGATATATCAAACTAACCCTCGGAAAAAGCAGAGAGGATTAGCAAACTCGAGGTTCAGAATCCAAGGAATAGAAGCAGAAACGAATGTTTGAGTTTTGCGGAAGCAGAGCAAGCGAAAGGAAATCCCTAAACTCGACCATTTCTATCTAGGCTTCGTCCTACAGTCAACACGGCTCTGATACCAATCTGTCACACCCGATTTATAAGAACATAAATCAAGCAATCATATATGCGCCAGGATCAAGTCACGCATATATACAACAGATTATCAAGATATCACAACACATGTCACGAATAAAAGCGTATAAATTATAAAATGAATATCTTTATTACAACTGAATCAAGAATCAGTTCAAGGAATGCGGAAGCGTAAAATGAATACATGAAGAGCTGGGCGCCACAGGGACGTTGACTGGGAGACAAACGCCTAGAAGTCGTCGAAGCCGCTGACGTAGTCCTCCACATTGCCGGGCACTGAGCAGCAGTCGAAGATATCCAAGAGAACAGAAGAGTAGAGAGGCAAGTGTGAGTACAAACTAGTACTCAACAAGTATAACACAAACTATGAGGCTCTAGGCTAGCTGACTCAACTGCGTTAGCTTTTAGTCTTGGCAAATTTTATTACAGCTAGTTACTACCAGTGGATGAGTTACCATAAACCCAATTGCATAATAAATTAATCAATATTAATTAAGAACTACTGAGAACCAACCAACCAAAACCACCCGGGGAATCTCCCTAATCAAAGGTTGATAACCCCACTAATCAAAAGGAGGATCTGGGCCGCTCATGACTGTGAGCACAGCTGATATATCAGTTTTACACTCTCGAGAGGTTGCACAACTTTACCCACAAGTCGTGAGCTACGCTAGTTGTTCATCACACTTTCTTAGGTGAGATGGCTAGCAAGCGCACTACGAGACCGTTACAAAGGATCACATTGGTAAGGTGTAACCGCTAAGGATTCTGGATCAGCGACGATGGGGCCCACCTCCGGGGGTACAAGACACACAGCACAGACCAAGCCGGAGGAGCAGGGACCATTGAAGCTTACCACCCCTCTTGCCCACGCAGGTAAGTTACTCCCAAACCAAAATGACCTAATTAGTAAGTCAAGACCGTCCCATTCCAGTCTTGTGGTTGCGCGGTTGTCCCAGGTTGTCGCTCTATGAACCGGTCCTTAGGGAGAGTAGCCAACCAAGCACTAAGCACCGTGCTGGCCCCCTAAACCATGTTTCTACAAAAACATATTTTTAAGGACGCACAAACCACTCAAGCACACAGCACAGAGGGTCGGCTCCAGAATTAAGTTGCATACGATCATTAACAAATTAATTAAAAGGACCAAGATATGTTATAGCGCAGCAACCTAGCACAACTAACCAAACTGCAACCCAAAGGATATATGTAAAGATATAAAGGTGGCTAGGAAGTCCTTATAGGTATACAGTATTAAAATGCAGTATGAAATTGTATTTAAAAGTGATAGGAGGTTCATGTTATACTTGCCTTCCTCGTACTCTCCCGGCTGCTGCTCGAACTGCTCGGAAGATGGCTGCTCCTGGTACGGCTCCGGTGGCTCGACGTCTATTCACGATCATAACAGCAATACATGGGCCACACATGCACATACATGCAAACAATAGCAAAATATAAGAAACAGTACACCAATACAATAGAACAGCACATAAAACTGGCCTAGAACTATTCTACGCGTTACCGCGATCGCGTGGATATAAAGAGCACCTAAAACGGAGCTAAAACGCGAAAACTACGCTTAAAACAAGTCCTAGGGACCTATTTGCGAGAGAAACTGGACTACAGGGGGTTCTGTGCAAAAACTGAGGACCTAAACGTAATTAAAGCATGGACTCAGGGGCTAGCACATGAAAACCTGGGTCTTGGACGGCGGGTTCTAATTCCAAAGAGCTTAGGGGGGTCCGCGCAAGAAACAGGGTTAAACTGTAAATATTTTTGAACTACGGTGGACCGCGGGTTGATTCTTGAAAAGCGCATGGACTCTTTAGCAAAATCGCCAGCGCTGACCGGTACGATGCCCTTTGACTCGCGCGCGGAATCGATTTGGGCCACTGGATCTGCATCGGACGGCTCAGGGAAAGTAAGGGGGGTCCGGGCGGCGGTGTGGCGACGCCGGCGGCGGCTGCTGCGGCGGCGCGGCTCGGGCTCGCCGGAGCTCGGCGTTCCCGCCGCTCCGGTGGCCGAAGCTTCACGACTTCTAGCCAGGGAGGACCACCGGGGCACGGGGAGACGACCTAGGGCTACGGCTGGGCCTAGAGGGGCTCGGGCTTCGCGCGCGACGGTGAGGGCGGTGGTCATCACCGGCGAGCGGCGTTCCAGGGGCTACGGCCTGCCAAAGCTTACGGGGGTTGGCGCAAAATAACCAGGAAGAGGAGGGGAGATGCACCAAAGGGTTGTGGAGGCCGGGGCGGTGGCGGACGGAGGAGAACGACGACGACCGGCGGCGGAAGGGCTCGGCTCTTCGCGGGGGACGGTGATGCAGGGGTACCCTAGGTGCCTAGACCCCACGGTCGGCTCGGGGTTGACCTGTGAAGCTGGCAGAGGGGTCAGGGGGGCGTGAGGCTCACCGGCGGCGGCCAATTTCGGCGGCGGAGGACTTACCCGTGGCGGCGCTCTGGGGGAAATTCGGACCGAGGAACGGGCCAAGGTCGTTGGTGAATGGCTCTGGAGCTCCGGGGTGATGAGGCGGTGCTGATGCGCAGGCTCTCGCAGGCTGTGGCGCGGTGGCACGGCGTGCCCACGGTGGCGCCGAGGTGATGGGGCGGCGGAGGAAAAAGGGGCGGCGGCGCTGGAGATCCTCGGGCGACGCAGGAGCTAGGGTTAGGGTGCAGATGGTTGGGGTGGCTCTTTGTAGGGTGGCGGCGGTCCCATTGACGTGCGGGCCCGAGGAGGGGAGCTCGCCGGGGATCTCGGGGAGGGAGGTTGCGCCGGAGAAGAAGGGAGCAAGGAGAAGGGGGGCGCTGACGCGCGGGCCCGGGCTGGCAGCGAGAGGAAAGAGAGGCGCGGATGCTCGGGCTGGGGAAAACGGGCCAGCGTGCGGCCCACGCGGGGGAAAACAGGGGAAAGAAGAGAGAGGGCCCAAGGAAGGAAATGGGCCAGGGGAAGAGAAGCCCGTGAGGGAGAGAGGGAGAGGGGGAGCTGGGCCGGGCCAAGGGAAAGGTTGGGCTGCCTTCTCTTATTCCTTCTCCCTTCCCTTTTCTTTTTCTTTACTCTAACCATTCAAACAAAGCCATTTGAATTCAAACAAATTTGAATTCAAACCCAGCACAAATAAAACAATGCACCAGCATGAATGCACAAGCATGTTGATCTTATAGTTAATTTTATTTTCTTGTGTTATGAAATTACTTTAAATGCGAGATAAATTAAGGAAAACTCCGGAAATTTTATTTGAGCCCAAAATAAACTCATTAAAATTTAAAGAAATTACCTCAGGGTGTTACATTCTAGGTAAGCACCTATAACTACTCACACATGGTACAATCTTTAATCAATCATCATCTTTGATAGTCACAAAGTTGTTCTTGTTACTCTATGTGGAAAAGGGATTAAGCAGTCTCAATCTCCGCGAGAAACGGACGATTCCTGAATCGAATTTAAACCTTGCAAGGGTAAACCTAACACACACGCTTGGAACACCAAAGGGTCGTTCCGAAGCAACCGTTTGCCTTTCATTCCGACTCGTGGATCAGATCCACCACAAGCGACTGCAGGACCATACGCACTTCTAAAGTGCAGGACGTCCGTCTGTAGCGCGACTACAAAACCCGTACTCCTGGTTGCCCAGCAACACGTATTCCTACACATCGAACCAAGTAACCAAAAGAAGCAAATACATGTGGTGGGGGGTATGTCCACTCCTCGGGCTGATTGGTTACTAGGCTTACCGCTTACCATATTTCACGGCATGTGGCTAGTACTTTCAAACGCTTAACCACCGCTACCACACACTGCGGCCTTATCCAGTTCAACAACACAGACGGGGTATCATCTCAAACATGATATTCCATAAAATTCCCGTCCGTCATCCTTATAGTGAATAACATGAACGTAAACATTACAATTCCTATATCGCGCGAGTGACAGGAAATCACCCGACTTCTACCGGTGCTATAAGCATAGCAGCTAGTCGGACTCAAGTTCTAGTATTCAATACATTGGTTCCTAGAATTATGCAACTAGGGTTCCAGACAATTCCTAAGAACTTAATGCATAAAGATATATATAAATAATATAGTTCGCAGTATAAATAAAGTAAGGGTTATGTCCAGGGCTTGCCTTCGCTGGTGGGGCTGGGGTCAGTCAAGTTAATATCTTCCGAACCTTGGTTCGGGGCTTCAGAGAATTCCGCGACGAGGTTCCCGGGGTATTCAGAACAAACTCCTTCTGGTTCCGGGATTAGCTGGTAATCTCCGTCGGCGAGAGTGGTTGAGTTTACATGACGTGCAAAAGTATAAATTATGGAATGCATATACTTTTAATTTAATTCACAATAAAGTTGCAATCCAAATGAAAGAATATTTCATTCCGACAAATAACCTAACTACCCTGCACTGGGCAGTCATTTATTGGGTATTACTTGTTTTATCTAAACCCATTAAACAACAGGGTTGATTACACTAATCTTCTAACTAGTGGCATAGGGTAACAGGTTGGGGTGTGTTTCTAATAATTATATTAAATAACTTTAGTTATTTGTTATATTAATTATTTATATGAAACTTATGTTACTATTACATTGTGGACTAATTAAACTATGTCCAATTTGTTTGACACCAAATCTTTGGTTGGAAATCTAATAACAGGTTATACTATTAAAGAACAGTACCCTAAAACATTTTCAGAATATTTAGTGCAATAACTAAATCACAATAGTTAACTTAAGTAAACTACATAGATAACTTGAATGAATTTTACAGAGCAAGATACTTCAAAACAGGAGCTACAAAAATTACTGAGCATAGATTGATATTAGATACATTTACTGCAGTTTTATTGGAATTTTATTCTAAAAGGAACTAAGCCACAAAATTAAATAAGATCAAAATTGAGATTTCAAGATGCAATTATAACTGGAGTTTTACACTAAAACTAGGGTTCAAAATTTAAGGACATCATGAACTACTCAAGATTGGTATTCCAGAAAAGTTTCATAATTTATTTCATGCATAATAATTATTATTTATGAATTACCTTTGAATTTAAGCTTGAAACTTATAACTCAAGTTATATTAGGTTTCTGATTCTCAAATTTTTATGATGAATCACACTTTTAAAGATCAAATTATGGTAGAAATTTCATCCATAAATATGCACAGATGCTTTTGAAATAAACTTGTGAAGGTTTTATTAACATATAACAAAGGTAACAAAATACTCTAGCTAGAGGGCTGATCTAAGCCTCAAAAATTTACACAAGGCTACTCAAATCATATGCAACACATGCTCCAAAAATCAACAGCAGCAAGGCTATAGATCACAAGATTCAATTAAAGCATCCCTTTACTTGTATTTAAAATACAGAACAAACTATGCATTTTCATAGCATGATCATGAAATAAAAGTTGTAAATTCATCACAAGGATTCTAACCCAACAAGTTTGGTATTTTTCTGATTTTTCTATGATTTCCTACACATTTTTGAACTTCACTGATTTGAAATAGAGGAAGGGACTGAAACTTTGCATAAAGGACCCTAGAAGAATTTGAATGCTTGCAATGTAGCCCCTAGCCGGAGTCAGAGCGGGGGACACAACTTTGACCGTAGATTCCGGCGAGGCTCGTCGCCGGCAGCGGGGGAGAACAGGGGGAAAAGCACGAGGGAGTCAAGGGCAACCTTCTGGGGGTTTTGGATGGGGTCGGGGAGGTCTGTGTGGGCCTGCCCACGGCGAGGCAGAGGCGGCGGCCGGGGAGAACGGCGCGGCGGCGCTCCGGTGTCCGAGCGGGGAAGGGGATTGGCCGGACAGCTGCGCGAGGATGAGGTGGAGCTGAAGGCGGGGTCTGTACAGGCGGAGTAGCGGTGGAGGGGTGGGGTGACGGTGAGCTCGAGCTCGCCGGCGTTCGGGCGGCAATGGCGGCGGCGTTCCGAGGCGTGGGAGTGGAGAAGGAAGGAAAGAATGTGTCCATTAGCTCCGTGGGGTAGTTGTAGTGCTCAAGCACACGCAAGCACGAGGACTGGGCGCTCGGTTTGGGGCTTGCCACGGCGGCGGCTCGGTGGCGGCCGAATGGCGGTGGCGCGCGCGTGGCGAGCGCAGGAGACGCCAGGGAGGGAGGGAGCAGAGGTGGGGGAGGTAGGGGGCGACGCGTGGGCATATGCAGTAGCTGGAGGTGGAGCTCGGGCACTGCACCGACGGTGAGCGGCGGTGGCAGAGCGAAGCAGAGGGGGAAGCGGCGGTGACAGAGGAAGAAGAAGCAGCGGGTGTCAGTAGGACTTGTTTGCAATTTGAGAAAATTCCAGGGACCCCTCTATAAAGAGAGATTTTCCATTGATACAAAATCCTAGTGAGAAAAATGTCTAAAGTGAAGTTGTAAAGAATTTCAAACCCTACAATAATGCTTTAGGGTTCAAGTTTAAAATCTCAAAGGATACAGTTTTATTTTAAGATTTGGAACCCAACTCAATTTGTAAGGCTTTTGTTATAATTCAAACAAAATGCTTTAATGTTTAGGGCCTTTTGGCCAAATTGCATGCAGTGTAATCATGACTAACCTTTTTACACTTTAACCCTTAAGTAAATCTGAGTTTTACTTTTATCTTTTCACCATTTCACATGTAAATCCTTATATCTTTGTGTTAATTACACATAGGTCCTTAGTTTCATACAAAGTCTATTTCTCTTAGGTTTTAACTTAATATTTGTACTTTTCTTCTCTATGGTCATTTGAATTTGACATTTAATAGCATTTTTACACAATTACACATAGGGACTTATAAAATTCATAATTTACAAATATACCCCTAGTTCTTTGTACAACTTGTATGTATTATAGCAAGCATACCTATATCACATTAATACCTAGTGTCTATACCCTTAATTACCTGAATGTTACAGCCAGGGGTAGCGACACTGGAGCCCCCCATCTGGGTGGGCCCTTCTCGAGGGGCTGAGTGCCATGCACGGCCCTCAGCAGCCCTAGCGCACTTGTCCGCCAAGGCAAATAAGGTGGTGACGGTTTTCACCTGATGGGTCGCCAGGTCTCCAATATCTTCTTGTCACGGACCTCCTGTTGGAAAGCCGTGATAATAGATGCATCGGAAATACGTGGAATGGTCCCACGTACCTTGGTGAAGCAGGAGATGAAGGCCCGGAGGGTTTCCCCGGGTTGCTGCCTCACAGCGTGGAGGTGGGTCTCCACGCCTTGCTGCTGGTAAGCGCTGGCGCAGAACAGAGGAGCAGGACGCAGGGAGGAAGAAGGGGGGGGAGAACTGAACCAGGGACTGATTTGTGAATTCAGAGAAAAGCAGGGACCTCACTGAAAAGGACTTGCAACTTTTAAACCAGTGCTCAAATGAAGATGGTCCAAAAAGCAAAAGTGCATGGTTTTTCAAACTCTACAACTTCTCTTTAAGGTTCATCTGCATTTGAGCAATAGTTTTGGAAATTAAATAGACTTAGTAATAATTTCACATTTTATGTAAATCCTATGGATAAAAATACTTTTACATGTATACCCAGGGGTAAATTCACCTGTTTTTACAATTTAACCATAGATATCATCTTTTGCAAAACAACCCTTATGCTTTTAAATTTTTCCCTCCATATCCACCCATTTTGCATAAAAGGACCTCTAGTTAAATTTAATTACATAAACACCACTTTTTTTTCCATAACATTGCACATATTAAACACACATTTGCCATTCTTTGGACATAATAGCATACCAAAGCTCTAAGGTGTGACCAAGCTAATTACCTGAGTGTCACAGCCTTCCCTCCTAAAAAGAATCTCGTCCCGAGATTCCGAAGCAGGATGGAATAGAAAGATCAAGCTCGGAAATTGGCTCGGAAGAAGTCAGGAAAATTATGTTGGAGATAAGATTCAGTTTCCCATGTTGCTTCTTCTTCCGTGTGGTGGTTCCACTGAATTTTGTACATTTTGATGGTTCCTCTTCTGGTACTTCTTTCTTTAGTGTCTAGGATTCTGATGGGATGCTCGGTATAGGTCATATCTGGTTCGACTTCGATAGCTTGGGCATCAATGATTTTGGTAGGGATCTTAACACACTTTCTGAGTTGGGATACATGAAAGATGTTATGGATGGCCGCTAATTGAGGAGGAAGTTGGAGACGATAAGCTACAGGTCCACAGATTTCAAGGATCTCAAAGGGTTCGATGTATCGAGGAGCAAGTTTCCCTTTTACACCGAATCTTTGAACACCTCGGATAGGAGATACTCGAAGATATACGAAGTCTCCAATTTGAAACTGTAATGGTCTTCTTCGTATATCAGCATAGCTTTTCTGTCGAGATTGGGCGGCCTTTAAATTGTTCTGAATAAGCCTAACTTTACCCTCTGCTTCCATAACTAGATCGGGTCCAAAAATTTTACGCTCGCCGGTTTGTGACCAACTTAAAGGAGTTCGGCATCGGCGACCGTATAATGCTTCAAATGGGGCCATCTTAATACTTGTCTGATAGCTATTATTGTAAGAGAATTCTGCTAGTGACAAGTATTTATCCCAGTTTTTGTCAAATTGAAGTATACAAGCTCTGAGCATATCTTCCAGAATCTGGTTTACCCGTTCAGTTTGCCCATCTGTTTGAGGATGATAGGCGGAGCTTCGAATTAACTTAGTTCCAAGAGCATCATGAAATTGCTCCCAGAATCGAGCAACAAATTGTGCTCCACGATCAGAAATAATTATTTTAGGTACTCCATGAAGACGAACAATTTGATCCAGATAAATCTCGGCATACTTCTTGGCAATATACGTAGTATGCACGGGAAGGAAATGTGCAGTCTTGGTTAATCGATCAACGATTACCCAAATAGAGACATGTCTCCGAGAAGTGTTGGGCAGGCCAACAATAAAGTCCATACTGATATCCTCCCACTTCCACGAGGGAATGGGTAGGGGTTGAAGGATACCAGTAGTCTTCAGATGACTGGCTTTGACTCTTTGGCAGATATCACATTCCGACACATATTTGGCAATTTCTCATCTCATACGAGTCCACCAAAAGTTCTATTTCAGATCCTGATACATCTTCGTACTGCCTGGATGTATAGAGAATTTGGACAAGTGTGCCTCGTCCATTATTTGCTTGCGGAGCCTATGGTCCTTGGGTACAACAATACGTTCGTTGAACCATAAAACTCCTTTAGAATCAACTCGGAAGCATTTATACTTTCCTTCTTCTTGTGTTATCTTCTGTTTAATGATTCTGACCCCTTTATTACACTGTTGCGCTAGAACAATACTATCTTTAAGTATGGCTTCAACCGAAAGATGGTTCAAGTCACCTTGGGAAACGATCTCTAGATTGAGCTTTCTCATTTCCCAACAGAGAGTCTCGTTGAACGCTTCAACGGATAGGCAGGAACAATGTACCTTGCGACTGAGAGCATCCGCAACGACATTGGCCTTGCCTGGATGATAATGTACTTCCAAGTCATAATCCTTGATAAGTTCTAGCCAGCGCCTTTGCCTCATATTCAGATCTGCCTGGGTAAAAATATACTTGAGGCTTTTATGATCAGTGTAAATATGACATTTTGTACCCATCAGATGGTGTCTCCAAATCTTTAGGGCATGAATAACAGCTGCAAGCTCGAGATCATGGGTGAGGTAATTCTGTTCATGAACCCTAAGTGCTCGTGATGCATATGCAATTACTCGGTTATCTTGCATAAGTACACAACCAAGTCCAGTTCTTGATGCATCACAGTAGATGTCAAAAGGTTTTGAAACATCTGGTTGAGCTAAGACTGGAGCAGTCGTAAGATGATTTCTGAGAATATGAAATGCATCTTCGCATTTTTGATCCCAGGAGAATTTTACACCTTTCTTTAGTAGTTCGGTCATAGGTTTGGCTATTCTGGAAAAGTCAGGAATGAAACGGCGATAATAGCCAGCTAGACCGAGAAAACTACGAATTTGATGGACGGAGGTCGGGGGTTTCCAGTCCATCACTTCTTGTACTTTACTGGGATCGACGGATATTCCATCACCAGAAATAGTATGGCCCAGGAATTTGACTGTATCTAGCCAAAACTCACATTTAAAGAATTTGGCATACAGGTGGTGGTCTCTTAATCGTTGAAGGATGACATGAAGATGTTGGGCATGATCTTCTGAGTTTTTAGAGTAGATCAAGATGTCATCAATAAAAACTACGACAAATTTGTCGAGTTCTTGCATGAAGACAGAGTTCATAAGGTACATGAAATATGCTGGAGCATTGGTGAGACCAAACGACATAACCAGATACTCATATAGACCATATCTGGTAGAAAAAGCTGTCTTGGGAATATCGCTGGGCCGAATCTTAATTTGATGATACCCGGAACGAAGATCTATTTTAGAAAACACCTTGGCTCCGGCTAACTGATCAAAGAGGATATCAATGCGGGGTAGAGGATACTTATTTTTGATGGTCACCGCATTGAGAGGACGATAATCCACACATAGCCTCAAGCTATTGTCTTTCTTTTTCACAAATAAGGCTGGACAACCCCAGGGTGATGCACTAGGACGAATGAAACCTTTGTCTAAGAGGTCTTGGAGTTGGGTTTTTAACTTGGCCAACTCGTTAGGAGGCATACGATATGGTCTCTTAGAGATAGGGGCTGTACCAGGTTGGAGTTCTATGATAAACTCGATATCTCTATCTGGGGGCATTCCAGGCAAATCGTCTGGAAAAACATCAGGATACTCGCAGACGACAGGGATATCTTTTAACTTGACCCCAGTGGTAGCATAAGTACAAGGGGTGAAGTGTTGCTGTTGTGGAAGATAGAGAATGGTTGACTCACTCTCAGGTGAATTTATTTCTATAGTTCGGGAAGGAATATCTAAGGACACATGATGCTGGGTCATCCAGTTCATACCCAAAAGGACATCCATTCCTTTTAGGTCTAATACTAGCAAATTTGTTTTGATCAGATGACCACCCAGCTGAATTGGTACCATTCTACAGATTTGATTGGACAAAATCTTACCACCAGGAGTTATAATCCTATAGGCTTCATTTATATAACCGATATCCAAGCCCACTTTGGTCCTGCAATCCATACTAATAAAACTATGGGTGGCACCAGTATCAAACAGAACAATAACGGGATGATGGTTGATAGAAAATGTACCCGTCATTATCGGTGCCCTTCAGGGAGTTCGGAGAGTGTGGTGAGGTTCACCCTTCCTTGGCGGACCTGGACCACCTGTTTCTTGCCCTTGCCCTTGTTGGTTGGATTAGATGTTTGCCCTTGGAAAGATTTCCTAGGTTGAGGGCAATCCTTGATGAAGTGAAACGGGCTTCCGCAATTGAAACAACGATAATTGCTGTTTCCAGGGATAGCTGGCGGAAAGCTCGGCCGCAGACCTTGTTGGGGTTGTTGCTGATTTTGTGGCAGTGATGGTCGGTTGAATTGTGCTTGTTGGGGAGGTCGAACTACCCATCTGCCAGGTAAATTGCCTCGAGGCGGAGCTCGAGGAACATTACTTGGGACCAACCGATACCTTGGCGACTGTGAAGTTGCAGGTCCTGAAGGTGCTTTTCGTTTCTTTTCTGCTCGGTGGGCGGCAATGCAATCTTCCTGAGTAATGGCCATGTTGACCAACTCATTGAAATCGTTGGCCTTCACTAAATTCAGCCATTCTTTGAGCTTGGTGTTTAAGCCTCGATGGAAGCGATCACATTTGCGGGCATCCGTGTCCGCATGTGATCCCGCATACTGGCACAGGTGATTGAAAACCTGTGCATACTGTGTAACCGTACGGGTACCTTGGGTCAGACTTAGAAATTCATTGAGCTTTCGCTCAATGAGTCCTGCTGGTATATGATGTGCGTGGAAGGCAGTCCGAAACTCATCCCAAATGACCACGTGTTCGGCGGGTTGCATTGCATGAAACTGGTCCCACCAAAGACGAGCATGGCCTCGGAGTTGTTGGGCTGCGAAGAGCACCTTGTTCTCCTCTGAACATGGAGCTGACAGTAAAGCGAACTTAGACTCGATAGTCCGCAACCAGGCATCTGCGTCCAGAGGCTCATCGGCCTTATGGAATAAAGGAGGTTGGGTGCTGAGAAAGTCCTGATAATTGGCCGATAGAGGTTCACCTCGACCTCGAGGTTGCTGTTGGAAATGGCCCATCTGAGCTTGCACAAGTTGATTTAGAAGCTCGGTTTGCCGGGCCATAACCTCGGCCAGGTTTGGAGGTGGCGGTGGTGGTTGCTGAGAACTACCAGGTTGTCCTGCCCGGAATCCTTCCGGAGTTTCACGAGTAGCTCCAACCATCTGAAATAAAGGAGACATCCATTATCAACCATAATCTTGCTCCAATTTCAGATAATATGCAATTACCAAATGAAATTGTAATGCATATGCTCCATTCAATCCACTTACATAGATACACAGATTTTGAACAAGATAACCAAAACTCAGGATTTAGATTACTATACAGATACTGATATCCTTACACCTTACACTAGAATACTCAAATTATTACAAACTTTTATCTAAAAATACATGCCACACATACAACAAGTAGCTTTATAACTAAATCATCTACACACTACTTATGCTACATCTTATACACTTATTACATCTAACCCATCCCCCTTTCAGCCATAACTAAAAGTCATCAAAATTTCCCACTGATGACTGACTTCCAGAAGAGGAATGATAGGGACTAACGACCGGATCCCCGTGCTCAAAATCAAGTTCTGAGACTCCTTCAATCTCCTCGGGATCTTCCTCTTCAGCCTCAGGTGCTGCCGGTGCTACAGGAGGAATCAGGGGCTGTTGCAATTCCTCAATCTGAGCTTGAGCGTCATCCACCGCAAGGATCAGATCTTCGACTTGTGTCTGTAAAAATTCGATAACAGTATCCCGCTGAGTGATTATATGATCACTCTCATTAATCTGATCTTCCCGATGATGGATGGTCTCGTTTTGAGTAGCAATAATCCCATCCTTTTCAATTACTACAGCTCGGAGTTGATCCACCTGGGTGATGTGTCTGGCAGCTTCCCCGTGGAGACTCCGCGCAGCATTAATCAGATGGCCTATCTCACGCGTAGCAACATATGATAGTGGTACTGCACGCCCGTGAAACGCCTCATTCCTTGCAGTACTTCTTCTGGTGGACCTTCCAGTCTATGACTCTCAGGAATTGTCCCGAGGTCCCGCTCTGCTTCATCAGGATTTGTTGTAGCAAACAAACCAATGGGTTGTCCTACAACTTCCTTAGGGTGTTGACTGCAGAAGGCATAAATGGCTTCTAGAGCTGCTGCTTCGATAGTATCCACAATTCGGTAGCCTATCATACTGATCTCAATAGGATGCCATTGTGAACGAAAAGGATGTTGAGGGATAGTCATCCTGACATGAGCTCTATGGATTCCTTCTTCCACATGTTCCACAGCATCATACTGAGGAGGTTCCGTATAAAAGAAGGTTTGCAAAGACTCCCAAAGCAAACGGGGAAAACCTTCCCAATGAAGGGCATTAGTGTGGAGATGCCCTTCCGGATCCCAGAAGACATTGGAAGGTGCTGCCATCTGCGATCAAAATGCAAATGGTGAAACTTTTTATCTTGTTAAGAGAGTACAAGATAAACAGAGCAAGATAACCAATTCTGATAACCGCAAAGGCTAGAAATCAAATGAAAAACTAAGATTTCATCTAAGGTACCCAACCTAAAGCTATCCTTAACACTTCATTAGCCCACCCAAAGACAAACAACATATCTTCATATGTGGAAATGCTTTTATTAACAGGTTATGCATGCACGTACTACTCGTCCTTACAACCAAAACAACTGCCGAGTATCCTCGGGCTTACGTGGTTAATTCCGGTGGCACATTCATACGTCTCTCACTATATATACTAATCGATAAATCCTACGCATCCTATTAGCGTAAGCGTGGTCAGTGTACCTGCAGAAAAATACACTGATATAAATATATTTCATGAACCTTTCATGGCAGCACGACATGAAAGCGTCCCCAAACATTACTGTTCACTATAGAAACAGCATCTGTACAATTACCGCCGTACAGACAACGTTAACATACGTCATCGAAACAACGTATTCACGGGGGGTACCGCAAAATGCGGGGGTATGAACAGCGATCGCCATACCCTGCGCCGAACCATATGCTCCCAATATAATCAACCTAAGTTGATATATTGGCAGCATCTCAAGTAGGCCACTGCTTGAGAAACAGCGTTCGGTTCGCATCACCGACGGGAAGGCCAAGCTCCCTCAGTTGGCTGAGGATCCTTACCCTCTTACCTCCGTACGTAGGTGTCGTTACAGGAAATAAAATTGGATTGTGCAAGAATTTAAGTTTTGACGGAAAGTAGTGCTGCAAGTCAGAACTACCTATACATATATAGATACTATTAGCCACCTGATACTTTCCCATATAAACCCTTAGGGCTTTACGTTCTAAGCACAACCTTAACGGATCCAACGTACTTTATAAACTCATTTGTTGGCAAACTTTTATCCAGAAAACACCTTTTAAGAGCTTCTCCGGATGTAAAAATAAACCTACGGCTCTGATACCAGCTGTGGCAGAACCGCTCGAATTATTCCGACTCAAGTGCGCTATTGATCGCCGTACAACTGCAATCAGCCCAACGCACTTCAAACGGAACAATCCTTTGGTCTGTCGGGTCTCCGCCCGATGCAACCACGGTTCAGCAGGATCGAAGCAGGTTTACCTCGCACGAAGGCGAGTTCACATCACAGAATAGCTCATCAACTTTTTAATTTACAACCATACATACATTATTACAAACCGAGTTCAAAGATAAGTAAATTTATACAAACCATGTTCAAACTGACAAGCGTAACAGCTTGTCTAAACTCACAGCGGAAGAAAAGGTTTTTACGCGACTACACACGTCGCGAAGGCGAACACCAAGCTTAGCCCAGGGCCTGGTGTCACTCCGGAGGGTCAGTGCCGGCCGGGGACGGGTCCCACTCCACGGACCAGCCAAAAGGAACGGACATTGGCCACACAAGGTTGTCCGTGGTACTCTCGTAGGTTATACCTGAAACAGACATTAGCAAGGCTGAGTACTCTAATACTCAGCAAGGCTTACCCGGGGCTGGGTATACTTTAGCCCATAACTAGACTCATGAAGGCATTGTAAAGGCTCTGGGTTTATTTTCAGCTGAAAAGTAACAAAGAGTATGAACTATTTTCGAGTTTTAGCTTTCATTTTCTAGTTGAGTATTTATTCTAGATTAGCACCTACACTAAGCAAGCAAGGTAGTGATTATCATCCATCAAGATTATCCATCATTAGTTCCACTTTTTACTCAATGTGGTAAAAGGGATCAGCAGTCTCATGCATCGTGAGAGGCGGACGATTCCTGAATCGAGATTCAACCTTGCAAGGTAAACCTAACACACACGCTTGGAATACCAACAGGGCGTTCCGAAGCAACCGTTTACCTTTCTTTCCGACTCGTGGACAGGCCACCACAAGCGACTTGCAGGACCGTACGCACATCACTCGTGCAGGACATACGTCTGTAGCGCGACTACAAAACCCGTATTCCTGTCTGCCATGCAGAACGTACTCCCACAGGTCGGTGCGTGTGAACATAACATAAAGATCGAGTGGTGGGAGGTATGTCCACTTACCGGGCCGATTGGTTACTAGGCTTACCGCTTTACCATATTTCGCGGCATGTGGCTAGTACTGTTCAAACGCTTAGCCACCACTACCACACATCTCGACCTTATCAACTTTTAACGAAACAGACAGGGTAAACTTCCAGGTCATGATACAGCACATGACCCTGTCCGTCATCCTTATAGTGGTTGCAGGAATGTAAACATGTAACTCCTATATCGCGCGAGTGATAGGAAATCACCCGACTTCTACCGGTCCTATTAGCGAAGCATCTATCCGATAAGGACTCGGGAGCATTACATTGGATTCCTAGGATTCATGCATCTAGGGTTTCATTACAACTCCTAGATTTAATGCAAGATATAATATAATAGACATAGATTGCAGTGTAAATAAAGTAATGGGATATGTCCGGGGCTTGCCTTCTGGAGTAGGGGTGGGGGCAGGAGAGTCAGAGGTTTCCGAACTCGGGTTCGGGGCTTCAGTTAGTCCTTCGACGACTTGCGCTGGATCTTCTGGGAAGCCTTGGTCTTGTCCTAAGACCAGTTCGTAGTCCCCGTCGTCGAGTGTCGTTGATTCTATATGAGATGCAATAAATTAAATAAGGTGAAATTTAAATTTAAAAATTCACATTTCAAATATTATAACTCATCCAATTAACACACAAACATGCATAAAATAAAGAGGTTTCAGATTTAAAACACAATTTATAAAGATATGGTAGAGTTTATTGCAATAAGAACTAAAACATTTAAATTAAATTTGAAATGAACCAAAATTTGAATTAAAAACTTTTAAATAAAAGATTATAGAAACTTGTTTATATATTAAACATTATAAAATATTATATTAGTGAATGATAAAAGATTCCAATTAAAGAAGGCTATACATTAGGTTTATTTCAAATTTGAAAGTTCAAATAAATAAAGTTAAATTTTAAAACAAGTTTAAGTTTGCAACTTTGTACAAGGTTATCTAGTGCTCAAAGAACATTTATGCCAAACTTCATAAGTAACTAAACATGAAATGACAAGGTTAAGTGTACATTACCCCTTAACCTTAGATTTAAAATACAGGTAAAAAATATTTTGTTTCAAACTAAACTCTATTAACAAAAGTCATAGAGTTTGGAATCTAGTTCCTAACAAAACTGGTTTTGCTATTTTTGGATTTTTCTATGAATTACTACGAATTTTACAAGACAGGAAATGCTTTCACATGAAATAACAGGCATCCTTTACAAACTAGTCCCTGCATTTTACAACTAACCCCCTGGAAAGAAAACACAGAGAGCAATCAGGTCCAGGGCCATGGCCGGCGGTGGGGGAGCACATGTCCGGCCAAATTCCGGCCGGGGAAGTCGCCGGCGGTGAGGGGGAAAAGGAGGGGGAGCACGAGGAGGTCTTAGGCTACCTGTGGGTGGTCTTGGGGAGGCTCGGAATGGTCGGAGACGAGCTGCCCACGGAGGGCCGGGCCGGCGGCCGGAGGCGCACGGCGGCGGGGAGGTTCCGGCGGGCGGAGGAGGAAAGGGCCGGGCTGGGAGGCTGCAGTGGGGCACGGGGGGGCTGCTGGTGCAGTTGGTTTGGGAAGGAAATGAGTGGAGGGTCGAGTTCCACGGCGACCGAAGCTCGGCGGCGCTAATAGGGCGGCGGCGAGGTCTGTACGCGCGCGGGGGAGACCTGGGGTGTCTTTTTATAGACGAACGGAGTGACGGCGAGCCGCTGGTGTCATAGAGCAGAAGAGAGGGGGAGATAAGGCTTGCCCATGGGGGTTTTGCGGTGGCGGCAGTGACTCCGGCGTGCGGCTCTGCACAGGCGCCGTGGCGCGCGGGCTGGGCGCCAACAGGGGAGGGGCTTGAGCGGTGGGCGACAGGAGGATGACGCGTGGGCAGGGGTGGCACAGAAGATGGCCGGCGGTGACCAAAAGCGGTGCATTACGCCGGCGGCAGAAGCACCAGACGTGCAGCGGCGCAGAACAGAGGAGCAGGACGCAGGGAGGAAGAAGGGGGGGAGAACTGAACCAGGGACTGATTTGTGAATTCAGAGAAAAGCAGGGACCTCACTGAAAAGGACTTGCAACTTTTAAACCAGTGCTCAAATGAAGATGGTCCAAAAAGCAAAAGTGCATGGTTTTTCAAACTCTACAACTTCTCTTTAAGGTTCATCTGCATTTGAGCAATAGTTTTGGAAATTAAATAGACTTAGTAATAATTTCACATTTTATGTAAATCCTATGGATAAAAATACTTTTACATGTATACCCAGGGGTAAATTCACCTGTTTTTACAATTTAACCATAGATATCATCTTTTGCAAAACAACCCTTATGCTTTTAAATTTTTCCCTCCATATCCACCCATTTTGCATAAAAGGACCTCTAGTTAAATTTAATTACATAAACACCACTTTTTTTTTCCATAACATTGCACATATTAAACACACATTTGCCATTCTTTGGACATAAAAGCATACCAAAGCTCTAAGGTGTGACCAAGCTAATTACCTGAGTGTCACATGCGCCACCCTGACGGTGATGTTGCATGGACGCAAATCCCCCCGCCGAGCCTGGGGTGACCTGTGCCAAGTTGAGGAAGGCGGTCGACGTCGTCACGCCAATGCCTCAGCACGTTGGGTGAGGCCGCCAGATCCGGCGGGTTGCGCAGCAACTCCCTGGCCGCCACCAACGGTCCGTTCGGTGCGGGCTGCGTTGGGGCCTTGGAGGCCTGCTCTGTAGCACACTGTGGTGCAACGCGCGCCACAACCATCAATGGAAGACGGCGAGAGGCATGCAGTGCCGATGATGCCACTTCCTCCCCCATCGGGTGGTCATGGTGCTTGACTGCCCGTGGCATTGTGATCTCGAGCCTTCGATCAAGCGCAAACCAAACCTACCCTTACCTGGCGCGCCAAATGTCGAAGGATTTCTCCAGCCGGGTGGCGGAGTGCACCCACCTAATCCTAGCTTTGGATGAGTTTGGGGGTATTCAAGGCATGCTCGATCTAGAGGCGTATGAACACGAATAGCACACACGGGTTTAGAGTGGTTCAGGCCACCTGAGCATAAAATCCTACGTCCACTGTGTGATATATTGTTTGTAAGTTTGGAGGAGCAACTGCTAACCCTGCGAGAGTGCAAACCTCTGTGTGCATGAACTCTTGTGTGTCCTCTAACGTGCGCGCTCTCCCTTTTATAGGCTCAAGGGGAGCGCGTACACTGAGAGGTGCCCTGACAGGTGGACTCGGTGATACATTAAATAATGTACACATTGGAGCCTTAAATGCCTCAGACCCGGAGATCTTCCTCATCAGCCTCCATGCATATCCTCCGTCTGGATATGGTCTTGTGCCGTCTTGCTAGCATAGGGTCTGCTGCCGCTGACATACGTAGAGGGAGTCGTGCTGTCGATGTAGAGTTAGCTCCCGCTGATAGGCGAAGGGGCTATACTGACCTGCCGTGATGTAGCCTTTGCGCACTGTAGCTACGCACATTGTAGCCTTCCTGTAGCAGGTCATAATAACTCTTCGCCCACACGCACGGCGCTATGATGTGACCATACGTCCCCATGTCCTGCGAACCGCCTCGGTAACTGGCGGGCCGCCAAGGTAATTGGCGGGCTTACCGTGCTGTCACCCATACCTGCCCAATCATATCAGTGGGCAGCCCATGCTCTGTCTTGGGTGCGCACACCCCAACCACCCGCTTTTAATGCGGTAGTTATGCTGGCTTTTCGCAGAAGGCTGGTATCCACCGGACACGTGGCGGTGCTGGTTTAGCGGCCGCTTCCTCAGGGGCATGTGGCGGCACCGGACCCCCTCCCTGGTGGGGTGGGAGGTCCGGGCCCCCCTGGCTGGCCCAGGCGCTCAGGACCCCTAGGGGTCCGGCTTCCACACGTGAGGGCCTAAGACCATCCTGCGGTGGTCCGGGCCCGTGGTAGCTATTCCTGAGCACTTTTCGTCCTTGCGGGCATGTGTAGGCACCGTACCTGCTAGTATGTGGGAGGAGCTCCCGAGACCGTGCCCCTAGTTGTCAGGCCCGGGCCTTACATCCTGTCACCCAGAAGCTTAGTGTGAGGTTATGGATAACCTCGCACCCCTCGGGCTGGATACTCTAGTAGGAGGTACTCCTGTCTGTATGTACCGACAGACATTCTTCAATCCAAAGGTCATAACCACATATTTGAACAGTCCTACTGCCCCAGGCACTCTGAACGCGGTCTTGTTTATATCCTCCGGAGCCATGAAGATTTGGTTATAGCCGGCATTGCCGTCCATGAAACTCAAGATCTTATGACCGGCAGCTGCGTTGATCAATGTCTCCGCGACAGGCATCGGGTATTCATCCTTTGGAGTAGCCCTGTTGAGGTCCCTGAAGTCTACACAGAATTGCCATCGGCCATCTTTCTTTTGCACAGCTACAACACTTGAAATCCACTCGGCATACCTGCAGAGCCTGATAAATCCTGCTTCTAGCATTTTCTCCACCTCTTTCTTGACTTCCACCAGAACTTCAGCCTTCATTTGCCGTGCTCGCTGCTAAAATGGCCGAAATCCCTTCTTGAGAGGGAGCCGATGCTCAACTATGCTCCTATCCAACCCAGGCATCTCTGTATAATCCTAGGTGAAGCAATCTGCATACTCCTTTTGCAAAGCTATCATTGGCTCTCGTCGACACAGATTTAACTTTTTGCTGATAAATGTTGGTCGTGGCTTATCCCAAGGACCAATGTCAACTTCTTCAAGCTCATCAGCTGATGTAAACCCGTATCCTAACTTTTCGTTATCTGTTAAGTCAACACTGCAGATGGACAGAGAAGATAACAAAAAGAATTTTGGCCGATCGTTGAGATCGGCCGCTTTATAACCTTCATTGATCTTTGAAATTTTACAATTGAAGTATGGTCGGCTGCTAGACCAGGCCTCCCTGTAACTGCTATGATCATATAAAACACTTGCCATCAAAAGTTTACATTTTATTTTTTGGGGCCGATCACGGGAATCGGCCTTGCCGAGTGCGTCAGAGCAGCTCGCCCTTTGTGATTTGTCTACTTTGTAAGGCCAGTGGATAAGACCAGCCTCACCCCATTTTTTGTAGCTTCGACGCGGTTGCAGCCTTCCAAACTGATCCCTGAGATCGGCTCTTGGTCTTCCGCGTCCGAGATGCTCATGGCGGCATGTGAGATCTCGATTGAGTCATCTACATGAACCACCTCTACCTTATCTCCATCCCACTGAATTAGACATTGATGCATTGTGGAAGGGATGCAGCAGTTGGTATGGATCCAATACCTGCCAAGTAGGACATTGTATGTACTCTTGCTGTTGACGATGAAGAAAGAGGTTGGGATGGTCTTGTTTCTAACAATTAGATCCACACTAAGGACGCCTTGTGCCTCTGATGTTTGGCCGTTGAAATCACTCAATGTGACGTTGGTCTTGATCAGATCTCCAGTGCACTGCCCCAACCGACACAGCACTGAGTCCGGCATTATGTTAACTTTCGCTCCTGTATCGACCAACATCTTGTTGACAGGCTGGCCATTTATGTAAGCCTTGAGATATAAAGCCTTCAAATGCTTGTAGTTCTTCGCTCGGGCTTCTCGAATATAACTAGCCGCGGCCCCAAATCAAGCTGGGCTACCAGCAACTCTTCATGGCCTTGAGCGTGGAACTCTGCGGGGAGTACAAACACCATATGTGTATCAGCCGATGTCTTTGCATCGGCTCTTGCTGGCTTTGGACGCCACTCCTTCTTGGGTGTGCACGACTCCCTTTTCTGGGTGTAATGGACTTTGTCCGCCAAATCCGGATGCGCCTTCCTCAGTGTCTCAAGATATCTGGCCTCAGCTCCCTCCAAACTACGCAGCCACTGTACCCTACGTTTCTAGGAACGGTTAAGTCCATCAGGGCACCAACGCAGCCAGTGATACTTATCCTCCTCCTCTTCAAGGTCCACCCTTCTTCGTGGTGGCTGAATCTGCTCATGCAGGGGCAGTACAGATACCAAACTTCGGAAAACCGAGACCCCTTCGGCATCACACTTTCGGGATCCGCACTCCGGGCAATCCTTAGTAGTAGGCAATCGGCTCATGACAGAATCCCAACAATACTTGAAGAATTGGCAATGCCAATGATCACGCGTGTCTTCCCGCTTCTTCAAACTTTTCCCAGTACGGCGTTCATACTCTTCCTCCTCCGACTCACGCTGGAGACGTTGCTGGTACTGGTATTCATATTTTTTGAGGAGATCTGAAGAAGCCGGTCGCTGATTCCTGACATGCCTTACTTGTTCTTCCATGATATATCCCTTTTCCCCTTTTTGGGGCCGATCGTAGGGATCCGCCTCTTTATTCCTGGTGCGGCGGCATGGTGCTAGCCCTACCATGTTAATGCCGAGTGCGAAATCTAATTGTCGCCTCGTAGACCGGTCAAAACCCTCCACCATATTCACACTTAGGAAAGGTTGGGTATCGACCTTCATGGCAGTTTGACCCAAGATCAATCGGCCTTGCTCGATAGCCGATTGGATCTGCCGGCGGAGTTCTTTGCAGTCGCTAGTGTTGTGAGTGAAAGAATGATGCCACTTGCAATATGATCTCCCCTACAGCTCCTGTGCTGTAGGAAGCTTGTAGCCTTCAGGTAACTTTAACTGCTTCTCCTTCAATAGCAGATCAAATATCTATTCAACTTTGCTCACGTCGAAGTCAAAAGCTTTTGCAGGTCCCTGCTGTTTCACCCACTTACAAGACACGGGATTTGCCCCCCAAATCCATTCTGCAACTGCTACTTCTTGGTCATCCCTAGAATTCTGAGCGTCTTCTATGTTGATCAATGTTACTTGACGCTTGAACCTATCCTGGTATAGTTCTGGGTGGCGCTGCTCATATGTTGTTAACTTTTGTACTAAGTGCACCAAAGAATTGAACTCCAATTGGAAAGCCAGATCCTTGATCGGCTTTAGTAGTCCCAAGGATGCCACCTCGACCGCCTCCTTCTCTGAAATACAGGTCGAGTAGCATCGGTTCTTGACCTCTCTGAAGCGTTGGATATATTCTGCCACAGTTTCCCCACGCTTCTGCCGTACTTGTGCCAAGTCAGCAATCCCTGCCTCTACAGCTTCCGAATGATATTGAATATGAAACTGCTCCTCCAGCTGCTTCCAGGTGCGGATCGAATTAGGGCCTAATGATGTGTAGCATCCAAAGGCCGGCCCTATGAGAGACTACGAGAACAACCTTACTCGCAAGGGATCCGACACCGAGATCATTCCTAATTGCGCTAAGTATCGGCTCACGTGCTCGATGGAGCTAGATCCTTCCACTCCACTGGACTTGGTGAACTCAGGGAGCCGATACTTGGGCGGTAGGGAATTATATCATAGTCACTGGGATACCGCTTTGTATAGCCGATCGCCCTCCTCTTTGGTAGAATGCCAAATTGATCTCTTAAGATGGCACTCATCTGGTCTACCGTTTGCGCTCCGGGGGCTGACTGCGTACTGTCGTGACTCGGCCCGGTGGCATAAGTAGCTAGCCACGCTTGTTTGTCAGCATCTGCCCTGGAAACTCCTCCAGCCGCCCTCAGCACCGAATGTACCGAATTGTTACTGTCCGGTATATAAGCACACATGTATCCGTGCGGGATCTCCTTGGGCAGCTCGCTGAAGAACTGGTGATCCACAGGGTCATCTCCCACCTTGTAGACGACGTAGGCCGGGGAGCCATGTGACTCCGGAGCCGCGAGCGCATAAGGCAGCGATGGTTTGGCCTGGAACGGCAATTCTCCCTTATGACTCCCCAAGGTAGGTCCCATCGGAGAGTATTGATGCTTCATGATCTCCTGGACCACACGCAGCACGATACGCTCGAAAGCGTTCACCAGGCTCTCGGAGTGCTGATGCAGCGAGTGGGCCACCATGTAGTTTACGTTATGGTGCAGAGCTCTGGTATGATCTTCTAAAGGGTGGACAGGTCCATGTCATCAAGAGCACCTTCAGGTGAAAACCCCTTCCACCTAACGCCGTGGTGGCGGGTTTTCTCGAAAGAGCTGATGAGATCGGCTTTGAAGAGAGCCTTGATCTCATCGTATTTCCGCTTGTGCTCAGCAGACAGCTCCTCGTACGTGATCGGATCCTCCCTCATCATCCCGTCAGCAGAAGTCGATGTATTTGATGAAGATGGTCCCACTGGGCGTGTCAGAATGTGTTCTCGGTCAAAACCCACCGGCGAGCAGCGACAGGCAACACGAGAAGCCGGGAGGCTCCCGGGACTGCTGGTGGGCCCCGGTCCCTCGATCAACAGCCCGAGATCCGGCACACGACCTGGCGTTTGGGTTGCTAGGCGTGCCACCTGACCTTGTACCTGATCAGGAAGGTGTAGAAGTGATTTATGTTAGTTTTCTGCATGCACAGACACATGTAAACATTAGTCCGAGCCGTGATCGGCTCATCGGGTGATTCCCGATATCGGCTGTAAAGAGCTGATTGTGTCCAGTGTCCGATCGGTTCTAAGTATTTGAATAAAGCATGCATATCCGATGGTAAAATAAAACTTGCTCTGTAACTATTAAGCTAATCCAATCTACGATGGTTGAAGCTTTCACTGCATAACCGGAACATCCTACACGTAATTGATCCTAACAGATATGAAAGGTAACAGAATAACAACCTAAACAGAGGTCTAAAAACCAACAGAGAGCCGATTCCCGGAACAATCCCTCTTTAAGTTAATACAAGGTATCAAGCGTACTGCCGGAACGTTCAATCCATTTGAAGGGCCTAATCATGTAGATATTAAGTTAAATCTTCAATAAAAAAAAGACTAACCATAACAGATTGGATCTACTAAACAAGAACAGAGCAAGGTGCTGCCCTTACACCCGAGATCGAGCACGAGGATAGCTAAACGTTTATAGGTAGCAAACGATGCACGAATAAAGCATGAAAGAGCCGGTGCTACTCTATAAACGCCAAGATAACTAGTGTTACTCGCCATCAACAATGCTTCAGTACGAGAAACACAAAGGTAGACAGGCAAGGACGATGATGCCCCGATCACGCAAGGCATGATCGGGGCTGCACGGCACTTACCCGAGAATCCCTAGAACAGGGGTGCCGATGCACCGACAGTTGTTGTGAATGATTGTTCTTGTTCGTTCTTTATTCATAATTCAAGGTACATATTTATAGTCCGGAGATTTGCCTTCTCTAACCAATCCTAACTGACTACGACATGAATCCCGGCTATTTCTATCTAAACTATTTTAAACGCACACACCTATCTAGATACATGGCCCATCCTGGCCTCAAACGCCCGCGCAGGGCCGATTCGCAAGCCCACTACGATTATCTTTTGAGCCCATCTTGCTTCACGGCCCACCTTTCTGGCCCAGCTAAATTATGGCGATAACAGAATGCTGTTCGGCAGGAGAATTCGAGCCATGCTTGAACATGCTCCTCGACACAGATGGGCAGGTACTGGATGATGAAGTAGTCATCATCCGCCCCTCTGACTCGGCAGGCGATTCGAAAATCTTCAAGCCATACAGCGGGGTTCGGTTCCCCCGTGTGATTGGATATGTTAGTCGGTGGTCGGAAGCGCGGTGAGAATGGCACTTTCTGGATGCAGCGTCCGAAGGCCCGTGGGCCCGGGCCGATCGGACTAGGGCTTCGGTCGCCGTCCAGATTGCACAGTTGGCCATGTGCATGGCAGCCCGGTCAACATTGGCGCCGTGGCGGGCCAGTTGCCGCGAGTGGATGACGCTGCGTGCGTCGTAGTTGGGCCCGAGCCGGCCGCGTATCGGGGGGCTCTATGCGACGTGCACCTCTTCGGGGCGCGGTGCAGCCGTGGTGTCGCGAGCCGCCCGAGGTCGAAGCCCTTGCTGTTGGTGGACTGAGAGGTTTGGCTGCTGTGAGCCTACTTATCTGACTGAGCAGCAGGCCGCATGCCAGTGGCGTGACGTGGAGCTTTCCGCCTGCCATACAGCGGCACGCTCCACCAAGGTCCGGATGTTGTGGTGGATCTCCTACTGTTGAGGGTCTGCAGGCTCGGGCAGGTTGCATAGGAGCATCGCCGCGACAGCGATGTTCTGCCCGACCCGTGCAAACTGCGGGGGGCCGTTGGCGTCCTCGATGATAGCCTGCTGGACTTGACGGGCGCGTGCCCATGTGCTGCTTGCCACATCATGAGCATTAGGCTCGAAGTTACGTCGAGGGTGCATCGACGCGGGCAGCAACTAGTTACCTCGCCGCTAGCGTACGTCCTCGCCGTTAGCCTAGGCGTTGGCCAAGGCCTATGCGCGCGGTTCTGGCAGGGTGTGCGTGTCCCCAATTTTCACCAGGACTGGCTGTGGCCCCTGCACATCTGCCATGATGCATTCTTGTAGCATGGGATAGCCGAGGGATGACACATTCCCGATGGTGGAGCCCTCAGTAAGGAGGTCATCATCAGAGAGGAGATCGTGGAATGAGGTGGGGCCGTACCCCGTCATGCCCACAAGCTTGGTCGCGAGCAAAGGTAGCGGCATGGTTCTTGGGAGCTCCCTGGAATGTATGCCTGCGGTGTTCATGAGGCCGAACAAGAACTAGCCGCACGGTAAGCGTGGCAGGGACAGCAGGGTCCCCCCGGAAAGTTGGCGGAAGAAATTGTGCAGCGAGAACAGGACCAGGTCCACATCGCTCGTTGAGGGGTCGGCACCGAGCATGAGCTCGATGCGCCGCGTCAATGCCTCGGTGTCGAGGTCGGCCAGTGGCCCATTTGAGGGTGTGTCTCCCTCAAGCGGTGTCAGAGGAGTGAACTCCTTGTGGAGGCGGTGTGTGCCGAGATGATCGGCAACAAAGTCCAAGCTTCCAAAATGGAAGGCCTGGAAGGGCGCGAAGACGGGAGGTTCCCACAGCCCAATGCGCGAGGCCGCGGGAAACTCCAGTGAGCCAAAGCGAATCATACCGCCTAGGCTTGCGAGGTCGGAGGTGCCGGAGATGGAGGCCATCTGATAGCCAAGACGGTGGACACACGATGTCCTCCCCATGGATGGCACCAAATTGTCAGTTCCGGAAATGGCCGGCGGCTAAACCTACTTGAAGTGTGTATCGCACGTCGTGATTGGATATGGCCTTGCACATGATGACTCAAGATCTATACTGGTTCAGGCAATCATGCTCTATGTCCAGTCGGGGGTCAGTCGGATGTATTATTTGAGCCCAGGTGATCATGAGAGTTAGGGAGTTACAAGCTTTCGAGCGGAAGCTATGAGATTTTAGAGTCTATGGTTTAGGTCTATTGAGAGATCGGATCTGATCTGTTGTCTGCCTTATTTCCTAGGTGGAAGACCCTCTCTTTTATAGTCCAAGGGAGGCTCCATTACAAGGGAGCTAAGGGTGTGAGGATAAAAAGAAAGGACTCCCGACCCCGCCGGTCGGAGTCTTCCCATCCCGTTAGTCGAAGTCTTCTGGTGACCACAGTTCAAGTCCTGCATCATGGGGCAAGCATCTTGTCTTGTCCCTGCACGTCATGCTCCGTCAGTTAGTGGTCGTGGGGGTGTCAATAGGTACAGTACGGCTATCATGCCCATCCCTAGCACCTTGCCTGGCAACTCCGTCATGATGGGGGGTGTTTCGGCCGTATCATGATGACATTTCGCCCCGTCCTTTCGCGAGGATGGGCAGGTAGAATAGTGTTGCCCTGCTACCGCAGCAGAGGGGCTATAACCCCCGTGGGGGAGTGGTTGTCTATGTACGACAGGTTGACCCTGAGGCTCATCCTTATCCTTCATACCTACTCCTGGGGCCCACTGGTAAGCCGGACCTGGCCTCTCGACCAGCATGCCGGTCGGGTGGGGGGGTGGGGGGCAATGTAAGATGGAGCCCGGTCAGAGCCTTGGTACAGACCCGGGTTCTGACCGTTCCCACAGTTGAGGATATAGGCCTTGGTCATCCTGACCGAGTTGTTAGTCAGGGTTGTGGGCCGAGACGGCCCAGATGAAGTTGTTGCCTTATACGGACAGGTGCCAGTTCCAAGCGTGGCCTTGGACTGGTCAACGAGAAATGAGCCGCTGCCAGGTCCCTGGGCCCGTCACAAATGTTGATACTTTTTTGTATAAATTTGGTAACACTTAAAAAAGTTGGACTTAGGATAAAACTAGAATGACTTGTTTTCTGCAACGGATGGAGCAGGTGTTACCATGGATCAATAACATGATATAACACAACTAATTTTACCTTATTCCTACTCGATCCACCATTTCAACTCAAACCCTATCTAAACCTAACCAACTCGAATCCTACTAAAATCATGAAATGGAGGAAAAATAATAGGTTAGAATGGAGGAGTTACCTTCAAGGATCGATTTCCCTTGGTTTACCCAAAATTGGCAAAGATCCAGGCAGGCCGGTCAGACTGATTTACGGACTTGTCAAACCGGTCTAGCATGTGCAATTAAAGTTTGTCATTCGGGAAATTTTAGAAACCGGCTCCTAACGGGGTACGACTTCCCCGACCTATATATATGAAGGGCTACAACTGCTTGAGGACAACCCAATCGAATCATACATAGTTGCAACTGCCTTTTTTTTTATCTCCAAACCCATCTCTTTTTCAAACCTTAATTTCCATTCTTCTTGTATCTCTACGGCGTTTTGGGGATTTTTGAGTGGCCTACCGATCTCAGAACAACCCTAGCTTCACCAGCCCTGATGGGATCCCACCTGGGTAGGTGGATCTTGGTTTTTGCGGCACGCTTGGATGAACCAGTTCAACCGTTCTGCATAAGAATCTGACTAGTCTATGCAGGAGCACTGTAGAAGTGATCATTGTGATTCGCTCATTCTAGCGCATTTGGTGTGAAAGGAAGAAAGGAAAAGGAAGAAAGAGATGGTCACACGGGAATGAATAAGGCCGAGTCAAGCCACGGCGCGTGGCGTGACTCTCAACTTTGCCAGGTCAGCAGCACGTGTGCCCGCCCACCGGCGTGGCAATTCAGTCACACCAACATAGCAGCTCGGACACAACAAACTGAGCGCGACCCTTCAGGGAGTCGCACCAAAAGGTTTAACGTGACCAAAAGGACTAGTTCTTCAAAATTTAGATTCACACGGGTTATTATTAAAATATTAGATTAAAAAGCATTAAAATAAAAATAGGTCCTTTGGGATGAAAAGCAAGCATTGTTTTGTATATGAGCATAGAACTCGTCGGAGAGAACACAAACACAATATTTACTCAGTGGACAAAACATTCCCAGCACCGAACCTATGTGTTGATGAGGGCTGTCCCGAGGCCCTTTTATTTATTTTGGTTCTCTGCTAACATACTCCTCGCGGTCATATTATATGCAATTTCTGACAATATATAGATTTAGCTTGCACGTAACTATAATTTGTTTTCTAAAACGTCATACCAAAGTGACCATAGATAGTATATGAAGCAAGCCTCAAGCCTCCTTTAAAAAAATCGTTTAGGGTATTGGTAATGTCTTGCGGAGATTGTATGTAAATGAAATAATCTGAAATGTTAGATTTTAATCCACGTTCATGCTTTTGTGTGCTTCTGCATTCGGTATCTTCTTACGTCATGATTTACTACCAGGTTCAACCGGAACTGCAAACCATACATGGTGACTGATGAGGCTGTCTGTCAGATACGATGTACCGCTTAGAGGAATTCGTGCTGGCGAATGTTTTGAGTATTCAAAATGTACAATCCGGCAGGCACATTTACTGCTGATGGTATTAATCAGGATACCGTTGAATATTTCAGCACTTAACATCGGTACATTGTTAGCACGTAATTATCATATGGTCAGCACAGGCAAACATTTCCCATGAACAGAATGTAGCCTTATGTGGTCGACGCGAGGGGCCGTCTGTCAGATGCGAGGAGCTCCGGTCGACGCGAGCCCCAGCGGCGCACGGAGCCGCAGCGGCGACTACGGCGCGAGGGGCCACATTCGGCGTGAGGGACCGCAGCGACGACGCGCGGCTGGCGCGAGGACCCTGGCTGCATTAGGGGCCACGGCGCGGCCGCAGCGACGCAAGGGGCCACGGTGGCGAGCAGGGCAGTGGCGCGGAGCCGCGGCGAGCAAAGCAGGCTGTTGTGTCGTGTTTTTTTTCTGTCTTGTGAAAAGATCATCACTCCCGGTTCTATACCCGGCGGTGATGACCCACCCTATCACTATCGACTCTAATCCAACGGACGTCAGAATCGGCGGTGATGGGGTTTTTAGAACTGGCGGTGATGACCTATGCTGGAGCAGTGAACCGGCGGTGACGGGGTTTTTGGACCTGACTGATATACTGCTCACTGGAAGTACCGGAAAATTTGCATTCGCCGGTACTGAGATTACTTTCTACGTTAGGATGAAGGAAAACGAACGGGTGTGATAATGCTGGAATTGGTTGCTGAAAAGAAATAGAGTTCGGCAAGGAGAGAGGAGGTGGGAGACAACTTGATTGGCAGGGTTCATCGCCCATCAGTCTGACGAATTTCTGGCAATAGGAAAAGAACAGAGCATGCAGCAGCAACGTCGCATGAAACGTTGGGTGAAGCCTGCAGGCAGTGATTTTCTGAAGGTGAATGTAGGACCGAAACGGGCGACTGGAGGGGTTAAATGGGAGCCTTTAAAAAATTCTCTGATGAGAACAAGGTCTATATCCTAAATTCACCCAACAAACCTCTCTTCTAAAATTGTCAAGCCTACATAGCCATTTGAGATGCTATTGGACCTAGGAAACTTCAGAAATAAAGTGGAAGTAAACGCAACAAGCTGGAATGAAAAATCAACACTTCTCAGAGTAAAACCGGAACTCAATCCAGAACTTCCAGGTTCGAATCCGGAACTTCTTAATTTCAAATCCGGAACTTCTTGATTTCAAATCCGGAACTTCCGGGTTGTTCAGACGGCCAACAGTCACGTCAAGAAAAATAGCAAAACTATAGCAAATGGTGTCCAAACTTGATGAAATTTTAACCAGAGCTTCGCATGTTCATGGTGAGTCTTTGCTCGAAAGATCTCCTCAAAAAGATCAACACTTCACAGCGAATTTCACCAATTCGCTCAAAAACACTAGAGAGGATAGGTTTCGGGAAAACTCAAGATTCAAGGTGCTTGTGCGTAGATTCAGTGTGGGATCATCCTAGATAAGTTTGCACATGTCCCAGCACCAAATCCCACCAAGAAATCCAAGCCAAATCGCAGCCGAAGTGAAGAACGAACAATCACTCAAAAATGGCTCCTAAAATCACATAAAAAGAAAAACGAGGAGACTAGTCATGAATCAACCATGAGTAATTAGATTGAAACAAAGATCTTATAAGATCCGAGGCTAGGAACCTCCCGTCATCCTTTCCACTTAAGATTAGAGTCACTTAGAGGGCAATCACTCCGTAAGTCTAGTTTCTCACCATTAAGCAAACCCTAGCCTTTTGTCTTAGTAAAATAAACAAAGGGGATAGAAGAGATTGCCTCCACAACCAGCCATCTAGCTATATATAGAGTCTGGACCAAAGACTAAACTACCTCTAAGATATTTTTAAGATAACTGTCCAGGCAGGGGCGAAACGGTCCAGATTTTTTTGGAGCATTGGACGGACACGCCATCTTCACGACTTCCCTTCGCCTCGAAGTAAGCTCCACGATGATGCCACGTGCCCTCCATCCCGGATGCTCGGCCGCACCGAGTCCGCCTCGGTTTTGAGGCCCAAACCAGGAAACCAGCCTCCATGGTGGTTTTGAGGCCCAAACCACCCAAACCGTCTATCTCCGCGTGGCCGCTACGCGACCTCCTCGATGTCGACGCATGTCCGACCTTCCTCCGAGCCTTGACGCCTTCAAATCTTTCACGCTCCCGCTGCACGGGCAGCCTACTTGACTTGCCATCGCCTTCCCGCTCAACTTGGCCGACGCCGTCTCCATCCTCCTTCTCCATGCATTCTTGCTCTTCCATGCACCATGTGAATCGCCCATGACTCCGCCCGGTCTCTTCGGGTCCCTCGGTCCAAATCTACTCGCGTTCACCCCGAACTTTTCACTTGAACTTCACCTCGCACCGTCGGCCACCATGTCGCACCCAACATCTGCACTTCACAAGCCAAGACATGCATCATACGCCACGGTTGTCAATTACTCATCATCCAAGGGTGACCACCATTGGTCCTCAGTGAACTTGGATGGGGCCTCTATGCCAGGAACAGGGAGAAGGGGGATGGGGTGTGGTGATCCGAGCTGACCAGGGCAGTGTCATTAAGGCAGGAGCTTGACGCTGCCTTTTCTTGCTGGATGCCATGCACGCGGAGATGGTGGCTTGCCTGACGGGAGTGAAATGGCAGCTGACTTGGGCATCAGCAAATAAATCATCATTGAAATGGATTCTATGCTGGTGAAGATGGCACTGGAGACTATGGTAGTGATTGGTTGTTGGCCTTAGTCCAAGCCTGGCTAGAACTTAGCCAAGGCCAGCTTTAGCCTGGCTAGAACGGTCCTATAACTTCATGTTCAGTTGCAGTGCTAATATTAGCCTGCCTTGCAAAGCACATGATTGGTTGATAGGCTTGCACTATGTATGGTCACCTTCTATTGAGTGCGGAAAGTTTTACTCATTGTTACCGATGGATAGGCCCTCCTGGACATTACATTGAACACCTTGAGTGCTCCATCCATCTCCTCCAAAAGCACACACTTGTGTTGCAGGATCCAAAAATCAATCATAACCCATAGCTATTTCACGCGGCCGTCGAGTTAGACGCCTGGGAGGACTGGAGGAGACCATCAAGCTGAGCACAGGTTGAGCAGCGTGTCAGCCATAGCGACGGCCATGGACTTCTTCGAGTTGAGTTTGAGCTCGATTTAACCAATGTACCTACTGCCAGCTGACAATGACGCCGATGTGCTCCACGGTGGCGCGCATCATGCCCTCCACGAGCTGCTGCATGCACGTCGGACATGTACTATCGCACTTCCACCACCAGCTCGCTGCTGATCGCGCCTGGACGTGTATGTTAGACTTAATCTTGTTATTTGGTCTTGGTTATGTGTTAGTAGAGTCGTGTAGGGTCGTGAGTGCAAGTTAGCTAGCATGTTGCATGATGTAGAGAGTTGATCTGTGGATAGGGAAGCACAGAGTGCTTGCGTATTTGAAAGATCGGCGGCGCCGGCGGTTCAATGCATGCATATGCTAACTGAAGTAGAAGAGGTCAGTACGAGCATGCAGCAAATAGTAGAAGTGATCTGCATGCAGTTCTGTTAGTGGAGTTACTTGCGTGAGTTTTTGGCCAAGTCTTGTGGTGTGCATGCAGTGTTGGCCGAGTCATGCGCAAGTTGAGGAGTCGTGGTTAGTGGCCGGCGTGTGGCTGAGCCTGTGTGCGTGTGTGAGCAGTGGCGTCCCGGTATTTCCGGGTGCCTCTGCAAGATTATGTTTGCCTAGAAATTTTACAATGGCCACAACAATTCTAAACAGACTTTTCTCCAATGCTCCTTCTCTTTCTTAAGCTGTTGTTGAGCAACTTTATCGATAGTTTGTTCCTTTTACAATCTGTTACGCAACTCATACCAAGTGGTCATATTTATAACATGATCTACACTTGTTTCATGCTCTTTAAGCCTTTCACTAAGATGTGTCCAATCATTGAATCCGTCATTGGCCAACTGACCTTTTCTATATCCTTTTGCGAATACTTTGCAGCTAAAGCAATATACTCTATCAAGTTCTTTGGAATATACAAGCCAATCCCTATCACACTCCTCTCCATTCGATAAAATTCTTGTATAAAATCGTGCAGAGAACCTTCTTGAAAATCTATCCTTTGGACCTTTCTGAATTGACAAGTCTCTTTTAGAACCCTTTTCTGCTAAAATATTAATCTGTTTAGAATTGAGAGAATCCCAATACCTTGGATCGAATATGTCGGGCTGAAAAGAAGAATCACCAATGTTTGAAGTAGTAGCATCATCAATATTCGCAGCAGCAGGAGAACTATCCAGATCATTGGTATTATCAAAAACTTGTTCAAAATTATTTTCAGGCTCTGTCTCAACAATGTTTGGATGATTGCCAGTTTCCTGAATTTGATTATCGGAGGGAGTAACTTGTGGTTCTTTAATGACAAACTTGTCCAATGACCCTCTCTGAGATTGCAGAAATTCCTCTCGTCTCTGTCTCTTTTGACGTTTTTGATGTCCAGATTCATATTTTCTTATTCGATTAGAAGACATGATTCCTGTTTAAAATAATCAAGTGACAAATTTGTTAACTATTAATTTTAATATGTAAATAGTTATTCAGTACATGAATAAAATTAAAAAAATACTACTAACCTAATGTACTCACGTCGCACTGCAGCTAGGCGGTGCCGGTACGCTCGATGTTCTGATAGATCATAGATGCTGCCTGACACAATGTCTCACCAGGCCCCCATGAGCTGGTTGTCCTTAGCTTTGCCCCTCTTCACGACACGAGTGCTACTAGAGACTAGAGAAACAGTAGTAGTACTAGTAGATAAATTACTTGGGCCTGTACCTCACCTATATATATAGGAGCTGGTGCCCGTTCGGCTCCAAATCGGAACGCACAAGGCACAAGCGCATGAGTCTTCTGGGCTTCGGATGCAGAATGCGGTTCGGCATCGGCGCTTGCGCTTCATCTTTGAGAGAATTAAGCCCAAATATATTTAATAAACTACTTTTTATTGTTATTATATATATAGACTTGTATTAAAACTGGGGGTCCTAAAATTTTGGGGGCCCTGTGCGGTCGCACGGCCCGCACGGGCCCAGGGACGCCCCTGGTGTGAGTGCTATTTAAACTTCTGTAATCATTGTGTTAAAGAGACTGTGTGTGTGGCAGAACCAACCTGAATTATACCGGCTCAACTACGTGAGTCCACTTCCGAGGGCTCCAACGTCCTTCAAACGGTATAATCTCTTGACCTGTCGGGTAACGTCCCGATAAACCACCGATACACAGGATCAAATAAGGTTACCTCACACGAAGGTGAGTCCAGAGATACAATCACCATCACATTTTACATCACAGAGAAAATTTCAAATTCAGAGAAAAGATTACAAACTGATAAAACTATGGTTTTTAGCAGCGGAAAACATACACGATGATTACCACACGTCGTTAAGACGGATGTCATGCTAAGCCTGAGCACGACATCACTCGATATCTCCAGTGCTGGCCGGGGACGGATCCCATTCCACGGACCAACCTTCTGAAAGAGCACAGGGCCAAGGCAAGGGAAGAGTAGGGTCTTCACAGATATCACCTGAAAAACATACAACTAGCAAGGCTGAGTATACTAATACTCAGCAAGGCTTACCCGGGATTGGGTATACTTTAGCCCATAACTAGACTTATGAAGGCTTATAATGGTTCTGGGTTTAGTTTCAGCTGAAA
This sequence comes from Panicum hallii, assembly GCF_002211085.1. NCBI lineage: Eukaryota > Viridiplantae > Streptophyta > Magnoliopsida > Poales > Poaceae > Panicum > Panicum hallii. Next base: position 18,945,456 of record NC_038043.1, read on the forward strand.
AGCCACTAAGAGTAGATCCTTAATTTCAAGTTTTAGCTTTCAAATTCTAGTTAATTATCCATTCTAGGTAAGCACCTATAACTAAGCAAGCATGGTATAATCTTTGGTCAAGCATCATCTTTGATAATCATAAGATTGCTCTTATTACTCAATGTGACAAAGGGATTAAGCAGTCTCAACCATCGTGAGAGGCGGACGATTCGAATCGAATTTAACCTTGCAAGGTAAACCTAACACACACGCTTGGAACACCACAGGGTTGTTCCGAAGCAACCGTTTGCCTTTCATTCCGACTCATGGATCAGATCCACCACAAGCGACTGCAGGTCATACGCACTTCCAAAGTGCAGGACATACGTCTGTAGCGCGACTACAAAACCCGTACTCCTGGTTGCCCAGCAACACGTATGCCTACACGTCGAACAAAGTAACCAGAAGAAGCAAGACGAGTGGTGGGAGGTATGTCCACTACTCGGGCCGATTGGCTACTAGGCTTACCGCTTACCATATTTCGCGGCATGTGGCTAGTACTTTCAAACACTTAACCCCGATCACCACACGCTGCGACCTTATCAAAATTTTAACAACACAGACGGGGTGTCACCTCAACCATGATACCTTTCAGATCTCCCGTCCGTCATCCTTATAGTGATAACAGAAATGTAAGCATTACAACTCCTATGTCGCGCGAGTGACAGGAAATCACCCGACTTCTACCGGCCCTATTAGCAAAGCAGCTAACCGGACTCAAATACTGGTATTCAATACATTGGTTCCTAGGAGAATGCAACTACGGTTTCAATCAATCCCTAATAACTTAATGCAGAGATAGATATAATAATATAAATGGTAGAGTAAATAAAATAAGGTTTATGTCCGGGGCTTGCCTTTACTGGTGGGTCTGAAGTCAGTAAGTCAATATCTTCCGAACTTTGGTTCGGGGCTTCAGTTAATTCCTTGGTGACGTTCATCTGGTCTTCAGGAACATCCTCCGTAGACTCCGGGGAGATCTCGTAGGTACCGTTGCCGAAGTAATCGTATCTACATGCAATGCGACATTACATTCAAAGCGTGCACATAACACTACCTTACTTCACAATACAATTGCAACCTAGCATTCATATAACACACTATTCACATATCAACCGAAAGATCTGAAACTAAACTTAGATAGAGTTTTAAGAGGACATCTAATTATGATCAGCTATTTGTTGAAGATTGCAACAGAGCCGATTGGAAATAACGAGGGTTTAGCCGATGGGAGTGTGGTTGAGTATAGATAGCCGATCTCTCAGTCGATAAATCGACTGATAGAAGTGTGTGGATATGGATGGGGGAAACTAGGGATCGATCGGCCATATTTGACCGATACGGAAAACGACTAGAATCGGCTTGGATCGGCCGATAGTAAGAACCTTAAGATTGTGTGTGTTTCTCCGATACATCGACTCTGTGCAGTCGATATAGAACAGAACAAAAGAATTGTATCGGCAGTAGCCGATACTAGAAAGGTAACGACCGTATCAGCTAACCAGCCGATGGTAGAAAACATATCAAGAGGAATGTTTCGGCTGATAGTTGTTACACAGAAACATCCTAGACTCAAAGAAAATGGATGCTAAGTGGTTGGGTTGATAACTTAACACTGAAGCATAACTGTCGAGACGTTTAAGCTAAGCAATAGATATACTCGGACTAACAAGGATCTATTTACGACAAGGAACTTAGGGAAACAGTAATCAAGACGAGGATAACGTCTTGACGGCAGGAATTTAAGCATTCGCATAACAGGATTAACTAGATGTCACACATTTCTACTTACGACATAAAATTTATAGCTTACTCTTAGCTATAACTCAAGCATACAATATAAAGCACAATAAAACATTCATTCCCTAACATTTGACCTAGACCACACATCAAAGACTTCAACTCAAGATCACAACATAAAACTTGTAGGTTTTGACTTAGGGTTTCAAACGAAACTGATTTTGTACTTTTATGAACCCCTTACGAAAATCTATGAAATGCAGAAGTTCATTGATTTGAAATACAGAAAGCTTTGGAAATTTTACAAAGAACACCCTAGATCTTTCTAAAACATAGCAATCAAGTCCCTGGTTCGGGAAAACAGATAACAGGAAGTTAACGGCGATATTCCGGCAAAGGAATCGCCGGCATTAAGAAGATCTAGCAAAGCATCTAGCAAAACAGGGCAAACCTTGGGGTAGTTTCGGATGTGGAGGAAGAATGGGCGGAAAGTGAATTCCCGCGATGAACAGGATCGGCGATAAGATGAGCTCGACGATGACGAGATTCCATGGGTGACGAAGAAGTTCGTCGGGAAGGGTTGTCGTGGGTGGAAGATGGCCTGTTGTCTTGTACACACATTCGCTTGCTGAATTGAGTCGAGCCGGACACTGGCAAAACACTTCCGCTCGCACTCACGAACGCGCCGGTTCAATTCCGCTCGGATCTTTGGGTCGTGTAACTCCGTTGTCCCTTCCACCTACTGCGACATCATTTGCTTGTCGCTACAATTGCCTCTGCTGCTCTTCTACTCTCTTGTGTGTGCTTCTGCGGCACGCACGTCCGCTCTTCGCTACTCCGCTTGATGCCGGACCTGCTCTCTGTTCCGACCTTGTCGTGTCGCAGGTCCATCCGTGGCCGCCCTCGCTAAACTACCATCGTGCGCGGCCTCACTGCCCTCCGTGCGGGTCTGCTCTGAGCTGCTGCACTTCAGTTTCATCCGCGCACGCCTGAGCCACGCGCGTTCCTTGGTCCGCGTCGCATCTTGCTTGCACCGCCCGTGTGCCGCGGCCGCCAACCCCGCAGCTGTTGCCGCAGCTCCTTCCGCGCGCACGCGCTTGCGCACTCCAATCCGCACAGCTGCCCTTCTTTCACGCTCTTACCGAACCCGTGGCCCCGGCCTTGCCGCTCTAGCGTTCGTGCACGTGCCAGCCCAACTCCTGCACCTGCTCACGCCATCAGCTTGGCGCCCGTTCACGCCGCTCAGGCCACGGCCAGCGCCACCAGCACCTGCACACGCTGTTGCTCCACCCCGGCCGAACCACTCGTGCGCGCGCCGCCAACCGTGCCTCCAGCGCCCTCTGCGCTTATTCCGGCGCTGCCGCGCGTCTGCGCCGAGCCGAACCATCTCTGCTCACGTCGCCCTGCACTGCGCCCAGCACTTCAGCTCCCGCGCGCACTACACCTAGATTGGTGCCTCTCCTCCTGTGCGCACGTCTCCTCCAGCCCACCCCCGGTGTTTTGCTCTGCCCAAGCCATCTCCGTTCGAGCCGAGCTTCGCTTCTGTGTCTGCCGTTAGCGCCTGCCTCCGCTTGGGCGCTCCTCGCTCCGCGCGCCACCCGAGCCAGCGCCGCCTACTGCTCGGCCTCCACGCGCTCCAGAGCTCCGCCTGGGCCACCTGCAGAGCGCCTGCGCGCCAGCCCCCGCGCCTACAGCCGCCCTGCCTGCGCACGCCCGCGAGCCGTCCACGCTGCGCGCCTCCACTCGGTCCTCTCACCCGCGCGCCGAGCTGAGCCGCACGCCCGCGTCTGGGGGCCTCGCTCCGCCTGCCTACGCGCCGCCACCGCTCTGCCTGCTGCAGCGCACCGCACGAGCCCAGCCCGCATCGCCCAGCGCCCGCGCGCACGCCTGCAGGCTCGCTCCCGCCCGGCCTGCGCCGCCTGGGCCCGCTCGCCGCCCCTGCGCTCGCCTGGCGCCTGCTCCCACGCGCCGTGCGCCGCTGGGCAGCCGCTGGCCTGCCTCCCGCTTGCGCGCGCGCCCGTCCTGGTCGCCGCTCGCGCGCCTGGGCCGCCAGCCGCGCTGCTCCGAGCGCCTGCTGTTGCCTGGGTCGGCCACCGCTCGAGCCCGAGCGCTCGCTCACCCGTGCCCCGCACTGCTGTGCCGCGCTCGAGCTGGCCTTGCATCGCCCAGCTGCCACCGTGCCGAGCTGGTGGAGGAGATAAGGGTGTAGCCGGGAAGGAGATAAGGGAGAGAGAAAGGAAAACGAAGGATTCAATGGAGCTGCCGCCGGTGGGAAGCAGAAAGAAAGGAGGTGTCAGGATAAGAGATAGAGGAGAAAGGGGATTGGTTTTCCCCAAGGACCTATGCGTAAATACCGAAAACTGCAAGGGCCTGACTGTAAAACAAAATTTCCCGTTGATTTAAAACCCGAATGAAGAAATGCCCAAAACGAAAGTTGTACAGTTTTTCAAACTCTACAACATTGCTTAAGGGCTCAAGTTCAAAAACTCAAAATTTATATTTTTACACGTGAAGTTTTGAGCAAAAGTTGGATTTGAATTGCTTTTGTCCTTAAGAATGAAACTTATAAAATCTAGGACCTAAATGCAAGCATTTATGACACGTCATGATGACGGGATAGACTCGTCATAAAGACTGGATAGACATGTCATGATGACTTGCACTTTTACACTTTAGCCCTAAGTAAATTTGAAAGTTACTTTTGTAAATCAAACATTTGCATAAAAGGGCTTGTACTTTTATAAAATTACATAAACACCCTTATTTTTACCATTTTACCCAAACTTTTTACACACTTCACCACACACATTTCAAATGAAACTTTTGGTTAAATATATATTTTTACAAGACATAAAGTAATAAAAAATTTATTTCACTTATTTTGAAATTACCCTAATCCAAATACATTTTGCAAAAACAACCCTAGGTTTTTCTGTAATTACAAAAATACCCTTTTATTTGCACTTTAAATTTTCAAAAACTTCACATAAACACACATAAACTTTATACAAACAAACACATATCTCACACTAACAAAATATATGTCTACTTTACAAACACATGAACTGTCACAGCCCTCCCCCCTAAAAAGAATCTCGTCCCGAGATTCGGACGTAAGGCTCTGAAGGGAAGAGAAGCAAATCACCCATTAAAAATGGCAAGAAGCAATCGCACTAGAGAAGATTGAGGTTGATGACGAGAGCATGGCGAGATGAGTATACGAGAGCATGAAGAGATTGTACATAGATGAGTTTGACAAGATAAGATAGGAAAAGGTGATCAAGTTCTCCCAGAGCTAAGATCACCACATGATGATGATAAATGTCGGTGACATTCATCACAAAGCTCATGGATAGCAAATGAGGATAGTACAAGGGATTGACAAAATGATGTTTGAATTATTCTTGCTCAGAGTTTATTATCTGAATAATTTTAGATGATGTTGATTGCAAAACATGCTTATTTATACCGATGCAATTAAGGAAAAATGCTCCAATTCGGAGCACAATGCTCGATATATAACCATGATGTTGACCAAATGATGCATACACTATGATGCAAGGATGATGACATTTGCAATGTATGCACGTATGAAATGCATGAAGTATGATGCATACCCTCATGAGTTGATGATGCACGTGACTCGCACCCTACAACCGTTCTCTCGTAGCTAACACCTGGACAGTCCTATATCCTTAAACGAGGATCAAAAGTTAGGACACTAGTAAGGTTGCATAAGAAGAGTTTGCAGTGGGGTTACGTCACATGGACCTAGTCACCAGTGCGCTCCTAATGGCTCAGTCATGTGGCTGCAGCGCACATGAGGCCTTAGGTTCCGACACGGCATCATGGTCATGTGATTAAACACCACCACAACAGAGGAATAGCAACCTTGTAGTGCCAACAGCAACGAGATAGACTTAGGAAACCGAAGACAACCTAAAGTTGTACTGGAGACACACCCGAGGCACACCCGTTAGTCAGTCTACAGGTTTTCGATAACGATGCAACACCATGCATTAACCAAAGATGGTACATATTATGATGCATGACTTTTGCCGGGAGAATTGTATGCAAAAAGCAATTATTGTCATACATCTTTTAGATTTATCTAAAATCATTTGAGCAAAAACTGAAGGTGTAACTTTCAGATGTTGTAACCAGAATAGCTAACAAGATATGGTACAACATCGAGAGAAGACAGATGATTCACTGAATAATGGATCCAAAGGTTTGCTGACAACTATCAAGATTTAACCCTTAAGGAAAAGCAAGATCAAGGGTTTGATTTAGCTATCAAGCTAAGATCGGTGATAGGGTTCAAACATAACCCATTCCATTTGATTCATAAAAGACTTTTTTAACTCTAAGATAGCCTAGCAAATTACATTGGCTCCTTTAACACAAAGTCTAGGCAAGCATTCAGATACAAGCACATATTTCAGTACATCAACGTAACAACCAAGGCAATCAGGTCAATCCATGATGTCATGATGCATGCACGTTCTACACGTCCTCACAAACAAAAATAACTGCCAAGTAATCTTGGTCTTACGTGGTTAAGTACGGCGGCACAATATAAATACGTCTCTCCCTATATACTAGTCGTTCTTACGTTCAAACTTACGTAACGAGGTTAGCGTACCTGCAGAAAATACAGTATGTATATACTGAACCTTTCATGCCAGCATGTCATGAAAGCGTCCCCAATCATTACTGCTCACTATAGAAACAGCATCTGTACAATTACCGCCGTACAGACAACGTTAACATACGTTATCGAGATAACGTATTCACGGGGTACCGCAAAATGCGGGGGTATGATCTGCGATCGCCATACCCTGCGCTGAACCATATACTCCCAATGTAGTCAACCGAAGTTGGTACATTGGCAGCATCTCAAGTAGGCCACTGCTTGAGAAACAGCGTTCGGTTCGCATCACCGACGGGAAGGCCAAGCTCCCTCAGTTGGCTGAGGATCCTTACCTTCTTACCTCATCGTCGAAGGTGTCGTTACAGAATGTAAGGTTGGATTGTGCATAAATTTAAGTTTTGACAGAAAAGTAATGCTGGTAGTTAGGGTTATATATACATATACTATAGCCACCTCTATTTCCCTTATAAGCATTACCCTAGGGCTTTACGTACTAAGCATAATCCTTAACGGATTCAACGTAGTTTTATCAAATACTTTGTTGGTCAATCTTTTATACTGAAAGCATTTTTAAGGTAAAATGTATCTCCAGAGTAACCTTATAGCTCTGATACCAGCTGTGGCAGAACCAACCTGAATTATACCGGCTCAAGTACGTGAGTCCACTTCCGAGGGCTCCAACGTCCTTCAAATGGTATAATCCCTTGGCCTGTCGGGTAACGTCCCGATAAACCACCGATACACAGGATCAAATAAGGTTACCTCACACGAAGGTGAGTCCAGAGATACAATCACCATCACATTTTACATCACAGAGAAAATTTCAAATTCAGAGAAAAGATTACAAACTGATAAAACTATGGTTTTTAGCAGCGGAAAACATACACGATGATTACCACACGTCGTTAAGATGGATGTCATGCTAAGCCTGAGCACGACATCACTCGATATCTCCAGTGCTGGCCGGGGACGGATCCCATTCCACGGACCAACCTTCTGAAAGAGCACAGGGCCAAGGCAAGGGAAGAGTAGGGTCTTCACAGATATCACCTGAAAAACATACAACTAGCAAGGCTGAGTATACTAATACTCAGCAAGGCTTACCCGGGATTGGGTATACTTTAGCCCATAACTAGACTTATGAAGGCTTATAATGGTTCTGGGTTTAGTTTCAGCTGAAAAGCCACTAAGAGTAGATCCTTAATTTCAAGTTTTAGCTTTCAGATTCTAGTTAATTATCCATTCTAGGTAAGCACCTATAACGAAGCAAGCATGGTATAATCTTTGGTCAAGCATCATCTTTGATAATCATAAGATTGCTCTTATTACTCAATGTGATAAAGGGATTAAGCAGTCTCAACCATCGTGAGAGGCGGACGATTCGAATCGAATTTAACCTTGCAAGGTAAACCTAACACACACGCTTGGAACACCACAGGGTTGTTCCGAAGCAACCGTTTGCCTTTCATTCCGACTCATGGATCAGATCCACCACAAGCGACTGCAGGTCATACGCACTTCCAAAGTGCAGGATGTACGTCTGTAGCGCGACTACAAAACCCGTACTCCTGGTTGCCCAGCAACACGTATGCCTACACGTCGAACAAAGTAACCAGAAGAAGCAAGACGAGTGGTGGGAGGTATGTCCACTACTCGGGCCGATTGGCTACTAGGCTTACCGCTTACCATATTTCGCGGCATGTGGCTAGTACTTTCAAACACTTAACCCCGATCACCACACGCTGCGACCTTATCAAAATTTTAACAACACAGACGGGGTATCACCTCAACCATGATACCTTTCAGATCTCCCGTCCGTCATCCTTATAGTGATAACAGAAATGTAAGCATTACAACTCCTATGTCGCGCGAGTGACAGGAAATCACCCGACTTCTACCGGCCCTATTAGCAAAGCAGCTAGCCGGACTCAAATACTGGTATTCAATACATTGGTTCCTAGGAGAATGCAACTAGGGTTTCAAGCAATCCCTAATAACTTAATGCAGAGATAGATATAATAATATAAATGGTAGAGTAAATAAAATAAGGTTTATGTCCGGGGCTTGCCTTTACTGGTGGGTCTGAAGTCAGTAAGTCAATATCTTCCGAACTTTGGTTCGGGGCTTCAGTTAATTCCTTGGTGACGTTCATCTGGTCTTCAGGAACATCCTCCGTAGACTCCGGGGAGATCTCGTAGGTACCGTTGCCGAAGTAATCGTATCTACATGCAATGCGACATTACATTCAAAGCGTGCACATAACACTACCTTACTTCACAATACAATTGCAACCTAGCATTCATATAGCACACTATTCACATATCAACCAAAAGATCTGAAACTAAACTTAGATAGAGTTTTAAGAGGACATCTAATTATGATCAGCTATTTGTTGAAGATTGCAACAGAGCCGATTGGAAATAACGAGGGTTTAGCCGATGGGAGTGTGGTTGAGGGTATGTGACTGATAAGTATAGATAGCCGATCTCTCAGTCGATAAATCGACTGATAGAAGTGTGTGGATATGGATGGGGGAAACTAGGGATCGATCGGCCATATTTGACCGATACGGAAAACGACTAGAATCGGCTTGGATCGGCCGATAGTAAGAACCTTAAGATTGTGTGTGTTTCTCCGATACATCGACTCTGTGCAGTCGATATAGAACAGAACAAAAGAATTGTATCAGCAGTAGCAGATACTAGAAAGGTAACGACCGTATCAGCTAACCAGCCGATGGTAGAAAACATATCAAGAGGAATGTTTCGGCTGATAGCTGTTACACAGAAACATCCTAGACTCAAAGAAAATGGATGCTAAGTGGTTGGGTTGATAACTTAACACTGAAGCATAACTGTCGAGACGTTTAAGCTAAGCAATAGATATACTCGGACTAACAAGGATCTATTTACGACAAGGAACTTAAGGAAACAGTAATCAAGACGAGGATAACGTCTTGACGGCAGGAATTTAAGCATTCGCATAACAGGATGAACTAGATGTCACACATTTCTACTTACGACATAAAATTTATAGCTTACTCTTAGCTATAACTCAAGCATACAATACAAAGCACAATAAAACATTCATTCCCTAACATTTGACCTAGACCACACATCAAAGACTTCAACTCAAGATCACAACATAAAACTTGTAGGTTTTGACTTAGGGTTTCAAACGAAACTGATTTTGTACTTTTATGAACCCCTTACGAAAATCTATGAAATGCAGAAGTTCATTGATTTGAAATACAGAAAGCTTTGGAAATTTTACAAAGAACACCCTAGATCTTTCTAAACATAGCAATCAAGTCCCTGGTTCGGGAAAACAGATAACAGGAAGTTAACGGCGATATTCCGGCAAAGGAATCGCCGGCATTAAGAAGATCTAGCAAAGCATCTAGCAAAATAGGGCAAACCTTGGGGTAGTTTCGGATGTGGAGGAAGAATGGGCGGAAAGTGAATTCCCGCGATGAACAGGATCGGCGATAAGATGAGCTCGACGATGACGAGATTCCATGGGTGACGAAGAAGTTCGTCGGGAAGGGTTGTCGTGGGTGGAAGATGGCCTGTTGTCTTGTACACACATTCGCTTGCTGAATTGAGTCGAGCCGGACACTGGCAAAACACTTCCGCTCGCACTCACGAACGCGCCGGTTCAATTCTGCTCGGATCTTTGGGTCGTGTAACTCCGTTGTCCCTTCCACCTACTGCGACATCATTTGCTTGTCGCTACAATTGCCTCTGCTGCTCTTCTACTCTCTTGTGTGTGCTTCTGCGGCACGCACGTCCGCTCTTCGCTACTCCGCTTGATGCCGGACCTGCTCTCTGTTCCGACCTTGTCGTGTCGCAGGTCCATCCGTGGCCGCCCTCGCTAAACTACCATCGTGCGCGGCCTCACTGCCCTCCGTGCGGGTCTGCTCTGAGCTGCTGCACTTCAGTTTCATCCGCGCACGCCTGAGCCACGCGCGTTCCTTGGTCCGCGTCGCATCTTGCTTGCACCGCCCGTGTGCCGCGGCCGCCAACCCCGCAGCTGTTGCCGCAGCTCCTTCCGCGCGCACGCGCTTGCGCACTCCAGTCCGCACAGCTGCCCTTCTTTCACGCTCTTACCGAACCCGTGGCCCCGGCCTTGCCGCTCTAGCGTTCGTGCACGTGCCAGCCCAACTCCTGCACCTGCTCACGCCATCAGCTTGGCGCCCGTTCACGCCGCTCAGGCCACGGCCAGCGCCACCAGCACCTGCACACGCTGTTGCTCCACCCCGGCCGAACCACTCGCGCGCGCGCCGCCAACCGTGCCTCCAGCGCCCTTTGCGCTTATTCCGGCGCTGCCGCGCGTCTGCGCCGAGCCGAACCATCTCTGCTCACGTCGCCCTGCACTGCGCCCAGCACTTCAGCTCCCGCGCGCACTACACCTAGATTGGTGCCTCTCCTCCTGTGCGCACGTCTCCTCCAGCCCACCCCCGGTGTTTTGCTCTGCCCAAGCCATCTCCGTTCGAGCCGAGCCGAGCTTCTGTGTCTGCCGTTAGCGCCTGCCTCCGCTTGGGCGCTCCTCGCTCCGCGCGCCACCCGAGCCAGCGCCGCCTACTGCTCGGCCTCCACGCGCTCCAGAGCTCCGCCTGGGCCACCTGCAGAGCGCCTGCGCGCCAGCCCCCGCGCCTACAGCCGCCCTGCCTGCGCCCGCCCGCGAGCCGTCCATGCTGCGCGCCTCCACTCGCTCCTCTCACCCGCGCGCCGAGCTGAGCCGCACGCCCGCGTCTGGGGGCCGCGCTCCGCCTGCCTACGCGCCGCCACCGCTCTGCCTGCTGCAGCGCACCGCACGAGCCCAGCCCGCATCGCCCAGCGCCCGCGCGCACGCCTGCAGGCTCGCTCCCGCCCGGCCTGCGCCGCCTGGGCCCGCTCGCCGCCCCTGCGCTCGCCTGGCGCCTGCTCCCACGCACCGTGCGCCGCTGGCCAGCCGCTGGCCTGCCTCCCGCTTGCGCGCGCGCCCGTCCTGGTCGCCGCTCGCGCGCCTGGGCCGCCAGCCGCGCTGCTCCGAGCGCCTGCTGTTGCCTGGGCCGGCCACCGCTCGAGCCCGAGCGCTCGCTCACCCGTGCCCCGCACTGCTGTGCCGCGCTCGAGCTGGCCTTGCATCGCCCAGCTGCCACCGTGCCGAGCTGGTGGAGGAGATAGGGGTGTAGCCGGGAAGGAGATAAGGGAGAGAGAAAGGAAAATGAAGGATTCAATGGAGCTGCCGCCGGTGGGAAGCAAAAAGAAAGGAGGTGTCAGGATAAGAGACAGAGGAGAAAGGGGATTGGTTTTCCCCAAGGACCTATGCGTAAATACCGAAAACTGCAAGGGCCTGACTGTAAAACAAAATTTCCCGTTGATTTAAAACCCGAATGAAGAAATGCCCAAAACGAAAGTTGTACAGTTTTTCAAACTCTACAACATTGCTTAAGGGCTCAAGTTCAAAAACTCAAAATTTATATTTTTACACGTGAAGTTTTGAGCAAAAGTTGGATTTGAATTGCTTTTGTCCTTAAGAATGAAAATTATAAAATCTAGGACCTAAATGCAAGCATTTATGACACGTCATGATGACGGGATAGACTCGTCATAAAGACTGGATAGACATGTCATGATGACTTGCACTTTTACACTTTAGCCCTAAGTAAATTTGAAAGTTACTTTTGTAAATCAAACATTTGCATAAAAGGGCTTGTACTTTTATAAAATTACATAAACACCCTTATTTTTACCATTTTACCTAAACTTTTTACACACTTCACCACACACATTTCAAATGAAACTTTTGGTTAAATATATATTTTTACAAGACATAAAGTAATAAAAAATTTATTTCACTTATTTTGAAATTACCCTAATCCAAATACATTTTGCAAAAACAACCCTAGGTTTTTCTGTAATTACAAAAATACCCTTTTATTTGCACTTTAAATTTTCAAAAACTTCACATAAACACACATAAACTTTATACAAACAAACACATATCTCACACTAACAAAATATATGTCTAGTTTATAAACACATGAACTGTCACAGTGTGGAGAATAGAAGTGCAAGTGAAGGTGCTGGTATGCAGCGCCGAAAACAAATATATCTCGTGTGAGTGATCCTGTGTTGTTGGTGCGTGAGTGACCTCCTGTTTTCTTGTGGTTCCAAAGAGTTGAGTGCCGTGAGCTGTGAAAGCCTTCCCAACATTTGGTATCAGAGTCTAGGAGATATCTGCCGATGGAGTGTACACGCCGCTGGGCCGCCGCGACAGCAAGGGTGTTGCGAGCGACGGCGATGGCAGCGATGAAAATAAGCTAGTGGTGCAGCAAGTGAAGGAGGTGGGGGTGACACTCTGTTGCTCCATGCTCATGGAGAACAACTATGGCATGTGGGCGGTGAAGATGAAAATCTTCATGCGTGCACAAGGCGTGTGGGCTGTCGTGGTGGCTAAGGCAGCCGACGAGAAGATGGACCAAATGGCTCTCGCCACTATTGTCCAAGGTGTGCAGGAAGCCTTGGTGATGGCTACCATATCTAAGAAGGAGACGGCGAAGGAGGCGTGGACGCTCTCAAGGAGATGTACATGGGTGAAGAGTGCATCAAGAAGGCTCGAGTACAAATTCTCAAGAGGGAGCTTGATGGTACGTATATGGGTGAATCTGAGAAAATTAATGAGTTTGCTTTGAAGGTTACCACTATCGTGAATGAGATATGTTCTCTTCGCTTGAAAGTGGCAAAGACCATCGTTGTCGAGAAGCTCCTGCATTCCATCCCCGATAAGTTCCTACCTCTCGTGACACCATCGAGCAATGGGGGGATGTATCGGAGATGATGGTGACGAAAACGATCGGGAGTCTGCGGGCGTTCGAGGAGTCTTCAAAGGGGGGGGGGCAGCGCGAAAAGGAGAGGGAGCAGAAGCTGTTGGTCGCGGGAGCCGAGCCGCGACTCACACGTGCCGAGTGGGAGGCTAAAGTTGCTGAAGAGAAGAGGAGCGGTGAGGGCTCTGGTAGCAGCGATGATAAAAAGAAGTACCACGGCATCTTCGACAAGTCAAAGATCGACTGCCGCAACTGTGGTCAGATCGGACACTTCACCGACGAATGTCCTGCAGTGAAGAAAGTGATGAAGGACGTAGCGCAACTAGCCGTGGCAGATGCCGACGACGAGCCCACGCTGCTTTGAAGTCCGATGTGGAGGTGATGAATAATAACAACAAGATTAGGGGGTGATTGTTAGACTTAATCTTGTTATTTGGTCTTGGTTATGTGTTAGTAGAGTCGTGTAGGGTCGTGAGTGCAAGTTAGCTAGCATGTTGCATGGTGTAGAGAGTTGATCTGTGGATAGAGAAGCACGGAGTGCGTGCGTATTTGATGGATCGGCGGCGCTGACGGTTCAATGCATGCGTATGCTAACTGAAGTAGAACATGCAGCAAATAATGGAAGTGATATGCATGCAGTTCTGTTAGCGGAGTTACTTGCGTGAGTTTTTGGCCTGGTGTGCATGCAGTGTTTCCCGAGTCATGCGCAAGTTGAGGAGTCGTGATTAGTGGCCGTAGTGTGGCTGAGCTGGCCTGTGTGCGTGTGTGAGTGCTATTTAAACTTCTGTAATCATTGTGTTAAATATAGTGCGTGGAGAATAGAAGTGCAAGTTAAGGTGCTGGTATGCAGCGCCGAAAACAAGTATGTTTCGTGTGAGTGATCCTGTGTGCTGTTGGTGCGTGTGTTGTTGGTGTGTGAGTGACCTCCTGTTTGCTTGTTGTTCCAAAGAGTTTAGTGCCGTGAGCTGTAAGAGCCTTCCCAACCGGGTATGAGGTGATGGAGGCGGACGACGGTGGCGAGAGGGACGCGGCCGGGCAATGCAAAGTGTGAGGGGGATAGCTCCTGGTGGTGGCTCCGGGCGCTGTCGTGGTAGAATCCTGATGACGCCTGGTTCAGCTCGAGCAGCGGTGGTGGTAGAGGATGGAGGGGCGAGCAGCGGGAGAGCGAGCTGCGCCCGGTCCAAGCTCCAGCAGCACCAGAAAGAGGGAGAGCGAGCTGAGCGGGTCATTATCCCGCCGCTGCCATCCCGATGCAGCAGCGGTGGCGGAGGACGGCAGCGTCGGCGGAGGGGCGAGCAGCGGGAGACGGAGGAAGGTGACGTGACCCATTAGTTGGCCTCAGCCAGCGCTGGCCAGGCTGCATAAGCCGGAAACGAGAATGAAATTCGTTTCCGGTTATGCAGGCCGCCCATACTATTTTGCATAGCGGAAGCCTGGCTATCTCCCTATGCTGGCTTCCAAACACAGCTGGGCTGTATTATACAAGCCTGGACAAGGGCTAGTGCAGCTTACCAATCACTACCTATACATCCATTGCTCTCGCAGCAACGGGTGGCGTCATGTTGAAATCAAAAGTTTTATAATATGTACTTCGATTCATGCTCTGTACCTTTTTAGCATAGAGAATATAATAGTGTGTCGCATGCTATGACGGCGCAAGGGTGCATGTGTGTAACATCCTAATGTAAAATTCCAAGATTTATGATGGATTTAAATTGGCCCTATTAATTTTCTACGGATTTTATTGTGCTTAGTTTGCATTTAACCTAATTAAATTATACAAAGAATTAAAATTTATTCTAGGAACAACATGGTTGTGCATTCATGCTGGTGCATATATTTTATTGGAATGAGTGCACAGGGTTTGAATTCAAAAATTCATTTGAATTCAAATAGATTGAAGTTCAAAAGGATTAGAAAAGAAAAGGGAAGGAAATGGAAGAGCAAAATTAGATCCTAGCCCAGCCTGGCCTGCCTCCTTTCTTTCCTTGGGCCGGCTCCTCCTTTCCCCGCAGCCCATCTTCCCCCTCAGCGCTCGGCCCAGCTTGGCCCGCGTGCGCTCGCGCCTCTCCGCTCTTTCTCTCCCTTCTGGGCCGGCCGCTTGTCCCGGCCCAAGCCAACAGCAGGCCTTCTCTCTCTTTTCTCTCTGACACTCGGGGCCCGCCCGTCATCTTCTTCCCCTTCTTCCTCACGCCCGCGCTCTGCTTCGCCGGCCACTCCGCCCCGGCCGCTCTCCTGCACCTGGGCCCTCTCCCCCGCGCCGCATGTGACCCAAGCCGCACGCTGGTTCCGCCCCACGCCTAGACCCCTCTAGAAGCCCACCCGAGCCCCGATTTGGGCGAGCTGCAACGAACCCGCGGGATGCGCGTCATCCGTTGCACGGGTGACCCGCACGCCGAGGCCGCTCCACCCTTCTTAGCCACGGCAGCTCCTTCGCGCTCTCCCTCCGCCGCCACTGCACCTCCCAGCTCTCCCCGAACCCTTGCACCGCTGTGCCGTCGCTCGAAGCGGAGGGTGCGGTGCCGCCGATCCGCCCCTGCGCCGCCGCGATTCAACCTCGGCGCCACCGATCCTCGACCTCTAGCCGTCGTCGTAGTATCCTAGGGTGGTAAGGATCACGCCGTGCCCTTTTTCCCTCTTCCTTTCCCTCTGCGCGAGCGAGTTCCCCTCGATGCCGAGAGCTAGTGCCGCCCCCACCGTGGAGAGCCCCGACCCGAACCCTAATTGGCCGTCTCGAGTACCTAAATGTGTTCGCCGTGTCGTGCTCTACCTCCCGAGCCAGACTTCGTCCAAAATGGAGCCTGGACGGCCGAGATCGGCCAACTCCGGCGAACCTCCACCGCGGGAACGGGAGTCCGGCGACCCAGCGCCGCCCCCTCCCTCGCGTTGAACGCCAGCCGCCCGACCCGTAGCGGACGTTCAGGATTAGATCGCAGATGGATAGGGTCCGGACCGTCAGATCGTGATCCCACGGGTGGAATCCACTCGTACCGGTTCAGCCTCATCACTAATCCAAGCCATCGATCCAGATCCAATGGCCGATATCCTTAGATACCCCTTCGCACTGGCTATTTTGTTAAAGAGCCCCTGGGTTTCCTGGGAATCAACCCGCAGTCCACCCCCGTTCAAAAGAAATTCCATCTAAGTCCTGTTTTTAGCGCCAGAGCCCCCTGAGTTTTCTGGAATTTGGGTCCGCAGTCCCGCCCCTGTGTTTTCACGGGTTAGACCCTAGATCTACCCTTTAATTATGTTTAGACCCTCGGTTTTAGCGCAGAACTCCCTGGAACTTCTGTTTTCTTACAGAAAGGTCCCTAGACCCTGTTTTAACCCTAGTTTTCACGTCTTAGCTCCGTTTTAGGTGGTTTTTGCGCTCACGCGATCATTGTAACGCGTAGAATAGCTTTAGCTTAGTTTTGTGTGCTGTTTTACTGTATTGTTGTACCGTTTCTTATCTTTTGCCTTTGTTTGCACTTATGTGGACCATGCTTGGACGTTTCGTTCGTGAGTAGACGTTGAGCCACCGGAAGAGTACCAGGAGCCACCTTCTTCAGAGCTCTTTGAGCAGCAGCAGGAGAACTTTGAGGAAAGCAAGTATAACATGAACATCCTATCACTTTTAAATACAATTTCATACTGCATTTTAATACTGTACGCCTATAAGGATTTTCTAGCCACTTTTATCCTTTATATAAATACCTTGGGTTGCATTTTGGTTAGTTGTGCTAGGTGTTGCGCTCTCACATTTAATGGTCCTTTGTAATTAAATTTGATTAATGGTATATGCAACTTGATTCTGAGAGTGGCCCTCTGTGCTATGTGCTTGAGCGGCTCACGTCTCGTTAAAAGCTGTTTTTATAGACACTTGGTTTAGGAGGGCTAGCACGGTGCTTAGTGCTTGGTTGGCCACTCTCCATAAGGACCAGTTCATAGAGCGACAACCTGGGACAACCGTGCAACCACAAGACTGGAATGGGACCATCTTGACTTACTAATTAGGTCATTTTGGTTTAGGAGTAACTTACCTGCGGGGCAAGAGGGGTGGTAAGCTTCAATGGTCCCTGCTCCTCCGGCTTGGTCTGTGCTGTGTGCTTGTACCCCCGTGAGGTGGGCTCCATCGTTGATGATCCAGAAACCTTAGCGGTTACACCTTACTAACGTGATCCTTTGTAACGGTCTCGTAGTGTGCTTGCTAGTCATCTTACCTAAGGAAGTGTGATGAACAACTAGCGTAGCTCATGACTTATGGGTAAAGTTGTGCAACCTCTCGAGAGTGTAAACCTGGTATACTAGCCGTGCTCACGATCATGAGCGGCCTAGATCGTTCGTCTGATTAGTGGGGTGTACCTTTTGTGGTTTTGGCTTGGTTTTCAGTAGATTCATGGTTAATCTTGATTAATTATTATGTAACTTGGGTCATGGTAATTCATTCACTTGTAGTAAATAGCTTCAATAAAATTTGCCAAGATTAAAAGCTAATGCAGCTGAGTCAGCTAACCTTAGAGCCTCATAATTCGTGTTATACTTGTTGAGTATAATTTGCGTATTCACAGTTGCCTCCTCTACTCTTCTGTTCTCTTTGGAATATCTTCGACTGCTGCTCAGTACTAGGCAACGTGGAGGACTACATCAGCGGACTCGACAATTTCTAAGTGTCGTCTCCCAGCCGACGTCCCTGTGGCGCCCTGTTCTTCATGTATTTATTTACGCTTCCACATTCCTTGAACTGATTCTTGATTCAGTTGTAATAAAGATATTCATTTATAATTTATACGCTTTTATTTCGAGATATGTGTTGTGATATCTTGATGATTCTGTTGTATATATGCGTGACTTGATCCTGGCGCATATATGATTGCGTCAGTCCCTCCCTCCGCGGTAGGGAGTGCCTACTCCTCCTGCTGGACAGCAGCCTCCAGCATTCCCATGGGCGTGCTATCACTGCGGCGAGCAGGGACACTACACCAACGTTTGTCCCCGGAAGGCGCAGTCTGGACAGTAGGGACGCCCAGCTCAGCCCAAGGCGCCATCCCAGGGTAGGGTGAACCACGTGACGGCCGAGTCGGCGGCCGAGGCTCCCAACGTGGTTATTGGTACGTTCATGGTCAATACTCACCCTGCTACAGTGCTTTTTGATACTGGTGCTACACATTCCTTCATTACTCGGTCTTTTGTCAAGCATCATGGCATTCATACTAGCACATTAAAGAGGGGCATGTTAGTATCTTCACCGGGAGGGCAGTTGAGGTCTCATATCTTCTGTCCCAGAGTCAGTGTTGTCATAAGGGGGGTAGAGTTCAGTGCAAATCTGATGGTGCTGGACACCAAGGGTATCGATGTGATCTTGGGAATGGAGACCCTTGTTAGGTGGGGCGTCAGGATTGATTGTGCTTAGAGGACTGTCCACTTGTCGGCACCGGATGGACAGGAGGTCACAGTCAGTGCTTCGAAGCCTTCTGGAATTCTTTGTCAGATGGAGGCTAGACCCACGGATGGTATTCGCATGGTGTCTGAATTTCCGGATGTCTTTTCGGATGATTTGCCAGGTATGCCGCCTGATCACGACGTTGAGTTTTCTATTGATCTCTTGCCTAGGACAGCTCCTATTGCTAAGCGGCCCTATCGTATGTCACCCGTTGAGCATGAGGAAGTTAAGAAGACTGTTGACGAGTTGCTAGCCAAGGGTTATATTCATCGTAGTTTCTCTCCTTGGGCTTTTCCAGTATTGCTTGTAGAGAAGAAGGATGGCGCAAAGAGAATGTGCGTCGATTATCGGGATCTGAATGCAGTCACCATCAAGAACAAGCATCCCTTGCCTCGTATTGACGATCTCTTTGATCAGCTTTAGGGTGCTTGTGTGTTCTCAAAGATCGATCTGCGTTCGGGTTATCATCAGCTGAAGATTCGTCCCCAGGATATTCCAAAGACGGCATTCACCTGCAAGTATGGGCTATACGAGTATACGGTCATGTCATTTGGCTTGACCAATGCTCCGGCTTTCTTCATGCATCTGATGAACAAGGTTTTCATGGATTATCTGGATACCTTTATGGTGATATTCATTGATGATATCCTGGTATATTCTAAGTCAGAGGCAGAGCATGAGAAACATCTGAGTCTCATGTTGCAGAGGCTCAGAGAGCACAAGCTGTATGCCAAGCTCAGCAAGTGCGAATTTTGGATTGACGAGGTTCCATTCCTCGGTCATGTCATCTCCAAGGGAGGTATTGCGGAGGACCCTGGCAAGGTGAAGGATGTGCTTGACTGGGTGGTGCCGCAGTCTCCGCTCCTTCCTGGGCTTAGCAGGATATTATCGGAGGTTCATTGAGAATTTCTCCAAGATTGCGAAGCCTTTGACTTCCCTGCTAGAGAAGGGTGTGGATTTCTCCTGGACTGATGAGCGCCAGAAGGCCTTCGAGGAGCTGAAGAAGAGGTTAACTACAGCACCAGTACTTACTCTGCCAGACCAGAGCAAGAGGATCACAGTGTATTGTGATGCTTTGAGGGATGGTCTTGGTTGCGTTCTGATGCAGGAGGGCAGAGTTATAGCTTATGCTTCACGGCAGTTGCGTCGGCACGAGCTGAATTATCCCACTCATGATTTGGAGTTAGCCGCAGTTGTGCATGCTCTGAAGATATGGAGACATTACTTGTTTGGGCAGAGGTGTGATATTTACACCGATCACAAGAGCCTCAAGTACATTTTCACTCAGAGTGAGCTGAACATGCGGTAGAGAAGATGGCTAGAGTTGGTCAAGGATTACGACTTGGAGATTCACTATCATCCGAGCTGTAACATTACTGTAATTAGAATATAGACACTAGGTATTAGTGTGCTGTATTAAGGTTTGTACAGAGAACTAGGGGTGTATTTGTAAATAATGACTTTTATAAGTCCCTATGTACAAGTGTGTGAAAATGTTCTTAAATGTCAAATTAAAATGGCTATAGAAAAGAAAAGAGCAAAAGTTAAATAAACCTAAGGAAAATAGACCTTATATGAAAATAAGGACCTTTACGTGATTAATACAAAGATATAAGGACTTGCATATAAAATGGTTGAAAGATAAAAGTAAAAAATTAGTTTACCTAAGGGCTAAAGTGTAAAAAGAACTAGTCATGATTACTGCAGAAAATCTTACAAAGTGACCCCAAGCATTAGAGCATTTTGTTTAAATTGTAACACAAAGTTTATAAATTGAGTTGTGCTCAAAAGTTCAAAATAAAACCGTACCCTTTGAGATTTTGAACTCGAGCTCTAAGGCATTCTTGTAGTATTTGAAACTCTCTACAACTTTGCTTTAGACAGTTTCCTCATTAGGATTTTGTAGCAGTGGGAAATTTTAGTTTACAGAGGGGTCCCTGAACTTTTTAGAAATCACAAACTAGTCCCCCTGACACCTCCCTGCTTCGTCTTCCTCTGGCACGCCGCTTCCGCTCTGCTCGCTGCGCCTGCCACCGCCGCTCACCGCCGGCGCAGACCTCCCGAGCTCCACCTCCTGCTGCTACACCTGCCCACGCGTCATCTCCTCCCAATCCCGACCTCTTTCCTCTCCCCTGGTGGCTTCTCGCGCGCGCGCCACGACGCCCCCGAACCATCTCCGGCCGCCACCTCCTCGTCGCCGTGGAGCGCTCGCCACCGAGCCTTAACTTCTTGTCTCTCGCGCGCATTAGCTTCCCTGTGATGCCTACACTCTATTCCTCCAGCTCCAGAACCAGAACCCGAGCATTCGACCCACATTCCTCCGCCGCCGTCTCCCTTAGCTCCGGCCGCGCACGGCACGCCAGTGGGCAGCCCGCACCAGCTCACCCCCACCCCAATCAACACCGGCACAAGCTTCCCCGTGACTTACTCGTGCTCGACGACCAACTGTTCTTCCCCAATTTCCACTGAAATTTCGTCTCCGACGAAGCGCCGCCGCCGCCACCTTCGGCCTCACCGTGGGCAGCTCGCTCTGGGCCTCTCCACGCCACCACAATATCCTAGCCGGCACCACATCATCACCCTGAAGCTGCCTGACCCATTCATTGGCTCTTTAGTCCACCACAGTGCCTCCCCAACGCTCGCCGGCGTTCTCCCTCGTCGCCGCCGCTCCTGTCTCCGTCGGTCTCCTTTAATCCAGCACGTCTTCTTCCAATTGATGGTACCTACACGTTCCCCGTGTCTCACTGAAGCTTATGCACAGGTTGGCTGCCGACGTTCACCACCAGAGCTCCGCCGTCGACGGTGACCCCTCCGCCGTCACCTCGGGCTCAAGTCGAACTCCATCTTTCCGGACATCCCCGCCCTCGACAAGTAGCTCAACAGAACCGTTGTAAGCTCCTGCATCCTTCCGTGCCCTTGGACCCCACCGCCGGTGATCACCGTTGCCGGAACACGGCCGCCCCCGCCTTGCTCCGTTCTGGTTCACAGCCAAGGACCTCGGGTTAGAAGGAAAAGAAAACCAGGGGGTTAAGTGCATAGCCTTAGACTCAAAGGAATAGTAACCGAAGGACCTTTTGTGTAAATTAGGCTGTCAACTTAGAAATTCTGTATCTATTCGAGGAAAAATCATAAAAATGCAAACTAAATTTTGTTGGAATCCTTAAGTCAAATTCGACTACTTTTGTTTAGGAAGTTTGAGCTGTAGGTGTATATTTTCTGATGTAGATTAAATATTAGAAAATAAGTGTTTTAATTGTATCTCATGTTGTAGGCATGTGTTAAAGCTGAAATTTGGATCATAGATTGTAGGTGCTATGTATAGCTCTGTGTAAAAAGTTCGAGTACTTTACTATTCATTTGCTTAGGTTTCGAGTACTTTTTGTTATATGTTGATAAAAGTTACTTAATTTAATTCCAAATGTGTTCCTTCATATTTAGGGCTGAAAAATTTATCTTAGCTTTGTTACAACAGGAGTAATTTAAGATAAAAATTTGAGAAACAGAAACCTAATATAACTTGAGTTATAAATTTCAAACTTAAATTAAAAGGTAATTCATAAATAATAATTGTTATGCATGAAAAATTATGAAACTTTTCTGGACTATTAATCTTGAGTAATTCATGATGTTCTTAAATTCTGAACTCTAGTTTTAGTGTAAAACTCCAATTATAATTATATCTTGAAAATTCCAATTATAATCTTGTTTAATTTTGTGGCTTAGTTCCTTTAGAGTAAAATTTCAATAAAACCCACCTATGATAATTTGCATAAGTACTAATTATTTTTCTTAATTCAAGATTTGGTTAATTAATCCAAGTTAGCCATAATTAAGTAATAACCTAAGATTAATTACAATGTTTAGCTAATAAAATAAATAGAGTTTGTTAAGTGTATTTAGTGTTGCTTATAGTAAACTGATATACTACTTATTATAGTTAATCGGATGTTTAGGGTAACCACCCTGTTGCCTAACGAGACTAGTTAGTTTAGTTAATACTCGATAAATGACTGCCCAGTAGAGAGTAGTTTGGTTATTTATTGTAATATAGTTTTCTTTTATTTGGATTGCAACTTTATCGGAAATTGAAATGAAAATGGATACATCCATTAAACTTCAACTTGCATATCATGTAGACTCGACCACTCTCGCTGACGGGGATTATCAACTGATCCCAGAACAAGAAGAAGTTTATTCTGAAGACCCCGGGAATCTTGTCGCGGTTTTCTCTGAAGCCCCGAACCAAGGTTCGGAAGAAAATAATTTGACTAACCCCAACCCTACCAGCGAAGGCAAGCCCCGGACATAACCCCTACTTTACTACACTGCAACCTATATTACTTATATATATCTGTATGCATTAAGTTTTTAGGAATTGTTTGGAAACCTTAGTTGCATTATTCCAGGAACCAATGTATTGAACACTAGTACTTGAGTCCAAATAGCTGCTCTGCTTATAGGACCGGTAGAAGTCGAGTGATTTCCTGTCACTCGCGCGATATAGGAATTGTGATGTTTACATTCTTGTTATCATTATAAGGATGACGGACGGGAATTTTATGAGGTATCTTGATCAAAATGATACCCCGTCTGTTTTGATGAATTTGCTAAGGTCGCAGTGTGTGGTAGCGGTGGTTAAGTGTTTGAAAGTACTAACCACATGCCATGAAATATGGTAAGCGGTAAGCCTAGTCACCGATCGGCCCGAGGAGTGGACATACCCCCCACCACATGTATTTGCTTCTTTTGGTTACTTTGTTCGACGTGTAGGCATACGTGTTGCTGGGCAACCAGGAGTACGAGTTTTGTAGTCGCGTTATAGACGTACGTCCTGCACTTTGGAAGTGCGTATGACCTGCAGTCGCTTGTGGTGGATCTGATCCACGAGTCAGAATGAAAGGTAAACGGTTGCTTCGGAACGACCCCGTGGTGTTCCAAGCGTGTGTGTTAGGTTTATCCTTGCAAGGTTTGAATTTCGATTCAGAATCGTCCGCCTCTCACGATGTATGAGACTGCTTATTCCCTTTACCACATAGAGTAACAAGAGTAATTATGTGATTATCAAAGATGATGTTTGAGTAAAGATTCTACCATGTTTGAATAGTTATAGGTGCTTACCTAGAATGGTTAATCAACTAGAACCTGAAAGCTAAAAAAAAATTAAGGATCTACTCTTTGTTGCTTTTCAGCTGAAAACCCTACCCAAAGCTAAAAGCCATCATGAGTCTAATTATGGGCTAAGATATACCCAATTCCGGGTAAGTCTTGCTGAGTATTAGTATACTCAGCCTTGCTTTCGTTGATTTGCTTCAGGTAATCCTTCTGATGAGCCAGCCTTCATTACACCGTGGCCCTACCCTTTGCCTGATGGTTGGTCCGTGGAATGGGATCCGTCCCCGGCCAACACCGATCCCGCTGAGTGATATTATGCCAGGGCTAGCATAATATCTATAATGACGACGTGTGTAATGGCTACGCTTTTCAAATTCCGCTGCTTTGACTGAAAACTAAAACCTGTCTTGTAATAATCTCTCCTCTGTGGGAGCTAATGATGCTTTGTACATTTTTATAATGTAACTACCTGTGGTGTAATATATTTTGGCATTGTATCTCTGGACTCACCTTCGTGTGAGGTACCTTGTTGGATCCTGAGTTCGGTGGTTTATCGGGACGTTACCCGACAGACCAATGGTTTTATACCGTTTGAAGTACGAGGTAGCCCTTCGGTGAGGACTCGCGTACTTGAGTCGGTATAATTCAGGTTGGTTCTGCCACAGCTGGTATCAGAGCTAACAAGTGTACTCTGGAGATATAATTAGCTTTAAAAAGTAACTTTTAGTATAAAAATTGATTAATCAAGTATTTGCGAACTACGGTGGTTCGTTAAGGATTATGTATAGTACGTAAGCCCTAGGGTAATGTTATTAAGGGAATTAGAGGTGGCTGTAATATATATATATATATATATAATTCTGACTTCCAGCATTAGTTTTCTGTATACTCTCGTCGCGGATTTCTCTGAAGCCCCGAACCAAGGTTCGGAAGAAAATAATTTGACTAACCCCAACCCTACCAGCGAAGGCAAGCCCCGGACATAACCCCTACTTTACTACACTGCAACCTATATTACTTATATATATCTGTATGCATTAAGTTTTTAGGAATTGTTTGGAAACCTTAGTTGCATTATTCCAGGAACCAATATATTGAACACTAGTACTTGAGTCCGAATAGCTGCTCTGCTTATAGGACCGGTAGAAGTCGAGTGATTTCCTGTCACTCGCGCGATATAGGAATTGTGATGTTTACATTCTTGTTATCATTATAAGGATGACGGACGGGAATTTTATGAGGTATCTTGATCAAAATGATACCCCGTCTGTTTTGATGAATTTGCTAAGGTCGCAGTGTGTGGTAGCGGTGGTTAAGTGTTTGAAAGTACTAACCACATGCCGTGAAATATGGTAAGCGGTAAGCCTAGTCACCGATCGGCCCGAGGAGTGGACATACCCCCCACCACATGTATTTGCTTCTTTTGGTTACTTTGTTCGACGTGTGGGCATACGTGTTGCTGGGCAACTAGGAGTACGGGTTTTGTAGTCCGAGCAAGGCCAATATTGTAGCGGATGCTCTGAGCAGGGTACCTTGTGGTACAAGGGCCGGATATGTGTGCCAGATGTGAAGGATCTCAGGAAGCTGATTCTGAGTGAGGCTCATGATACAGCATACTCCATTCATCCGGGCAGCACGAAGATGTATTATGACCTCAAGGAACGATTCTGGTGGTATGGGATGAAGCGTTCTGTTGCGAAGTATGTGGCTATCTGTGACACTTGTCAGCGTGTCAAGGCAGAGCATCAAAGGCCAGCAGGTCTATTGCAGCCAATGAAGATTCTAGAGTGGAAATGGGAGGAAATCACTATGGACATCATTGTGGTATTGCCTCGTACTCAGAAAGGTTACAACTCTATATGGGTAGTAGTGGATCGGTTGACGAAGGTTGCCCACTTCATTCCGGTGAAACTACTTACTCCGGAGCTAGACTCGCAGAGTTGTACATCTCCAGGATCGTCTGTCTGCATGGTGTTCCAAAGAAGATCATATCTGATCGAGGATCTCACTTCACTTCACGGTTCTAGGAGCAGTTGCATGATTCGCTGGATACGAAGCTACGCTTCAGTACCGCCTGTCATCCTCAAACAGATGGGCAGGCAGAGAGAACCAACCAAGTGTTGGAGGATATGCTTCGAGCCTGCGCTATTAAGTATGGTACCAGCTGGGATAAATGCCTGCCATTCACAGAGTTTTCATATAACAATAGCTATCAGGCCAGTCTGAAGAAATCCCCTTTCGAGGCCCTGTACGGACGGAAGTGCAGAACTCCGTTGTATTGGGATCAGATTGGTGAGAGGCAGGTGTTCGGTCCGGATATTGTTGAGGAGGCAGAACAGTTGATGCAGCAGGTACGAGAGAATCTGAGGGTTGCTTAGACTCGTCAGAAGAGCTATGCGGATGTGCGTCATCGGGATTTGACCTTTGCTGTGGATGATCATGTGTATCTGAAGGCCTCGCCGATGAGGGGAATCCGCAGGTTTAATGTGAAGGGGAAGTTAGCCCCTAGATACATTGGTCCGTTCAAGGTGTTGGAACGGAAAGGTGAGGTGGCATATCGTTTGGAGTTACCTCCCAGTCTCTCAGGAGTGCATGATGTCTTCCATGTATCTCAGCTGAAGAACTGCTTGAGAGTGCCGGAAGAGCAAGCACCGTTGGAAGGGTTGGAAGTGCAGGAGGATCTGACCTGCACCGAGCATCCGGTGAAGATTCTAGAGATGACTGAGAGAGTTACCAAGAACAAGAAGATTAAGATGTGCCGTGATCAGTGGAGTCATCACACAAAGGATGAGGCTACTTGGGAGCGAGAAGATGAGCTGAGGAAGACATATCCCAATCTCTTTGCTAGCTAGCCTATCCGACTCTCGGGACGAGATTCCTGTAAGGGGGGTAGATTTGTAACACCCTAATATAAAATTCCAAGATTCATGATGGATTTAAATTGGCCCTATTAATTTTCTAAGGATTTTATTGTGCTTAGTTTGCATTTAACCTAATTAAATTATACAAAGAATTAAAATTTATTCTAGGAACAACATGGTTGTGCATTCATGCTGGTGCATATGTTTTATTGGAATGAGTGCACAGGGTTTGAATTCAAAAATTCATTTGAATTCAAATAGATTGAAGTTCAAAAGGATTAGAAAAGAAAAGGGAAGAAAATGGAAGAGCAAAATTAGATCCTAGCCCAGCCTGGCCTGCCTCCTTTCTTTCCTTGGGCCGGCTCCTGCTTCCCCGCAGCCCATCTTCCCCCTCAGCGCTCGGCCTAGCTTGGCCCGCGTGCGCTCGTGCCTCTCCGCTCTTTCTCTCCCTTCTGGGCCGGCCGCTTGCCCCGGCCCAAGCCAACAGCAGGCCTTCTCTCTCTTTTCTCTCTGACACTCGGGGCCCGCCCATCATCTTCTTCCCCTTCTTCCTCACGCCCGCGCTCTGCTTCGCCGGCCACTCCGCCCCGGCTGCTCTCCTGCACCTGGGCCCTCTCCCCCGCGCTGCATCTGACCCGAGCCGCACGCCGGTTCCGCCCCAGCCTAAACCCCTCTAGAAGCCCACCCAAGCCCCAATTTGGGCGAGCTGCAACGAACCCGCGGGATGCGCGACATCCGTTGCACGGGTGACCCGCACGCCAAGGCCGCTCCACCCTTCTTAGCCACGGTAGCTCCTTCGTGCTCTCCCTCTGCCGCCACTGCACCTCCCAGCTCTCTCCGAACCCTTGCGCCGCCGTGCCGTCGCTTGAAGCCGAGGGTGAGCTACCGCCGATCCGCCCCTGCGCCGCCGCGATTCAACCCCGGCGCCACTGATCCACGACCTCTAGCCGCCATCGTAGTATCCTGGGGTGGTAAGGATCACGCCGTGCCCTTTTTCCCTCTTCATTTCCCTCTTCACGAGCGAGTTCCCCTTGATGCCGAGAGCTAGTGCCGCCCCCGCCATGGAGAGCCCCGACCCGAACCCTAATTGGTCGTCTCGAGTACCTAGATGTGTTCGTCGTGTCGTGCTCTACCTCCCAGGCCAGACCTCGTCCAAAATGGAGCCTGGACGGCCGAGATCGGCCAACTCCGGTGAACCTCTGCCACAAGAACAGGAGTCCGGCGACCAGCGCCGCCCCCTCCGTAGCGGACGATCAGGATTAGATCGCAGATGGATAGGGTCCGGACCATCAGATCGTGATCCAACGGGTGGAATCCACTCGTACCGATTCGGCCTCATCTCTAATCCGAGCCGTAGATCCAGATCCAACGGCCGATATCCTTAGATACCCCTTCACACTAGCTGTTTTGTTAAAGAGCCCCTGGGTTTCCTGGGAATCAACCCGCAGTCCACCCCCGTTCAAAAGAAATTCCATCTAAGTCCTGTTTTTAGCGCCGGAGCCCCCTGAGTTTTCTGGAATTTGGGTCCGCAGTCCCGCCCCTGTGTTTTCGCGGGTTAGACCCTAGATCTACCCTTTAATTATGTTTAGACCCTCAGTTTTAGCGCAGAACTCCCTGGGACTTCTGTTTTCTTACAGAAAGGTCCCTAGACCCTGTTTTAACCCTAGTTTTCGCGTCTTAGCTCCGTTTTAGGTGGTTTTTGTGCTCACGCGATTGTTGTAATGTGTAGAAT
The DNA here is from genome assembly GCF_002211085.1 of Panicum hallii. Lineage (NCBI taxonomy): Eukaryota > Viridiplantae > Streptophyta > Magnoliopsida > Poales > Poaceae > Panicum > Panicum hallii. The sequence goes on from NC_038043.1 coordinate 18,973,818, forward strand.
AGCTTTAGCTTAGTTTTGTGTGCTGTTTTACTGTATTGTTGTACTGTTTCTTATCTTTTGCCTTTGTTTGCATGTTTGTGCTTATGTGGACCATGCTTGGACGTTTCGTTCGTGAGTAGACGTTGAGCCACCGGAAGAGTACCAGGAGCCACCTTCTTCAGAGCCCTTTGAGCAGCAGCAGGAGAACTTTGAGGAAGGCAAGTATAACATGAACATCCTATCACTTTTAAATACAATTTCATACTGCATTTTAATATTGTACGCCTATAAGGATTTCCTAGCCACTTTTATCCTTTATATAAATACCTTGGGTTGCATTTTGGATAGTTGTGCTAGGTGCTGCGCTCTCACATTTAATGGTCCTTTGTAATTAAATTTGATTAATGGTATATGCAACTTGATTCTGAGAGTGGCCCTCTGTGCTATGTGCTTGAGCGGCTCACGTCTCGTTAAAAGCTGTTTTTATAGACACTTGGTTTAGGGGGGTAGCACGGTGCTTAGTGCTTGGTTGGCCACTCTCCATAAGGACCAGTTCATAGAGCGACAACCTGGGACAACCGTGCAACCACAAGACTGGAATGGGACCATCTTGACTTACTAAGTAGGTCATTTTGGTTTGGGAGTAACTTACCTGCGGGGCAAGAGGGGTGGTAAGCTTCAATGGTCCCTGCTCCTCCGGCTTGGTCTGTGCTGTGTGCTTGTACCCCCGTGAGGTGGGCTCCATCGTTGCTGATCCAGAAACCTTAGCGGTTACACCTTACTAACGTGATCCTTTGTAACGGTCTCGTCGTGTGCTTGCTAGTCATATTACCTAAGGAAGTGTGATGAACAACTAGCGTAGCTCATGACTTATGGGTAAAGTTGTGTAACCTCTCGAGAGTGTAAACCTAGTATACTAGCCGTGCTCACGGTCATGAGCGGCCCAGATCGTTCGTCTGATTAGTGGGGTGTACCTTTGGTGGTTTTGGCTTGGTTTTCAGTAGATTCATGGTTAATCTTGATTAATTATTATGTAACTTGGGTCATGGTAATTCATCCACTTGTAGTAAATAGCTTCAATAAAATTTGCCAAGATTAAAAGCTAATGAAGTTGAGTCAGCTAACCTTAGAGCCTCATCATTCATGTTATACTTGTTGAGTACAATTTGTGTACTCACACTTGCCTCCTCTACTCTTCTGTTCTCTTTGGAATATCTTCGACTGCTGCTCAGTACTAGGCAACGTGGAGGACTACATCAGCGGACTCGACAATTTCTAGGTGTTGTCTCCCAGCCGACGTCCCTGTGGTGCCCTGTTCTTCATGTATTTATTTACGCTTCCGCATTCCTTGAACTGATTCTTGATTCAGTTGTAATAAAGATATTTATTTACAATTTATACGCTTTTATTTTGAGATACATGTTGTGATATCTTGATGATTCTGTTGTATATATGCATGACTTGATCCTGGCGCATATATGATTGCGTCAGTCCCTTCCTCCGCGTCTCCCGCGCCTTTGCCCATGCCCGTTGGGCGCCCGCGCGGCAGCGCACGCTGGCGGCCGCTAGCTGGGCCAGCGTGGACCGCCCGGCCCTTGAACTCCCCCGCGGCCGCCCGCTCTCTCCTCTCCCCTCCCATTCAAACACGTCGTCTCCTCTTCCCCGTGAAACCCTAGCTCCGCCCGAACATCGCCTCCTCTTCCCTCCGCCCGCTGGCCGCCGCAATCCGCCGCCGTCGGTGAATCTCCGCCCGATTGCCAGCGCGTGCAGCACCCCCTCCACCTCCCTCGCCGATTCGAGCCCTCCCCGGCCTCCTTCCTCCCACGCCCGAGCGTCCCGACGACTACCTCCACCCGCCACCGCCGCTCCCCACCACGCCACCACCCGCCACCTTGCTCCGCCCGTCGGCACTATGGGTGAGCTTTCCTATCACACGGCGCTCCTCGCGCGCGCTACCCTGCCCCGTTCGCGCCCCTGCCGCGTCGCCGCCCATCGGCCGCCGTGCCTCGCGCGCATTCGCGCGCGGGCTGCGTCGTGGGCGCCCCCCGGCCTTGACTCGGCCCGGGCCACGCTGGCATTCCGGGCCCACTTATCGGCGCACAGAAGTGCCAGATCCGGGTGGATATAGCCTTTTTCCACGTTTCCATCCATTGTATTTATGCTGTGAACTTGTAAAATGCATAGAAAATTGTGTAGTTCTCGAAAAATGGTGGAACTTGTTTTGTTTGTTTACTCTGTGATAGATCTACCAAAAAAAATTATGGTTGAGCATGTTAGAGTACTGTGCTTTGAGCTATATTTTAATCTTTCCAAATCAAGTTAATTGCTTAACTTGCTGTGTGATGCTCTAAAAATTCCAAATTAAATCTTGTTAGATTCCTTGTGAAATGCTCTATCTAATGGTGCAACTTGTATAAATGACCCTAGGCTGTTAGGTAAGGTTTATTGTGCTTAATTGTTTTCTGCCCTGCAAGCTTATTAATTCCATAACTTTAGTTTATAAAGTGATAAAATGGCAAAACCACTTCTGCTACCTCTGTTGTCATGTCTATGCTTCCTGGTAATTTTCTGCGGATTTATGGAAATGTTTTGCATGCCTTTTAAGATTTAAGTTTTGTAGGGCAGCTGAAAATTGTAAAGTGCATAAGTAATTCTATAAAAATAATTTTGCTGCAAATTCAACTCTCATGAGTTCCTTTTGAGATTCCCTGTGTGCATAATTTAAATCATAATTTATGCTTGTTAAGACCTTGTTTGAGCAAATTTCGCTTATTGGTCCCTATGATTAAAGTGTAGTGATCAAGTTTCCTTGTCCTTATCGTTTGTATTGCTTCCTTGTTTGGAGTGATATTTCTTCTTCTATTCCATATCATACATACCATATCATTTTCACATCATCAGCATTATTCTAATGCATGCATCTCATTCATGCATTATAGTGACCGAAACGCCGGAGGACGAACCCGTTGAGCCCGCCGAGACCGTCGAAGCCGAGCCGGGAGCCGAGTTTGTCGTTGAGCAAGAAGATAACCAAGGCAAGCAGCTAAGCATGATTCCTTGACCCTCTTAACTTGATTAGATTTAGTTATCTCAATGGGGTATATGTGTATATGCTATATATTTATCTATTGCATCGTCGATCCTAATTTCATGCTATGACTTCTCTTGCTTTTACTTTCATGCCCTTGACACGTGTAGTTAGCAACTAATTGATCAAGCAAATACTTAGCCATGCTTAGAGTTGGTTTTTAGTTTGCAAGAAACATTGGAATAGGGTCACCTTGCTCACTACACCACTTTTAGCTATATTCGCGCTTATTCGGTTTAAATGTTGGAAGTTCGGAAAGGTCTAGTTGGGAAGTTATGTCATGATTCGAGCGGAAGGTAGGGCCTAGAGAAAGGAGTCTCGGAGGCATAGTCCACTTGAATCAGTTCAGAACCGTCCGTGGATGACCTCGGATTTGAGCACTTATCGTACTACCACATATACATTCATAGGGTGGATAAACCGATTACCTTCTATTTCTAATTTTTGATGCACGGTCCTAGATGCATGGCCATAGGGCTTTGTAGAGAGGCTTAGGGGTGTCCCCGGTGGACCTAGGTAACTCTCCGCACAAGTTAGGCGTGATGTTCAATGATTGAAACTTGCCGGGAAAGGTTGATGCGAGTACCCCCTTGCTCAACGTGATCGGTTGAGTGAGTCGCATGGTCCTTGTGTCGTGTGGGTAAAGAAGTACACCCTTGCAAGGTTAACCAATCAATTCGAATTGCCGCGCTCTCAGTCCTGAGCAAACTCTTTATCCTATGAATTCTTCTAGAAGTATCGGTTTTGTTGGATGGGTACATGTTACCTCTTTTATGATGCATAGTGGTTGGTTGATTCAATTAACTAAAACTTGAGGTGGGTTGGGCAAGTTAATTAAAATGCTAGAAAGCTAGGTGGTGGAATTAGGGAGCTCATGCTTATTTAATATTACTTAACCTTAAAGCCTTATTTTTCTGAGCCTTCATGTGCATAATCCCGAGTCTTGTGAGTACCTTTTGTACTTATGTTGATTTATGAACTAAGTTGCAGGTGAGCCAGATGTGGTGTTTGGCCACTTCTACCCCGCCGATTCCAGTGCGGGTAAGGAGTAGACCAATGTGGATATGATGGTGTCCTTGAGCAAGATGCCATTGTTCTATCTCGTTATGTTTTTCCGCTGCGCTTTCGTATTGGGATATCATTTTGAGCATTAAACTTTATGATTTATGCCCCTCTCTAATGTTAATTGTGAGCCTAAGGCTTGTATCTCGTATTTGAATCTTTAAATTTCAGATTTAGAACCTTCCTCTATATTACTCTTGTAACGATTAGTTGTTTAATTTTGTATTAAAACTTGCTCTTTGTGGATCTTCGATGATATATGGGCTTGTGACGGTATCTGTGTATGCATGATCTTGGGCATATGGTGGAGCACATATTGGGACTACCGGATTTATATCATTTTTGGCGAATGATGGGTTGGTCCTTTATAATTTAGATGTGGGTTAACCCGTGGCACACCATTAGTGCGAGCGCGTGTTAGTCATCATCTTCATGATAAGGACAGGCGGTTCGCTTAAAATGAAGTTAAATTAGGCGGTTCTCACAGCGGGTATCAGAGCTGAGGTTCCATGAAGTGAACTTAAAACTTTGCTTAAGGGGGTTGAGAGCGAAATAAAATTGAGTACTTGCACTAATATTTATTTCTTATAAAATTTGAACCTAAGGATTAATTGCTAACTTCCTCCCTTGGTCTTAGAGCTATCATTCCCTCTATTGCTTCACCTGTTAATTAAATGTGCTTAATCTCTCATGTCTTTATGGATAGATGGCCAAGTTGATCATGGCGACCCGCGCTCTGGAGACGATTGGGTTCCCTGTGATCCTCAATGAGATGTTGAGGAGGGCGCACTACACTTTTCAGCCCGAGTATGAGGTCTACGCTCGTGGTTATGGAGTCGGATTGGTGGACTACATGGCAACCCTCCACCTTGAGGCAAGGATGGTGGTGGGAGCAGTGAAGTACGACTTCCGCGCTTGTGGTACCTCGGTGGAGATGGTCATTCAAGAGGTGGCACGTGAAGCCATCACCCGCCTTTGCCACGAGCACCGCGAGCTTTGGGAGGCTCCTTTCACTTACCTTCTGGTGCGGGGACCCGAGGCTCCCATTGCTCACGTTGTCTCGCCTCCGGTTGGGCCTTACACTTTGGAGAAGTGCATGGCGGACACCATTTCCGCCTATGAGATGGCGCACCGGAGCTTGCTATGGGAGTTGGAGGAGACAAGGAGCCGTCTCGTCCACCTCCAATACCAATTGGAGCCATACCTTTGGTCAATGAGGTTGCCTAAGAAGATCATGGATGATTGGCCGCGGAACACGCCACAAGAGGAGGCACCTCCTTCGCATCGCTTTCCGCACGTGGTGGGTGCATGGGCAGAGGCGAGAGAAACGTACAATCCCATTTCGATGGGGTTGCACGTGCGTCGGTTCCATGTGAAGCCTGTCACCCGTGTAGATCTATTGGGATTCCCGGAGCTAATTGACCCGTGACTCGTTTATCATTTGGTGAGAGGGAGAGTCGCCCATTATTCCAAGTGCTAGTAGGAGGGTCGTAGCACTTTGAGTAACGTGGTTGTAAGGTGGAATTAAGCGCTAGGACGTTAAAACGCGCTCATTTTGTATTGGTTGAACTTGTTGAATGCTTGTGGACTAAAGTTAAGTCGGCCTTATGGTTATGATTATGCCTAAATGCTATTAGTATAGCCATATTTATGCAAGTTAATCTTGCGTAATCTTTGCATGCTTGCTAAAAACTTATTATGAGCCTTACATTATTGTGTGGGAACGATGTGAGGTAACGACATATTGCACTCATGTGTTGCATACATCCACTCATACGCATATAATAATTTATGAAGTATGTAAGTGACCATTTCTCGTCCTTTTTGATCTCCAAATCTGCCTTAAGTGATCTCGAATGTTGATGCCCAAATCGTTTGCGCTTGTCAAACTTATGTCTCTAGTAACCGGATATTTACAATTTTGCCTTGATAGTTATCTTCGAGTCTCGATTTTATGTCAAATCATTATCTACGCTTTATCATTTCATCGCTTCTCCTTAAGATCATTACCTTTCTTCCTCGGTCGCTAACCTATCTTAATTCTTGCTAGGATAAATTTGCGTTCGGGAACCGGCACGAACCGCGGGAACGGTTCGGGTGGGAATAATAATAATAACAACAACAACAACAACAACAACAACGATCTTCCCAACCCTCCCATCCACCCCACTCTCGCGGATGTGCTTGCCCAACAAACTCAACTCCTTGGGCAATTGGTCAACCATATTGGCAACTTGGGTAACGCCAGAACCAAGCTTCTAGGGAAGAGCCTCAAGTGAACAAGTATGGGGATTTCTTCCGCACCAACCCACCCATCTTCCGTGGCTCCAAAGATCCTCTTGATGCGGATTTTTGGCTTCATGTTATTGAGGAGAAGCTCAATCTCATCCAATTTGAGCAACATGAGAAGGTCTTATTCGCCGCTTACCAACTTCATGATGCCCTAGGGGCTTGGTGGCGGAATTGGAAGGCCTCTCAACCCACGAATCACCGCTTCACGTGGGAGGAGTTCCGGACGGAGATATTTTGCTCCTTCCACATCCCCAAGGGTATCATGGACATCAAGAAAAAGGAATTCCTCAATCTCACTCAAGGTCATCGGGATGTAATGTCTTATGTCAATGCCTTCAACGCTCTCTATCAATATGCACCCGATGAAGTGTCCACCGATGCTAAGAAGCGGGAGAGGTTTTATGACAGCCTCTCGGAGGAATTGCAAGACAAGCTCTCTACCACCAAGTTTGATGACTTCAATGACTTGGTGAATATTGCTATTCGCGCCGAACATAAGATGAAGAGACTTGAGGCCAAGAACAAGCATCCCGCTCCTAACTTGGCGGGTGGTAGCTCCTCCTGCCCACGTGTGGGGCCACAACCTCCCCCACCTCATGCACCGGGTGCGCAACCACCACGCCCTATGTGGGTTGTACGCCACCCTCAACCCTCAAGGACAAGCTCCAAGGCCGGCCAATGCTTATTGGAACAACCCAAGCGATGCCGCAAGGGGTCCATGCTACAATTGTGGTGGCATGGGCCACTTCTCCAAGAATTGTCCATCTCCAAGGCAAGGTGGTGCCTCCAATGCACCGAGGCCCAACAGCCCTCCACCGCAAGCCCCACGTCATAGAGCCAAGCCATCACAAGCTCCTAAGCATGGCCGCCTCAACTACACCACCGCGGAAGAGATTCCGGAGGATGCCGACGTGCTCATGGGTATGCTTCTCATAATTCTCATCCCGCCCTTGTTCTTTTTTATTTCGGAGCAACCCTTTCTTTCATTAACAAGAAATTCATGACGCATGGTAATCTTCAAATGCAAACCCTACCACTACCATATCACATAGAATCGCCGGGTGGGGAAATCATCTCAAAACATTTTGTAGATAAAGTTCCAATTCTTATTGAGGGAGCTACCTTTCGAGCAAATCTTCTCATCCTAGATAAGCTAGGTTTAGATGTGATCCTTGGAATGAATTGGTTGGAAAAACATGATGGGGTTATCAAATGTGGGCCACGCACCATCGATCTCTTGCACCCCTCCGGGAATAGGGTTTTTCTCTCTCTCGCCAAAAAGGAAGTTTATCTCTATGCCATGACGGGTACCGAAACCACGGCGTTGGAAAATATTCCCGTGGTTTGCGAGTATCCGGACGTCTTTCCAGAAGAATTACTAGGCATGCCTCCCGATCGTGGTGTGGAGTTCGTTATTAAGCTAATGCCCGGGACGGCTCCCATTTCCAAGCGTCCTTACCGTATGCCCCCTAATGAGTTGAAGGAATTGAAAGAGCAACTCAAGATCCTTTTGGATAAGGGTTTCATTCGTCCGAGTTCCTCTTCTTGGGGATGCCCGGCTCTCTTCGTGAAGAAGAAGGATGATAGCTTACGGATGTGTGTTGACTACTGTCCGTTGAATGAGGTCACCATTAAAAATAAATACCCTCTTCCTCGCATTGATATCTTATTTGACCAACTTTTGGGAGCTTGATATTTCTCCAAGATTGATCTAAGGTTGGGTTATCATCAAATTAAGATTCGCCAAGAAGATATTCCAAAAATGGCTTTCTCTACTAGATATGGTCTCTATGAATTCACCGTCATGTCCTTTGGCCTCACCAATGCACCGACATATTTCATGTACTTGATGAATAGTATCTTCATGGAGGAACTTGATGTCTTCGTGGTTATCTTCATTGATGATATTCTTATCTATTCGAAGACTCGAGATGATCATGCTCATCACATCCACATTGTATTGCAAAAACTTTGGAAGCATCGTCTATATGCCAAGTTTAGCAAGTGCGAGTTTTGGCTTGAGAAAATATCTTTTCTTGGTCATATTCTCTCCAAGGATGGCATTGCCGTCGATCCTAGCAAGGTGCAAGATGTTCTTGAATGGAAACAACCTTGAAATGTCACCGATATCCGGAGTTTTCTTGGACTTGTGGGATACTATCACCGGTTCATAGAAAACTTTTTAAAAATTGCCAAGCCTATGACCAAGTTATTGAAAAATGGGGTCAAGTTCGAATGGTCCCAAGCTTGTGAGGAAGCCATTCAAACTCTCAAAGATCATCTTACTACCGCTCCCATTCTCACTCAACCAAATATTCACAAGAACTTTGATGTCTATTGTGATGCCTCTCGCGTTGGACTTGGTTGTGTTCTTATGCAAGAAGGCCAAGTGGTAGCCTATGCCTCTCGTCAACTCAAGCGACATGAAGAAAATTATCCAACCCATGATTTGGAGCTTGCGGCCGTTGTCCATGCTCTAAAGATATGGCGCCACTACCTTCTTGGTAACCATTGCAACATCTACACCGGTCATAAAAGTCTTAAATATAGCTTCACCCAATCCGATCTCAACATGAGGCAATGGAGGTGGCTTGAGTTAATCAAAGATTATGATCTTGAAGTTCACTATCATCCCGGTAAGGCGAATATCGTTGCCGATGCACTAAGCTGCAAGGCTCAATGCAATTGTTTGACTATGGGACCTCCTCTCCATACTCTTTGTGATGAATTCCGGAAACTTGAAATGGGAATGGTCAAGAAGGGTTATCTTGGTGCTCTTATAATCAAATCCGACCTCTATGATCAACTTAAGGAAGCTTAAAAGAACAACAAAGGTATGGCCCGAATTCGTACCTTGATGAAGAAGGGTAAAGCTCAATATTTTTCTTGTGATGATCAAGGAGTCCTATTCTTTGGGAAGCGTATTGTCGTGCCTAAGGATCACAACTTGAGGCATCTAATTCTTGATGAAGCCCATAACTCTCAATTCTCTATTCATCCGGGTAGTACCAAAATGTTTCAAGATCTCAAGCAAAGGTTTTGGTGGACTCGCAAGAAGCGGGAAATCGCTCGATACATCGCCTAGTGCGATGTTTGCCAAAGGGTTAAGGCCGTACATCTCAAACCAGCCGATACTCTTCAACCTTTGCCTATTCCATCATGGAAGTGGGAAAATATTGGAATGGATTTTATCACCAGGTTGCCGAAGACTACTCAAGGGTATGATTCTATTTGGGTAATCGTTGACCGTCTAACCAAATCGGCTCACTTTCTACCGTTCAAGACTACCTACTGAGCTAAGCAATATGCGGAGTTATATCTCACTCGCATTGTATGCCTTCATGGTATTCCAAAAAAAATTGTCTCCGATCGTGGTCCTCAATTTGTTGCCCACTTTTGGAGAAGTCTTCATGAGGCCATGGGAACCAGCCTTACCTATAGCACCACTTACCACCCTCAAGCCGACGGCCAAACCGATAGAGTGGATCAAATCCTTGAAGATATGCTACGAGCTTGTGTTCTAGTGTATGAGAAGAAATGGGCCACTTGCTTGCCTTCGTGGAATTTTCTTATAACAATAGTTACCAAGCAAGTATCAAGATGTCTCCTTTTGAGGCTCTCTATGGTTGGCGGTGTCGAACGCCTATCAATTGGTCCGAGTCCTGGGAAAAGGCCTTTCTTTGACTTGGAAAACCTTCGCATTGCTCAATCCCATCAAAAGATATATGCCGATCGTCGCCGCCGTGAACTCCATTTCAAGGTTGGTGATCATGTCTATCTTAAGGTCTCTCCTTTCAAGGGCACTCGTCGCTTCCGGGTTAAGGGCAAATTGGCACCTTGTTTCGTCGGACCTTTCCGAGTCACTAAAAGGGTTGGAATGGTGGCTTATCAATTGGATCTTCCCCAATCACTTTCCACCGTTCACAATGTGTTCCATGTCTCTCAATTGAAGAAGTGTCTCCGTGTCCCGACCGACGCCATCGACCTTGAAACACTTGATCTTCAAGCGGGTCTTACCTACGAAGAACATCCTATTGCCATCCTTGATTATGATGAAAGGAAGGTGAAGTATGGTGAAGTTTGTGAGAGTTCAATGGAGCAACCACTCCGAAGATGAAGCCACATGGGAATGTGAGGATCGTTTGCGTCAAGACTACCCCGACTTCTTCTTCCATGAGTGAGTCCTCAAGCCCTCTCCCACCGCACCCAACTTTCTTTATGAAGTTCATCTTTCTAAATATCATATATGTGTACACAATCACCATCAAAGAGAAACTAGGAATGTCCTACCACTCCACACCACCCATGCCTTTGTACAACCTCTCTTCGATGTTTATCTTGTCTAGGTGAATATGGCTTTAATACACCCGAAGCTTTATCGCCTTTGATCTACCTAAATCTCGGGACAAGATTTTCTTAGGGGGGAGAATTGTCACGACCCAAACTTAATTAACATGCTTAAAAATTTAAACAACATCATCATGAGCATCATCCAAGCATAATCAAGCATCATGCGCATTTTTTTATTGAGAAATTTAATTTTCTTGCTTGGTGTGAATGAATGTTGTGAAGCAAGTTCAAATTTTGTTAAGTAACTATGCCCCCAAACATTTTATTCAAATACTAGATTTCAAATGGTGAATTATAAGTATTTTTCCTCAATTTAATGATGCTTATCCCGAGCCATAAAATTCTTGGAAGTTTCAAAAACTGCAATATTGTTTGCATTTATGTGAGCAATCCTTAATAGATTTTTGAGTGTTTGTCGCAGCAATGTGTTCTTAGTAAATTTTTGGCAATTTTTGGAGCCCGGGAAGTGTCAGTTTTTGAATTTTATAGTTGGGTAACCATTTTCCATTTAATTCTTTTGCCCGGCCCCACCTGTCATCCGCACGCCAACCTCTCCCCGCGCCCCCAGGCCCGCGTGTAAGTCCCTCCCTCCGCGTCTCCCACGCCTCCGCCCACGCCCGTTGGGCGCCCGCGCGGCGGCATACACCGGCGGCCGCTGGCTGGGCCAGCGTGGACCGCCCGGCCCTTGACCTCCCCCGCAGCCGCCCGCTCTCTCCTCTCCCCTCCCATTAGAACGCATCGTCTCCTCTTCCCCGCGAAACCCTAGCCCCGCCCGAATGCCACCTCCTCTTCCCTCCGCCCGCCGGCCGCCGCAATCTGCCGCCGCCGCTGTGTGATGCTCTAAAAATGCCAAATTAAATCTTGTTAGATTCCTTGTGAAATGCTCTATCTAATGGTGCAACTTGTATAAATGACCCTAGGCTGTTTGGTAGGGTTTATTTTGCTTAATAGTTTTCTGCCCTGCAAGCTTATTAATTACATAACTTTAGTTTATAAAGTGATAAAATGGCTAAACCACTTCTTCTACCTCTGTTGTCATGTCTATGATTCCTGGTAATTTTCTGTGGATTTATGGAAATGTTTTGCATGCCTTTTAAGATTTAACTTGTGTAGGGCAGCTGAAAATTGTAAAGTGCATAAGTAATTATATAAAAATAATTTTGCTGCAAATTCAACTCTATGAGTTCCTTTTGAGATTCCCTGTGTGCATAATTTAAATCATGATTTATGCTTGTTAAGTACCTTGTTTGTGCAAATTTTGCTTATTGGATTAAAGTGCAGTGATCGAGTTTCCTTGTCCTTATCGTTTGTATTGTTTCCTTGTTTGGAGTGATATCTTTTCTTCTATTGCATATCATACATACCACATCATTTTCACATCATCGGCATCATTCTAATGCATGCATCTCATTCATGCATTATAGTGACCGAAATACCAGAGGACGAACCCGTTGAGCCCGCCGAGACCGTCGAAGCCGAGCCAGGAGCCAAGTTTGTCATTGAGCAAGAAGATAACCAAGGCAAGCAGCTAAGCATGATTCCTTGACCCTCTTAACTTGATTAGATTTAGTTATCTCAATGGGGTATATATGTATATGCTATATATTTATCTATAGCATCGTCGATCCTAATTTCATGCTATGACTTCCTTTGCTTTTACTTTCATGTCCTTGACACGTGTAGTTAACAACTAATTGATCAAGCAAATGCTTAGCCATGCTTAGAGTTGGTTTTTAGTTTGCAAGAAACATTGGAATAGGGAAACATTGAAATAGGGTCACCTTATTCACTACACTACTTTTAGCTATATTCGCGCTTATTCGGTTTAAATGTTGGAAGTTCGGAAAGGTCTAGTTGGGAAGTTATGTCATGATTCGAGATGGAAGGTAGGGCCTAGAGAAAGGAGTCTCGGAGGCATAGTCCACTTGAATCTGTTAAGGACCGTCCGTGGATGACCTCGGATTTGAGCACTTATCGTACTACCACATATCCATTCATGGGGTGGATAAACCGATTACCTTCTAGTTCTAATCTTTGATGCACGATCCTAGATGCGTGGCCATAGGGCTTTGTAGAGAGGCTTAGGGGTGTCCCCAGTGGACCTAGGTAACTCTCCACGCAATTTAGGCATGATGTTCAACGATTGAAACTTGTCAGGAAAGGTTGATGCGAGTACTCTCTTGCTCAACGTGATCGGTTGAGAGAGTCACATGGTCCTTGTGTCATGTGGATAAAGAAGTACACCCTTGCAAGGTTAACCAATCAATTCAAATTGTCGCGCTCTCGGTCATGAGCAAGCTCTTTATCCTATGAATTCTTCGTAGAAGTATCGGTTTTGTTGGATGGGTACATGTTACCTCTTTTATGATGCATAGTGGTTGGTTGATTCAATTAACTAAAATTTGAGGTGGGTTGGGCAAGTTAATTAAAATGCTAGGAAGCTAGGTGGTGGAATTAGGGAGCTCATGCTTATTTAATATTACTTAACCTTAAAGCCTTATTTTTCTAAGCCTTCATGTGCATAATCCTTGGTTATTATTTATTCGCGTAAGTCTTGCGAGTACTCATGTTGCTTTATAAACTAAGTTACAGGTGAGCCGGATATGGTGTTTGGCCACTTCTACCCAGCCGATTCCAGCGCGGGTGAGGAGTATTGGGGATATTATTTTGAACATTAAACCTTATGGTTTATGCCCCTCTCTAATGTTAATTGTGAGCCCAAGGCTTGTATCTCGTATTTGAACATTTAAAATTCAGATTTAGAACCTTCCTCTATATTACTCTTATAACGACTAGTTGTTTAACTTTGTATTAAAACTTGCTCTTTGTAGATCTTCGATGATATATGAGCTTGTGACGGTATGTGTGTATGCATGATCTTGGGCATATGATGGAGCACATATCAGGACTACCGGATTTGATATCATTTTGACGAATGATGGGTTGGTCATTTATAATTTAGACGTGGGTTAACCCGTGGCACGCCATTAGTGCAAGCACGTGTTAGTCCTCATCTTCATGATAAGAACCGGCGGTTCGCTTAAAATGATGTTAAATTGGACGGTTCTCATAAAAATTTACTTTCTACATTTCATAAATTTGAGTTTATTTACTGTCTAGAACTCTCTTCTCCTCATCTCTATTTTTTCTTGTTGTATTATTATAATGCTCGTACTAACACTATACGGTAATATTTGGTTATATATCTTTACGTAAATCAAAGGAAATATCTAGTTTGGTATTGAAGCAAAGAATGACACAGAGTTATTTTATTATTGGTCACATAGCGACGGTTTCAAAATTCTATCAGTGATATCTTGTTTTACTTCAAAACAAATTGTAGTTGAGAATAAACAAACAACTGGTAGTTGAAACTGAAAAAGGACGAGTACAAAACAACAACTTTGCATTGGTGGTTTGTGGGAATAAGTCTATTTTATCCCTGATCTATTGATACTCGTCTAGTTAACCTCCTCACCTATAAAATCGGGTATTCTACACCCTAAACTATCCAAAACCGTCTAAATAACTCCCTAGGATGGTTTTAGAGGTGATTTTGCTGATGTGGCATTACATGTGAACGCTGACGTGGCAAAGATATGTTTTAAAATCTATTTCAACCCCTATAATGATTTTCGTCTATATAATTCCCTCAATTATATAGTTGGATATTTAGCCACTCGAAGTTTCAGTATTATTTTAGTCATCTCTTGCTAAGCTTTTTTTCCTATTTCAATGTGACCCTTCTTCATGATGACTAAGACAATACTGAAAACTTCAAGTGGTTAAATATTCAACTATAGGGGCGTATGTAAATGAAAATTGATAGTTTAGGAGGTGAAGTAGATTTTAAAAGATGTCTTTGCCACATCATTGTCTACATGTAATGCCATATCAGCAAAACCACCTCTAAAACCACCCTACGGGGTTATTTAGACGGTTTTGGATAGTTTGAGATATAGAATACCTGGTTCAATACATGAGGGGGTTAAGTAGACGAGTATCAATAACTCAGGAGGTAAAGTGGACTTATTCCGTCCATCAGCTGATGGTCGCCATCTAAGACACTGCTCACATCCAGGCGCGACAGAGATCAAAAGCTTGAAATCAGTCAGCTGCACCAAAGTTTCAGAAAAACCATGGAAGTCCCAAAACTTCTAATATCAACAGAGCTAGCAAGTCATTGATCTGAACAATTCCATGAACAATCGCTGGTCTTATGGCAATCACGAGAGATAAAATGGTTGTCACTTGTCAGGTTCAGGTCATAATAGTGGATCATATTTAGGGAATGCATGAACCTGCAAACAGAAATTAGAAGAGAATCTCAGAACAAAATTTCTAATGATATATCACTGATCACAGCTCATATGGCCCTCACCACCACCCTAAAATAGTTCATACTAAAAGATTACTGGACTAAGAGGAATACTTCATTTACGTGTACATTTCCCCATTATTTTCAGATATATATATAATTTGGAGTATGCTTTTTATGACGACCGTATGAATCTCTGCTTTCGGACACCACATCAGAGCTAACAAATGAAAGGTAATATCACCTTCGTATGGACAAGTACATGCCCGTTGTTAACTGCGTTCTTTCATCCTACATTAAAATAAAGAAAAAAATTCTTCAAGCACAGGAACTACTATTGCCACTAGCTACATGAATTTTACCCCAAAGCATCTGGAACACAACAATAACGGGAAGGATAAGAGCAGCGTAGGTTTCAGAGATACATCTTCTCACAGCCAAGCTCTTCATATTCCGTAAACCCATTTTTACTACCCTCAGCTGTCCATTTTATCCGCTTAACCCCCTGAACGAAATTTTGGCTCACTTTGCTCCCCTAAACTATTTCATTTGATCCAATCTATCCTCTAATTAGATTTCTCTTTTTTATTTCTCTATGTATGAGTTGAATTTTGACTTCAAATTTTGTGAACAGATACAAAATATGATGTTTTATGCTAAAAAATATACTAAGAATTTTTCATGGTTATTTTCATAGGTTAGGAATATTTAATACCAAATTGATCTTAGATATATAAAACTATAAAAAAGTAATCATGAAGAAATCTAATATATTTTTCTAACATAGAGCGCTATGTTATAAATCATCTGACAAAATCTGAAATTAAAACTCAACTTGTACGCGAAGAAAAAAAAGAGAAATCTAATTAGGGGTAGATTGAACTAAATGAAATAGTTCGGGGAAGTAAAGTGAGACTAAATTTTGCTCGGGGTTAAGCGGATAAAGTAAATAGGTGAGGGGAGTAAGACGGACCTTTTCCTTTTTAGATATATATAATCTGGAGTATGCTTTTTATGACGATACTAGGAATCAATCCACACAGTTTGTCTACATAATTCTCGGGTAACAAACAGAAACTAACCCCATAAAGCAATCCTCGTCAGAATTAACATTCAATGTTTAAGTTCAAGGAGCAGAACGGAGTGCTACCTCGTTCTTGATGGTTCGGACTTAGAACCAGCGGAGCTTGGCATCCTGGAGCATGAAGTAGCCCTTCTCCCTGTCGTTGGCGGCGTCAGGCACAGACCTAGCAGGTGGCCATAAAACATCATGGCCAAAAGAGGGGAGCGAGACTTCCCCTAGCAGCCTGCACCGCAGAGATCGCAAGCACAATATCGGAATATATCAATGGTTCCCATGAACTTGGACTGCAACCACAAATTAATTGAACCAAAGCATTGGGATGAGATTTTGGATGGGATACGTACCTTTGTAGGTCGTGGAAGGCTCTCGCGATGGCACTCGATGGAGAGACGCAGCAGTCGTGCGTGACAGCGCTGCACGGTCGCCATTGGAGCTGCTTCCCTAAGGGACGCAGAGGAGGAGGCTGGAGGCGGATCAAGCGGCAAGGCTAAGTAGCAGCGGAACGGTGAGTGCTCGAGCCACGCTGGACGTTCATAGCCTCTTCTTGGCTTCAAATTGGAGAGCTCAATGGGGCCAGCGGGCTCAACCAATGCGGAGACCCACTCATCAGTTATGGATACGGCAACTGTCGGTGTTTTACCGCCACGCTCACGGAGAGATACCCCTGAGGTGATGAGTTTGTAGGTAGGGTGTCGCCGAGATCAGGAACTCGAAGGTGCAAAGGAATATAAGGTTTAGACAAGTTCGGGCCGCTGAGAGCGTAATTCTCTACGTCCTGTTTGGTTTGTATTGTCTTTGATGGTGATTGGGTGATCTCCTGGGTGGTTTCCCGGGTGATCATCTGTGACGGGGATCTATCCGCCCTTATATAGTCTGGGAGGACAGGTTTACATGGAAGTCTTAGTCGAACACATGCCCTAGATTCCTACCCAAGTATTTTTCCAATAGTTCCCTACTATATCCGACTAGTTTTACTACTGTAGGAGCAATTCTACTAGGCTAGAAGTATTTACAACAGATGTAGAGTGTGGATCATATCCCATCCCTTATCCTATGAAAAGTACACCACGTGCACAGTCCCGTGTACCCAGGTCTGACAAGCCCCCGAGCTCTTCGTAGCCGAGTATTCCAGGCGTTCGAGTACTTCTAAAGGCGTCTTTGATTTCTCCCAAACTTCATCTTAAAGATATCCTCCGAGTACTTCCTTGACTGCATCGAAGCTGTGAAGTGCTCATGCCCCGAGTAGTTGTCTTCTTTTATATAGGGTGCGATTAAACTCGCACTCCATATGGAGTAGCCCCTGAGCCTTAGGTTGGCTCATAGAATCAGGCTGAGAGTCAATTTAATCTTGAGTTTTCTGTCCTTATCTTCCAGCAGATTTGAAAAATAAGTTGCTAATGACACATATCCCGCAGCCCCCGAGTCTTAAATTCAAATCCCCAAGTTTTGGAATAAAGGGTCCAAAGAATCATGGCATGCAATCTTTATTGCTTAGAGCCGTGTCGTATCCAGCCCCCGAGCCTGGGAGCAAAATAAGTCGCATAATATATGCCTTCTAGTCGGTGGCGCCAGCCCCCAAGCCTAGGTAGTGGCCAGTTGTTGCTGAATCTTGAACTGTCGATGAAGCCGACTAGTCGGATTCGATTCCGACTAGATCTATAGGCGAGATAGGTAGTCGAAGTAGTCGCCAGCGTATCACCGAGCAGAGTCGATTCTGACTAGCTTGTAGGCGAAACGAGTAGTCGAAGTAGTCGCCAGCGTATCACCGAGCAGAGTCGATTCCGACTAGCTTGTAGGCGCAACAAGTAGTCGAAGTAGTCGCTCGCGCGTCGCCGTGCATTCTTCACGAAGGCAAGTAGTCGTCGATGGCTGTCGGTGAGCCCAACTAATCCGAGTCGAATCTGGCAAGGAGTAGTCAAGCATTCTCGCGAAGTAAAAGTAGTCGTGGGCGATTGTTGATGAAGCTAGCTAGTCAGAGTTGAATCCGACTTGCCCAGCAGCACGGTCGAGATCAGATCCCCTGTAAGGTAAATATAAAAATATGTTGTAACTGATATACATGATACCGTGTCGGGAGCAAATCCCAGCACTGTAAAATGTATGTAAAATTTTTCGGGTGTTGTACTCTTGTTGGGTCGCATAGACAGCCTGTTACGCTAGGCACCTGATCCCTGATTGCCGTAAACCATTGCGCAGAGAGCTTGGTCGTGTGCACGCGTAGTTGCATAGGCGTACAGAAGAGCCCAGGTGTCATGATAAGTGTACGCTATCCGGGTATTGTAGCAACCGTTGAGAGGAAACTAAAGCAGTCGATGCTGCACGAAAAAAGAGAAATGCTCGTGGAGCGCACTTATAAGGTGTAACTCGATCGCCTATGTTGCAGGGCGGACCGTGCAGGCAATCGGGAACAAGCATGACATGGCCTGTGAAGAGGATGCGCGTTGCGCAAAAAGTATCTGATCCTGTGAAGAACAAGTCAAAAAAGGTATAAGTGACTTAGCTTGATTCGTGGACGATTGTCCACGAGCCGCAGCAGCCGTCGATGGAGCCGTGATGTTTTGTTGATGTAGCTGACTAGTCGGAGTAGATTCTGACTAGTTGTTGACTGTGTGAAGCCCACTTCCGACTAGTTTTCTTGCCAAAACAAGTAGTCGGAGTAGTCAAAACACGCCCACTCGTGGACGGTTGTCAACGAAACCGCAGCAGTCATCGAGGGAGCCGTGATGATTGTTGATGGAGCCAACTAGTCGGAGTTGATCCCGATCAATTGTTGACCGTGCAGAGCAAGTCTCCAAGTAGTTTAAGGCTCATTAACAACTAGTTTCTAGTCGAGACGAATAGTTGAAGTAGTCGTTGGCGACGCAGATTTCTCGAAGTAGTCGTATCCGATGGCAGCAGTGCATCGGCGTTGCAGCGCTAGCTGAATTCGAGCCGCGTCATCAGGGTCGCCGTTGTGGCACGAGTTGAATTCGACTCAATCACGAGTAAGAGCCGTGTTGGATCCAGACTCGTCCTTACGGTTTCTGATTAGATTGGAAAATCAAATTCCACCGAGATCTTCGGCGAGGTTGTCAATGTCGCGGCAGGATGCTGGAGCAGATGTCATCGGCTTCCTGGTTTCAGCGAGATGGTAGTTGAAGCCACCACCTCGTTGGCGATGTAGACATAGAAACCGAAGGTGAACGCCGGTGAGGTGGCTAACTCTTCGTTGGAATCCGAGTAGTAATCAAGAACGGGGGCCCCCGAAGCGTGGTGGCTCCCTTGTCTCGAATCTTGAAGAGGCGATCCAAGTCCTCCTCCAATTCGGGGAGGGACTTGGATCGCGAAGCCTCCTTAGATCAGTTTGAATCCGACCCAACTAGATCTGGTGCGTCACGAGTGGAAGTCGCGTTGAAAACGGACATCTTTTCGATCTGCTGGGCCAGATCGGAAAGCAACAGATCATCGAGGTTGTCGATGAACCCGTCGAGATTGCTGCTTGGAGTTAATGAAGAGGCCTCCGGCTCCTTGGAGTTGGCTAGCTAGCTATTGAAGCCACCCAAATTGTTGGCGACGGAGATCCAGGTGCCGAAGGTGAAGGTTGTGCCCTCGTTGAACACAATGCTGGTGAAGTTGAAAGATGCCATCAAATTCTCCGGTGGATGCTCGATGAACACCCCTACCTGGCGCGCCAGCTATTGGTGTTTTACCGCCACGCCCACCGAGGGATACACTCGAGGTGGTGAGTTTGTAGGTAGGGTTTCGCCGAGATCAGAAACTCGAAGGTGCAAAGGAACACAAGGTTTAGACAGGTTCAGGCCGCTGAGAGCGTAATACGCGACGTTCTGTGTGGTTTGTATTGCCTTTGATATTACCTTTGATGGTGATTGGGTGATCTCCTGGGCGGTTCCCCGGGTGATCGTCCCTGAGGGGGTCTTGTCCACCCTTATATAGTTTGGGGGGACAGGTTTACATGAAAGTCCTAGTCGGATACATGCCCTAGAGTCCTACCCGAGTAATTTTATGGTAGTTCCCTATTCTATCCGACTAGTTTACTACTGTAGGAGCAGTTCTACTAGGCTACGAGTAGTTATAACAGATGTAGGGCATAGGCCATATCCCATCCCTTATCCTAGGAAAAGTATACCACGTGCACAGTCCCGTGTACCCAGGTATGACAACAGCGTTAGCCGCACCCGCCTCCTCCTCTGCAAGTGGCTGTTGGGGATCGCACCTCCGAAAGGCACTGGAGGAAGGTTATGCACAAGACCATGAGGTCAAAAGGTCCAAAGGGTGACCTTCAGTGTGTTGGGAACTACCTCCTTAAGAGCTAAAACAAAGGTTGAGCATGAATCCCTGTGCTTGTGAGGTTCGAGAAGGTAACCTTCGATTGCTCGGAAGTTTACTACAAACATCCTCTTTCTCCCCTTTGGTGCATGCAGGATAGGGAATCCGATGAGCGGAGGTTAAGATCGAGCAAGCAAGCAATCGATCAATGGCAGCAGAACCTTTCAAGAGCTGTCAAGGCCATCGTTGATGTCCAGGACGTAAGAACATGTAAAGTAAAGGACCGAGGACCAAGGTCATCGGCAGGTCACATGAAGAAAACGTGACCCCTAGATGGTAGCCAGCTTGTACACTCCAAACTATAAAACGACCCTCGGGGTGGGAATATTCTTGGAATATCCCATCTATATGAGGGCTCATTAAAAATTATGTGACTGGTGTAGGGGAGTATAAATACCCTTCTCTTTTATTGTAACCATGATGATTTTTTAAGATTTCGGAGTGCATTTCTTACCTTCCCATCGAGATTGTGTACTTTGTTTCTTTTCTATGCTTGGAGTTGCCTTGTCCGATCCCAACAGTGGCCGTTGCAGCCACAATGTCCAGCTCATCTTCCCTGGGGCAGATGCCGCCGCTGCCTGTGGGAGCACAGTCAAGAAGACGTTGATGCGACATCCAAGCATAGGGCGGAGCAGTGGACTCCTAGCGCTTTCTGCTCAGGTGGCTAGCCTAGAGGAGGAGGCTGAGGCCGCTCAAACCCCCGCTGTCGGGCTGGCTACACGACGTCGTGCAGATCTAGGTGTGAGTGGAAAGTGGGCCTGAAGAGAGGAGAGATCAGGAGAGAAGAATGTGGGGGTAAATTGCGTTGGTTAAAATTTTTGGGTCGGAGAGAAGAGCGGGTTGTGACAATCTGGAAGTTCTGCACCCAGGCTGTGCCAGCATAAACTGAGGCCCTGTCCGAAACTATAAAGTGAGGCCTACTAGTGCAAGATAGAACAACAAACTAGTAGATATAGTATGATGTATATTATATAGCAACAGAATACATTAAGAGTTATACCTTTTGCGTAATCATTACTTGAATAGCTTCATTCTTGTAGTATTCTTTGAAATGAAATCTTCAATAAAAGACTCATAATCAATCTTCTCTAATATGCCACTCTCAAGTGCTATCATGGCCAAATGAGTAAGTCTTTCTTGTGTCATTGTAGAATGCAAGTATGACTTCAATAGCTTTAATTTAAAAAAACTTCGTTCCACCGAGGCAACAATCACAGGAATAGTCAATAGAACTCTATGCAATAGTTGCATTGGGAAACAATCATGTCTCTTTAAAAATTTTAGAATTTCAATAGGCCCATATTTTCTTTTGGAATAAAATCTTGAAGCAATTTCAACTCCACATATAATTCTTTAGCATCAACATCTGATTTTCCATCTCTTGCAAGGGAAGCCTCAAGATTATCAAAAGAAGATTTCAAGCTCTTATTATCCAATGACAATAATTTGTTGGAAGTAAATAAGAAACCAAAATTCTTCTCATAACCTTGATACTGTTCAAATTTCTCTATAAGAGAGGCAATAGCTTGATCAACAATAGATATAAAATAGTTTATTCCAAATGATTCCTCTGCAGACTGAGTGGAAGCATTTGTGTCATCTGGGTTCTCATCAAATTATTTCTTTCTTTTAATTTCTCATTTCTTGCAAAATGTTGCATCAATATCCAACTCAAGTGCAATTCCTTTGGCTTCCTCCAATGCCTCTAAGAAACCAGTTTCCCTGTACCCTTTGAAGAAACAAATCAGCCCTTTCACTTTCTTAATAGCGACATCTATCAGCATATCTTTTGCTTGCAAGGTTTTGCTTACTAAATTAATAGCATGTACTACTTCATACCAAATGACTATTGCCACGATAAATTCATACTCTCCAAGTTCATTGTTTGCCAAAACTTTAGCCTCACTTCTTGTTTTTACATCTTTATCAGTTTCAGCTACCTAAAATAAAAAGGAACAACATATGTGTTAAAGTTAGATATGCTAAAAAGAAACACTTCACAATGTAAAAATATCAAATACCTCAAGTAGAGCCTCCCGAATGTCTGCACATTGAAATCTGATAGCTTTAACAGTTTCAACACGACTCTCCCAGCGTGTAGCTTATGCTAACTTGAGAGTCCAATTCTTTATGTTATCTTTCAGAATCTGCCATTTCCTAGTCAATTTAGCAAAGGTCGTATAGATGCGTTGGATTACCCCAAAGAAATCTTTAGCTCTACCTAAATTCTTGGCCATATCACAAAGTACCAGATTAAGACTATGACAACCACAAGCAGAATAAAATACTCTTGGATTAATTTCCAAAAATTTCTTTTGTACCCCTTTATTTCCTTCTTTCATATTTGACCCATTATCATAGCCTTGTCCTCTCACATTATCTATATCAAGATCAAGTCTCTCTATTCATTACGTACCGCATCCAAAAGTCCTTGTCCAGTTGTATCTTTTACCTCTAAAAATCCTAGAAAGGATTCCTCAATGCAAACATGACCTGAAGATAAATCCACATACCTTATAATTAAAGATATTTGTTCTTGGTGGCTTGCATCAGGGTACAATCAAGTATGACTGAGAAATACTTTGCTCTCTTTATTTTTTTTAATAATCTCAGGTTTAATAGCAGAAGCAAGTGAGTGAATTAACTCATTCTGAATCTTAGGATCAAAATAATGAACATGAGTTTCTTCATTTGTTAATACGACGAACATGCTCTTGAATAACTGGGTCAAATTCAGCCAGCATCTCTATCAAGCCCAAGAAATTCCCATTCCTATCATCATACAGTTTGCTGTCAGAACTATAAAATGCTAGATTATGCTTGGCAAGAAATTTTACAATGCAAACAATTCTGAACAAAACTTTTCTCCGGTGCTCCTTTTCTTTCTCAAGTTGTCTTTGAGCACTTTTATCAATAGTTTGATCCTTTTGCAACCTACTATGCAACTCATACCAAGTAGTCATATTCAAAACATGATATGGACTTGTCTCATGCTCTTTTAAGTCTTTCTCCAAGATGTATCCAATCATTATACGCATCATTTGCCAACTGGCCCTTTCGATGCCCTTTTGTAAATAATTTACAACTGAAGCAAAATTCTCTGTCAAGCTCCTTAGAGTAGACAAGCCAATCCCTATCATAATGCCCTTTATTTGATAGAATTCTAGTATAGAATTGTGTAGAAAACCTTCTAGAATATCTATCCTTTGGACCCTTTTGAATTGACATGTCTCTTTTAGGACCCTGCTGTGCTAAAATATCAATCTGTTTAGGATCAAGGGAATCCCAATATCTTGGATCAAATATATCAGGCTGGAAAGAATCATTAACATCCGCAACAGGTGGAGTATTAACATCAAAATTAGTGGCTCCAATGTTCTCACCATTCTCACCCATTTTGACATTTGTGCTATCAATAAAAACTTCCTCTTCCTCAGCCACAGCGCCAATACTATTTTCTGTTTGTGTCTCAGTCTGACCATCTGTAGAATTAATGTCAGCATTACTATTGACCTAATCAGGTGTCTGGTTATTGAGGGACACTTGTGATTCCTTTACAATATATCTATTCATAGCTCCTTTCTGAAATTGATCTGTACTTGTGTGACGCCCCTGCCTTGGCTGAATTCTTGTTTGATCGAAGGCCTGCACTCCTCACGCCAGCAGCAGCAGCAGGCCTGCACCGCTGCACGCCCTGCCCAGACCCGGGCCACAGGCTGAGGAGAGGAAGAGGAGTCCTGCTGCCCTCCTGCTTGCACCGTCCCACCACCACTCGCAAGTCGCAAGTAACGGAGAAGCCAGATTGGATGAGCATGCAGCAGCAGATGAGCAGACGAACGATCAGAGGCCTGGGCGGATTGGAATTGGAAGACGAGTCGACGAAGCAAAGACGAGGCGGCGGCGGCGGCAGAAATTGCAATCAGAAAACGGTTCTTTGGGCTCGACCCCTGATGGGCTGCTACCTGGTAAAAAAAAAATTTGGCACCTTCAAATTGGAGGTCTTGTTTGAGCGCACGGGCTGCACGCCCTCAAGCACGGGCCTATCTGCACCATTAGGTACGAGCGAGTGTATGGAGGGGCTCAAAAGAGATATGAATGGTTCATCATGAGAGAGATTGATTTCTGTGTGCATAAAATGGGGTGTACGAAGAAAATATCATCTACATGGGAATATGAGATAGGGTGGACATAGCAAAGAAAGTCTCTGTCGTCCTTTTAAGGGGTATTTGATGAGCACTATGTCCTATCATCTTGAAGTGCAAAAGTAGAGCCAACTGTAAGAGGGATGAGGAGAGTAGAGGCATCTACGACGGGAAGAGCTATGTCGTTCCTGTATTCTTCAGGTTTAAGGTGGTCCCCTGGTGGTATATATAACAGTCTGGCTAGAGGTGGTCTCTCTCATCCTTCAGTTCTTCACTACTAGGCTGACTAGTGATGTGGCAATATTTTTTTCTCTTTATGCCATGAACACAAGTATAACATACACATAGGACATGACAACAAATACAAATTTTAAAGCTACGGAGCAGCAAAGCATAGCTAAACAAGGCAGCAGCATGGGCTGTGTAACTTTATCTCTTTTCCTCACAAATAAGGGCTATACTTTCGCTCGTGTCAGTGGGCTTTACAGGCCTTTCTAATAAGATGTTGGCTTCGTGTGTAATCAGAAATCAAAATGCTACAGGACAGGGATAGGCCTTTTCATGTCTGATTCGCTATCACAACCACAACAATGGATAGGTCTAGCTGACAAACAAACGTAAGCTACAATGCATCTTTGTATCGGAGCGCAATAATGTATTGCCATCACAACTGCATGAAGGCACGCTAGCCACGCTGCTAGTCAGTAGTAATGGAGAGACTTGTTTGAAAGAGAGTTAGGTAGTGTTTGGATCCAAAGTGCAAAAGAGCGAAATGGCAAAAATTTTGCCATTTGCCAAAAGTGGCAAAAGTTTTGCCATTAGGGGTGTTTGGATCCAAATGGCAAAAGTTTTGGCAAAAGCTCATTTAAACCTCTTTTCTCCCTCTCCTATCCCCTTTCCCGCGGCGGGGGGGAGGCCGAGGCGCGGGGTCGGGCGGCGGGGGCGGAGGCCGAGGCGCGGGGTCGGGATGCGGGATCGGGCGGGTTGCTGTTTTCTTTTACTATCTGTTTTTCTGTTTCCTTTTTGCCATAGGGTGTTTGGGTCCAAATGGAAAAAAAGAGCAAATTTTTTGCTATTTGCCCTTTTGCCAAAGGATCCAAACAGGCCCTTAGACTTGTGGCCTATACTGTACATCGTACCAACCGTACATGTGAAAGTCTCCAGTAAGGTGCAATGTATATTGCCCATCTCCTCCGTTAGTTTCGATGAATTTTCCATTATTTCTAAACATTATTTGAAGCCTTAAAATATTCAAGCTTCAAAATTAGCCTAAATAATACGAGAAACATTTCTTCCACATGCTTGCTCCTCCGTTTCTTTTCGTTTGTGTCCACAACTTTCTAGAGTTTCGCAAAAAAGGAAAAAAAAACTTTCTGGAGTGGAGGCGGAGGCATCTATTGCGAGAGGTCTCTCGATATTTGTTAATTGAGAGCCCTTCCACCCTACCGGCCTTATTATCCATCCGCTTCCAAAAAAAGATATACACTGCTTGTCCTCATCCGCCCATTAAAGATACACACTGCTTGTCCTCATCCGCCCATTTGTCCTCATGTGGTAATTTTCTCGTCTATCCTCCGAGATATTGAGCCGGCAATCATCGAGATTGATGAAGTTACCATAGACATCTCGCTATCGATGAGCATGCAGCCTACTACCAAAGGAATAGAGTGGGTTAAATTCTGGTATAAATTTAGAAAAATACAAACACCCGTACCGAGTCGAGGACTTAAACCCAGGTGGCAATAATTTTTCTCTTTATGCCGTGAACACAAGTATAACATATTTATAGGACATGACGACAAATGTGGTTTTTAAAGCTACAGAGCAGCCAAGCACAGCTAAACAAGGAAGAAGTGTGGGCTGTGTAACTTGATCTCTCTTAATCACAAACAAGGGCTATGCTTTCGCTCGTGTTAGTGGATTTTAGACGGCCTTCCTAATAAGATGTTACTCGGCTTAGTGTGTCATCGTCAGGAATCAAGACGCTACAGGACAGGGCTAGGCCTTTCCACGTCTTAGTCAGTGCCATCTGGAGAATGGAGGGTTTAGGGGCCATTGTCAATCATATTACCTTACAATTGATTACAAACCCTAAACCTTACACCCTCCAAGTAATGCAAAATTCATCCCTAGCAATAACATAAAGAAATGTATTTTGCAAACTCCAAAAAGCATACCAGCAGCACATTCTAGTATGTGTTTATGTCTAAAAGAAAAAGGCATGCCAGAAATATTTTACCCAATCTATATATAGCATGTGATGTATGTCTTAACAAATTGAAACAACTAAATTTGCATTCATCTGTAATTGGGAAAGAAACAAGAATTATAGTTTCAGATTGGTACCTCATTGTATAGTACCCGTGCTACTAGATAATATAACCAATCGATAGAATTGGTAATAGGAAAATTTAAAGAGGACCTCTTAGTGCAGAACAGAGATCAAATTGTTATATTATCAAAAAGAATGCTATGCAAATATTAAATGCAATGGAGAAGCATACAAGTAGGAATACCTGCACCAGCACACAAGCATCATTACTTGTCTTTATCTGCAACAAAATGTGTAGAATGATTCTTCAGTAACAATCAACAAAACGCGTCGAGCTGCTTGTACGTAAGATTCTGAAATTTCAGAAACAATAACATGTCACTTAGTGTGTTGAATCTTTGCTTTCTGACACCACAACAGAGCTGACAAATGAGAGGTAATATCACCTTTTTAAGATTAAGAAAAAACCAGATCTTGAACATTCACAAGTGAATGTCTACGACCACAAAGAAAATCTGGCCACATAGACCGACGATACACGAGAGCACTTAGACTCCAAACCTCGAAACTGGGGAATTAATACAACAAGAAAGAAAGAGATTAAGAAACAAAGCTAGAAAGACTAAGCTTCAAACTACTCCTAAGTTCTTGTTTCAAACTTGTCTTGATCCTTGTCAGCAATAAAAACTCCTCGCGTCTATTGTCTTTTTAGAAACTTTTGATGTGAAGGTCGTTCTTCCTGCTTGACTGCTAAATACTTCATGATATGTTTTGTCGCGTAGACACACTAAGTCGATCTCTAGCACGAACTCCATCACTCTTATGTCTTCATCCCTCCACACTGACCATGATCGCCCTCCTAAAAACTCCATAGCAACACCCTAGCAGGAGAGCAACATCAAGATGCTGTCATCCGCCCCTAGGCCGACAATTCAGTTATTCGGTTTTCACCTAGAGCAATCCTTGGAGGTTGAGGTCCTCACAACAACGCCCTCAAGAAGGAGAACGATGCGCCATAGCACCATCGTTACCAGCAATTGTCGAAGATCGAGCAAGACTTTCGCTCGAGAACCTTCACAACTTGACGACCACCCACCTCTAGCATCCGCCACGACAATCGCGCAAACGCCCAAGACTGCACCAGGGGCCTACCAGCCTCCAGCAACACTCGAGCGGCGCCCCGCCTCTGCAAGCAGACAACATCGACCGTGGGCCACCCTACCGGCCACTGCCACCGCCATGGTGTGGGATGCCGGGATCGGGCAGGGCGCCGCCACCATAGCCCACCAGAAGACCAGAGCCCGGGCTAAGCCAAGCCCCTCCATCGCCCACCACACGTCTCGGGCTGTTGGATCTGCCCCCAGGCCGCCCGGCCGCCGCCACCACCGTAGCATGTCGGGGAAGGTAGCCGTGCCACAGGCCGTCGTCCACCGGGCCTCCGCCACGGGCAGCTGTGCTACCGGCCACTGGGCCCCCGCCACGTGGAGCTGCGATGCAAGCCGCCGCACCCCAGCCATAGGGAGCCGCCATCCGCCTCTGCTGACGCCCGCGCTGCCGCCATCGCTGCCCACAAAACTCGATCTAGATCTAGAGGAAGAGAGGAAAAGGGGAGGAAGATGTGGAACTCCTCGCCGCCGCCGTCCTTGTGGCCCCCAGGCTTCCAGCAACCCTCTCAGGTGTCGGCGAGGCTGGGGTGGGGAAGGGGCGCGGCCGGCGGCGGTGCTGGCTGGGGAGGGAGACGGAGAGATAGGTGTAGGACTTGTTGAGCTGCTAGCTAGCTTCGTATGGACAAGTACATGTAGGACTTGTTGAGCTGCTAGCTAGCTTCGTATGGACAAGTACATGCCCGTTGTTAACCGCGTTCTTTCGTCCAACTACATAAAAAAAACTCTTCAAGCACAGGAGTTACATTGCCACACATTAATTTTACCCTAAAGCATCTTGAGCAAAATAATAACGGGAAGGATAAGAGCAGCGTAGGTTTCAGAGATACATCTTCTGAGAGCCAAGCTCTTCATATTCCGTATGCCCATTATTTTTAGATATATAATGTTTGGAGTATGCTTTTTATGATGATCCTACGAATCAATCCACACAGTTTGTCTACATAATTCTCGTGCATTTACCTCAAGCTTAACAACCGGGTAACAAATAGAAACTAACCCCATAAATCAATCCTCGTCAGAATTAACATTCAAAGTCTAGTTTAAGCAGCAAAACAGAGTGTTACCTTGTTGTTGATGGTGCGGACTTAGAACCAGCGGAGCTTGGCATCCTGGAGCATGAAGCAGCCCTTCTCCTGTCATTCGCGGCGTCAGGCACAGAGCTAGCAGGTGGCCGCAAAACCTCCTGGCCAAAAGGTTGGAGCGAGACTTCACCTAGCAGCCTCCACCGCAGAGATTTTGGAAGGGATACGTACCTTTGCAGGTCCTGGAAGGCTCTTGCGGTGACACTCGATGGAGAGACGCAGCGGTCGTGCGTGAGAGCACGGCACGACCGCCATTACAGCCGCTACCCTTGGGGACGCGGAGGAGGAGGCTGGAGGCGGATGGAGCGGCGAGGCTAAGGGCACCTCTGGGAGCACTCCACTCCACAAAACTCCACAAAAATAAGCCCCACTCCACCAGCTCCACCTTTTAGCAGCTCCACTCCATCTTTTTTACGAAAACTTGGAGCTGACGTACGTGTTCAGAAGATTGTGGTGCTCCAGCTCCAGAATTATAAGAACTTGGTAGGAATAATCTATTTTGCCCATGGTGGTTGGATGAAGAGTTGGTTTGTTTTTTTTCCGCTGCTACAATATGCTACAGTACCCGTGCACTGTTTATTCCGAAAAAAACTAGCCCAATAATATTCCAATGTCATTGTTCAACCAAATAATATTAAAGATCGCAATAATTATGGTACAAAATCAATATTTTTATTATAAACTAATTCCAAGCGATAGAGAGTGATATGGCCAACTCATCACGAATGGCATCCATAGTTGGGGCGTTGACCGCGGAAGTTGAACCATCGCGCGCCGCTTGTGGAACGGCATATTTGTTGTATCTTTCCGGTATTGTAGCAATAAAATTAGGATCATGATCAAATCGAGCAATCTTAGTTATTTGCTCTTGAATAACTAGTGCTGTGCCTATTTTTGGTTTCTTGGCTGGTTGGTTTCTTTTGTTTGCCAAATGAAAGGTAGGAGAAGGAGAAACCTCCTGGGGATAATCTGATTCATCCCCGACAGCAGCATCATGGTCACAATCATTAGGCAACTGATGCAAATTAACATTGTCAACATCAGCAGGCACCTCTTGAGATGGCGGAATGATAGGATTAGAGCTCATAGGATTCCAATGATCTGATTAATCATTAATTATATCACCAAATATCACTGACAAATCATCCTCGTTTTGCAATGATTTTTTCCTAAATTTCCCACAACTTGGAATTTCCTGAAAGAAGGCAATTGGTGTTACTAAAAATAATTGAACGAATTTCCTAAAAAAATATAAATAACATAGTCTCAAGAACTCACCGCTTTTGCCTTCTTCCACCACTCATCATCCATATCAATAACACCTCTTGCTCTATCCCATCCGGGCCCTGTTTGCTTCCTCGTTAATTTCTTCCAAGCTAAAAAATCAGGCTTTAACTTATCCCATTTGTTCATCGTTTGCCGCTTGGACAAACGAATTCCTGTGAGGTTGAAAAATCCTCTATGACCTCATCATAACCTACTGAGTTCAAATGGGTGTTCGGTCTATTCCCTTTGTTAACTTGTTTGACAAACAACGAATATATAAGCGCCGTATTTGCATCAGTCCAATCAATTGAATCACACTGATCAATATGACAGTAACCACTTTATAGCATCTGCGCTAATATGTCTCTACTCATGTTGCTTGCTCACTATACAGTTCAAACAACAATTTCACGAGAGGAAGGAAAATTTTTACCGTATCTTGCATGTTCCTCTTGCCTTTGCGCTGTGCCATCTCTTGGGCGATCGCCTGGCTGCCAAGGCCATTCACATCTTCGCCGGCCTGGCTGCCAAGATCAGACATGCCCTGGCCTGCGCCTAGGGCACCTCATCCACGGCCGGCGCCTAGGGCAGCACGGCCACGACCGGCGCCCAACGCAACCCGGCCACGGCCGCCGCCCACGCCGCCCGATCCAGCCCGGCCGCCGATGGAGCAGGGGGCGGCGCGGGGGGGGGAGGGAGGGAGCAGGGGGCGGCGGCGTGCGGGGGGGAGCAGGGGCAGGGGGGCAGCGCGCGGGGGGGAGCAGGGGGCGGCGCACGGGGGGAGCAGGGGGCGGCGGCGCCGGGGGGAGTAGGGGCAGGGGGCGGCGGCGGGCGGGGGGATCAGGGGGCAGCGGTGCGGGGGGAGCAAGAGGCAGCGCTGGGGGGAGGAGCAGGGGTCGGCAGCGGCGCGGGCTGGGAGGGGCAGGGGGCGGCGGGAGGGGAGGGGCAGGAGGCGACGGGATGAGGAAAGGAGGAGGAGATGGATTGAACCGTTACGTTGTAACCAGTGGTATGGTGGGTAATTACCTCGTAACTCCATGAGTTGGTACGAAACTAATATTTTTGGAGCACCTCTTGAGGTACTTCACAAAAAATGTGGATCTGGCTCTCAACTCCACTTTTTTTCTGGAGCTGGAGTTGGTGGAGTGGATGGCAATTTTGTAGAGTTGGTGGAGTGGAGCATTTTTTTGTGGAGTGGAGTGCTCCCAAATATGCCCTAAGCAGCAGCGGACTGATGACTCATCAAGCCCACGCTGGATGTCCACAGCCTCCACTTGGCCTCGCATTGGAGAGATTGACGAGGTCGGTGGGCTCGACTAAAGCGGTGGGAGACCCATTCCGACCTCCGATGAGGAGAACCACTCGTCGGTCATGGATGGGATGGTGTTAGACACACCCGCCTCCTCCTTTGCAGGTGGCCGCCGCCGTCGCGGTGTCCAGGTGCTCTTCACTGGGGCACACGCCACTGCTCAAAAGAACCCGCAGTCCTTTTCTAAAATAGATCTTTTTCTTCAGTTTAACCCTCTGTCCTTTTCTAAAATAGAACCTTGCATCCCTAGTCCCTCTATTTTTCAATCTAAACCCTAAATTTAAGGTTTAATTATGTTCTAACCCTTAGTTTCTTTGTCTAGAGCCTTCTAGTTTCAAATCTTCTGCAAATAAGCCTCTAGAATCATGTTATAGCCATAACTTCTCCGTTTTAACTCTGTTTTCATCGATTCTTAAGCTCACGCGACCCTTGCGACATATACAGTAGCTTTATAACGTCATTTTGCTATGTTTATATTGTTTGATGTACTGTTTCTTATTTATTTATTGTACTTGTTTGTTTGTATGTACTTGTGTGTTACGATAGACGGTGCGCAGTTCGAGGGTCCGCAATAGCAAGGCTTTAAAGATGTTCCTGAGTAGCAGCGCTACTTTGATGAAGGCACATGGTTCTTGATCATATTCCCATCCTAATAACTTTCTAAATACACATATTACTTTATTTGAATGCATGAGTCTATAATATGATGGATCCCAAACTAAGGATGTGACTGTCGGTGTTTAACCGGCTGCCCACCGAGGGATATACCCAAGGTGGTAAGTTTTGGGTGAGGAGACGCCGAGATCAGGAACTCGAAGGTGCAAGGAACACAGAACTTAGACAGGTTCGGACCGCAAGATGCGTAATACCCTACGTCCTGTATGGTGGTTTGTATTGCCTTTTGTGTAGAATGACCTAGAGATCGTGTTTTGAGAGGGGTCCCTGTCCTCCCTTATATATCCGAGAGGGCAGGGTTACAAAGATACTAACCAACACCAGCTAAGGAATCGTACCAGAACATATCTCGAGTAGATTCTCCCTGTATCGGTTAGCCTTACCTCCTATTTAAACGGAATAAATAAGAGATAAGCGAGGTAAATAAGAGATAAGACGGACTTAATCTCTTAAACTACGCTATATACGCAGCCCCGTGGCTCCGGGTCTGACAAGCCCCCGAGCTCTTCGTAGCTAAGTACTGCAGGCTTATCGAGTACTTCCGAAGCAGTCTTCGACTTCTTCTGAAGCTTCGCCTTGAAGTCCTTCTTCGAGTACTTGCTTGTCTGCATCGAAGCTATGAGGTGCTCATGCCTCGAATTCTTATTTTTAACATGGCGTGCGATTTGAAAATCGCACTCCATATGGAGTAGCCCCGAGCCTTAGGTTGAATCGGAGAATCAAGCTAAGGGTCCCATTTGTCTATAATCCTCCTTAACCGTGAAAGAAATTTGAAAAATAAGTAGTCGATGCCACGTACCCCGCAGCCCCGAGCCTTAAATCCAAATCCCACAAATATGGAGATAAGGATCTAAAAACCGTGGCATGCAGGCTAAAAATGATGACTCGAAAAATTACCAAAGTGATGATACAAATGATGGAAACTAGACCATCAACCCGAAAAGACCCCTTTTTTCGGGCTAACTAGCCCTGAAAAAATGATTAATCGGATTTTTAATCCAAACAGTCCACCAAATGACCTCTCATCTTCAGAATATTCCAAAAAACGACCCTTGAACTTCGGAACAGTAACTTTTCCCCACCCCGCTGGTTATTTAACCCTGCGAAAATAGTGGGAAAAAACTGTGCTTTCAATCTGCATTTTGCCAAGAACCGCCAAAATCCCCAAACACCGCCGCCACCTCTCCGCAGAAATCCTCCCCTTCCAACCTCCCCGCCCCTCTCCCCGCAGCCCCCGAGCATCTCGTGGCCAGCGAATAGGAAATTGCGCCCAAGAAAGCAGAGATCGAGGGGAAGAAGAAGGAGGCGCAGCCTTCAACCGCGGAGTGCACACACAGTAAGTGCTCCCTCAACCATCTTAAGAACCTAGTTTCCAAGGGGTTGCTGCAAGAAAAGAACCTTGTCAACTGGCGCCCCTCTTACTGTGAACCTTTTCCCATGGAAAATGTTGACAAAATCGTCACATTTCTCCATTTTGCCGAACGGGGTTGGCCCTCCCCTCTTGTTCCTTCTTCCGAGGCCTTTTGTATTACTACGGGCTTGAGCTTCATCATCTCAACCCAAATTCTATTTGCCACATTTCAATTTTCATCTATTACTGCGAGGCTTTTCTTGGAATTGAACCCCACTGGGATCTTTTCCGCTTCCTCTTCCGCCTCAAACTACAGCCCACCTCCAAGAATCTTTCCGTTGTGGGGGGCGCCGGCATCCAACTGCGTCAGCAGGCCGGTGATAAATATCTCTCATACAAATTCCCCTCCAACCTATCTGGATGGAAGAACCATTGGTTTTACATCGAGAACCATGCGCCCCACCTCCCGATGAAGTCAAACAGACCACCTGTAGTGAGGGGAAAGTGGAACCTCGAACCCTCCGGTGGGGAGATGGACCAGGTCTAGGAGCTGCCGGACGTCATAGAGGCACAGAAGAAGAAGGGAGTGACCGGTGCCTCCGTCATATTCGCATTTTACAAACGCCGCATCCAACCCATCCAGCAGCGTCATCGCCTGGGATTCGAGTACACAGGCCCTGCTGATCCTTCTCGCATGTGCGCAGAGGATTTGCCAGATGAAGCCGCGCTCCAACGAGTTCAGCGGGTGCTGCTAAACGTGGACGCCATGCCGTACGTGCCCACATTGTTTTCCGCACGAAATTCGCCCAAACCAGTAAGTATTCGACTTCTTTTTTGCTGAGGATAACCTCTGTTACTCCGTTACTTAACTGAAGAACCTCCTGCAGGGACACACGGAGCTGTACCGCAGCTACCCGCCGTAACGTGACATCCCCCGACCAGACCATCTCCTCCCCACTGCCGCCGTTGAAGCCAAGAGGGCTCGCCTTGCTGCAGCTCAACGCAGCAGCGAGTCCACCAAGGGCGTGAGCTCGCAGGCAGGGGAAGGAGCTGAAGGAGAAGCGCGCCGGGATGACTCCTCTGAGC
Source organism: Panicum hallii (assembly GCF_002211085.1). NCBI lineage: Eukaryota > Viridiplantae > Streptophyta > Magnoliopsida > Poales > Poaceae > Panicum > Panicum hallii. The sequence continues at coordinate 19,008,666 of NC_038043.1, forward strand.
AAAGCGTGGAGTTGACCGGCGCTTTGCCACTGGTGCCGTAAGGCCGTCGACTGGTGCGCAAACGCAAGGCGCAGGAACTCGAAACCACCGGGTAAGAGCCTACTGGTTTGTTGTAATGCGGTACCTTAATGCTGGGTTGTACTTATGACATCCTCCTGTAGTCCTTCCGCGTCCTCCGCCCGGGCCGAGCCCGAAGAAGGAAGGATGAGCCCCGCGGCCGCCACCGCCGTCACCATCGCCGTGGCGGGGACCGCGCCACAAGCTGGTGAAACCCCACCACCAGCAACGGGGACGCCGTGTCAGGCCGTGCAGATGAAGAAAGCCATTAAGAAGAAATTTGTACTGTAAGTCTGCCTCCGGTCGCACAGCAAATGATTTGATCTTTCGACCTATGTGTTGACTAACTTTGACTTCATTAGTGCTGCAAGTGCCGCGGACCTCCAGCTGACGCCAGCTTCGGCTACCCCCGCCCCCGGGTCCTCAACCCGGGAGGAATCATCAAGTGCTGGGCCAGTCGCCGCTACGTCAGCCCCCGACGCATCAGCCCCAGAAGGGTCAGCGCCCGCAGAGCCAACCCCTGGGACAGACGCGACGCTGCCCGACCTGCCACCGCCTGAGCTCCAACAAGTCGAGGTCGGGGCCAGTGGCGAGAAACAAGTCGAGACCCCTAGCGCCACTCCCACGGATGGCGCAGGTAAGCATCTGACCGCCCCGGCTAGTTACCGGGATCCACATGCTGTATGCTGAGAATATATGTGATTGCAGGTGCGCAGCGGCTGACTACTGAAGAAGTCGCGGGAGCCTCCGGGAGACCCGCTGAGTTGCTGCTGGCCGGGTCTGGTGGCCAAGATGCCGTCGCCACCGACCCGGCAGATGACCTGCTGCTGACGGACGGCAATGTAGAGAACCTCAAGAAGCGCATGACTTTACCATGGTAAGACCTGAGAGCCTTTCTGCCAGTGGCTATATCGAGTTGCTAATATGGATTTCCTCTTTTTATACAGAGTGTGATCGCCCACTCCCGGAAGCAGGCAGAGGAATTGAAGACCCTTACCCACGACCGCAAGGAACTCGCTGCCCTGAGGAAGTGCCTTGACGACGAGAAGACAGAAAACGTACATCTTGAGAAGGTCAACGCCGAGCTCCAGCGACAACTCGAGGAGCAGAAGAAGGAGCTCGAGGCACATAAGGAGCAGCTCAGGGAGCAAAAGAGGGCGCACCAAGGTAAACCATTGCTCCCCACGGGTACTTTGCACTGTATGACTCAACCTGGGTTCTGAAAAGCTTTCCACCACAGAGCTTACGAGAATCTTAACTAGTAAAGAAGAGCTACTTACTGACGTGAAGAACCTGCTCTATCGCCATACAGATGACGTCGAGAAGCTGCAGAAGGTGATCGGCGACACTGAGCAACAGTTCGTCGACAGCCTTCAGCGAATCAAGACGCTGGGCGAAGAACTCGAGAGCATCAGGGGGCCGCCTGGGAGCTGGTGGACGTGGTGGATCCACCAGAAGAAGGCGAAGCAAGCCCCTGGCCCCTGCTAGAGCGCTCCGCGAGGCCCCAAAGAAAGTGATGGAGTTCCTTTCCGAGGCACCTGTCACGTGCGTCAACAACGCCCTCGCCATTGTGAAGTCCTTCCTGCCGAGCGCGAAGCCGGAGATATTTGCTCAAGGCATGGCGGCGGACTGCACCGAGGAGAATTCGACAGATACCTCCTAGAGGCCCAACCTGTATCAGAAGCATAGTTAAAAGTGTAATGCAGGATTAGGGTACTGAAAACAAGTATTCGCTTCCTTGTATATATATGTTTCTTTTGATGTCTCTACTTGTGTATGTGCCTAGGCTGAATTGGTATCCAGGCTTACAAGGCTAAGTAGTAGACACTACCCTGGGTGCAACGACCCTAAAGGTAGCCATAGTCCATGTAGGAACTTGTCTAACAAGTTGACCACAACCCGAACTTGTGGTCTAAAACTGTTAGGAAAGAATGCGAGCATCGTCGCGCAATTGCCAGTTTAAGGCAAAACTACCCGAGTGCATCGACTCTGGACGTAGTCGGGGTTGCTCCTCATAGGAGCGGCTCCGCAAGTTATATAGGACCCGACGGACGGATGGACTTGCTGGAAGCGAATGCGGGCGTCGCTGCTGGTATGCCATGCTCTTGGCCGGGACGAGACTACTCTGGGTGCAACCAGCAGGATGTAGTCGAAGCAGCTCTTTGCACGAGCTCATCCAACAAACTGGGAATAAACCAGTCGAACGGGTCAGTTATGTTGGGAAAAATGCGATGCTGTCACGTGCGACCATCCAAGGTCGCGGCGGAAATCGATATGTAGAGGAGTTAGACGAGCCGAGGGTTCCGCAGAGAATGAAGTTGAAGGATATGAATGTGGCATAGCCCCCGAATATTCACGACAAGAAGTCGATTTATATAAGTGTTGCACGTGACCGGGCCATCGTGCGCGTAAGAGGAATGTACAACCGAATCTTGTGGCTCATAGCCTCCAAATTGATTCAAGGAAACAAAATCTTCCAAGCCCCCGGGGATTCAGCTATCACCGGGCCTCGTCTTATGGGTAGAACTTGCGCAGGTTCTGAATGTTCCAGGAGTTCGGGACATCCTGACCCTCAGGATATTTTAGCCGATAAGACCCTGGCCTTGTAACTTGCTTGACGACGAACGGGCCCTCCCACCTTGAGTTGAGCTTGTGTAGGCCAGATTCCTGAATGCGACCCAGAATACCCCTGACGTGCGTATGATATCGGATCCCTGGAGGTACCGACTGACTGCAGCGAGCCTCCACGAATCGAGCTCTAACTGCTCGCTTGTCCGCCTCGCCTTATACAGTTCAACCCTGGAACACATGATACGGCTAGTAAATAGCTTCAGATCCATATACGAGGAAAGGTTTTTGTCTTTGACGGCTGAGTCCCCCCAGACGACATGTGGTAGCTCATACACCCATTTGCCTCCCTTCTTGCCGTTTTCATCATAAAGTCTCTTCTTGAGGCCGTCAATTATCAAGCGTTCGCCTTTTCAACTTGTCCATTGGCCCTTGGGTGTGTGACGGACATATTTAACTTCGATGCAAGCATTCTCGCAGAACTCCCAGAATTGGTTTGCCGTGAAGTTTGATCCCTGGTCCGTGATGATGGTGTTGGGTAAGTCGAAACGATGCAAAATATCTGAGATGAAGTGACGACCCGATCTGGCGTGAGCTTGGCTATCGGCTTGTACTCAATCCACTTCGTAAACTTGTCGATAGCCACCAGAACGTGGGTGAAACCGCCTGGTGCCATCATGAAGGGCCCGATCATGTCGAGGCTCCAACAAGCGAAGGGCCAGGATGGCAATATAGTGATGAGGCTATGGGTTGGAATATGAGTCTGTTTGCCGAAGAGTTGACAATTTTGGCACCTGCGCACAAGATCTTCTGCGTCGGTGACTATAGTGGGCCACCAGAAACAGGCCCTATATGCTTTCCCCACTAGCGTTCTTGAAGCCGCACGGTTTCCGCAGACGCCCTCGTGGATCTCCCGCAGTATGTCATAACCATCTTCCTTTGTGACTCACTTCATGAGAACTCCTGACCGAGCGCCACGCCGATAAAGCTTGCCGTCGACCAGGACGAAACCCTTGCTCCTTCGCAGGACGCGTGCCGCCTCCGCGCTCTTCGCGTCAATTCCCGCTGGTAGCCTTTGATCTCGAATGAAGTTGATAAAAACCTCTCGCCAGTCCTCCCCTAGCTCCATAACCTCTCGATCAGGTTGTTGGGAACCCGCGTCGATGGTTACCTGCGGAGAAGACTTGATGGATGGCTTCTTGAGCTCCTGGACGAAGACTCCCGGTGGGACCTGAGCACATGTGGACCCCAGTTTGGACAGGATATCCGTGCCAACATTGTGCTCCCGCAATACATGGTGAACCTCCAAGCCGGAGAAGTTGCTTTCCAACTTGCGCACTTCCTGTACATAAGCATCCATCATCTCCTTGTTGCAGTCCCATTCCTTGTTGACATCTTGAACAACAAGAAGGGAATCGCCATATACAAGTAGTCGCTTGATCCCTAGTGATATCGCCAAACGAAACCCGTGAAGCAAGGCTTCATACTCGGCTTCATTGTTGGATACCGCCCACAGGATCCGAAGGACATATTTCAATTGTTCACCTCGTAGAGAAATAACCAGAACACCAACGCTGCCGCCGTCGAGCTTGAGGGACCCATCAAAGTACATGGTCTAGTGCTCTGGCTTATCTACTGGTGTGGGGACTTGATTCTCCCTCCATTCGGCCATGAAGTCGACTAGAGCTTGTGACTTGATTGCAGTGCATGGCTTGAAGTCGATTGACAAAGCCCCCAGTTCCACTGCCCACTTGGATATGCACCCCGTGGCATCTTGATTATGAAGAATATCCCCCAACGGGAAATCCGTGATCACAATAATCTTGTACTCGTCGAAGTAATGGCGTAGCTTTCTTGATGTGATTAAGATTGCATATAAAAGCTTTTGAACAGCTGAATAACGTACCTTGGATTCGGAGAGGACGTCGCTGACGAAGTAGACAGGCCTCTGCACTCCAAACGCATGGCCTTCCTCACTTCGCTCAACTACAATGGCACTGCTGACAACATGAGTTGTTGCCGCAATGTAAAGTAGTAGATCCTCCCCTGGCAACGGTGCAGTAAGGATCGGAGGTGACTGAAGATGATGTTTCAGATCCTACAAGGCCCGTTCGGCCTCCTCCGTCCATTGGAACTTATCTTGGCGTTTCAGGAGTTTGAAGAAAGGTAGTCCTCTCTCCCCGAGTCGGGAGATGGACCTGTTCAGGGCCGCCATACAACCTGTTAACTTCTGGACATCCTTGATTGTGTCCGGAGCCTCCATATCAGTGATGGCCATGATCTTTACAGGGTTGGCTTCGATGCCCCGGTTGCTGACGATGAACCCGAGCAATTTCCCTGAAGGTACTCCAAAAACGCACTTGGTGGGATTGAGTTTCCACCGGAATCTGCGCAGACTGCTAAATGTTTCCTCCAAATCTGCTATCAAGTCGTTGGACGCCCTGGTCTTGATGATGACGTCGTCCACATAAGCCTCAACATTCCGGTGCAGCTGATCCGCGAAACACATTTGGATCGCACACTGATTGGTTGCTCCTGCGTTCTTCAACCCGAAGGACATTGTTTTGTAGGCGTAAGTCCCGTACGGGGTGATGAATGCAGTCTTGATTTGGTCCTCCTCCTTTAGCGCAATCTGATGATAACCTAAATAACAATCAAGACAACAAAGAAGAACACAACCAGCCGTCGAATCGACAACTTGGTCAATGCGCGGCAGCCCAAAATGGTCCTTTGGGCGGTGCTTGTTGAGATCAGTGTAGTCGACACACATTCTCCATTCATTATTCTTTTTCTTTACAAGAACGGGATTCGCTACCCACTCTGGACGGATTACTTCTTTAATGAATCCAGCCACGAGAAGTTTAGCAATCTCCCGTTTAATGGCCTCACGCTTATCGTGGGCAAACCTTCGCAGGCGTTGCTTTTTAGGCGTAGCCTTCGGGTGTACATTCAAAGCATGCTCGATCAACTCCCTGGGCACCCCTGGCATATCCGCTGGTTTCCACGCGAATATATCTCGGTTAGCCCGTAGGAAGCTGACGAGCGCGAGTTCCTATTTGTCACCTAAGCCCGCACCGATGACAGCGGTCTTAGATGAATCTCCATCCTGAAGCTGGATCGTCTTGAGGGCCACGTCATCAGTCGACTGGATGCTCGACTTGCTGGCCTTCTTGGAAGGAATCTCCAGTCCTGATTGGGAAAGCTGCTACGGGGCCGCGAGTACTTCTCCCGAAGCATCTGGCACGCGAGTAGTCGAAGCATACTGGATCGCCTCCTGATTGCAATCATATGACTTCTTCAAGTCGCCACGGAGGGTGAGTACTCCACTGAGTCCTGGCATCTTAAGAAGCAGATAGACGTAATGCGGCACTGCCATGAACTTGGCAAGTGCCGGACGACCCAATATGGCATGGTAAGAAGATTCGAAGTTAGCCACTTCGAATTTGATGAATTCGGTACGATAGTTCTCTCGCATGCCGAAGGTGACTGGGAGGACCACCGTATCAAGCGGGTGTGCCGTGTTACCTGGGATGATGCCGTAAAAGGGGGACTTGCTGGGAACCTGCATGTCCTTGAAATCCAGGCCCATTTTCTTTAGAGTGCTGATGAAAATGAGATTGAGCCCACTCCCGCCATCGATGAGGACCTTGGTGAGCTTAACCTCCGCCACCACAGGATCCAGGACCAAGGGGAATTTACCGGGCTCTGAAAAGCTCGTCCACTAGTCATCGCGAGAGAATAAGATGGGGACCTCCGACCAATGGAGTGGTCGTGGTACCGCCGGCTCAATAGATAAAATCTCCCGGAGGAGCAACTTCTGGTCCCGCCTGGAACCAAATTCCTCATCTCCACCGAAGATGACGTTGACGACCTTCAAGGCGTCTTGAAACTTCGGGTTGCGCCCTTGATCCTCGTCATCCTCGGGTTCTTTGTCCGCAGGCTTCTTGTTCTTCTTGCCACCACCGGAGTTGTTGAACGTCCTTCGAAGGTGGTAACAGTCAATGGCGGCATGATTGGCACCTGGGTGCCAAGGGCACTTCTTCTGCAGGAGCTTCTCAAACTCCTCCTGCGTCATCGACTTCTTACCCCGCGAAGGACGATCGATAGCCTCGATGACATCATCTGGCTTTCCTTTCCAGGGCGGACCCGAAAAGTCCCGCTGGCCTTTGTCATTGCGGTTATCTTTTGGGTGCCGCAGATTGCTATCTTGATGCCGCGGGAACCGCTCCCGCATCTTCTCCTCATGTTCGGACCAATCATGCAATATATCATGAAGGCCCGCAATAGTCTTCGGCCTGTTCCGCCCGAAATCCCTGTAGATGCCCGGGTCGGTGATGCCGTTGTAGAAACAGTCGATGATGTCGTCCTCCGAGATGTTGGCGATGGTGGCGCGAACGTCGAAGAAGCGACGTGTGTAGGACCGTAGGAGCTCATTACGTTCCTTCTTACACTGAGCAAGATCGTGACGAGTACCTGCACGAGCAATCGCTCCCTGGAAGTTGTCGATGAAGACCTTCTTAAGGCGCTCCCAGGAGTCGATTGAGTTGTTGCTGAGGCTTTCCAACCAAGTAAGCGGTGCAGGGTCCAAAGCCATCAGGAAGTAGACGACTTTGGTGATATTCGACCCCCCTGCGACCTCAATAGCCGTGGAGTAGCAACGGAGCCACTGATGAGGAGCTTGCTTGCTGTCGTACTTGGTAATGCCAATTGGTTTGAAGCCTTCTGGATACTTGTAGCTGCTAAAACGAGCAGAAAAAGCAGGGAATCGGTCGCTACAGTCAGTACCTTCAGTTTCAACTTCTTCGCGGCTCTTGCGCCTGGAGGAGATCACTATCCACGCGTCACGACCTTCATTGATGTGCTGGCGCAGGTCCTCTGGAGAAGGTCGATGATTGGCCTGCCGCGGATGACCCCCTTGCAGTGGCTGCTGCCTCCCACCAGGAGCCTGGCTCCCGCGAGTGTTGTCGTTGCTGAGCTGGTGTCGAGGACGGCCGCCAGCCGTTCGGCTGTGAGCCTGACTTCGACTCTCACCCACGTGCTCCTCCCTGATGGTGGACACCGGGTTGTGCTGATCCAGCTGGATCCAAGCCCTGTGCGCGTTAAGAAGTACTTGACGCACTTTCGGATCATGGCTGCGCTCGAGGATGGCCGTTACCCTAGCGATGTTGGCCACCGGAGTCCTGAAACCCCGCTCACTTATAGCGGCAAACTCAGGGTCAAGCTCGCGATGCATAGATCGCCTACGCTCGTTGGCCCTCCTCCGCCGGATTGTACGGGCCCTGTTCCTGGCCCTCCGCGCCTCACAATCGGCGTCGTTCTCGTCGCCAGCGTTGGCCGTGATCTCGTCTTCGGAGACCGCTTCAAAGTTGACGATGGGAAGATCCCCATCGTCCTCGCCTTCTTCGGCCATCAGCACCTGGCGGGAGGAAAGCTCATGAGAGCTTTCGTCGACTAGTTCAGTCGACCCCTCCGCCGCGGTAGATAATGGCTACCTTCTTGAAAAGGCAAGGGCTTGAGGTGAGCCACAAGTCGACCCTCTGCCTCGAGTAGATCGGAGAGCATCATGCCCTTCCAAAGCACAATGCGCCCCTCCGGCAAAGAGGTGATCACCAGATCGCCAGTACTAGAACAACCCGAAGCCCCCCGATACGTGGTGGCTTCCGGCTTTCCACCCTGGAGCAGCAAGTCCAGGTCCTTCTCTAACATGGAGAGGGACCTAGAGACATTGGCCTCCTGAAGATCAGTGGCCGGTTTGCATGAGCCGAGTTGAGATCGGCTATGCAGATCCCTAGATTGGAACAAGTCCAAACCAGGAGAAGTTGTCGCAACACTAGAAGAAGTTGAGCCTGGAGCAGACTCCATCTCAATCTGTGCAGTAGAGGCATGGAGCGGCAAGTTGTCGAGCCGGTCGACGAACTTGTCGAGGTCGCTGCAAAGATCCGCAGCGAAGGTCTTCGACCTCATGTCAACGAGGAATCACCGAAAGTTGCCCACACCATCTGTGATGCAGACCCATGAGCCAAAAATGAATGTCGTACCCTGAGAGGGAACTGACCTGATGAAGTTGAAAGATGCCATCAAGCTCACCGGTGGATCTTCGACACGCTCCCCTACCTGGCGCGCCAGCTGTCGGTGTTTAACCGGCTGCCCACCGGAGGATATACCCAAGGTGGTAAGTTTTGGGTGAGGAGACGCCGAGATCAGGAACTCGAAGGTACAAGGAACACAAAACTTAGACAGGTTCGGGCCGCAAGATGCGTAACACCCTACATCCTGTATGGTGGTTTGTATTGCCTTTGGTGTAGAATGACCTAATGATCTTGTTTTGAGAGGGGTCCCTGTTCTCCCTTATATATCCGAGAGGCCAGGGTTACAAAGATACTAACCTACTCCAGCTGAGGAATCACACCAGAACATATCTCGAGTAGATCGCCTCGGTATCGGTTAGCTCTATCTCCTATTTAAACGGGATAAATAAGAGATAAACGAGATAAATAAGAGATAAGACAAACTTAACCTCTTAAACCTCTTTAAACTACGTTATGTACCCAGTCCTGTGGCCCCGGGTCTGACACGTAAGTCCGGAGATATTCGGCAATTGTTTTGGTTATGAGGTCGAATAGTACGTGCATGCATAATACATTAACTAACAAAATGAGTGCTTAAAATTTGTTGTTTTTCTAAGGATAGGTAACATGTTGTTTATTCTTAGTGTGGTTTCAATAGAATCTTCTAGTTGAGTATCTTAAGTATCCCTCCGATTTCCAGCCTTTGCTGTTATCAGAAATGATTGTCTCGTTCTATTTACCTTGTGAGTTCCCAGCAGGGTAAATATATCTTACCATTTGCATTCTTGTCGCAGATGGCTGCTCCTTCGAACATCTCTTGGGATCATGCAGGGCATCTTCACACTAATGCCTTGCATTGGGAAGGTTTTCCTCATCTTCTATGGGAATCATTAAGTTTGTTCCGTTACACTGAGCCTCCCCAATACGACGGAGTGGAGTATCGAGAAGAAGGTGTTCCTCGATGCCGAGTTAGGATGACGATTCCTCAACATCCTTTCCGCTCCCAGTGGCATCCCATAGAAGTTGATGTGGTGGGGTATCGTCTTGTTGATACCATCGAGACTGCTGCTCTGGAGGCTATCCATATCTTCTGCAACCAGCATCCAATGGAGATTGCCGGGTATCCCATTGGTTTGTTCCCTGCTATAGACTCCAATGATCCGGAATGGAATTTCCGGATAGCCCATTATGGTCACTTGTTGGGAGATTTGGCCGAAGAAACGATCCGTAGTATCACTAGGTTTATGAATGTTCAGCACCATTATCAGATTTTGCTGCGTCATAGCATGGGTCAGTTAACGGGTGTGGCTCAAGGCCACTATCGAAATGTTGACCGTCAAGTCACCCAGATAGTGGAACTTCAAGCCTTGGTTACCCTGAATGATGAAATCATCGCAGCACGAGATGAGACCATCCTTCATCGGGAAGATCAGATCAACGAGAGTGATGCTATCATCACTCAGCGCAATACAATCATTGAGTTCCTCCAGGAACAAATCCACGATATGATCCTTGAGGCTGATGATGCCCAGGCTCACATTGAAGAACTGCAGTAGCAACCGGTACCTCCCGCTGCACCCGTAGTGCGTGAAGGCGGAGAAGAAGATCCGGAAGAAATTGAGGGAGTCTCGGATCTTGATTCCGAGCATGGAGACCTGGAACCCAATCCTCAGCCAGATTACTCTTCTTCTGGCAGTCAGTCTTCTGTAGGCAATTTCGACGATTTCTAGTTTGTTAGATCATCGACTTTCTAGATGTAACCCATGTAAGGTGTAGTGACTTAGGTAGTAATTGGCTTACCTAGACCTTGTGTCAGTTGTTGTAATATAGATGGCCTGTGTATGGATCCTTCGGATGTGAGATGTTAAGGACAACCAGAATCTGTGATGTAATATAATCCTTGTGTTTTATCATCTTGTCCAATATCTTTATTTTCTAAAATAAGTTGGTTGAATGGAGTATATGCATTGCTGATCTGAGTGGTGTACCTTCTGAAATTGGGAGTAAGGCTATGCGGTTAATAATGGATATCTCCTTTGTTTCAGATGGTTGGATCCACGCGCGGAACCCCGGAAGGCTTCCGAGCAAATCAGGCCAGCGTGTGATGCTCACGTATTTAGCATTGTCACAACCTAGATTATAGTACGAAGTTGTGTGCAAAATGTGGTAAAAGTGTGTTTAAAAATTTAAATGCTAAGGGAAAATGGTTGTTTATATAATTATATTTTAATAGAGGTCCTTTAGTGTTAAATGGGTAAGCATGGAGGGTAGAATTTAAATGTATGAGGGTTGTTTTGCAAAAGTCAAAAACTTGTGTTTAAATCACAAATATAGGTGAAACTACACATAGGATATATATGTAGTGTAGTTTTTAAATAGGATTTATGTAAAGTTTAGAAATCTTGTTAAATTTTGTATTAATTACAAATCCTTAACTCTTCTGCAAGTGAGCCTTAAAGCAAAGTTGTAGATTTTGGAAAACCATACACTTTTGCTTTTGGGCCCATCTCCATTTGAGCACTGGTTTGAAAGTTACCAAAGCATTACTGTGGGATCCTTGCACCTTTGAGTTTTTGCAAACCGGTGCTCGTCTTCTTCCTCGGGTCCCCGATCTCCCATGTCTCTGCCGCGCGCGCGTGATCTATGCCGCTAGCCGCCTCCCGAGCCCCTGCAAGTCTGCGCCACCCTTATCCTGCTCCACGCGTCGCCCCACCACTCCTCCCACCGCCCGCGCTGCCCCCGCTGGCCGTCCCCCTCTCAGCCACGTCGGGCCGTCGATCCCGAGCGGCTGCCACACAGCCCCGTCGAGTACGCCGGCGCCACCTGTCGTCTTGAAGCCGGCCATGTGCCTGCTTCCCCTCCCTTCCTCCTCCACTGAGCGCCCCGTCGCTATAAAACCCGACCCAAACCCCTGCATCCTCGCCTGATTCCCTTCTTCCTCCTCACGACACCGAAGCTCGCCCCGCGCTCCTCGCCGGCATTCGCTGCGACCACTCCACCCTGCCCAAATTCCAGCTGCCCACTGCTTCCTCACCTCCTCCGCTAGCTCCCCGACCTGATCTAGTCCAGCTTTTGGCCTCCCCTAGCCGGAATTGTCCCGACCCCGTGCCGCCCCTCGCCGGAGACGCCCGAGGACCGCCTCACCATCGACAACGATCTTCCGCCACTTCCTCGGTCAATTTAAGTACGGGAATCGCAACTTTACCTCTCCCTGGAGCTCTTGCGCACCTGGGTTGCCCGTGTTCGCCAGCCCCTCACCGGGAACGCCAGCACGCCATCGCGGCCACCGCCACTCCTCGCCGCCGGCCGTGTTCCGCCCCTGCCCATCGAGCACATCCCCTCCCAAACAGCACCCTAGGTCCCGCAGGTTGTGCCAAGCCAGTTCATCCCCGCCGGTGACCTAGCCGCCGGCGAGAACGCGCTGGGACAGATCGGCCGGCCGCCGTCGGGAGCTGGCAGGGGCACATGTGCAAATAGTTTTCCTATCCTAGGGACCCAGATGCAAGAAACTAAGGACCCCCCCAAATGGTTTTGTTGTTTCATGTGGGCAAGGCTGTCAGCTTGTAAAATTCGTAACAAATTGTAGAAAAACGCAAAAATTGCCAAACAAGTTTTGTTAGAAACTAGAATTCAGACTCTACAACTTTTATTAATGAAGTTTGGTTTGAAACTAAATACTTTTGAGTCTATTTTAAACTTAATGTTAAAAGATATATTGTGTATAACTTCTACATACTAGCCTATCTTCTTGTGATCTTTGGTATGAAGCATCTTTAGGTCATGTGTGAGCTAGTATAAAAATTTCATGCTCATTACTGTTTTGTAGTTTGAGTTCTTTTGAACTAGTGCAGATCAAATTTAAAGGAATTTGAATTTGGTTAGGCTTGTTTCTAGGGCTTATTTGTTTACATCTTTTTATCATAATCTAACATGTTAATAATTAGTTCATAATTAAATTTTTAAGACTTTATAATTCTATTTATCTAAGATTTGAATTTAAACTTGAAGTTTGAATTCAAATTCAATGTTTTAGTTTCTGTTTTCAGTAATTCCAGTGCTATAACCATAACTTAAGTGTGAATAGTAACTTGAGATTAACCCTCCTTGTTTCATGAATTCATGTGTGTTAATTATTGGATTGCAACTTTATCGTGAAATAAAATCTTTAACTCAAGCACCATCTCACTTAAATCATTGCATACCATGTAGAATCGACGACGCTCGACGATGGAGACTACGAGCCAGTCCTGGAACAAGACCAAGGGTTTTCTGAAGACCCGACAAACGTCGTCGAGAATCTAACTAAAGCTCTGAACCAAAGTACGGAAGTCTCTGACACTCCTGCCCCCAACCCCACTCAAGAAGGCAAGCCGCAATGCATACCCCAGTATTTCAATTTATTACAATTTCATTATTATACTATATATCTTGCATTACGTCTAGGAGTTGAAATGAAACCCTAGTTGCATAAATCATAGGAATCCAATGTATAGTACCCGAGTCCTTTTCGCTTAGACACTCTGCTAAATAGGACCGGTAAAAGTCGAGTGATTTCCTGTCACTCGCGCGATATAGGAGTTGCATGTTTACTATTCTGCAATCAGTATAAGGATAATGGACAGGGTCATGTACGGTATCATGACCTGGAGGTTTACCCTGTCTATTTTGATAAAAGTTGTTAAGGTCGCAGTGTGTGGTAGTGGTGGCTAAGCGTTTGAAAGAACTAGCCACATGCCGCGAAATATGGTAAAGCGGCAAGCCTAGTAACCGATCGGCCCGGCAAGTGGACATACCTCCCACCACTCGTAATTTGGTTTTTCTCACGCACCGACGTGCGGGAGCGCGTTCCGCACTGCGGATAGGAGTACTGTCATGTAGTCGCGCTACAGACGTATGTCCTGCACAATTGGTGTGCGTACGGTCCTACAGTCGCTTGTGGTGGCCCTGTTCCACAACCCGGAATGAAAGGCAAATGGTTGCTTCGGAACGACCTGTTGGTGTTCCAAGCGTGTGAGTTAGGTTTACCTTGCAAGGTTGAAACTCGATTCAGAATCGTCCGTCTCTCGCGAAAATTGAGACTGCTTATTCCTTCTGCCATATAGAGTAAGAAGTGTAATTATTAATGGAATTATCTTGATGAAAGTTAATCTCAACCTTGCTTGCTTAGTATAGGTGCTTACCTAGAATGGATAATCAACTAGAATCTTGAAAGCTAAAATTTGAAAGTAGATCATACTCTTTGTTGCTTTTCAGCTGAAAATAAACCCAGAACCTTTGCAATGCCTTCATGAGTCTAGTTACCTGGCTAAGTATACCACGAAGCAGGTAAGTCTTGTTGAGTATTAGTACACTCAGTCTTGCTAGTAAACTTTTCAGGTATGACTTTCGCAAACCCCACGGATAACCCTGCATGGCCAACTTCAGTTTCTTTTGGCTGGTCCGTGGAGTGGGATCCGTCCCCGGCTGGCAGTGACCCTCCTGAGTGACACCAAGCTTTGGGCTGAGTACGGTGTCAACCCTCACGACGTGTGTAGTCGCGGATTTATTTTCCCTTCCGCTCTAAACTTGGACAAGTTGTTTAGCTTGTCGTTTTAAACTATGTTTGTATAAGTTACGTTGATATTAAGACGGTTTGTAATAATGTTAATATGCTGTAATTAAAAGACGATGAGCTGTACTGTGATTGTAAACTCGCCTTCGTGCGAGGTAAACCTACTTCGGTCCTGTTGAACCGTGGTTGTATCGGGCGGAGACCCGACAGACCAATGGATTGTTCCGTTTGAAGTGTGTAGAGTTAGTATCGGCTGGACAGCGATGACTAGTGCACTTGAGCCAGAATAATTCAGACGGTTCTGCCACAGCTAGTATCAGAGCTGTAGGTTTATTTTTACAACTGCAGTAGCTCTTAAAAAGTGTTTTCCAGATAAAAATTGGCCCAACAGATGAATTTACAACTGCGTTGGATCCGTTAAGGCTGTGATTAGATCGTAAAGCCCTAGGGACTTATATGGGAATGATCAGGTGGCTATTAGTATATATATATGCAGATCTGTTTTAACTTGCAGCACTACTTTCTGTCAAAACTTAAATTTATGTACAACCCAATTTTATTATCTGTAACGACACCTTCGGTGGTAAGGTAAGAAGGTAAGGATCCTCAGCTAACTGGGGAGTTAGCCTTCCCGTCAGTGATGCGAACCGAACGCTGTTTCTCAAGCAGTGGCCTATTTGAGATGCTGCCAATTTATCAACTTAGGTTGATTATATTGGGAGTATATGGTTCGGCGCAGCGTATGGCGATCGCTGTTCATACCCCCGCATTTTGCGGTACCCCCGTGAATACGTTGTTTAACAACGTATGTTAACGTTGTCTGTACGGCGGTAATTGTACAGATGCTGTTTTTATAGTGAACAGTACTATTTGGGGGCGCTTTCATGTCGTGCTACCATGAAAGGTTCATGTTATATATCTGTGGTTTTCTGCAGGTACACTAACCACGATTAAGGGGTTACGACGAATAGGATTTATCGACTAGTTATTAGAGAGAGTCGTATGTGTTTTGCCACCGAAATTAACCACGTAAGTCCGAAGATATTCGGCAATTGTTTTTGGTTGGAAGGTCGATTAGAGCGTGAATGCATAACCCATCATCAAATACACAAATGCAATTTATGTTTTGTTCTATTAAGGATGAATAGTGTGTTGCCTATCTCCAGAAAGGGTTAATAGGATTTTCGTGGTAGCTCTAAGTTGAGTACTTTAAGCATCCATCTGATTTCCAGTCTTTGCTATTATCAGAATTGATTATCTCGTACTATTTACCTTGTGAGTTCTTAGTAGGGTAAATAAATCTCACCATTTGCATTCTTGTTGCAGATGGCAGCCCCTTCCAACGTCTTTTGGGATCCTGCAGGGCATCTCCACACTAATGCCTTGCACTGGGAGGGTTTTCCCCATCTTCTCTGGGAGTCACTAAGCTCGTTCCTTTATACCAAGCCCCCACAGTATGACGCAGTGGAATATCAGGAAGAAGGTGTTTGCCGATGTCGAGTTAGAATGATTATTCCTCAACATCCCTTCCACTCCCAATGGCAACCTATCGAAGTTGATGTGGTGGGATATCGTATAGTTGACACTATTGACGAAGCCGCTCTTGAAGCCATCTACCTCTTCTACAAACAGCACCCAATGAATGTTATAGGACAACCTATCGGTCTATTCTCTACAACTGATCCCAACGATCCTGAGTGGAATCTCAGGGAAGTCCCAGAAAGTCACAGGTTGGAAGGCTCAGCAGAAGAAGCGCTTCAAGGTGTTACCAGATTCATGAACGTTCAACATCACTACCAACTTCTACTACGTCGCGGTATGGGTTAGTTGACTAGTATCGCGCAGGGTCACTTTAGGAATGCTGACAGGCAAGTTACCTAGATTGCGTAGCTACAAGCCTTGGTGATCGAGAAGGATGAAATCATCGCTGCACGAGAGGAGACTATTCTTCACCGAGAAGACCAGATCAATGAGAGTGATGCGACGATCACCCAACGCAACACGATCATTGAGTTTCTCCAGCAACAGATTCACGACCTCATTCTTGAGGTGGATGATGCCCATGCTCAAATCAATGAACTCCAACAGCAGCCAGCACCTCCTGCTATACCAGCCCTCGAAGAGGAAGAAGAAGATCCTGAAGAAATCGAAGGAGTCTCCGGGATCGATTCTGAGCATGAAGATCCTGTTATCAGTCCCCATCATTCTTCTTCAGGCAGTCAGTCATCAGTGGGCAACTTTGATGACTTTTAGTTTGGTTTGAGTTGGTGACGTTTTAGCTGTAATTACTTAGAAAGATGTGACATAGGTAGTGAGTAGTCCATCTAGATCTAGAGCCACTTGTTGTATTAGGTGTGGCATGTGTGCGTATGAAATGACTTGTAGTAGTTAAAACTCCCTGATGTAAGATGTAAGGACCACCAGTATTTGCGTAGTAATCCAAACCCTGTGTGCTACCATCTTACTTAATCTCTTTGCATCTGAAATGAGTTGATTGAATGGAGCTTATGAATTACATTTTGGCAACTGTATATCATCTGAAATTGGAATAAGGATATGATTGATAATGGATATCTCCTTTGTTTCAAATGGTTGGAGCTACTCGCGGAACCCCGAAAGGTTTCCGGGCAGATCAGGCCAGCGGTTCTTAGCAACCACCACCGCCACCTCCAAATCTGGCCGAGGTCATGGCCCGACAAACAGAACTCCTCAACCAGCTTGTGCAGGCTCAGATGGGCCACTTCCATCATCAGCCCTGAGGCTGAGATGAACCCCTATCGGCCAGCTATCAAGACTTCCTCAGTACCCAGCCTCCACTGTTCCATAAGGCGGACGAGCCTCTTGACGCTGACGCTTGGCTCCGCACCATCGAGTCCAAGTTCGCCCTATTGTCTGCCCCATGTTCAGATGAGAACAAAGCGCTCTTTGCAGCCCAACAACTCCATGGCACTGCCCGCATCTGGTGGGATCACTATCATGCTATGCAGCCTGCCGATCATGTCGTCACTTGGGATGAGTTTCGGACTGCGTTTTGAGCGCACCACATACCCGAAGGACTCATTGAGCAAAAGCTCAATGAATTTCTGAACCTGACTCAGAGAACCCGCACTGTTATGCAATACGCACAAGTTTTCAACCACTTGTGCCAATACGCGGGATACCATGCGGACAATGATGCCCGCAAGCAAGATCGTTTTCGCCGAGGCCTGAACACCAAACTTAAAGAACGACTGAATTTGGTAAGGGCCGATAATTTCAATGAGCTGGTCAATATGGCCATCACTCAGGAAGACTGCATCTCAGCCCACAGAGCAGAAAAGAAAAGGAAGACACCCACAGGGCCTTCAGCTACACAACCGTCAAGGTATCGGTTGGTCCCGAGTACCGCTACCCGAGCACCGCCTCGAAGTAACTTGCCTGGCAGATGGGTAGCCAGACCACCCCAGCAAGCACGATTCAACCGACCACCGCCGCCTCAACCTCAGCAGCAACAACAATAGGGTCTGCGGCCGAGTTTTCCACCAGTCAATCAAGGAAATAACAATTATCGTTGTTTCAACTGCGGAATCCCGTCACACTTTATCAAGGGTTGCCTCAACCTAGGAAATCTTTCCAAGGGCAAACATCCAATCCAACCAGCAAGGGCAAGGGCAAGAGGCAAGTGGTCCAGGTCCGCCAGGGAAGGGTGAACCTCACCACTCTCTCCGAACTCCCCGAGGAAACACCAATAATGACGGGTACTTTTCTATCAACCATCACCCAGTGATTGTTCTTTTTGAATCTGGTGCCACCCATAGCTTTGTCAGTGCAAAGTATGGGACTAAAATAGGCTTGGATATCTATCCTACTAATGGGAATTATAAGATAACAACTCCTAGTGGATAAATCTTATCAAATCAAATCTGTAGAAAGGTACCACTTCAGCTGGGTAGTCAATTGATAAAAATGGACTTGCTCCTACTAGACCTAGAAGGAATGGATGTTCTTTTAGGTATGAATTGGATGACCCAGCATCAAGTGTCATTAGATATCTCTTCCCGAATTGTGGAGATAGATTCACCTGAGTATGAACTTCTCTATCTTCCACAATAGAAGTACCTTAACCGTTGCACCTATGCTACAACAGGGATCAAGCTAAAGGATATCCCTATCGTGTGAATACCTAGATGTCTTTCCAGACGATTTGCCTGGAATGCCCCCAGATAGAGATATCGAGTTTATCATAGAACTCCAACCTGGCACAGCCCCTATCTCTAAGAGATCTTATCATATGCCTCCTAACGAGTTAGCCGAGTTAAAAATCCAACTCCAAGACCTCCTTGACAAGGGTTTCATTCGTCCGAGTGCATCACCATGGGGTTGTCCAGCCTTATTTGTGAAAAAGAAAGATAATAGCCTAAGGCTATGTGTAGATTATCGTCCTCTCAATGCAGTAACTATCAAAAACAAATATCCCTTACCCTGCATTGACATTCTCTTCGATCAGCTAGCCGGAGCCAAAGTATTCTCTAAGATTGATCTTCGTTCCGGCTATCATCAAATTAAGATCCGGCCAAGTGACATTCCAAAAACAGCCTTTTCCACTCGATATGGTCTGTATGAATACCTGGTCATGTCGTTTGGTCTTACTAATGCTCCAGCATATTTCATGTATCTCATGAATTCTATCTTCATGCAAGAACTCGACAAATTTGTTGTGGTTTTCATTGATTACATTCTGATCTACTCTAAAACCCCAGAAGATCATGCAAAACATCTTCATGTCATTCTTCAGCTATTAAGAGACCACCACTTATACGCCAAATTTTCTAAATGCGAGTTCTGGTTAGATACTGTGAAGTTTCATGGCAATACTATCTCTGGTGACGGTATATCCGTTGACCCCAGTAAAGTACAAGAAGTGATGGATTGGGAACCCCCAACATCAGTCCATCAGATCCGTAGTTTTCTTGGTCTAGCGGGCTATTATCGTCGCTTCATCTTGAATTTCTCCAGAATAGCCAAACCTATGACCGAACTACTAAAGAAAGGTGTTAAATTCTCTTGGGATAAAAAATGTGAAGATGCATTCCACACTCTCCGAGATCATCTTACGACTGCTCCAGTCTTAGCTCAACCAGATGTGTCAAAACCCTTCGACATCTATTGTGATGCATCAGCTTATGCAAGACAACCGAGTAATTGCATATGCATCATGAGCACTCAGGGTTCATGAACAGAACTATCCTACCCATTATCTTGAACTCGCAGCTGTCATTCATGCCCTGAAGATCTGGAGACATCATCTGATGGGTACGAAGTGTCATGTTTATACTGACCACAAAAGCCTCAAGTACATCTTCACACAGGCAGACCAGAACATGAGGCAAAGACGCTGGCTAGAACTTATCAAAGATTACGATTTGGAAGTACACTATCATCCAGGCAAGGCCAATGTCGTTGCGGATGCACTCAGTCGCAAGGCACATTGTTCTTGTCTATCTGTAGAAGCTTTCAACGAGACTATAACACCCTAATGTAATTTTTCCCAAATTTTTAGGGAATTTATTTGGGCTTGAATAAAATTTCCAGGGTTTTCTCTAAGTTATCTTGCATTTAAAGTAATTTTATAACACAAGAAAATAAAATTTATTATAAGATCAACTTGCTTGTGCATTCATACTGGCGCATTGTTTTATTTGTGTTGAGTTTATAGGGTTTGAATTCAAATTTATTCGAGTTCATATAGATTTGTTTGAATGGTTTGAATGTAGAGAAGAAAAAGAAAAGAAGAAAAGGAGAACCAAACCCCTTGGGCCGGCCCTTTCCCTTTTTTCCCCTCTCCTCTCCACGCGGCCCAGCCCTCTCTCTCCTCTCCCCTCCCCACGTGGGCCACCGCCGGCCCAAGTCCTTCTCTCTCCCGCGGGCTCCCTTCCTCTTCTCCTTTCCCTGGCCCAAACTCTCCCCGAGGCCCAGTTCTTTTCTTCTGCGTGGGCTGCGTTCAGCCCAGCTCCCTCAGCGCCGGCCCGAGCTTGTTTTTCCTCCTTCTCTCTCTGTCTGATTACCCGGGCCCGCTTGTCGGCGTCATTCTTTCCCCGCCCGCGTGTCAGCGCCCCTTCCCTCTTCCCCTTTCTTCTCCAGCGCAACGGCCCCGAGATCCCCGGCGACCTCCCCTCCTTCGGGCCCACACGCCAAGGTAGCGCCGTCGCCCTACAAGTAGCAGCCCCAAACCCCTCTGAACCCTATCCCTAATCTCCGCAGCCGCCGCCAATGCCCTAGCGCCGCCGCCGCTGCCTCTGCTTGCTCCGCCGCATCGCACCCTCTACTCCGCCGTGGGCCCGCCGTTCTGTCGCGCCACAGCCCACCAAGGACGCCACGGAAGCCTCGTCTCACACCCAGGATCGATTCCGAGCACTCCGGCCCCGGCCCTCGCCCCTGCGCACGCCGAAATTTAGCTCGGAGACCGTCTCGGGTGAGTTCGCCGCCGTGGCAATTGGCCGCCATCAGTGCCGCTCCGGCCGGACTGACCCCTCCACGTGCTTCGCAGGGACTCCACACGCCTACCGTAGAGCTCAGGCACCCCGAACAGCCCGCGTTGATCTTGTCCCCGACCCCCGCCCGCGCGCCGCCGCAGGACTTCGTCGCTGACGTTCTGCACGGCCGCTCTGCTCGGACCAGAGCCTCGGTGAGCAATACAGTACTCCCCCGAACCCTTGTGCGCTAGGCATCGTGACCTTGAGCCCCCCACAGCGACCCAACCGCGGCATACCGGTGATGCAGAGCCGCCTCCGCCGTGGGGAGCCTCAGCCCGAGCCCTAGCCAGCTTTCTTAAGCGCCTAGGTGTGTTCGTCGTGTTGCGCGCTACCTCCAGAGCTTGACCTCATCCCGGATGGAGGCCGGACGGCCAAGATCGGCCAACGCCGGCGAAGCGCCGCCGTGGAAGCCGAGCTCCGGCGACCCCCCCCCCAGCCGCTCCAAGCGCTGTTGACCGAGCCGTGGAATCCGAGCCACCCGATCGCGATCCAGCGTTTCTAAATAAAACGTACCGGTTCGGCCTTGCCTTTTTGCTAAAGAACCCCTGCGTTTTTCAAGAATCAACCCGCGGTCCTCTTTAGTTCAAAAGTATTTACGTTTTAATCCTGTTTCTTCTGTTCGGCCCCCTGGAGTTATTCAAAATTGAACCCGCCGTCCAGCCCTAAGGTTTTAGCGTGTTAGACCTTATGTCTAGCCTTTAATTACGTTTAAGCCCCTAGTTTTCGCGTAGAACCCCCTAGAAGTTCTATTTTCTCGCAGAAAGGTCCCTGGACCTTGTTTTAGCCTTAGATTTCGCGTCTTAGCTCCGTTTTAGGCGGTTTTCGCGCTCACGCAATTGTTGCGACGCGTAGAATAGTTCTAGCATAGTTTTGTGTGCTGTTTTTATGTAATGTTGTATTGTTTCTTATCTTTTGTCCTTGCTTGCATGTTTGTGTATGTGCTGGACCATGTTTTAGCGTTGCGATCGTGAGTAGACGCGGAGCCTCTGGACCAGTACCAGGAGCCACCATCTTCTGAAGCTTTTGAGCAGCAGCAGGAGAACTTTGAGGAAGGCAAGTATAACATGAATATCCTATCACTTTTAAATACAATTTCATACTGCATTTTAATACTATATGCCTATAAGGACTTTCCTAGCCACTTTATATCATATAAATATATCCTTTGGGTTGCATTTTGGTTAGTTGTGCTAGATTGCTGCGCTATAACCCACTTGGTCTTTTTTTTAATTAAGTTGTTAATGACCTTATGCAACTTAATTCTGGAGCCGACCCTCTGTGCTGTGTGCTTGAGTGGTTTGTGCGTCCTTAAAAATATATTTTTGTTAGAAACATGGTTTAGGGGGCCAGCACGGTGCTTATTGCTTGGTTGGCCACTCTCCATAAGGACCGGTTCATAGAGCGACAACCTGAGACAACCGCGCAACCACAAGACTGGAATGGGACGGTCTTGACTTACTAATTAGGTCGTGTTGGTTCGGGAGTAACTTACCTGCG
The DNA here is from genome assembly GCF_002211085.1 of Panicum hallii. Classification (NCBI taxonomy): domain Eukaryota; kingdom Viridiplantae; phylum Streptophyta; class Magnoliopsida; order Poales; family Poaceae; genus Panicum; species Panicum hallii. Next base: position 19,030,919 of record NC_038043.1, read on the forward strand.
TGGGCAAGAGGGGTGGTAAGCTACAATGGTCCCTGCTCCTCCGGCTTGGTCTGTGCTGTGTGCTTGTACCCCCAGAGGTCGGCCCCATCATCGCTGATCCAGAATCCTTAGCGGTTACACCTTACCAACGTGATCCTTTGTAACGGTCTCGTAGTGTGCTCGCTAGCCATCTCACCTAAGGAAGTGTGATGAACAACTAGCGTAGCTCACGACTTGTGGGTAAAGTTGTGCAACCTCTCGAGAGTGTAAAACTGATATATCAGCTATGCTCACAGTCATGAGCGGCCCAGATCCTCCTTTTGATTAGTGGGGTTATCTACCTTTGATTAGGGAGATTCCCCGGGTGGTTTTGGTTTGGATGTTTTTTCAGTAGTTATTAATTAATACTGATTAATTTATTATGAAATGTGGGTTTATGGTAATTCATCCACTTATAGTAATTAGCTTTAATAAAATTTTGCCCAGACTAAAAGCTACTGCAGTTGAGTCAGCTAACTTAGAACCTCATAGGTTGTGTTATACTTGTTGAGTACGAGTTTGTACTCACAGTTGCATCTCTACTCTTCTGTTCTCTTGGATACCTTCGACTGCTGCTCAGTGCCCGGCAACGTGGAGGACTACGTCAGTGGCTTCGACGACTTCTAGGCGTTTGTCTCCCAGTCGACGTCCCTGTGGCGCCCTGCTCTTCATGTACATCATTTTACGCTTTCGCAACTCTTGAACCGATTCTTGATTCGGTTGTAATAAAATAAATCATTTACGGTTTAAGTTATTGTCATTCGTGATATGTGTTGTGATATCTTGATGATTCTGTTGTATATATGCGTGACTTGATCCTGGCGCATATATGATTGCTCGATTTATGTTCTTATACAATCGGGTGTGACATGTTTATACTGACCACAAAAGCCTCAAGTACATCTTCACACAGGCAGACCTGAACATGAGGCAAAGACGCTGGCTAGAACTTATCAAAGATTACGATTTGGAAGTACACTATCATCCAGGCAAGGCAAATGTCGTTGCGGATGCACTAAGTCGCAAGGCACATTGTTCTTGTCTATCTGTAGAAGCTTTCAACGAGACTCTTTGTCGGGAAATGAGAAAGCTTAATCTAGAAATCATTCCCCAAGGTGACTTGAATCATCTCTCAATTGAAGCCACGCTTAGGGATAGTATCGTTCTAGCTCAACAGCGCAATAAAGGAGTCGGAATTATTAAACAGAAGATAACACAAGGAGAAGGAAAGTATAAGTGCTTCTGAGTAGATCCAGAAGGAGTTTTATGGTTCAACGAACGTATCGTTGTACCTAAGGACCATAAGCTCCGTAAACAAATATTGGATGAAGCCCACCTATCCAAATTCTCTATGCACCCTGGCAGTACGAAGATGTACCAGGATCTGAAACAAAACTTCTGGTGGACTCGTATGAAACGGGAAATTGCTAAGTATGTCTCAGAATGTGATATCTGCCAAAGAGTCAAAGCCAGTCATCTGAAAACTGCTGGTATTCTTCAACCTCTATCTATTCCCTCTTGGAAATGGGAGGATATCAGTATGAAATTTTTTGTTGGCTTACCCAATACTTCTCTAAGGCATGACTCCATTTGGGTAATCGTTGATCGATTAACCAAGACTGCACATTTCCTTCCCGTGCATACTACGTATAATGCCAAGAAGTATGCCAAGATCTACCTGGATCAAATTGTTCGTCTTCATGGAGTACCTAAGATGATAATTTCTGATCGTGGAGCACAATTCATTGCTCGGTTCTGGGAGCAACTTCAACATGCTCTTGGAACTAAGTTAGTTCGAAGCTCCGCATATCATCCTCAGATAGATGGACAGACCGAAAGGGTAAATCAGATTCTGGAGGATATGCTTAGAGTCTGTGTTCTTCAGTATAACAAGAATTGGGATAAATGCTTGCCATTGGTAGAATTCTCTTACAACAACAGCTATCAAACTAGTCTCAAAATGGCCCCGTTCAAAGAATTGTACGACTGCCGATTTCGAACTCCCCTAAGTTGGTCACAAACTGGCGAACGTAAGATCTTTGGACCTGACCTGGTCATGGAAGCATAGGATAAGGTGAAGACTATACAAACTAATCTAAAGGCAGCCCAATCTCGATAGAAAAGCTACACTGATATACGAAGAAGACCATTACAGTTTCAAGTTGGAGACTTTGTATATCTTCGAGTGTCTCCTGCTCGAGGTATTCAAAGGTTCAGCGTAAAAGGGAAACTTGCTCCTCGGTACATCGGACCCTTTGAAATCCTTGAAATCTATGGACCCGTAGCTTACCGTCTTCAACTTCCTCCTCAACTAGCAGCCATCCACGACATCTTCCATGTATCTCAACTTAGGAAATGCGTCAAAGTTCCTACCGAGATCATCGATTCCTAGACTATCGAAATCGAACCTGATCTAACCTATACAGAACATCCAATCAGAGTGTTAGACACCAAAGAAAGAAGCACTAGGAGAGAAACCATCAGAATGTACAAGATTCAGTGGAACCATCACACAAAAGAAGAAGCAACATGGGAAACCGAATCTTACCTTTGTCATAATTTTCCAGACTTCCTTCAAGCCAACCTTCGAACTTGATCATTCAATTCTATCTTGTTCCGGAATCTCGGGATGAGATTCTTTTTAGGGGGGAAGGCTATGACACTCAGGTATTTAGCATTGTCACACCCTAGATTTTAGTACGAAGTTGTGTGCAAAATGTGGTAAAAGTGTGTTTAAAAATTTAAATACTAAGGGAAAAGGGTTGTTTATATAATTATATTTTAATAGAGGTCCTTTAGTGTATGGAGGGTAGAATTTAAATGTATGAGGGTTGTTTTGCAAAAGTCAAAAACTTGTGTTTAAATTGCAAATATAGGTGAAACTACACATAGGATATATATGTAGTGCAGTTTTTAAATAGGATTTATGTAAAGTTTGGAAATCTTGTTAAATTTTGTATTAATTACAAATCCTTAACTCTTCTGCAAGTGAGCCTTAAAACAAAGTTGTAGATTTTGGAAAACCATACACTTTTGCTTTTGGGCCCATCTTGTCACACCCTAAAATATTCAATTTTAGGATGTGACTATCTTTTACAATGTGTTCATCTAACAATAGGATTTTTCGAGAATTTTAAAGATTTTTTTGGCAATTATTCTATTTATCCAAGAGCTAGATCCATTTTTTTTACTTGGAAAGCTCTAAAATTCTTTTTTTTATGAGTCCAAATATTTTATTTGGATTCCTCGTGTCCTAAAATTACCTCCCGAGTTCTCCTCGAAAAATTTTTAGGATTCTTCCAGAATATATTTTTCATGGTTTAAAATATTTATCTGGACTTTTCTAGATTTATTTTAAACTTGAAAATGTGTTTTGGAAAATATTTCTATATTTTCATTTTCATCGCAGTCAGACCGAGCCGTATCTTTGTTGTATATCTTTTTAACCTTATCCTCTCCGAATCATTAAGAAGTTCCGTCGAGCTCCCGATCCTCTAACAGTTCTCCCCGATCAGGTCATGCTCGAAAACAACGCCTCGTGGCTCGTCTTCAGTGTTTTTCCGACGATGTTCGACCGCCGTCAGCGCCAACGACTTGGCCTGATCCTTTCCTTCTCTTTTCCGCGCTCTCAAATAACTCGTTCATGTTCAATCAGCTCAGTCAGCTCGTTTTCGTATTCACCACTCACCCGATCATGTTTCGGCTCATAAACGAACTCACTTGGCCCTTCTCGTTTCCTCTTTCTGTTACCTCTTCTATCCTCTCGATGCTCGCTAAATTGTGGGACCCGCTGGTCGGTCCAATCCCGTCTCCCGTGAGCAATCCGAACTCAAGAACGAGTCCCAGCCTGATGCGCCGCCATGTCCTTACCCTCGTTCGAGTTGGAGTCCAGCGTGATATCTGCAGGCTTATTTAAACATGTCCTGCACTACCCGTTTCTCCAGTAGCCGGCCCTAATTTTTCTCCCCTACGTCGGCTCCTGCGTACCCTATAAATTCTCGCGTAACCCTAGTCTTGCATCTTTCAGCCTCGCGTTTTCCTCCTCACTTTCCTGCACAGCCACCGCCGTGCCCTGCAGCACGTCTTCCTCCTCACGTTCCTGCATCGCCCAGCCGTCCCCCTGCTGCATCGCATCCCCCTGCCGAGCGCCGCCATCGCGTCCTCCTCCCCTGCCCCTGTGCGCCCTGCACTTCCCCTCCGCGCTGCCCCCTGCAGGGTTTCCCCTGCCCGTCTCCCCTGCGTCGCACCCCTGTTGCCGCGCTCGCCCCTGTGCCGGCCCCTGCACGTCCCTGCCCCGTGCAGAAACGTCGCCACCAGGAGCACCGCCCTCCCCTGCGTGTCTGCGTTGCCCTGCCCGCCTTCTCCCTGCAGCCGCAGCCTCTCCTGCAGTGCTGCCGCCAGGAACAGGAGCGCAGCAGCCCAGAACGCATGAACAGACCCACAGCCACCTCCTTCCTCCGCGAAATTCGATCTCTACGATGCGTCCCCGGGGTAAGTTAGGTATGGAACGGAATCCCCTCGTCGTCCTCTTTCTTTTCCCCCACTTCCCGCGACCTCTCGTGCCCTAAATCGCCGGCAATTTGAGCTACAGTACCCGCCGCCACCATGGGAGGCTGTTTCGAGCTTTTTCAGATTAGGTCCCTGGAAGATTCTGTAATTACCGTGAAAATTCCTGTGTCTTGCAAAAATTGCAGGAAACCCCCCTATATCTTTTCCATCTTTTCAATCCAGCCCCACCATGGAATTTTTCAGATCTAACCCTAATCTTTTCCTATTTTGCAAGCACTATTTTCTGTGTCTTGTATTTCTTTTCAGCTAACCCTTAAAGTCTATAGTTAATTGCGTATAGGTCCCTGCAGCGCTGTTTGATGCGTAGTTTCCGCGTTTTAGATCCGTTTTGATCCGTTCTTTTTGCGTTAGTCTTCTAAAACCCTAAGCTATCGTTTAGTAGTGTTGTTGTGCCGTAATTCCTGTTTTTAAAATTAAATATTAATTTAATTTGAATAATATCCTCTCATCTAGTTTTCCGAAATAAAATCCAATTAAGTCTTTTCTCCGGTTTTCATAATAAATGTTAATTTGATTACTATCAACTTAAATATGTTTATAATTTTATTTGTTTAGTTCAACTCGAATCATAAAGTTCGACGTTTAGATGTTCTCACAAGTTTTCTTTTCTAATTAATTATTTAATTAGTGTAATTTGTACATAGAGAATTGTATATAAAATTTGACTAAGTTCTACTTCGTCTTTATAAATGCAAATATAATATGAGTTAATTATAATTAGAGGTATTCTCTTTTGAATATCTTTTACATTGGTTTTCTAAATTAAAATAAATGAAAGCCTATAGTTCTTTATTTCTTTTATAATATAAATCTCCCGATAGCTGTATCTTTTCAACCCTAGCTCCGTTTTCCGTGTTTCTTTCTTTCTCGTGATCGTAGCAGCGAGCCTTATCCTTTAGTTCGCTCTTTTAAAGCTTTCCTTTTGTTTGTTGTATCTGTTCTTAGTCGTTCTTGCTTGTTTGCTTGCTTGTATGTTTTGGGCCCGTTGCTTGTGTGACGTTAGAAGGAGCGTGACCCAAGAGCTTTGAAGATATAGAGTTTCAAGAACAAGAGTTGAAGACTCTGAGCAGCTATTCGCTAAAAGAAAGGCAAGTGTTTTCTTGATCATGCTTTTGTCCTAATAATCACAATAAATACAACATTTTCTTTATATGCATGCATGTGTCCTAATTTTGATGGATCCTAATTAAGGATATGCCTAGTCTTTATGATCATTCCTTGTCAACCTGGGTTTTATCTTTATTGTTGGGTAGCTATTGCTTAGTTGCTTCAACTGGTTATGGTTTGGGGAATAATATATAATCATGATGACAACAATGATGATGTTACACCTATTTTATCCATGTTCATGCTCTTAGTGATGTTAATCACAAGATTATATATTTTAATTGGAACATGGAGAACCACCCAGGAAAACAGTGCAACCACAATACTATATGGCTCTGGTCTTGGCTAATTAATTGGAGACTCTAGTTTATGATAATCTTACCGAAAGGGCAAGAGGGGTTGCATCGACGGGGTATAGCTCGATCCTTTTGAGGCACATGGCTATGTGGTCCTTGGCTAAGGTATTTCCTCATTAGGGAGGGTTATGACCGCTTTGACTTGAAACCTTAGCGGATTATCATAAGTTAGGGAATCTTTGTAAAGGCCTCGTAGTGAATCCCTTGCCACTCACCTCGGAAGTGTTTAAGAGGCTAGCTACCTCGGGCAAATCGGGAGACACGAATTGTGGGTAAAGTGTACAACCTCTGCAGAGTGAAAACTGATATATCAGCCGTGCTCACGGTTAAGAGCGGCTTGGACCCTCACATGATAATTGAACTTGAAGATGAATTAAATTGTGGACCATGGCTATGGTTATGGTTATTGTGGACCATGTTTATGGTTGTGGTTATGTTTATGCTGTATCTCTTCTATCTCTTTTAATGTGGGTTTTTGGTATGAACTTATACCTTAGTAATCAGGTGCTAATAAAACTTGACCAACTAAAATTGCTTATCGCAGTAAGCCAGTCAGCCTTTCCTTGATTTTGGCCTTCATGTCATATAATTCCCAACACTTGCTGAGTACCAACCATAAGTGTACTCACGCTTGTTATAATTGCTGCTCAGAGGAGAAAGTGATCTGAAGTCTTTTGAAGATGATGCTGAGTTCTAGGCCTGCGCAACCCCCGGTCGATTGCCTGTGAAGTTTGGAGTCTTCGTTTCCAGGATAAGCTGTATAACTCTGATAATCTTTATAGTGTTTAAATTCTCTTTTCGTGATACTGTTGCTGATTATTCACTGATGAAGTCACTATATGTATGGAACTTGATCCTGGCATACATATAGTTATGCATTCGGTTTTGTTCTTAAAACCGGGTGTGACAGAGGTGGTATCAGAGCTGTGTCGACCGTAGGACGCCAGCCTAGATAGCAATGGTCGTTTTCTAAGATCTATTTTGACATAAAAGTCATATTTTACCATATCCTTGACCCTCTTGTTGTTTATTCCTCATCCTTCTTCATTTATCTCATCCTTGATGCTGCTTTTATCTAACTCTGTATCTTTTTCTTTTATCCCCTCCTTTCCATTGCGGTTACATTTCATAATTTTTCCTTGTCCGCGTGTACCCTCAATGGCATTGGTTACCTTGTACCCGATGTTCCAATTTACCTTCTCCTTGATTTCAAGTTTGGCCACTTTGTAAATCCCCTTGTCTTCTATTCCAAGAGGATTTATTTTTCTTCTCTCCTTTTGGTTACAAACGCTAGACTGTCCGACCTTGTACCCCGAAGAATGGAAGTAATCATCTACTACAAGAAGTCAAGCTAGAGCAACTGAAGACTACACTGGACTCATAGGCGTTACCCTCAAGAAGTCAATGTTCCGCCAGACAAGCTGAGAGAGATGCCTACATCAAGAAGGCTGAAGCTTTAGGATATGACCCATACTTAAGAGGTTCCCTTATCAGTTGTAAAACGCTAGTTTCGGTTGTTTGATAGTTTGTTTTGGTGTGCTTGTAATGCTTGTTGTTTGCTCTTGACTGCTTAGACTCCTTGTCCTTGCTCGTTGATGCGTTGTCAGTCTTGTGCCTGCAATGACATCATTTCTCCCTTAGTTTTCTCAACCATGATATCCTCACGTTCCAAAGCATAAGCCAGCAGAAAAGACCCAAACCCAAATTCCATCTTTTTGTCTCGATACCCATATTATCATATCGCTTTACTCCTAGTCAGAAGCTCTTTGCCTTATCTCTCCTTTCTATCTCTAGACTTTATGAATCTCTCGTCAACGCCGTCTTCCTGCTCCTTAGCGAAAGTTAGCACAGAAGACCCAAATCCATTTTCTCTCTTTCATGATACTCATCTTGATACCTTGTCGCCTCCTTTCGACCACAAGGTTCTGTAAATCTCTCGTCAACCCTATCTGCTTGGAAGCACGTGAAGAAGATCCAATCATCATCCCTCTTTTTTTTTTATACCCATCTTGCCATCTTGTCTTACCCCCTTAAAAAAGAAAACTCTATGTTCTATCTCCCCTTCCAATCACCAGCCCTTGTGAATCTCTCGTAGCGCCTTCTGCTCAATCCAGCTGAAAGCAAGTGAAGATCCAAATCCAAATTCTCTCCTTTCTCGATACCCGCCTTGAAATCTTGTTGTCTTCTTGATGAAATCTTTTTGCCCTAGCTCTCGTCTTTGCCACCAACCCTTGCGAATCTCGGGACGAGATTCTGTTTAAGGGGGGTAGTTCTGTCACACCCTAAAATATTCAATTTTAGGATGTGACTATCTTTTACAATGTGTTCATCTAACAATAGGATTTTTCGAGAATTTTAAAGATTTTTTTGGCAATTATTCTATTTATCCAAGAGCTAGATCCATTTTTTTTACTTGGAAAGCTCTAAAATTCTTTTTTTATGAGTCCAAATATTTTATTTGGATTCCTCGTGTCCTAAAATTACCTCCCGAGTTCTCCTCGAAAAATTTTTAGGATTCTTCCAGAATATATTTTTCATGGTTTAAAATATTTATCTGGACTTTTCTAGATTTATTTTAAACTTGAAAATGTGTTTTGGAAAATATTTCTATATTTTCATTTTCATCGCAGTCAGACCGAGCCGTATCTTTGTTGTATATCTTTTTAACCTTATCCTCTCCGAATCATTAAGAAGTTCCGTCGAGCTCCCGATCCTCTAACAGTTCTCCCCGATCAGGTCATGCTCGAAAACAACGCCTCGTGGCTCGTCTTCAGTGTTTTTCCGACGATGTTCGACCGCCGTCAGCGCCAACGACTTGGCCTGATCCTTTCCTTCTCTTTTCCGCGCTCTCAAATAACTCGTTCATGTTCAATCAGCTCAGTCAGCTCGTTTTCGTATTCACCACTCACCCGATCATGTTTCGGCTCATAAATGAACTCACTTGGCCCTTCTCGTTTCCTCTTTCTGTTACCTCTTCTATCCTCTCGATGCTCGCTAAATTGTGGGACCCGCTGGTCGGTCCAATCCCGTCTCCCGTGAGCAATCCGAACTCAAGAACGAGTCCCAGCCTGATGCGCCGCCATGTCCTTACCCTCGTTCGAGTTGGAGTCCAGCGTGATATCTGCAGGCTTATTTAAACATGTCCTGCACTACCCGTTTCTCCAGTAGCCGGCCCTAATTTTTCTCCCCTACGTCGGCTCCTGCGTACCCTATAAATTCTCGCGTAACCCTAGTCTTGCATCTTTCAGCCTCGCGTTTTCCTCCTCACTTTCCTGCACAGCCACCGCCGTGCCCTGCAGCACGTCTTCCTCCTCACGTTCCTGCATCGCCCAGCCGTCCCCCTGCTGCATCGCATCCCCCTGCCGAGCGCCGCCATCGCGTCCTCCTCCCCTGCCCCTGTGCGCCCTGCACTTCCCCTCCGCGCTGCCCCCTGCAGGGTTTCCCCTGCCCGTCTCCCCTGCGTCGCACCCCTGTTGCCGCGCTCGCCCCTGTGCCGGCCCCTGCACGTCCCTGCCCCGTGCAGAAACGTCGCCACCAGGAGCACCGCCCTCCCCTGCGTGTCTGCGTTGCCCTGCCCGCCTTCTCCCTGCAGCCGCAGCCTCTCCTGCAGTGCTGCCGCCAGGAACAGGAGCGCAGCAGCCCAGAACGCATGAACAGACCCACAGCCACCTCCTTCCTCCGCGAAATTCGATCTCTACGATGCGTCCCCGGGGTAAGTTAGGTATGGAACGGAATCCCCTCGTCGTCCTCTTTCTTTTCCCCCACTTCCCGCGACCTCTCGTGCCCTAAATCGCCGGCAATTTGAGCTACAGTACCCGCCGCCACCATGGGAGGCTGTTTCGAGCTTTTTCAGATTAGGTCCCTGGAAGATTCTGTAATTACCGTGAAAATTCCTGTGTCTTGCAAAAATTGCAGGAAACCCCCCTATATCTTTTCCATCTTTTCAATCCAGCCCCACCATGGAATTTTTCAGATCTAACCCTAATCTTTTCCTATTTTGCAAGCACTATTTTCTGTGTCTTGTATTTCTTTTCAGCTAACCCTTAAAGTCTATAGTTAATTGCGTATAGGTCCCTGCAGCGCTGTTTGATGCGTAGTTTCCGCGTTTTAGATCCGTTTTGATCCGTTCTTTTTGCGTTAGTCTTCTAAAACCCTAAGCTATCGTTTAGTAGTGTTGTTGTGCCGTAATTCCTGTTTTTAAAATTAAATATTAATTTAATTTGAATAATATCCTCTCATCTAGTTTTCCGAAATAAAATCCAATTAAGTCTTTTCTCCGGTTTTCATAATAAATGTTAATTTGATTACTATCAACTTAAATATGTTTATAATTTTATTTGTTTAGTTCAACTCGAATCATAAAGTTCGACGTTTAGATGTTCTCACAAGTTTTCTTTTCTAATTAATTATTTAATTAGTGTAATTTGTACATAGAGAATTGTATATAAAATTTGACTAAGTTCTACTTCGTCTTTATAAATGCAAATATAATATGAGTTAATTATAATTAGAGGTATTCTCTTTTGAATAACTTTTACATTGGTTTTCTAAATTAAAATAAATGAAAGCCTATAGTTCTTTATTTCTTTTATAATATAAATCTCCCGATAGCTGTATCTTTTCAACCCTAGCTCCGTTTTCCGTGTTTCTTTCTTTCTCGTGATCGTAGCAGCGAGCCTTATCCTTTAGTTCGCTCTTTTAAAGCTTTCCTTTTGTTTGTTGTATCTGTTCTTAGTCGTTCTTGCTTGTTTGCTTGCTTGTATGTTTTGGGCCCGTTGCTTGTGTGACGTTAGAAGGAGCGTGACCCAAGAGCTTTGAAGATATAGAGTTTCAAGAACAAGAGTTGAAGACTCTGAGCAGCTATTCGCTAAAAAAAAGGCAAGTGTTTTCTTGATCATGCTTTTGTCCTAATAATCACAATAAATACAACATTTTCTTTATATGCATGCATGTGTCCTAATTTTGATGGATCCTAATTAAGGATATGCCTAGTCTTTATGATCATTCCTTGTCAACCTGGGTTTTATCTTTATTGTTGGGTAGCTATTGCTTAGTTGCTTCAACTGGTTATGGTTTGGGGAATAATATATAATCATGATGACAACAATGATGATGTTACACCTATTTTATCCATGTTCATGCTCTTAGTGATGTTAATCACAAGATTATATATTTTAATTGGAACATGGAGAACCACCCAGGAAAACAGTGCAACCACAATACTATATGGCTCTGGTCTTGGCTAATTAATTGGAGACTCTAGTTTATGATAATCTTACCGAAAGGGCAAGAGGGGTTGCATCGACGGGGTATAGCTCGATCCTTTTGAGGCACATGGCTATGTGGTCCTTGGCTAAGGTATTTCCTCATTAGGGAGGGTTATGACCGCTTTGACTTGAAACCTTAGCGGATTATCATAAGTTAGGGAATCTTTGTAAAGGCCTCGTAGTGAATCCCTTGCCACTCACCTCGGAAGTGTTTAAGAGGCTAGCTACCTCGGGCAAATCGGGAGACACGAATTGTGGGTAAAGTGTACAACCTCTGCAGAGTGAAAACTGATATATCAGCCGTGCTCACGGTTAAGAGCGGCTTGGACCCTCACATGATAATTGAACTTGAAGATGAATTAAATTGTGGACCATGGCTATGGTTATGGTTATTGTGGACCATGTTTATGGTTGTGGTTATGTTTATGCTGTATCTCTTCTATCTCTTTTAATGTGGGTTTTTGGTATGAACTTATACCTTAGTAATCAGGTGCTAATAAAACTTGACCAACTAAAATTGCTTATCGCAGTAAGCCAGTCAGCCTTTCCTTGATTTTGGCCTTCATGTCATATAATTCCCAACACTTGCTGAGTACCAACCATAAGTGTACTCACGCTTGTTATAATTGCTGCTCAGAGGAGAAAGTGATCTGAAGTCTTTTGAAGATGATGCTGAGTTCTAGGCCTGCGCAACCCCCGGTCGATTGCCTGTGAAGTTTGGAGTCTTCGTTTCCAGGATAAGCTGTATAACTCTGATAATCTTTATAGTGTTTAAATTCTCTTTTCGTGATACTGTTGCTGATTATTCACTGATGAAGTCACTATATGTATGGAACTTGATCCTGGCATACATATAGTTATGCATTCGGTTTTGTTCTTAAAACCGGGTGTGACACATCTCCATTTGAGCACTGGTTTGAAAGTTACCAAAGCATTACTGTGGGATCCTTGTACTTTTGAGTTTTTGCAAACCGGTCCTCGTCCTCTTCCTTGGGTCCCCGATCTCCCCTGTCTCTGCCGCCGGCCGCCTCCCGAGCCCCTGCAGGTCTGCACCACCCTTATCCTACTCCACGCGTCGCCCCACCACTCCTCCCACCGCCCACGCTGCCCCCGCTGGCCGTCCCCGCTCAGCCACGTCGGGCCGTTGATCCCGAGCGGCTGCCACGCAGCCCCGTCGAGCACGCCGGCGCCGCCTGTCATCTTGAAGCCGGCCATGTGCCTGCTTCCCCTCCCTTCCTCCTCCACTGAGCGCCCCATCGCTATAAAACCCGACCCAAACCCCTGCATCCTCGCCTGATTCCCTTCTTCCTCCTTGCGACACCGAAGCTCGCCCCGCGCTCCTCACCGGAATTCGCCGCGACCACTCCACCACGCCCAAATTCCAGCTGCCCACCGCTTCCTCACCTCCTCCGCTAGCTCCCCGACCTGATCTGGTCTAGCTTCCGGCCTCTCCTAGCCAGAATTGTCCCGACCACGTGCCGCCCCTCGCCGGAGACGCCCGAGGACCGCCTCACCGTCGACAACGATCTTCCGCCACTTCCTCGGTCAATTTAAGTACGGGAATCACACCTTTACCTCTCCCTGGTGCTCTTGCGCGCCTGGGTTGCCCGTGTTCGCCGGCCCCTCGCCGGGGACGCCAGCACGCCGTCGCAGCCACCGCCCCTCCTCGCCGCCGGCCGTGTTCCGCCCCTGCCCATCGAGCACATCCCCTCCCAAATAGCACCCTAGGTCCCGCAGGTTGTGCTAAGCCAGTTCATCACCGCCGGTGACCTCGTCGCTGGCGAGAACACGCCGGGACAGATCAGCCGGCCACCGTCGGGAGCTGGCAGGGGCACATGTGCAAATAGTTTTCCTATCCTAGGGACCCAGATGCAAGAAACTAAGGACCCCCCCCCCAAACGGTTTTGTTATTTCATGTGGGCAAGGCTATCGGCTTGTAAAATTCATAACAAATTGTAGAAAAATCTAAAAATTGCCAAACCAGTTTTGTTGGAAACTAGAATTCAAACTCTACAACTTTTATTAATGAAGTTTGGTTTGAAACTAAATACTTTTGAGTCTATTTTAAACTTAAGGTTAAATGATATATTGTGGATAACTTCTACATACTAGCTTATTTTCTTGTGATCTTTGGTATAAAACATCTTTAGATCATGTGTGAGCTAGTACAAAAATTTCATGCTGTTTTGTAGTTTGAGTTCTTTTGAACTTGTGCAAATCAAATTTAAATGAATTTGAATTTGGTTAGGCTTGTTTCTAGGGCTTATTTGTTTAGATCTTTTTATCATAATCTAACATGTTAATAATTAGTTTATAATTAAATTTTTAAGACTTTATAATTCTATTTACCAAAGATTTGAATTTAAACTTGAAGTTTGAATTCAAACTCAATGTTTTAGTTTCTGTTTTCAGTAATTCCAGTGCTATAACCATAACTTAAGTGTGAATAGTAACTTGAGATTAACCCTTCTTGTTTCATGAATTCATGTGTGTTAATTATTGGATTGCAACTTTATCGTAAAATAAAATTTTTAACTCAAGCACCATCTCACTTAAATCATTGCATACCATGTAGAATTGACGACGCTCGACGACGGAGACTACGAGCTAGTCCTAGAACAAGACCAAAGGTTTTCTGAAGACCCGACAAACATCGCCAAGAATCTAACTGAAGCTCCGTACCAAAGTTCGGAAGTCTCTGACACTCCTGCCCCCAACCCCACTCAAGAAGGCAAGCCCCGATGCATACCCCAGTATTTCAATTTATTACAATTTCATTATTATACTATATATCTTGCAAGTAAAAAGGGTATTTTTGTAATTATAGAAAACCTAGGGTTGTTTTTGTAAATGTATTTGAATAGGAGCTAAATTCAAATAAGTGAAGGGTAGTTTTGCAAACATGTTTTTCTTGTTTTATCCCTTATAAAAAAATATATATTATCCAAAGGTTCCATTTGAAATGTGTGTGTTGAAGTGTGTAAAATTTTGGGTAAAATGGTAAAAGTAAGGGTGTTTATGTAATTTTATAAAAGTACAAGTCCTTTTATGCAAGTTTCTGATTTATAAAAGTAACTTTCGAAATTACTCAGGACTAAAGTGTAAAAGTGTAAGTCATCATGACATGTCATAAATGTTTGCATTTAGGTCCTGAATTTTATAAAGTTTCATTCTTTAGGACAAAAGCAATTCAAATCCGACTTTTATTCAAAGATTCACGTGTAAAAATATAAGTTTTGAGTTTTTGAACTTGGGCCCTAAAGCAATGTTGTAGATTTTGAAAAACTCTCCAACTATTGTTTTGGGCATTTCTTCATTCGGGTTTTAAATCGATGGGAAAATTTGCTTTACAAACAAGTCCCTGCAATTTTCTGATTTTACGCATAGGTCCTTGGGGAAATCCATTCCCCCTTCTCCTCTGTTCTCTTATCACTGGCACCTTATCTTCTTCCCTGCCGTCTCCTTCTTTCCCTCCTCTCACGGGCAGCACACCTATCCCCTTCTGCTTTTTCCCCTCCCTCTCTCTTCTATCCACAGACGCAGGGAGCAGCAGGCAGCAGCTGCAGTGGCTCGCGGCGCCAGGTCGGGGGAGGAGGCGCGCGGCGCGCGCTGGTGGGCGGGCCCACGCGGGGCGCTGCGCGGCCGGCGGCGCGGCTCGGCGCAGGCGCGCGCGAGCGTGCGCGGCTCGGGCGGCCGGCCGCAGGAGGAGCGGCGGCTCGCGGCGCGCGGGACGCGCGGAGGCTGGCGGGCGCTCGGGGCTGGCGGTGGCCCAGGCGAACGAGCGCGCGCAGGAGCCGGAGGCGAGCCGGCGGCAGCAGGCGTGGGCGCGGCGGCTTGCGGGCAGAGGCGCGTGGGCGCGGGCTCGGGCCGCGGAAGCTGGGCGCGCGGGCAGCGGCAGGCGCAGGCGCTGGGTGGCCAGAGCCCAGGCGGCGCGGGCGTTGTGCGGCGCGCCGTGCGGGCAGGCTCGCGCGGGAGCGCGGCAGCGGGTGGCTCCAGGCGTGGCGCGTATCGGTGTGCGGAGCGCGCGTGGCAGTAGGCGTGCGCGACGAGGAGGAGTGTGTGAGCAAGTGCTATGTGCGGCGACTCGGCTGGGGCGCGGACACAGGGATCCAGCGAGGGTGTGGCAGTGGCGCGGGCGAGCGCGCACAGTGTGACAGTTCGTGTACTTGTAATGTTAGACATATATTTTGTTAGTGTGAAATATGTATTTGTTAGTATAAAGCTTGTGCGTGTTTGTGTGAAACTTTTGAAAATTTAAAGTGCAAGTAAAAAGGGGTATTTTTGTAATTACAGAAAAACCTAGGGTTGTTTTTGCAAAATGTATTTGGATTAGGGTAATTTCAAAATAAGTGAAATATGTTTTTCTTACTTTATGTCTTGTAAAAATATATATTTATTTAAAAGTTTAATTTGAAATGTGTGTGTTGAAGTGTGTAAAAATTTTGGGTAAAATGGTAAAAATTAAGGGTGTTTATGTAATTTTATAAAAGTACAAGTCCTTTTATGCAAGTATTTGATTTACAAAAGTAACTTTCAAATTTACTCAGGACTAAAGTGTAAAAGTGCAAGTCATCATGACATGTCTATCCAGTCATTATGACGAGTTTATCCCGTCATCATGACGTGTCATAAATGCTTGCATTTAGGTCCTGAATTTTATAAAGTTTCATTCTTTAGGACAAAAGCAATACAAATCCGACTTTTGTTCAAAGATTCACGTGTAAAAATATAAATTTTGAGTTTTTGAACTTGAGCCCTAAAGCAATGTTGTAGAGTTTGAAAAACTCTCCAACTTCCGTTTTGGGCATTTCTTCATTTGGGTATTAAATCAATGGGATTTTTTTTACAGACAGGCCCTTGCAGTTTTCTGTATTTACGCATAGGTCCTTGGGGAAAACCATTCCCCCTTCTCCTCTGTTCTCTTATCACTGGCGCCTTATCTTCTTCCCTGCCGTCTCCTTCTTTCCCTCCTCTCACGGGCAGCACACCTATCCCCTTCTGCTTTTTCCCCTCCCCCTCTCTTCCGCTGGCCCAAGCAGATAGCAACACGGCAGCGAGCGCTGGCAGCAGCAGGCGCCAGGGCGGCGGCAGCACAGGTTCGGGCAGCACGCGAGAGCCAGCCCGAGTGGCGGCCGGCTGCGGCGCGGCAGCGGCGCTGGGGCGAGCGAGCGCTCGGGCTCGGGGGGAGGCGCGGCTCGGCTCAGGAGTGGAGGCCGGCGTTGGGGCAGCGCGCGGGCAGGCAACGCGCGGGCCCAGGAGCGAGCGGAGGCAGACCTGGTGCGGCACGGGCTCGGGCCGCGGGAGCGGGGCACGTGCGGCAGTGCGCGGGCGGCGGCAGTGCGCGGGGCCGAGCGGCGTGCGGCCCGGCAGGCAAGCGGCGCGGCTCGGCAAAGACGCGCGCGAGCGCGCGCGGCTCAGGCAGCGGGCCGCGGGAGCCGGAGGCGAGCGGCGGCTCGGGCAGGCGGAGGGAGGCGCCGGCGGTTGGCGAGTGGCGGAGCACGCGGACGCGCGGCCCAGGCGCGTGGGCGGCGGAGCGCGGGGCGGCTCGGCCGGCGTGGGCGGCGCTGGTGCGGTCGCCGCGCTAGGCGGGCCCAGGCGGGGCGCGCGCGAGCTCGGGTGGTGCGCGAGCGCGCAGCAGCAGGAGCGCGGGCACACGCGTGCGAGCGCAGCAGGTGCGAGACCCGGGTGGAGGCGAGCAGCCCGGAGTGAGCAGTGGCGCGAGGAGTGGCCAGGCGCGCGGGTGAGGCAGCAAGCGTGCGCGGCGGCGGCACAGGAGTGGCTCGCGGGCGGTGCTGGAGCGAAGCGACCTAGGCGCACGGGTGGAGTAACAGCAGCGCGAACAGGCACGCGTGAGCGGGCCAGCGCAGGCACTGGAGCAGGCTCGGGACTGGCAGATGCGCGCGAGCGCGGCAGGCACCAGAGTGAGGAGCGCGCGCTGAAAATAGGAGCAGACGCAGGGCAAGCAGAAGTGGCTGCACAACGCGGTTCGGTAGCGCGATGGCGTGCGCGGTGCAGGCGGTGTAAGCGTGCGAGCGCAAGAGTGGGACCCGAAGCGGAGGCAAACGGCCCGGAGCGAGCAGGGCGGATCCAGACGCATGAGCAGCAGCGCAATGCGGACCAAGAACGCGCGCGGTTCGGGCGTGCACGGATGGAGGTGAGGTGTGGCGACTCAGGACCGACTCGCACGAAGGGCAACGAGGTCGCGCACGGCAGTACCTTGGCAAGGATGGTCGTGGAGGGACCTGCGACGCGGCAAGGCCGAGGCGAGTGCGGGCCCGACAGCAGGAGGAAGAAGAATAACCATGCAGGGCAACAACGTGCCGAGCGACAACGTGTAGGGGGGCGGATTGCAACGCATGGCACTGTTTCCGCTGGGCGAGCTCAGGCCACGACTGAGTTGAGTGCAGGAGGGTCGCGCGGGATGGGCATTAGAGGCCGTCGAGGAGAAGGCAACGGGCGAAGTCCGACGTCACCGCGGACTGCTCGTGGAGAGTTTGGAGGTGGCCAGGTGCGAGCAAACCTCGATCCTCGCGGGGGTGGAGAAGCGCTTATGGCGCGGCAAGTCGGAAGGAGGAGTTGTGGAGCGAAGGCGGCAGTTAGGCGTGACGAGCTTGGTGGAACCTCGATGCAACCAAGCACGGCAGACTCCTTCGTCACCCACGGAATCTCGTCACCGTCGAGCACTTCTCATCGTCAATCCTGTTTACCGCGGGAATTCACTTTCCGCTCATTCTCCTCCACAACCAAGGCTACCCCAAGGTTTGCCCTGATCCACTGAATCTTTCTAATGTCGGCGATTCCTTTGCCGGAATATTGTCGTTATTTCCTGTTCTCTGTTGTCCCCGACCAGGGACTTGATTGCTATGTTTTAGAAAGTTCTAGGGTGTTCTTTGTAAAATTTCCAAAGCTTTCTGTATTTCAAAT
Organism: Panicum hallii; assembly: GCF_002211085.1. NCBI lineage: Eukaryota > Viridiplantae > Streptophyta > Magnoliopsida > Poales > Poaceae > Panicum > Panicum hallii. The sequence goes on from NC_038043.1 coordinate 19,049,160, forward strand.
CGATGAACTTCTACATTTCATAGATTTTTGTAGGAAGTTCATAAAAATGTAAAATTAGTTTCGTTGGAAATCCTAAGTCAAACCCTACAAGTTTTATGTTATGCTCTTGAATTGAAAGTCTTGTTTTGTGGTCTAGGTTAAATCTTAGGAAATGGGTGCTTTATTATACCTTGTGTTGTATGCATGTGTTGTAGCTGAATATAGATCATCAGATGTATGTCTCAAGTACAGATGTGTGATCTCTAGTTAATCTTTTCACACGGGTACTTAGATTTCCTGCCATTCAGACTCTGTCCTTGTTTTGATTGTCATTTCCTTAAGGTTCTCTTCGTATAAAGATCCTTGTTAGTCCGTGTGCATCTACTGCTTAGCTAATACGTCTCGACAGCTATACTTCAGTGGTAGGTTATCAACCCAGCCACTTAGCATCTGTTTTCTTCAGTCTATGATGTTCCTGTGTAACAGCTGTCAGATGATGCTTCTACCATCGGCTGGTTAACTAATACGGTTGTTATCCTTCTAGTATCGGTTATGGCCGATACAATCCTTTTGTTCTGTCCTACATCGACTACACAGAGTCGATGTATCGGAGAGACACACACGATCTTAGGATTCTTGCCATCGGCCGACCCAAGCCGATTTGGGTTGCTTTTCCATATCGGTTATGGCCGATCAATCCTTAGTTTTTCCCATCCTTATCCACACACTTCTATCAGCCGATTTATCGACTGAGAGATCGGCTATCTATATCTATCGGTCATGTATCCTCAACCGCACTCCATTCGGCTATACGTCACTCAATTGTTCTGCTGACGTAATCGAGTCGATATAACCACACTTAGTTACCTAAAATAACACTTAAGCACATCTCAGTTTAGACAACTGCTTTAGAAATCATCCTTCTGCCAAAGTAATCGATGCTTTCGTCGATCATCTAGGGACCCGATGCACCTTTCCATCGGCTAAACCGCTGCTGTTTCCAGTCGGCTCTGTTGTAATCTTCAACGAGTAACCGATTTTAATTGGTTATCCACCTAAAGCTCTATCTAAGTTTAGTTTCAGAATCTTTTTGGTTGTTATGTGAATAGAGTGTTATATGAGTGCTAGATTGCAACTGTATTGTGAAATAAGGTAGTTTTATGTGCACACTTTGAATGTAATGTTGCATTGCATGTAGATATGACTACCTCTGCAAGCAGTACCTACAAGATCTCCCCAGAAGTCTGCAGAGGATGTTTCTGAAGACCAAATGAGCGTCACCAAGGGTTTTCTGAAGACCCAACGCAAGTCATCGAGGAACTAACTGAAGCCCCGAACCAAAGTTCGGAAGATATTGACTTTACTGACTTCAGACCCACCAGTAAAGGCAAGCCCCGGTGCATATCCCAGTATTTCATTCTATTACAATTCCATTATTATATTATATATCTTGCATTACGTGTAGGAGTTGAAATGAAACCCTAGTTGCATAAGATCATAGGAATCCAATGTATTGTACCTGAGTCCTTATCGCTTAGATGCTCTGCTAAATAGGGCCGGTAAAAGTCGGTTGATTTCCTGTCACTCGCGCGATATAGGAGTTGCTTGTTTACAATTCTGCAACCACTATAAGGATGACGGACAGGGTCATGTGCTGTGTCATGACCTGGAAGTTTACCCTGTCTGTTTTGATAAAAGTTTTAAGGTCGAAATGTGTGGTAGTGGTGGCTAAGCGTGTGAAAGTACTAGCTACATGCCGCGAAATATGGTAAGCGGTAAGCCTAGTACCCAAATGGCCCAGCAAATGGACGCGCTTCCACCACTCGACTTTTATTTTATGTTCACACGCACCGACGTGTGGGAGTACGTTCTGCAAGGCAGATAGGAATACGGGTTTTGTAGTCGCGCTACAGACGTATGTCCTGCACGAGTGATGTGCGTACGGTCCTACAGTCGCTTGTGGTGGCCCTGATCCATAACCCGGAATATGAGGGAAACGGTTGCTTCGGAATACCCTGTTGGTATTCTAAGCATGCGTGTTAGGTTTACCTTGCAAGGTTAAATTCGATTCGGATCGTCCGCCTCTCACGAGGATTGAGACTGCTTATTCCTTCTACCACATCGAGTAAAAAGTGTAATTGTTGATGGAATAATCTTGATGGATGATAATCTCTATCTTGCTTGTTTAGTATAGGTGCTTACCTAGAATGGTTAATGAAACTAGAATCTGAAAGCTAAAACTTGAAAGTAGACTATACTCTTTGTTGCTTTTCAGCTGAAAATAAACCCGGAACCATTTCCAGCTTTCATGAGTCTAGTTATGGGCTAAAGTATACCCAAACCCGGGTAAGCCTTGCTGAGTATTAGTATACTCAGCCTTGCTAGTTTTATGTTTTTCAGGTAAAGCCTTTGAAGACCCTACTCTTTCCCTGTCATGGCCCTATGCTCTTCCAGAAGATTGGTCCGTGGAATGGGATCCGTCCCCGGCCAACACTGATGATACCGAGTGATGTCGTGCCTGGGCTTAGCATGACATCCGTCTTGACGACGTATTGTAAATTATCGCGTATGTTTTCCGCTGCCAAAAGCCAAAACTTCAACAGTTGTACTGTTTTCTCTAAGTTTGAAATTTCATATTACTTTTGGAAACTCTTGTAATGTAGTCTTCCTGTGATGTAAAATAGGATGGTGATTGTATCTCTGGACTCACCTTCGTGTGAGGTAACCTTATTGATCCTGTATTCGGTGGTTTATCGGGACGTTACCCGACAGGCCAAAGGATTATACCGTTTGAAGCACGTTGGAGCCCTCAGGAATGGACTCGTGTACTTGAGCCAGTATAATTCAGGTTGGTTCTGCCACAGCTGGTATCAGAGCTATAAGGTTACCCTAGAGATACATTTTACCTTAAAAATGCTTTCAGTATAAAAGTTTGACCAACCAAATGTTTGGCAAAACTACGTTGGATTCGTTAAGGATTGTGTTTAGTACGTAAAGCCCTAGGGTAATGCTTATGAGTGAAATAGAGGTGGCTATAGTATATATGTATATAACACTAACTACCAGCATTACTTTTCTGTCAAAACTTAAATTCATGCACAACCCAATTTTACTTTCTGTAACGACACCTTCGATGGTGAGGTAAGGAGGTAAGGATCCTCAGCCAACTGAGGGAGCTTGGCCTTCCCGTCGGTGATGCGAACCGAACGCTGTTTCTCAAGCAGTGGCCTACTTGAGATGCTGCCAATGTACCAACTTCGGTTGACTACATTGGGAGTATATAGTTAGGTAAGGGGGTATGAACAGCAACATCCCCGCATTTTGCGGTACCCCCGTGAATACGTTGTTTCGATAACGTATGTTAACGTTGTCTGTACGGCGGTAATTGTACAGATGATGTTTCTATAGTGAACAGTAATGTTTGGGGACGCTTTCATGACATGTTGGCATGAAAGGTTCGGTATATATATCTTGTGGTTTTCTGCAGGAACGCTAACCTCGTTGCGTAAGTTTGAACGTAAGAACGACTAGTTATTATAGGGAGAGACGTATTTATATTGTGCCACCGTACTTAACCACGTAAGACCAAGATTACTTGGTAGTTATTTTTGTTTGTGAGGACGTGTAGAATGTGCATACATCATGACATCTTGGATTGACCTGATTGCCTTGGTTGTTACGTTGATGTATTGAAATATGTGCTTGTATTTGAATGCCTGTTTTGACTCTGTGTGGTAGGAGCCAACGTAATCTGCTAGACTAACCTGGCGTGAGAAGGTCTTTTGTGAATCCAGTGGGATGGGTCATGCTTGGACTTTATCACCGATCTTAGCTCGACAGCTAAATCAAACCCTTGATCTTGCTTTGAATCTGCTTCGGCAGAACCATTGAGCTTTTCCTTTGATGGTTAAACCTTGATAATTGTCAGCAAACCCATGAATCCATCATCTAGTGATCTATCTATCCTCTCTTGGTGTTGTACCTTATATCGTTGGCTATTCTGGTTACAACATCTGAAAGTTGCACCTTCAATTTTTTGCTCAGATGATTTTGAGTAAAATAAAAAGATTTACGACAAAAGTCATGCATCATAACACATACCATCTTTGGTCAGTGCATGGTGTTGCATCATCATCGACAATCCGTAGACTGACTAACGGATGTGCTTCGAATACAACCTCGGGTTGTCTTGGTTTCCTAAGTCTATCTTGCTGTTGTTGGCACTATAGGGTTGCTATTCCTCTTTTGTGGTGGTGTTTAATCACATGACCATGATGCCGTGTCGGAACCTAAGGCCTCATGTGCACTGCAGCCATATGATTGAGCCATTAGGAGCGCACTGGTGACTAGGTCCATGTGACGTAACCCCACTGCAATCTCTTCTTATGCAACCTTACTAGTGTCCTAACTTTTGATCTTCGCTTAAGGGTATAGGACTACCCAGGTGTTAGTTACGAGAGAACGGTTGTAGAATGCGAGTCATATGCATCATCAACTCATGACGGTATACATCATACTTTATGCATTCTTACGTGCATACATTGCAAGCATCATCATCCTTGCATCATAGTGTATGCATCATTTGGTCAACATCATGGTAATTACATTGTGTCATATGCATCATCTCGGTCGTGCATGGGATCCCTCATCCTCATATTGCACCATCAATGCAATCATACATCTCAACAGTGCATCACCTTCATGGATATATATCGAACATTTCACTCTGAATTGGAGCATTTTGTCATTATCCCTTGATTGCATTGATATAAATGAGCATGTTTTGCAATCAATATCATGTAAATCATTCAGGTAATAAACTCTGAGCAGAAATGTTTCAAACATCACTTATCAGTCTCTTGTGCTATCCTTACTTGCTATTCATGAGCTTTGTGATGAGTGTCGCCGACATTTGTCGTCGTCATGTATTGATCTTAGCTCTGGGAAAACTAGATCACTTTCTCTCCCTCCTCTCGTCAAACTCATCCATGTACAATTTATCCATGCTTTCGTTATACCCATCTTGATATACTCCAATGGCTTTTACCATTAACATCAACCTTCTCTGGTGTGATTGTTTTCTACTACTTTTGATGGGTGATTTACTTCTCTTCCCCTCAGAGCCTTTCGTCCGAATCTCGGGACGAGATTCTTTTTAGGGGGGAGGCTGTGACAGTTCGTGTACTTGTAATGTTAGACATATATTTTGTTAGTGTGAAATATGTATTTGTTAGTATAAAGCTTGTGCGTGTTTGTGTGAAACTTTTGAAAATTTAAAGTGCAAGTAAAAAGGGGTATTTTTGTAATTACAGAAAAACCTTGGGTTGTTTTTGCAAAATGTATTTGGATTAGGGTAATTTCAAAATAAGTGAAATATGTTTTTCTTACTTTATGTCTTGTAAAAATATATATTTATTTAAAAGTTTAACTTGAAATGTGTGTGTTGAAGTGTGTAAAAATTTTGGGTAAAATGGTAAAAATTAAGGGTGTTTATGTAATTTTATAAAAGTAGAAGTCCTTTTATGCAAATATTTGATTTACAAAAGTAACTTTCAAATTTACTCAGGACTAAAGTGCAAAAGGTGCAGGTCATCATGTCATGTCTATCCACTCATTATGACGAGTATATCCCGTCATTATGACGTGTCATAAATACTTGCATTTAGGTCCTGAATATTATAAAATTTTATTCTTTAGGACAAAATCAATTCAAATCCGACTTTTGTTCAAAGATTCACGTGTAAAAATATAAATTTTGAGTTTTTGAACTTGAGCCCTAAAGCAATGTTGTAGAGTTTGAAAAACTCTCCAACTTTCGTTTTGGGATATTTCTTCATTTGGGTTTTAAATCAACGGGAAATTTTTTTTACAGGCAGGCCCTTGCAGTTTTCTGTATTTACGCATAGGTCCTTGGGGAAAACCATTCCTCCTTCTCCTCTGTTCTCTTATCACTGGCGCCTTATCTTCTTCCCTGCCGTCTCCTTCTTTCCCTCCTCTCACGGGCAGCACACCTATCCCCTTCTGCTTTTTCCCCTCCCTCTCTCTTCCGCCGGCCCAAGCAGATAGCAACACGGCAGCGAGCGCTGGCAGCAGCAGGCGCCAGGGCGGCGGCGGCACAGGTCCAGGCAGCACGCGGGAGCCAGCCCGAGCGGCGACCGGCTGTGGCTCGGCAGCAGCGCTGGGGCGAGCGAGCGCTCGGGCTCGGGGGGAGGCGCGGCTCGTCTCAGGAGTGGAGGCCGGCATTGGGGCAGCGCGCGGGCCCAGGAGCGAGCGGAGGCAGACCAGGTGCGGCACGGGCTCGGGCCGCGGGAGCTGGGCGCGTGCGGCAGTGCGTGGGCAGCGGCAGTGCGCGGGGCCGAGCGGCGTGCGGCCCGGCAGGCTAGCGCGCGCGGCTCAGGCAGCGGGCCGCGGGAGCCGGAGGCGAGCGGCGGCTCGGGCAGGCGGAGGCCGGCGCAGGCGGGCGAGCGCGGCCCAGGCGCGCGCAAGCTGCGCGTGGTGCGGGCGGTTGGGCCGGCGTGGGAGGCAGGCGCCGGCGGTTGGCGAGCGGCAGAGCGCGCGGACGCGCGGCCCAGGCGCGTGGGCGGCGGAGCGCTGGGCGGCTCAGCTGGCGTGGGCGGCGCTGGTGCGGTCGCTGCGCTAGGCGGGCCCAGGCTGGGCCCGCGCGAGCTCCGGTGGTGCGCGAGCGCGCAGCAGCAGGAGCGCGGGCACACGCGTGCGAGCGCAGCAGGTGCGAGACCCGGGCGGAGGCGATCAGCCCGGAGTGAGCAGTGGCGCGTGGAGTGGCCAGGCGCGCGGGTGAGGCAGCAAGCGTGCGCGGCGGCGGCACAGGAGCGGCTCGCGAGCGGTGCTGGAGCGAAGCGACCTAGGCGCACGGGTGGAGTAACAGCAGCGCGAACAGGCTCGCGTGAGCGGGCAAGCGCAGGCACTGGAGCAGGCTCGGGACTGGCAGATGCGCGCGAGCGTGGCAGGTGCCAGAGTGAGGAGCGCGCGCTGAAAATAGGAGCAGACGCAGGGCAAGCAGAAGTGGCTGCACAACGCGGTTCGGCAGCGCGATGGCGTGCGCGATGCAGGCGGTGTAAGCGTGCGAGCGCAGGAGTGGGACCCCAAGTGGAGGCAAACGGCCCGGAGCGAGCAGGGCGGATCCAGACGCGTGAGCAGCAGCGCAATGCGGACCAAGAACGCGCGCGGTTTGGGCGTGCACGGATGGAGGTGAGGTGTGGCGACTCAGGACCGACTCGCACGAAGGGCAACGAGGTCGCGCACGGCAGTACCTTGGCAAGGACGGTCGCGGAGGGACCTGCGACGCGGCAAGGCCGAGGCGAGTGTGGGCCTGATAGCAGGAGGAAGAAGAATAACCATGCAGGGCAACAACGTGTAGGGGGGCGGCATGCAATGCATGGCAGTGTTTCCGCTGGGCGAGCTCAGGCCACGACCGAGTTGAGTGCAGGAGGGTCGCGCAGGATGGGCATTAGAGGCCGTCGAGGAGAAGGCAACGGGCGAAGTCCGATGTCACCGCGGACTGCTCGTGGAGAGTTTGGAGGTGGCCAGGTGCGAGCAAACCTCGATCCTCGTGGGGGCGGAGAAGCGCTTATGGCGCGGCAAGTCGGAAGGAGGAGTTGTGGAGCGAAGGCGGCAGTTAGGCGTGACAAGCTTGGTGGAACCTCGATGCAACCAAGCACGGCAGACTCCTTCGTCACCCACGGAATCTCGTCACCGTCGAGCACTTCTCATCGTCAATCCTGTTTACCGCGGGAATTCACTTTCCGCTCATTCTCCTCCACAACCAAGACTACCCCAAGGTTTGCCCTGATCCACTGAATCTTTCTAATGTCGGCGATTCCTTTGCCGGAATATCGTCGTTATTTCCTGTTCTCTGTTGTCCCCGACCAGGGACTTGATTGCTATGTTTTAGAAAGTTCTAGGGTGTTCTTTGTAAAATTTCCAAAGTTTTCTGTATTTCAAATCAATGAACTTCTACATTTCATAGATTTTTGTAGGAAGTTCATAAAAATGTAAAATCAGTTTCGTTTGAAATCCTAAGTCAAACCCTACAAGTTTTATGTTATGCTCTTGAATTGAAAGTCTTTATTATACCTTGTGTTGTATGCATGTGTTGTAGCTGAATATAGATCATCAGATGTATGTCTCAAGTACAGATGTGTGATCTCTAGTTAATCTTTTCACACGGGTACTCAGATTTCCTGCCATTCAGACTCTATCTTTGTTTTGATTGTCATTTCCTTAAGGCTCTCTTCGTATAAAGATCCTTGTTAGTCCGTGTGCATCTACTGCTTAGCTAATACGTCTCGACAGCTATACTTCAGTGGTAGGTTATCAACCCAGCCACTTAGCATCTGTTTTCTTCAGTCTATGATGTTCCTGTGTAACAGCTGTCAGACGATGCTTCTACCATCAGCTGGTTAACTGATACGGTTGTTACCCTTCTAGTATCGGTTATGGCCGATACAATCCTTTTGTTCTGTCCTACATCGACTGCACAGAGTCGATGTATCGGAGAGACACACACGATCTTAGGATTTTTGCCATCGGCCGACCCAAGCCGATTTTGGTTGCTTTTCCATATCGGTTATGGCCGATCAATCCTTAGTTTTCCCCATCCTTATCCACACACTTCTATCAGCCGATTTATCGACTGAGAGATCGGCTATCTATATCTATCGGTCATGTATCCTCAACCGCACTCCATTCGGCTATACGTCACTCAATTGTTGTGCTGACGTAATCGAGTCGATATAACCACACTTAGTTACCTAAAATAACACTTAAGCACATCTCAGTTAAGACAACTGCTTTAGAAATCATCCTTCTGCCAAAGTAATCGTTGCTTTCATCGATCATCTAGGGACCCGATGCACCTTTCCATCGGCTAAACCTCTGCTGTTTCCAGTCGGCTCTGTTGTAATCTTCAACGAGTAACCAATTTTAATTGGTTATCCACCTAAAGCTCTATCAAAGTTTAGTTTCAGAATCTTTTTGGTTGTTATGTGAATAGAGTGTTATATGAGTGCTAGATTGCAACTGTATTGTGAAATAAGGTAGTTTTATGTGCACACTTTGAATGTAATGTTGCATTGCATGTAGATACGACTACTTCTGCAAGCAGTACCTACAAGATCTCCCCAGAAGTCTGCAGAGGATGTTTCTGAAGACCAAATGAACATCACCAAGGGTTTTCTGAAGACCCAACGCAAGTCATCGAGGAACTAACTGAAGCCCCAAACCAAAGTTCGGAAGATATTGACTTTACTGACTTCAGACCCACTAGTAAAGGCAAGCCCCGGTGCATATCCCAGTATTTCAATCTATTACAATTCCATTATTATATTATATATCTTGCATTACATCTAGGAGTTGAAATGAAACCCTAGTTGCATAAGATCATAGGAATCCAATGTATTGTACCTGAATCCTTATCGCTTAGATGCTTTGCTAAATAGGGCCGGTAAAAGTCGGGTGATTTCCTTTCACTCGCGCGATATAGGAGTTGCTTGTTTACAATTCTGCAACCACTATAAGGATGACGGATAGGGTCATGTGCTGTGTCATGACCTGGAAGTTTACCCTGTCTGTTTTGATAAAAGTTTTAAGGTCGAAATGTGTGGTAGTGGTGGCTAAGCGTTTGAAAGTAGTAGCCACATGCCGCGAAATATGGTAATGTGGCAGAACCAACCTGAATTATACCGGCTCAAGTACGTGAGTCCATTCCTGAGGGCTCCAACGTGCTTCAAACAGTATAATCCCTTGGCCTGTCGGGTAACGTCCCGATAAACCACCGAACACAGGATCAATAAGGTTACCTCACACGAAGGTGAGTCCAGAGATACAATCACCATCACATTTTTACATCGCAAGGAATTATATTCCAAGAGTTTCCAAATGAAGTATGAAGTTTCAGATCTAGAGAAAAGATTACAAACCGTTATAGTTATGGTTTTTAGTAGCGCAAAAAAATACGCGACGATTACAACACGTCGTCAAGACAGATGTCATGCTAAGCCCGGGCACGACATCACTCGATATCACCAGTGTTGGCCGAGGACGGATCCCATTCCACGGACCAACCTTCTGAAAGAGCACAGGGCCATGACAGGGAAAGAGTAGGGTCTTCAAAGGCTTTACCTGAAAAACATAAAACTAGCAAGGCTGAGTATACTAATACTCAGCAAGGCTTACCCGGGATTGGGTATACTTTAGCCCATAACTAGACTTATGAAGGCTTATAATAGTTCTGGGTTTAGTTTCAGCTAAAAAGCAACTAAGAGTAGATCCTTATTTTCAACTTTTAGCTTTCAAGTTCTATGTGATTATCCATTCTAGATAAGCACTTATAACTAAGCAAGCAAGGTAGAGTTCTTTATCTCAACCATCAGTATTACTCATCATATAGTTGCTCTTGTTACTCTGTGTGATAAAGGGATTAAGTAGTCTCAATCATCGTGAGAGGCGGACGATTCTGAATCGAATTTAACCTTGCAAGGTAAACCTAACTCACACGCTTGGAACACCAAAGGGTCGTTCCGAAGCAACCGTTTACCTTTCATTCCGACTCATGGATCAGAGCCACCACAAGCGACTGCAGGACCATACGCACACCCAATGTGTTCAGGACGTACGTCTGTAGCGCGACTACAAAACCCGTACTCCTGGTTGCCCTTGCAACACGTATTCCCACACGTCGAACATGAGTAACCAGAAGAAGCAAGATGAGTGGTGGGAGGTATGTCCACTCCTCGGGCCGATTGGCTACTAGGCTTACCGCTTACCATATTTCGCGGTATGTGGTTAGTACTTTCAAACGCTTAACCCCGATCGGCACACACCGCGACCTTATCAATTTCAACAACACAGACGGGGTATCACCTCAACCATGATACCTCATAAAACTCCCGTCTGTCATCCTTATAGTGATAACAGGAATGTAAACATTACAACTCCTATATCACGCGAGTGACAGGAAATCACCCGACTTCTACCGGCCCTATTAGCATAGCAGCTAGTCGAACTCAAGTGCTAATATTCAATACATTGGTTCCTAGGGAAATGCAACTAGGGTTTCAAGCAATTCCTAAGAACTTAATGCAGAGATAGATATAATAACATAGAGTGCAGAGTAAATAAAGTAGGGTTTATGTCCGGGGCTTGCCTTTATTGGTGGGTCTGAAGTCAGTAAAGTTAAGATCTTCCGAACTTTGGTTCGGGGCTTCAGACAATCCTTTGGTGACGTTCATTTGGTCTTCAGGAACATCCTCAGTAGACTCCGGGGAGACCTTGTAGGTACTGTTGCCGAAGTAGTCGTATCTTGGGGTAGCCTTGGTTATAAAGGAGAACATGCGGAAAGTGAACTCCCGTGGCGAACAAGATCGGCGAAGAGAAAAGCTCGACGATGACGAGATTCCGTGGATGACGAAGAAGTTTGTCGGGAAGGGTTGTCATGGGTGGAAGATGGCCGAAGGAGTAGTCTTTGAGGTGACTCGTGGTGATAGCGGTTGAGCGATCCACGAGGGTAGGAACTGCTGAACGTCATGGACCCCTGGGACGAGACGACGGAGCCGAACGGGTTCGCTATACTGACTTTTCCGCGAACCCTAGGGTTTTCCTGCTCACGGGTTGAACTCCTTCTGTTCACACACCCTTAGCTCTTGATCTGCTCGCGCGTGGCCTGTCGTCTTGCACGCGCTCACGCCTACGGAATCAAGCCGAGCCGGCCATCGGTAGAACACTCTCGTTCGCATTCGCGAACGTGCCGGTTCAATTCCACTCGGACCTCCGCATGGATCAAGAGAGCTCGCCGTACCTGGCTGCACCTAGCTCCTCCGAGCTTGTCGCACGTGGATATAGCCTCCGTTTCGTCACCTTTCCTTTCGGCTCGTCACGCCATAACCATTCCTCCGCCTTCGCGAGGACCGTGGTTTGCTTGCATTAGAGCCGTGCCTTCCGTTGCCCTTTCCTTGACGGCCTCTAATGTCCATCACGTGCGACCCTCCTGCACACCAACTCGGTCGCGGCCTGAGCTCGCCCAGCGGGAACACCGTCATGCGTTGCACGCCGTTGCTCTGCACGTCGTTGCCCTGCATAGCTCCTCCTCCTCCTTCTGTTGCTGGTCACGCGCTCGCTTCAACCTTGTCGTGCCTTAGCTGCGCGCTGCTCTGCTCTACTGCCGCTTGCTCGGGGAAAAGTGGCTCTGGTCATCGCTGGCCCTGAGCTTCGCACACCGCTGACAGTTGCACCCCGGGCTCACCCAACCTGCACGCCGCAGCTCCCGCGTTGCCGGCCCGTTCTAGCACCTGTGCCGCGCTCTGCTCTGTCGCGCACGCGTTGCTCCACTCCGGCCGAGCCACTCGCGCGCGCGCCGCCAACCGCGCCTCCAGCGCCCTCCGCGCGGCACTGCTCGCTCTAGGCTGCTTGCCTCCACATGGTTCCCGCCAGCCCGCCACTGCCTGGGCCGCGCCTTGCACACCTGTGCCGAGCTGCTCTTGCGCTGCACCCGCGAGGGAGAAACCCCCAGGGCGCCGCCGCTCCTGCAGCCGAACCGAGGGAGGGAAGAAGAAAAGGGAGCGCCGCCCGTGGGAAAAGAAAGGAGACACCAGTAAGGAGATAAGGCAGAGAGAGAAGAGGAACAGGGAAGAAAGGGAATTAGAACTTCCCAAGGACTTATGCGCAATTTTAGAAAACTGCAGGGGCCTTTCTGTAAAATAAAATTTCCCATTGATTTAAAACCCAAATGAAGAAATGCCCAAAACGAAGTTGGAGAGTTTTTCAAACTCTACAACATTGCTTTAGGGCCCAAGTTCAAAAACTCAAAATTTGTATCTTTACACGTGAATCTTTGAACAAAAGTCGGATTTGTATTGCTTTTGTCCTAAAGAATGAAACTTTATAAAATTCAGGACCTAAATGCAAGCATTTATGACACGTCATGATGACGGGATAAACTCGTCATAATGACTGGATAGACATGTCATGATGACTTGCACTTTTACACTTTAGTCCTGAGTAATTTTGAAAGTTAATTTTATAATCAAATACTTGCATATACGGACTTATACTTTTATAAAATTACATAAATACCCTTATTTTTACCATTTTACCCAAAATTTTTACACACTTCAACATACGCATTTCCAATGAAACTTTTGGATAAATAAATATATATTTTTACAAGGGATAAAATAAGAAAAGCATGTTTACAAAACCATCTTTTACTCATTTTGAAATTACCTTTATCCAAATACATTTTGCAAAAACAACCCTAGGTTTTTCTGTAATTACAAAAATACCCTTTTTACTTGTACTTTTAAATTTTCAAAAGCTTCACATAAACATACATAAGCTTTATACAAACAAACACATATTTCATCCTAACAAAATATAGGTCTAGCATTACAGGTATGCCAACTGTCACAGCCTCCCCCCCTAAAAAGAATCTCGTCCCGAGATTCGGACGAAAGACTCTTAAGGAAAGAGAAGCAAATCACCCATCAAAAGTAGCAGAAAACAATCACACCAGAGAAGATTTGAGGTTGATGACGAGAGCATGACGAGATGAGTATAACGAGATCATGAAGAGATTGTACATAAATGAGTTTGACAAGATAAGAGAGGAAAAGGTGATCAAATTCTCATAGAGCTAAGATCATGACATGAGGACGATAAGTGTTGGTGATCAAATTCTCATAGAGCTAAGCTCATGGTTAGCAAGTGAGGATAGAACAAGAGATTGATAAGTGATGTGCGAAACATTCTTGCTCAGAGTTTATTATTTGATTATTTTGGATGAAGTTGATTGTAAAATATGTCTATTTATACCGATGCAATCAAGGGATAATGACAAAATGCTCCAACTTAAAGTGCAATGCTTGATATATAACCATGAACATGATGTACTGCTGAGATGTATGATTACAATGATGGTGCAACATGAGGATGAGGGATCCCATGCACGACTGAGATGATGCATACACCATGATGCAAGGATAATGATACTTGCAATGTATGCATGTATGAAATGCATGAAGTATGATGCATACCATCATGGGTTGATGATGCACACGACTCACACTTTACAACCGTTCTCTCGTAACTAACACCTGGGTAGCTCTATATCCTTAAACGAGGATCAAAAGTTAGGACACTAGTAAGGTTGCATAAGAAGAGTTTGCAGTGGGGTTACGTCACATATACCTAGTCACTAGTGCGCTCCTAATGGCTCAATCATATGGCTGCAGCGCACATGAGGCCTTAGGTTCCGATACGGCATCATTATCATGTGATTAAACACCACCACAAAAGAGGAATAACAACCTTATAGTGCCAACAGCAACAAGATAGATCTTAGGAAACCGAAGACAACCTAAAGTTGTACTAGAGGCATACCCGTTAGTCAGTCTACAGATTTTTGATGACGATGCAACACCATGCACTAACTAAGATGGTATGTGTTATGATGCATGACTTTTGTCGTAAATCTTTTTATTTTACTCAAAATCATCTGAGCAAAAATTGAAGGTGCAGCTCTCAGATGTTGTAACCAGATTAGACAACGATATGAGGTACAACACCAAGAGAGGATAGATAGATCAATAGATGATGGATTGAAGATTTTGATGATAATCATCAAGGTTTAACCATCAAAGGAGAAGTTCAATGATTCTGCCGAAACAGATTCAAGGCAAGATCAAGGATTTGATTTGGCTGTCCAGCTAAGATCGGTGATAGGGTTCAAACATAACCCAATTCACTTAATTCACAAAAGACTGTCTTAACTCTAAGCTAGCTTAGCATATTACGTTAACTCCTACAACACAAAGTCTAGGCAAGCATTCAGATACAAGCACATATTTCAGTACATCAACGTAACAAACAAAGCAATCAGGTTAATCCAAGATAACATGATGTATGCACGTTCTACACGTCCTTACAAACAAAAATAACTGCCAAGTAATCTTGGTCTTACGTGGTTAAGTGCGGTGGCATCATATAAATACGTCTCTCCCTATAATATCTAGTCGATAATCCTAACCGTTCAGAACCTATCGAATCATGGTTAGCATTCCTGCAGAAAAAACAGTATGTATATATTGAACCTTTCATGCCAGCATGTCATGAAAGCGTCCCCAATCATTACTGTTCACTATAGAAACAGCATTTGTACAATTACCGCCGTACAGACAACGTTAGCATACGTTATCAAGATAACGTACTCACGGGGTACCGCAAAATGCGGTGATGTTGCTGTTCATACCCTCTTACCTAACTATATACTCCCAATGTAGTCAACCGAAGTTGGTACATTGGTAGCATCTCAAGTAGGCCACTGCTTGAGAAACAGCGTTCGGTTCGCATCACCGACGGGAAGGCCAAGCTCCCTCAGTTGGCTGAGGATCCTTACCTTCTTACCTCATCGTCGAAGGTGTCGTTACAGAATGTAAGGTTGGGTTGTGCATAAATTTAAGTTTTGACAGAAAGTAATGCTGGTAGTTAGGGTTATATATATATATTATAGCCACCTCTAATTCCCTTATAAACATTACCCTAGGGCTTTACGTACTAAGCTCAATCCTTTACAAATCCAACGCGGCTTTGCCAAACATTTTGTTGGTCAAACTTTTATACTGAAAGAATTTTTAAGGTAAAATATATCTCTAGGGTAACCTTATAGCTCTGATACCAGCTGTGGCAGAACCAACCTGAATTATACCGGCTCAAGTACGTGAGTCCATTCCTGAGGGCTCCAACATGCTTCAAATGGTATAATCCCTTGGCCTGTCGGGTAACGTCCCGATAAACCACCGAACACAGGATCAATAAGGTTACCTCACACGAAGGTGAGTCCAGAGATACAATCACCATCACATTTTTACATCGCAAGGAATTATATTCCATGAGTTTCCAAATGAAGTATGAAGTTTCAGATCTAGAGAAAAGATTACAAACCGTTATAGTTATGGTTTTTAGCAGCGCAAAAAAATACGCGACGATTACAACACGTCGTCAAGACAGATGTCATGCTAAGCCCGGGCATGACATCACTCGATATCACCAGTGTTGGCCGAGGACGGATCCCATTCCACGGACCAAGCTTCTGAAAGAGCACAGGGCCATGACAGGGAAAGAGTAGGGTCTTCAAAGGCTTTACCTGAAAAACATAAAACTAGCAAGGCTGAGTATACTAATACTCAGCAAGGCTTACCCGGGATTGGGTATACTTTAGCCCATAACTAGACTTATGAAGGCTTATAATAGTTCTGGGTTTAGTTTCAGCTAAAAAGCAACTAAGAGTAGATCCTTATTTTCAACTTTTAGCTTTCAAGTTCTATGTGATTATCCATTCTAGATAAGCACTTATAACTAAGCAAGCAAGGTAGAGTTCTTTATCTCAACCATCAGTATTACTCATCATATAGTTGCTCTTGTTACTCTGTGTGATAAAGGGATTAAGTAGTCTCAATCATCGTGAGAGGCGGACGATTCTGAATCGAATTTAACCTTGCAAGGTAAACCTAACTCACACGCTTGGAACACCAAAGGGTCGTTCCGAAGCAACCGTTTACCTTTCATTCCGACTCATGGATCAGAGCCACCACAAGCGACTGCAGGACCATACGCACACCCAATGTGTGCAGGACGTACGTCTGTAGCGCGACTACAAAACCCGTACTCCTGGTTGCCCTTGCAACACGTATTCCCACACGTCGAACATGAGTAACCAGAAGAAGCAAGACGAGTGGTGGGAGGTATGTCCACTCCTCGGGCCGATTGGCTACTAGGCTTACCGCTTACCATATTTCGCGGTATGTGGTTAGTACTTTCAAATGCTTAACCCCGATCGGCACACACCACGACCTTATCAATTTCAACAACACAGACGGGGTATCACCTCAACCATGATACCTCATAAAACTCCCGTCCGTCATCCTTATAGTGATAACAGGAATGTAAACATTACAACTCTTATATCGCGCGAGTGACAGGAAATCACCCGACTTCTACCGGCCCTATTAGCATAGCAGCTAGTCGGACTCAAGTGCTAATATTCAATACATTGGTTCCTAGGGAAATGCAACTAGGGTTTCAAGCAATTCCTAAGAACTTAATGCAGAGATAGATATAATAACACAGAGTGCAGAGTAAATAAAGTAGGGTTTATGTCCGGGGCTTGCCTTTATTGGTGGGTCTGAAGTCAGTAAAGTTAAGATCTTCCGAACTTTGGTTCGGGGCTTCAGACAATCCTTTGGTGACGTTCATTTGGTCTTCAGGAACATCCTCAGTAGACTCCGGGGAGATCTTGTAGGTACCGTTGCCGAAGTAGTCGTATCTTGGGGTAGCCTTGGTTATGAAGGAGAACACGCGGAAAGTGAACTCCCGTGGCGAACAAGATCGGCGAAGAGAAAAGCTCGACGATGATGGGATTCCGTGGATGACGAAGAAGTTTGTTGGGAAGGGTTGTCGTGGGTGGAAGATGGCCGAAGGAGTAGTCTCCGAGGTGACTCGTGGTTATAGCAGTTGAGCGATCCACGAGGGTAGGAACTGCTGAACGTCGTGGACCCCTGGGACGAGACGACGGAGCCGAACGGGTTCGCTATACTGACTTTTCCGCGAACCCTAGGGTTTTCCTGCTCACGGGTTGAACTTCTTCTGTTCACACACCCTTAGCTCTTGATCTGCTCGCGCGTGGCCTGTCGTCTTGCACGCGCTCACGCCTACGGAATCAAGCCGAGCCGGCCATCGGTAGAACACTCTCGTTCGCATTCGCGAACGTGCCGGTTCAATTCCACTCGGACCTCCGCATGGATCAAGAGAGCTCACCGTACCTGGCTGCACCTAGCTCCTCCGAGCTTGTCGCACCTGGATATAGCCTCCGTTTCGTCGCCTTCCCTTTCGGCTCGTCACACCATAACCATTCCTCCGCCTTCGCGAGGACCGTGGTTTGCTTGCATTAGAGCCGTGCCTTCCGTTGCCCTTTCCTTGATGGCCTCTAATGTCCATCACGTGCGACCCTCCTGCACACCAACTCGGTCGCGGCCTGAGCTCGCCCAGCGGGAACACCGTCATGCGTTGCACGCCGTCGCTCTGCACGTCGTTGCCCTGCATAGCTCCTCCTCCTCCTTCTGTTGCTGGTCACGCGCTCGCTTCAACCTTGTCGTGCCTTAGCTGCGCGCTGCTCTGCTCTACTGCCGCTTGCTCGGGGAAAAGTGGCTCTGGTCATCGCTGGCCCTGAGCTTCGCACACCGCTGACAGTTGCGCCCCGGGCTCACCCAGCTCTGCACGCCGCAGCTCCCGCGTTGCCGGCCTGTTCTAGCACCTGTGCCGCGCTCTGCTCTGTCGCGCACGCGTTGCTCCACTCCGGCCGAGCCACTCGCGCGCACGCCGCCAACCGCGCCTCCAGCGCCCTCCGCGCGGCACTGCTCGCTCTGGGCTGCTTGCCTCCACATGGTTCCCGCATCTGCCGCACTCGCGCACATTCTTCTGTGCTGCATCACGCCACACCACCGCTTCAGCGTCGCCCGAGCCGTCCAGCACTGGCTCGCCCCCGCGCAGCGCCGCCCTACTCGCTTAGCTCGGGCCTGCGCGCGCCTGCACACCCGGCTCCCACTCGCGCCATCTTCCCGCCGCGCACGCCTGCTGTCCGCGCGCGCTCCACACACCACCCTCCAGCGCCTGCCTCCGTCTGTGCCGCTCCACACCCGTGCTCTGCCAGCACCCAGGCGCCGCTCGCCTAGCGCGCCAGAACCGAGCCGCGCCCTGCGCGCCACCTCCGTGAGCCGCCCGCGCACACATCGCCCGCGCGCCTGCGCTCACGCGCCCACGGCGCACGCCTGTCCCGCTCCTGCGCGCCGCCGGAGCCGCGCCGAGCCGCTCTCGCGCAGCGCCCAGGCCTCCCGCGCGCGCTCGCACCAGCACGCCTGCCAAGCCGCGCCACCAGCCGCCCTGCGCCACCAGCGCCATCCGCCTGCCGCGGCTCACGCGCGCCGCGCCTGAGCCCGCGCCCCGCGTGGGCTGCTCGCCCAGCGCGCTGCCGCGCGCTGCCGGCCCGCCACTGCCTGGGCCGCGCCTTGCACACCTGTGCCGAGCTGCTCTGCCGCTGCACCCGCGAGGGAGAAACCCCCAGGGCGCCGCCGCTCCTGCAGCCGAACCGAGGGAGGGAAGAAGAAAAGGGAGCGCCGCCCGTGGGAAAAGAAAGGAGACACCAGTAAGGAGATAAGGCAGAGAGAGAAGAGGAACAGGGAAGAAAGGGAATTAGAACTTCCCAAGGACTTATGCGCAATTTTAGAAAACTGCAGGGGCCTTTCTGTAAAATAAAATTTCCCATTGATTTAAAACCCAAATGAAGAAATGCCCAAAACGAAAGTTGGAGAGTTTTTCAAACTCTACAACATTGCTTTAGGGCGCAAGTTCAAAAACTCAAAATTTGTATCTTTACACGTGAATCTTTGAACAAAAGTCGGATTTGTGTTGCTTTTGTCCTAAAGAATGAAACTTTATAAAATTCAGGACCTAAATGCAAGCATTTATGACACGTCATGATGACGGGATAAACTCGTCATAATGACTGGATAGACATGTCATGATGACTTGCACTTTTACACTTTAGTCCTGAGTAATTTTGAAAGTTAATTTTATAATCAAATACTTGCATATACGGACTTATACTTTTATAAAATTACATAAATACCCTTATTTTTACCATTTTACCCAAAATTTTTACACACTTCAACATACGTATTTCCAATGAAACTTTTGGATAAATAAATATATATTTTTACAAGGGATAAAATAAGAAAAGCATGTTTACAAAACCATCTTTTACTCATTTTGAAATTACCTTTATCCAAATACATTTTGCAAAAACAACCCTAGGTTTTTCTGTAATTACAAAAATACCCTTTTTACTTGTACTTTTAAATTTTCAAAAGCTTCACATAAACACACATAAGCTTTATACAAACAAACACATATTTCATCCTAACAAAATATAGGTCTAGCATTACAGGTACGCCAACTGTCACAGGTAAGCGGTAAGCCTAGTACCCAAATGGCCCGGCAAATGGACGCGCTTCCACCACTCGACTTTTATTTTATGTTCACACGCACCGACGTGTGGGAGTACGTTCTGCAAGGCAGACAGGAATACGGGTTTTGTAGTCGCGCTACAGACGTATGTCCTGCACGAGTGATGTGCGTACGGTCCTACAGTCGCTTGTGGTGGCCCTGATCCATAACCTGGAATATGAGGGAAACGGTTGCTTCGGAATACCCTGTTGGTATTCCAAGCGTGTGTGTTAGGTTTACCTTGCAAGGTTAAATTCGATTCGGATCGTCCGCCTCTCACGAGGATTGAGACTGCTTATTCCTTTTGCCACATCGAGTAAAAAGTGTAATTGTTGATGGAATAATCTTGATGGATGATAATCTCTATCTTGCTTGTTTAGTATAGGTGCTTACCTAGAATGGTTAATGAAACTAGAATCTGAAAGCTAAAACTTGAAAGTAGACCATACTCTTTGTTGCTTTTCAGCTGAAAATAAACCTAGGTAAGCCTTGCTGAGTATTAGTATACTCAGCCTTGCTAGTTTTTTGTTTTTCAGGTAAAGCCTTTGAAGAACCTACTCTTTCCCTGTCATGGCCCTGTGCTCTTCCAGAAGATTGGTCCGTGGAATGGGATCCGTCCCCGGCCAACACTGATGATACCGAGTGATGTCGTGCCAGGGCTTAGCATAACATCCGTCTTGACGACGTATTGTAAATTATCACGTATGTTTTTCGCTGCCAAAAGCCAAAACTTCAACAGTTGTACTGTTTTCTCTAAGTTTGAAATTTCGTATTACTTTTGGAAACTCTTGTAATGTAGTCTTCCTGTGATGTAAAATAGGATGGTGATTGTATCTCTGGACTCACCTTCTTGTGAGGTAACCTTATTGATCCTGTATTCGGTGGTTTATTGAGACGTTACCCGACAGGCCAAAGGATTATACCGTTTGAAGCACGTTGGAGCCCTCAGGAATGGACTCGCGTACTTGAGCTGGTATAATTCAGGTTGGTTCTGCCACACGCAGATGGAGCGAAGGCCGAGTAGGCAGGCGCGCGAGTGGCTCGTGGCGTAAACGTGCAAGCCCAGGAGGTGCTGGCTCAGTCGGCAGCAGGAGCGTGCGAACGCTAGGCGGCCGGAGTAGAAGCGTGGGCGCGCGAGTTTGGCACGCGCGACAGGCGCTGGAGTGAGTGGCGCAAGCGCGTGGCGGCTCGTGCGGGGGCGGACAGCACGCAGCGCGCTGGAGTGCAAGCGCTGGAGCATGGATGAGCGGGAATGACACAACAAGGTTGGAGCAAGCACGGCGCAGATGCAGGCGGCATAAGCGTGTGAGTGCAGGAGCAGGACTCGAGCGGAGGTGAATGGCCCGGAGCGAACAGTGGCGCGCAGGGCGGTTTCAGACGTGTGAACAGCAGCGCGATGCGGGCCAAGGACGCGCGCGGTTCGAGTGTGCGCGGATGGAGGTGAGGCGTGACGGCTCGGGACGGACCCGCACAAAGGGCAATGAGGTCGCGCACGGCAGTACCTTGGCAAGGACGATCGCGGAGGGATTTGCGACACGGCAAGGCCGAGGCGAGTGCGGGCCCGGCAACAGGAGGAAGAAGAATAACCATGCAGGGCGACGACGTGTAGAGCGATGATGTGTGGAGGTGGCGACCGGATGCGGTGAGCTCAGTGGAACCACGCACGGTGAGCTCCCTCGATCCTCGCGGAGGCGGAGAAGCGCTTATGGCGCGTCAAGTCGGAAGGAGAAGTTGCGGAGCAAAGGCAGCAGTCGGGCGTGACGAGCTCGGAGGAGCATCGATGCAGCCAAGCAGGGCAGTCCTGCAGGATGCTACGTGGGTGTGCCGGCCGTGTTTCAGTGGCACACTAGCGTGAGCAAAAGAAGGCTTAGCTCGTGAGCAGTTGGACCCTGGAAGTTCGCGGGGGAGATTTCCTAGTAAACCAATCCGGCTTTGCCATCTCGTCCCAGGGTTCCACGACGTCCAGCAGCTCCTATTCTTTGTCAATCGCCAACCAAGACCATGAGTCACCACGGAGACTACTCCTTCGGCCATCTTCCACCCACGGCAACCATGCTCGGCAAACCCCTTCGTCATCCACGGAATCTCGTCACCGTCAAGTACTTCTCGTCGCCAATCCAGATCACCATGGAAATTCACTTTCCTCTTGTTCTTCTCCATAACCAAGGCTACCCCAAGGTTTGCCCTGATTCGCTGAATCTTCTTAATGCCGGCAATTCCTTCGCCGGAATATCGCCGTTAACTTCCTGTTATCTGTTTTCCCTAACCGGGGACTTGATTGCTATGTTTTAGAAAGTTCTAGGGTGTTTTCTGTAAGATTTCTAGAACTTTATTTATTTCAAATCAATGAACTTCTGCATTTTATAGATTTTCGTAAGAAGTTCATAAAAGTACAAAATCAGTTTTGTTTGAAACCCTAAGTCGAAATCTACAAGTTTATGTTATGATCTTGATTGAAAATCTTGATTTGTGGTCTAGGTTAAATATTAGGGAATGAGTGCTTTATTATACCTTGTGTTGTATGCATGTGTTGTAGCTGAATATAGATCATAGGACATATGTCTCAAGTGCAGATGTATGATATCTAGTTAATCTTTTCATACGAGTGCTCATATCCCTGCCCTCAAGACTTTGTCCTCCTCTTGATTGTCGTTTCCTTAAGGTTCTCTTCGTATAGAGATCTTTGTTAATCCATGTGTATCTGTTACTTACCCAATACCTCTCTGCAGCTATGCTTTAGCATCGACTATCAGATCAGCCGCTAAACATCTATTTCCTTTGAATTTAGAATACTTCTGTGTAACAGTTATTAGCCGATGCATTTCTTTTGGTATGCTTCTACCATCGGCTGGTTAGCTGAATCGGTTGTTATCTTTCCAGTATCGGCTACTGCCGATAACATTTCTGTTGTTCTGTCCTACATCGGCTGCACATAGTCGATGCGTCAAAGATGCACCCACAATCTTAGGGTTCTTGCCATCGGCCGACCCCAAGCCGATTTTGGTTGCTTTTCCATATCGGTCAAACACGGCCGATCAATCCTTAGTTTCCCCATCCATATCCACACACTTCTATCAGTCGATCTATCGACTGAGAGGTCGGCGTTATACTTATCGGTCACATACCCTTAACCACATTCCAATCGGCTGTACGTCACTCAATAGTTATGTTGACGTAATTGAGCAGATATAACCACACCTAGTTACTTAGGATAACACTTAAGCACATCTCAGCTAAGAGAACTGCTTTAGGAATCATCCCTCTACTAAGGTTATCGATGCTTTCATCGATCACTTAGGAAACCGATGTACCTTTCCATCGGCTAAACATCTATTGTTTCCAATCGGCTCTGTTGTAATCTTCAACGAGCAGCCGATTCTAATTAGCTATCCTTCTAAAGCTTTATCTAAGTTTAGTTTTAGATCTTTTTGGTTGTAATGTGAATAGTGTGTTATATGAGTGCTGGATTGCAACTGTATTGTGAAGTAAGGTAGTTTTATGTGCACACTTTGAATAAAATGTTGCATTGCATGTAGATACGACTACTTCTGCAAGCAGTACCTACAAGATCTCCCAGAAGTCTGCGGCGGATTTTCCTGAAGACCAAATGAATGTCACCAAGGAATTAACTGAAGCCCCGAACCCAAGTTCGGAAGATATTGAAATTTCTGACTTCAGTCCCACCAGTAAAGGCAAGCCCCGGACATAACCTACTATTTTTATTACACTGCAATCTATGTCTATTTACATATTCTATGCATTAAGTTCTTAGGAATTGCTTGAAACCCTAGTTGCATTTCCTTAGGAACCAATGTATTGAATACTAGCACTTGAGTCCGACTAGCTGCCATGCTAATAGGGCCGGTAGAAGTCGGGTGATTTTCTGTCACTCGCGTGATATAGGAGTTGTAATGTTTACATTCCTGTTAACACTATAAGGATGACGGACGGGAGTTTTATGAGGTATCATGGTTGAGGTGATACCCCGTCTGTGTTGTTGAAATTGATAAGGTCGCGGTGTGTGCCGATCGGGGTTAAGCGTTCGAAAGTACTAACCACATGCCATGAATTTTGGGTAAGCGGTAAGCCTAGTAGCCAATCGGCCTGAGGAGTGGACATACCTCCCACCACTCGTCTTGCTTCTTCTGGTTACTTATGTTCGACGTGTGGGAATACGTGTTGCAAGGGCAACCAGGAGTACGGATTTTGTAGTCACGCTACACACGTACGTCCTGCACTTTGGAAGTGCGTATGGTCCTGCAGTCGCTTGTGGTGGACCTGTCCACGAGTTGGAATGAAAGGCAAATGGTTGCTTCGGAACGACCCTGTGGTGTTCCAAGCGTGTGAGTTAGGTTTACCTTGCAAAGTTAAATTCGATTCAGAATCGTCCGCTTCTCACGATGATTGAGACTGCTTGATCCCTTTATCACACAGAGTAACAAGAGCAACTATATGATGAGTAATACTGATGGTTGAGATAAAGAGCTCTACCTTGCTTGCTTAGTTATAAGTGCTTATCTAGAATGGATAATCACATAGAACTTGAAAGCTAAAAGTTGAAAATAAGGATCTACTCTTAGTTGCTTTTCAGCTGAAACTAAACCCAGAACTATTATAAGCCTTGATAAGTCTAGTTATGGGCTAAAGTATACCCAATCCCGGGTAAGCCTTGCTGAGTATTAGTATACTCAGCCTTGCTAGTTTTATGTTTTTCAGGTAAAGCCCTTGAAGACCCTACTCTTTCCCTGTCATGGCCCTGTGCTCTTCCAGAAGATTGGTCCGTGGAATGGGATCCGTCCTTGGCCAACACTGGTGATATCGAGTGATGTCGTGCCCGGGCTTAGCATGACATCTGTCTTGATGACGTGTTGTAATCGTCGCGTATGTTTTCCGCTGCTAAAAACCATAGCTTTAACGGCTTGTAATCTTTTCTCTAGATTTGAAACTTCATACTTCATTTGGAAACTCTTGGAATATAATTCCTTGTGATGTAAAAATGTGATGGTGATTGTATCTCTGGACTCAGCTTCGTGTGAGGTAATCTTATTGATCCTGTGTTCGGTGGTTTATCGGGACGTTACCCGACAGGCCAAGGGATTATACCGTTTGAAGCACGTTGGAGCCCTCAGGAATGGACTCACGTACTTGAGCCGGTATAATTCAGGTTGGTTCTGCCACAGCTGGTATCAGAGCTATAAGGTTACCCTGGAGATACATTTTACCTTAAAAATGCTTTCAGTATAAAAGTTTGACCAACAAAATGTTTGGCAAAGCCGCGTTGGATTCGTTAAGGATTGAGCTTAGTACGTAAAGCCCTAGGGTAATGTTTATAAGGGAATTAGAGGTGGCTATAATATATATATATAACCCTAACTACCAGCATTACTTTCTATCAAAACTTAAATTTATGCACAACCCAACCTTACATTCTGTAACGACACCTTCGACGATGAGGTAAGGAGGTAAGGATCCTCAGCTAACTGGGGAGTTAGCCTTCCCGTCGGTGATGCGAACCGAATGCTGTTTCTCAAGCAGTGGCCTACTTGAGATGCTGCCAATGTACCAACCTCGGTTGACTACATTGGGAGTATATAGTTCGGCGCAGGGTATGGCGATCGCAGTTCATACCCCCGCATTTTGCGGTACCCCCGTGAATACGTTGTTTCGACGACGTATGTTAACGTTGTCTGTACGGCGGTAATGGTACAGATGTTGTTTCTATAGTGAACAGTAATGATTGGGGACGCTTTCATGATATGCTGGCATGAAAGGTTCAATATATACATATTATGTTTTCTGCAGGTATGCTAATCACGATTCGATAGGTTCTGAACGGTTAAGATTATCGACTAGATATTACAAAGAGAGACGTATTTATATTGTGCCACCGTACTTAACCACGTAAGATCAAGATTACTTGGCAGTTATTTTTGTTTGTGAGGACGTGTAGAATGTGCATACATCATGTTATCTTGGATTGACCTGATTGCCTTGTTTGTTACGTTGATGTACTAAAATATGTGCTTGTATCTGAATGCCTGTTTTGACTTTGTGTGGTAGGAGTCAATGTAATCTGATATGCTATCCTAGAGTTGGGAAAGTCTTTAGTGAATCAAGTGGGTTGGGTCATGTTTGAACCATATCGCTGATTTTAGCTTGACAGCCAAATCAAATCCTTGATTTTGCTTTAAATCTGTTTCGGCAGAACCATTGAACATCTCCTTTGAGGGTTAAACCTTGATGATTATCATCAAACCCTTCAATCCATCATCTAGTGATCTATCTATCCTCTCTTGGTGTTGTACCTTATATTGTTGACTATTCTGATTACAACATCTGAGAGCTGCACCTTCAATTTTTGCTCAGATAATTTTGGACAAATTAAAAAGATGTAGGACAATAATTACTTTTTGGATACAATTCTCCTAGCCAAAGTGTCATGCATTATAACATGTACCATTTTTGGTCAGTGCATGGTGTTGCATCATCATCGAAAATCCGTAGACTAACTAACGGGTGTGCCTCCGATACAACTTCGGGTTATCTTGGGTTTCTTAAGACCTATCTTGTTGCTGTTGGCACTACAAGGTTGCTATTCCTCTGTTGTGGTGGTGTTCAATCACATGACCATGATGCCGTGTCGGAACCTAAGGCCTCATGTGCACTGCAGTCACATGATTGAGCCATTAGGAGCGCACTGGTGACTAGGTATATGTGACGTAACCCCACTGCAATCTCTTCTTGTGCAACCTTACTAGTGTCCTAACTTCTAATCTTTATATAAGGATATAGGACTACCCAGGTGTTAGTTACGAGAGAACGGTTGTAGGGCGCGAGTCACGTGTATCATCAGTTCATGAGGGTATGCATCACACTTCATGCATTTCATACATGCATACATTGCAAGCATCATCATCCTTGCATCATGGTGTATGCATCATTTGGTCAACATCATGGTAATTGCACCATCTTGATCGTGCGTGGAATCCTCCATTCTCGTGTTGCACCATCATTGTAATCATACATCTCAACAGTGCATCATGTTCATGGTCATATACCGAGCATTGCACTCTAAATTGGAGCATTTTGTCATTATCCCTTGATTGCATCGGTATAAATAGGCATATTTTGCAATCAATATCATCTAAACCATTCAGGTAACAAACTCTGAGCAGAAATGTTTCAAACATCACTTATCAGTCTCTTGTGCTATCCTTACTTGCTATTCATGAGCTTTGTGACGAATGTCGCCGACACTTGTCGTCGTCGTGTACTGATCTTAGCTCTGGGAAAACTAGATCACTTTTCCCTCTCTTCTCTCGTCAAAATCATCCATATACAATCTGTCTATGCTCTCGTCATCCTTATCTCATCATACTCCAACGGCTTTTACCATCAACATCAACCTTCTCTGGTGTGATTGTTTCCTGTCACTTTTGATGTGTGATTTGCTTGTCTTCCCTTAAAGAGTCTTTCGTCCAAATCTCGGGACGAGATTCTTTTTAGGAGGGAGGCTGTGACAGTTCATGTATATGTAACCTAGGTACATAATTTGTTAGTGTGAAATATGTGCTTGTTTGTGTTGTGTGAAGCTTTTGAAAATTTAATGTGCAAGTAAAAAGGGTGTTTTTGTAATTATAGAAAAACCTAGGGTTGTTTTTGTAAATGTATTTGAATAGGAGCTAAATTCAAATAAGTGAAGGGTAGTTTTGCAAACATGTTTTTCGTGTTTTATCCCTTGTAAAAAAAATATATATTATCCAAAGGTTCCATTTGAAATGTGTGTGTTGAAGTGTGTAAAACTTTTGGGTAAAATGGTAAAACTAAGGGTGTTTATGTAATTTTATAAAAGTACAAGTTCTTTTATGCAAGTTTCTGATTTATAAAAGTAACTTTCAAAATTACTCAGGACTAAAGTGTAAAAGTGCAAGTCATCATGACATATCATAAATGTTTGCATTTAGGTCCTGAATTTTATAAAGTTTCATTCTTTAGGACAAAAGCAATTCAAATCGGACTTTTATTCAAAGATTCACGTGTAAAAATATAAGTTTTGAATTTTTGAACTTGGGCCCTAAAGCAATGTTGTAGAGTTTGAAAAACTCTCCAACTATCGTTTTGGGCATTTCTTCATTCGGGTTTTAAATCGATGGGAAAATTTGCTTTACAAACAAGTCCCTGCAATTTTCTGATTTTACGCATAGGTCCTTGGGGAAATCCATTCCCCCTTCTCCTCTGTTCTCTTATCACTGGCACCTTATCTTCTTACCTATGTCTCCTTCTTTCCCTCCTCTCACGGGCAGCACACCTATCCCCTTCTACTTTTTCCCCTCCCTCTCTCTTCTATCCACAAACGTAGGGAGCAGCAGGCAGGAGCTGCAGTGGCTCGCGGCGCCAGGTCGGAGAAGGAGGCGCGCGGCGCGCGCTGGTGGGCGGCCCCACGCGGGGCGCGGCGCGGCCGGCGGCGCGGCTCGGGCGGCCGGCCGCGGGAGGAGCGGCGGCTCACGGCGCGCGGGACGCGCGGAGGCTGGCGGGCGCTCGGGGCTGGCGGTGGCCCAGGCGAACGAGCGCGCACAGGAGCCGAAGGCGAGCCGGCGGCAGCAGGCGTGGGCGCGGCGGCTTGCGGGCAGAGGCGCGTGGGCGCGGGCTCGGGCCGCGGAAGCTGGGCGCTCGGGCAGCGGCAGGCGCAGACGCTGGGCGGCAGAGCCCAGGCGGCGCGGGCGTTGGGCGGCGCGCCGTGCGGGCAGGCTCGCACGGGAGCGCGGCAGCGGGTGGCCCCAGGCGTGGCGTGGATCGGTGTGCGGAGCGCGCGTGGCAGTAGGCGTGCGCGACGCGAAGGAGTGTGTGACCAAGTGCTATGTGCGGCGACTCGGCTGGGGCGCGGACACAGGGAGCCAGCGAGGGTGTGGCAGTGGCGCGGGCGAGCGCGCGCAGATGGAGCGGAGGCCAAGTAGGCAGGCGCACGAGTGGCTCGCGGCGTGAACGTGCAAGCCCAGGAGGCGCTGGCTCAGTCGGTAGCAGGAGCGTGCGAGTTTGGCGCGCGCGACAGGCGCTGGAGTGAGTGGCCTAAGCGCGTGGCGGCGCGTGTGGGGGGGGGGGGGACAGCATGTAGCGCGCTGGAGTGCAAGCGCTGGAGCATGGATGCGCGGGAATGACACAACAAGGTTGGAGCAAGCACAGCGCAGATGCAGGCGGCATAAGCGTGTGAGTGCAGGAGCAGGACTCGAGCGGAGGTGAATGGCCCGGAGCGAACAGTGGCGCGCAGGGCGGTTTTAGACGCGTGAACAGCAGCGCGATGCGGGCCAAGGACGCGCGCGGTTCGGGTGTGCGCGGATGGAGGTGAGGCGTGACGGCTCGGTACGGACCCGCACGAAGGGCAACGAGGTCGCGCACGGCAGTACCTTGGCAAGGACGATCGCGGAGGGATCTGCGACACGGCAAGGCCGAGGCGAGTGCGGGCCCGGCAACAGGAGGAAGAAGAATAACCATGCTGGGCGACGACGTGTAGAGCGATGATGTGTGGAGGTGGCGACCGGATGCGGTGAGCTCAGTGGAACCACGCACGGCGAGCTCCCTCGATCCTCGCGGAGGCGGAGAAGCGCTTATGGCGCGGCAAGTCAGAAGGAGAAGTTGCGGAGCAAAGGCAGCAGTCGGGCGTGACGAGCTCGGAGGAGCCTCGATGCAGCCAAGCACGGCAGTCCTGCAGGATGCTACGCGGGTGTGCCGGCCGTGTTTCAGTGGCACACGAGCGTGAGCAAAAGAAGGCTTAGCTCGTGAGCAGTTGGACCCTGGAAGTTCGCGGAGGACTTGTCCTAGCAAACCAATCCGGCTTTGCCATCTCGTCCCAGGGTTCCACGACGTCCAGCAGCTCCTATTCTTCGTCAATCGCCAAGCAAGACCACGAGTCACCACAGAGACTACTCCTTCGGCCATCTTCCACCCACGACAACCATGCTCGGCAAACCCCTTCGTCATCCACGGAATCTCGTCACCGTCAAGTACTTCTCGTCGCCAATCCTGATCACCGCGGAAATTCACTTTCCGCTTGTTCTTCTCCATAACCAAGGCTACCCCAAGGTTTGCCCTGATTCGCTGAATCTTCTTAATGCCGGCAATTCCTTCGCCGAAATATCGCCGTTAACTTCCTGTTATCTGTTTTCCCTGACCGGGGACTTGATTGCTATGTTTTAGAAAGTTCTAGGGTGTTTTCTGTAAGATTTCCAGAACTTTATTTATTTCAAATCAATGAACTTCTACATTTTATAGATTTTCGTAAGAAGTTCATAAAAGTACAAAATCAGTTTTGTTTGAAACCCTAAGTCGAAATCTACAAGTTTATGTTATGATCTTGATTGAAAATCTTGATTTGTGGTCTAGGTTAAATATTAGGGAATGAGTGCTTTATTATACCTTGTGTTGTATGCATGTGTTGTAGCTGAATATAGATCATAGGACATATGTCTCAAGTGCAGGTGTATGATATCTAGTTAATCTTTTCATACGAGTGCTCATATCCCTGCCCTCAAGACTTTGTCCTCGTCTTGATTGTCGTTTCCTTAAGGTTCTCTTCGTATAGAGATCTTTGTTAATCTGTGTGTATCTGTTACTTAGCCAATACCTCTCTGCAGCTATGCTTTAGCATCGACTATCAGATCAGCCGCTAAACATCTATTTCCTTTGAGTTTAGAATACTTCTGTGTAACAGTTATCAGCCGATGCATTTCTTTTGGTATGCTTCTACCATCGGCTGGTTAGCTGAATCGGTTGTTATCTTTCCAGTATCGGCTACTGCCGATAACATTTCTGTTGTTCTGTCCTACATTGGCTGCACATAGTCAATGCGTCAAAGATGCACCCACAATCTTAGGGTTCTTGCCATCGGCCGACCCCAAGCCGATTTTGGTTGCTTTTCCATATCGGTCAAACACGGCCGATCAATCCTTAGTTTCCCCATCCATATCCACACACTTCTATCAGTCGATCTATCGACTGAGAGGTCGGCTTTATACTTATCGCTCACATACCCTTAACCACATTCCAATCAGCTGTACGTCACTCAATAGTTATGTTGACGTAATTGAGCAGATATAACCACACCTAGTTACTTAGGATAACACTTAAGCACATCTCAGCTAAGAGAACTGCTTTAGGAATCATCCCTCTGCTAAGGTTATCGATGCTTTCATCGATCACTTAGGAAACCGATGTACCTTTCCATCGGCTAAACATCTATTGTTTCCAATCGGCTCTGTTGTAATCTTCAACGAGCAGCCGATTCTAATTAGCTATCCTTCTAAAGCTTTATCTAAGTTTAGTTTTAGATCTTTTTGGTTGTAATGTGAATAGTGTGTTATATGAGTGCTGGATTGCAACTGTATTGTGAAGTAAGGTAGTTTTATGTTGCATTGCATGTAGATACGACTACTTCTGCAAGCAGTACCTACAAGATCTCCTAGAAGTCTGCGGAGGATTTTCCTGAAGACCAAATGAACGTCACCAAGGAATTAACTGAAGCCCCGAACCCAAGTTCGGAAGATATTGACATTTCTAACTTCAGTCCCACCAGTAAAGGGAAGCCCCGGACATAACCTAGTATTTTTATTACACTGCAATCTATGTCTATTTACATATTCTATGGATTAAGTTCTTAGGAATTGCTTGAAACCCTAGTTGCATTTCCTTAGGAACCAATGAATTGAATACTAGCACTTGAGTCCGACTAGCTGCCATGCCAATAGGGCCGGTAGAAGTCGGGTGTTTTCCTGTCACTCGCACGATATAGGAGTTGTAATGTTTACATTCCTATTAACACTATAAGGATGACGGACGGGAGTTTTATGAGGTATCATGGTTGAGGTGATACCCCGTCTGTTTTGTTGAAATTGATAAGGTCGCGGTGTGTGCCGATCGGGGTTAAGCGTTTGAAAGTACTAACCACATGCCGTGAATTTTCGGTAAGCGGTAAGCCTAGTAGCCAATCGGCCCGAGGAGTGGACATACCTCCCACCACTCGTCTTGCTTCTTCTGGTTACTTATGTTCGACGTGTGGGAATACATGTTGCAAGGGCAACCAGGAGTACGGGTTTTGTAGTCGCGCTACAGACGTACGTCCTGCACTTTGGAAGTGTGTATGGTCCTGCAGTCGCTTGTGGTGGATCTGTCCACGAGTCGGAATGAAAGGCAAACGGTTGCTTCGGAACGACCCTGTGGTGTTCCAAGCGTGTGAGTTAGGTTGACCTTGCAAGGTTAAATTCGATTCAGAATCGTCCGCTTCTCACGATGATTGAGACTGCTTGATCCCTTTATCACACAGAGTAACAAGAGCAACTATATGATGAGTAATACTGATGGTTGAGATAAAGAGCTCTACCTTGCTTGCTTAGTTATAAGTGCTTATCTAGAATGGATAATCACATAGAACTTAAAAGCTAAAAGTTGAAAATAAGGATCTACTCTTAGTTGCTTTTCAGCTGAAACTAAACCCAGAACTATTATAAGACTTGATAAGTCTAGTTATGGGCTAAAGTATACCCAATCCCGGGTAAGCCTTGCTGAGTATTAGTATACTCAGCCTTGCTAGTTTTATGTTTTTCAGGTAAAGCCCTTGAAGACCCTACTCTTTCCCTGTCATGGCCCTTGCTCTTCCAGAAGATTGGTCCATGGAATGGGATCCGTCCTCGGCCAACACTAGTGATATCGAGTGATGTCGTGCTCAGGCTTAGCATGACATCTGTCTTGACAACATTTTGTAATCGTCGCGTATGTTTTCCGCTGCTAAAAACCATAGATTTAACGGTTTGTAATCTTTTCTCTAGATTTTAAACTTCATACTTCATTTGGAAACTCTTGGAATATAATTCCTTGTGATGTAAAAATGTGATGGTGATTGTATCTCTGGACTCACCTTCGTGTGAGGTAACCTTATTGATCCTGTGTTCGGTGGTTTATCGGGACGTTACCCGACAGGCCAAGGCATTATACCGTTTGAAGCACGTTGGAGCCTTCAGGATGGACTCACGTACTTGATCCGCTATAATTCAGGTTGGTTCTGCCACACTGCCCTCATTGCGCCGCCGCTACAGGCCAACCCGACCCGATGTCGAGCGTCCACAGGTGCGCAAGAGCCTTGTGATGCTTCCCCACCCCTCCACCCTCGCCGCCGGCGATCGCCGTCGCCGGAACTGGTCGGTCAAACCCCTGCCTCCCCCTCTCACCACGGCCAGGGACCTCGGGCTGGAAGAATCAAAAGCCCGAGGGGCTGTCTGCGAAGCATGTGACTCAGATGAATAGTGCCATATAGGGACTCCTTTGTTATTTCTGCTGCAGATTTTGAAATTCAATAGCAATTCAAGGAAAAATCATAAAAATGCAAACTTAAATTTGTTGGATTCCTTATTCTAAAATCTACAACTTTCCTTGTAGGTTGACCTTCAGTTTCTGAGTAGTTTATGCTCTAATTTAAATGCTAAGTTTAAGTAGTTGTAGGCTAAGAAAATGCATAGTAAATAGCAGAAAAATGATAAAAATGTGAAACCAATTGTGTTAGTTTTGCTTTGACATGTAGTACTTAGGAAATATAATTAACCTACGGGTTATATAATACTTTTGTAATGTATAGGTTTAAACTTGAATAAAGCTTAATTGATCTAATACATTTAATATGTGTAGTTCTAAATGTTCAAAAATCATGAAATTATTTTGAAATGTTGGACTTGAGTAGTATAACCTATGCACAAAAATCTAGGATAAAGTCTTGCATGTATATATAGATCTAAATAATACCTATTAAGTTAGCTCTATTGTTAATTATCCTTGTAGCTCAATTCCTATAGAAATAAAATCTTGATAAGTTACAATAACTTGGATATAACTTAATCTATAACTGATAAAAATTGCAACCCAGTGCTATAGTAGTTTATCTTAAACATGCTGTTTAATGAAGCTAACTAATTTAATTTACACCCGATAAATGACTGCCCAGTAGAAAAGAAAATGATATGTGTGATGAATAAATTATTTTCCATTGGATTGCAACTTTATCGTGAAATAAAATGAAAATACATGCAATCATTAACCTACATCTTTGCATATCATATAGACTCGACGACTCTCGCCGACGGACACTACGAACTGATCCCAGAACAAGAAGTAGAACTTTCTGAAGACCCCGGGAACACCGTCAGAAATTTAACTGAAGCTCCGAACCAAAGTTCGGAAAACTTTGACACTCCTGCCCCCAACCCCACTCAAGAAGGCAAGCCCCGGACATAACCCCTACTTTATTTACACTGCAATCTATATATATTTATAACTATCTATGCATTAAGTTCTTAGGAATTGTATGAGAAACCCTAGTTGCATTTTCCTAGGAACCAATGTATTGAATATTAGAACTAAAGTTTGAATAGCCGCTATGCTCATAGGACCGGTAGAAGTTGGGTGATTTCCTGTCACTCACGCGATATAGGAGTTGCAATGTTTACATTCTTGTAATCACTATAAGGATGACGGACGGGATTTATGTGAAGTATCATGACTGAGATGATACCCCGTCTGTGTTGATGAATTTGGTTAAGGTCGTAGTGTGAGGTAGCGGTGGTTAAGCGTTCGAAAGTACTAGCCACATGTAGCGAAATATGGTAAGCGGTAAGCCTAGTAACCAATCGGCCCGAGGAATGGACATACCTCCCACCACTCGTATTTGGTTTTTCCTGTTACTCGCTTCGATGTGTAGGAATACGTGTTGCCGGGCAACCAGGAGTACGGTCGTGTAGTCGCTCTACAGATGTACGTCCTGCACATTGGATGTGCGTATGGTCCTGCAGTCGCTTGTGGTGGCTCTGATCCATGAGTTGGAATGAAAGGCAAAGAGTTGCTTCGGAACAATCGTTGGATGTTCCAAGCGTGTGAGTTAGGTTTACCCTTGCAAGGCTGAAATTCAATTCAGGAATCATCCGTTTCTCGTGGAGATTAAGACTGCTTGATCCCTTTGCCACATAGAGTAACAAGAGCAACTTTATGGTTATCAAAGATGATGTTTGGCTAAATATTCTACCATGCTTGAATAGTTATAGGTGCTTATCTAGAATGATTAATCACCTAAAACTTGAAAGCTAAAATTTGAAATTAAGGATCTACTCTTTGTTGCTTTTCAGCTGAAAACTTTACCCACAACCATTAAAGCCGTCATAAGTCTAGATACATGGCTAAGTATACTATGAACGGGTAAGTCTTGCTGAGTATTAGAATACTCAGTCTTGCCTTGTGACTTTTTATTCAGGTAATCCCCCTGATGACTCTGCTCTGCCTATGCCGTGGCCTTACCCTCTGCCTGATGGTTGGTCCGTAGAGTGGGACCCGTCCCCCGCTAACATAGATCCTACCGATTGATATCATGCAAGGGCTAGCATGATATCCATACTAGCGACATGTACAGTGACCGTGTTTTAAACTCCGCTGCCATGACTTGAAACTTTAAACTGCTTTGTAATAATTTCCATCAGTTGAGAACTGATGTTACTTTTAAACACTCATGTAATATACCTGCCTGTGATGTAAAATGTGATGGCGATTGTATCTCTGGACTCGCCTTCGTGCGGGGTACCTTGTTTGATCCTGTATTCGGTGGTTTATCGGGATGTTACCCGACAGACCAAGTGATTATACCGTTTGATGTACGTTGGAGCCCTCAAGAGTGGACTCGCGTACTTGACCCGGTGTAATTCAGGTTGGTTCTGCCACAGCTCCCAGCCCAGCCTAGCCTGCTCTTCTCTTTCCCCCTCAGCCCAGCTCCTCCCTCCCCACTCCCTCGGCCCAGCAATCCCCCCCACTCAGCCCAGTCCGCTAGCCCGCCACCTCTGCGCTCTCTGTCCCACCTCGACCCCACCTGTCGGCCCCTTCTTCCTCCTTTCCTTCTTCCTTGCCGAGCTGGCTTCTCTGTTCTGCTCCGCCACTCCCTCACTGCCCGTGGCCCCGCTTCACCCCGCGCTCGAGCACGGACCCACTAGCCACCACCCGAGCCCTCCCTCCTTCTGGAAGCTTCGCCGCCGAGCCCGGGATCATGCGGAACCGTTGGTGTGATCCGCTTCCACCGCGTTCGGCGCCGCCCGTGATCCTTGCCACGATTGCGTCATGTACGCACGCCCAGAACCCCGGCCTGCCCTTTAATTTAGCCCCATGTACTTCCCCGGGCTCTATCACGCCACACCGCAGCCGCCACCGAGCTCCAACCCCGTCACACGCCTTGCTCCGCCGCACCAAGCTTCCTGCTGTGCCGTGGACCGGCCGCCTTGCTGCATCCCCATCCTTGCCAACCTCCACATCAGCTTCATCTCATCGCCAGGAAGCTCCCCAAGCCCGCCACTCACCACCCCGGCCCGTGCAACGGCTGGAATTTCACCCGATGTTGCCGCCGGTAATTTGCTCCACCACCTCGATTCCTCGCCGCTGATGGTTCCCCGACCGTCTTAGCCCCCGTAGCATCTCCGCAGGAGCTTCACGAGCTGAACCGTGGAGTCCAGGAGCCCAGAGGTGCCCTGCATCACCCTTCCCCACGAGCTTCGCCCCGTCTCCGCCGCCGGTCAACGTCGCCGACACCCCTGCACGGCCATCCAGCCCGGACCAAGCCCTCGGTGAGCATCAGCATGTCCCCCTGGTCCTTTTGGTTCTAGATTTCATCGACCTTAGCCCTTGCTTAGGATGGAACGCCGCGCACCAGCGTGCGCCGCCGTGCCGATCCGCCCCGCCGTCGCAACCGCGT
Source organism: Panicum hallii (assembly GCF_002211085.1). Classification (NCBI taxonomy): domain Eukaryota; kingdom Viridiplantae; phylum Streptophyta; class Magnoliopsida; order Poales; family Poaceae; genus Panicum; species Panicum hallii. The sequence goes on from NC_038043.1 coordinate 19,085,968, forward strand.
CCCCGAGCCTTGCCGAGCCCCGCTAAGGCCCTAGGTGGATTACCCATGTCGCGCTGACCCTCCCTGACGCAAACCCGAGCCTTGTTGACCCTCGGAGCACCATTTACAGTGAAGTCCGGCGAACCCCGAGCCGTAGGATCCAGAGCCAACGCCCACGATTAGATCGCGGATCGTTTAGATCTGTGCCGCGAGATCGGGATCCAACGGATCAGATCCAAACGTACCGGTTCGCCTCGGTGCTTTTGTTAAAGAGCCCCTGAGTGTGACAGTTCATGTATTTGTAACGCTAGGCAGATATTTCGTTAGTGTGAAATATGTGTTTGTTTGTGTAAAGCTTATGTGAGTTTATGTGAAGCTTTTGAAAATTTAAAAGTACAAGTAAAAAGGGTATTTCTGTAATTACAGAAAAACCTAGGGTTGTTTTTGCAAAATGTATTTGGATAAGGGATAACTTCAAAATAAGTGAAGGGTGGTTTTGCAAACATGTTTTCTTTATTCTATATCTTGTAAAAATATATCTTTACCCAAAAAGTTGTATTAGAAATGCATGTGTTGAATTGTGTAAAAGTTTGGGTAAAATGGTAAAAACAAGGGTGTTTATGTAATTTTATAAAAGTATAAGTCCTTTTGTGCAAATATTTGATTTACAAAAGTAACTTTCAATTTTACTCAGGACTAAAGTGTAAAAGTACAAGTCATCATGATGAGTCTATCCTGTCATTATGACGTGTCATAAATGCTTGCATTTAGGTCCTGAATTTTATAAAATTTTATTCTTTAGGACAAAAGCAATTCAGAACCAACTTTTGTTCAAAGTTTCACGTGTAAAAATAAAAGTTTTGAGTTTTTGAACTTGGGCCCTAAAGCAATGTTGTAGAGTTTGAAAAACTCTCCAACTTTCGTTTTGGGCATTTCTTCATTCGGGTTTTAAATCGATGGGAAAATTTTGCTTTACAAACAAGTCCCTGCAGTTTTCTGAATTTGCGTTTAGGCCCTTGGGAAAATCCATCTGTTCTTCTTCTCTTCTCCTCCTTATCCTGACACTTCCCTTCTGTTTCTTTATTTCCCACCGGCGGCACATGCTCTTGCCTCCATTCCTATCCCCACCCGGTTCCATCCCTCCTCTCTCCTCCACGCGGTGCAGCTCGGGATCCAGGAGCTTGGGGCGGCGTTGCGTGAGCTGGCACTGGTGTGGCGTGCGTGGGGGCAGGCGGGCCAGCGGCGCACGGCGGGGCCAGAGCAAGCAGCCCAGGCGAGCTGGCGGGCCCAGCGGCGGTGGCGGCGCGCAGGCAAGCGGTCGCGGCCCAAGCGGCAGGCGGTGCTGGGGCCAGGCCGGCGCGCAGCGCAGCGGCTCGGAGAGGCTGCGGTCGAGCGGAGGCAGGCCAGGCAGACAGAGCGCGGCTCAGGCGCTGGGCGCGCGAGCGGCTGCAGCAGGCAGCGGGCGTGGGGCCCAGCGCGAGCGCGGCCCAGGAGGTAGCGCAAGCAGGGGAGGAAGCGCGCGGCATGCAGGACGCGTGCGAGCGCAGAAGGTGCGAGACCCGGGCGAAGGCGAGCAGCCCGGAGTGAGCAGTGGCGCGCGGAGTGGCCAGGCGCGCGGGTGAGGCAGCAGGCGTGCGCGGCGGCGGCACAGGAGCGGTTCGTGAGCGACGCCGAGCGGGTGGCGCGAGCGTGCGCGCGGTGACGCGCGAAAGCTGGCGGTGTGTGCAAGTGTTGGGCGGAGGAGCAGAGTGGGCGCTGGAGCATGGATGCGCGGGAATGACACGACAAGGTTGGAGCAAGCACGGCGCAGATGCAGGGCGGTTTCAGACGCGTGAGCAGCAGAGCGATGCGGGCAAAGGACGCGCGCGGTTCGGGTGTGCGCGGATGGAGGTGAGGCGTGGCGGCTCGGGACGGACCCGCACGAAGGGCAACGAGGTCGCGCACGGCAGTACCTTGGCAAGGACGATCGCGGAGGGATCTACGACGTGGAAGGGCCGAAGCAAGCGCAGGACCGGCAGCAGGAGAAGGAGGAGGAGCTGTGCAGGACAACGACGAGCAATTGCGCAATGTACAGGGTGTGCAGGGAAGTCACGCGCAGAGGCAGAGGTGGCAAATATGGCGCGGCGAGATCGGAATGAGAAGCTGCGCCGTTGTGCCGACCGTATTTCAGTGGCACACGTGCGTGAGCAAAAGAAGGCTTAAGCTCATGAGCAGTTGGACTCAGGAGGTTCGCGGAGGAGTTATCCTAGCGGACCAATTCGGCTCTGTCGTCTCGTCCCAGGGGTCCACGACATCCAGCAGCTCCTCTCCCTCGTCGATCGCCGAGCAAGACCACAAATGACCGCAGGGATTACCCCTTCGGCCATTCTCTACCACTGCAATCCCCGACGAACTTCTTCGTCACCCACGGAATCTCGTCATCGTCGAGCTTTTCTCTTCGCCGATCCTGTTCGCCACGGGAATTCACCTTTTACCCGTTTTTCCTCCACATCCGAAATTACCTCAAGGTTTGCCCTAACCTACTGAATCTTCTTAATGCCAGCGATTCCATTGCCGGGATATCGTCGTTAACATCCTGTTATCTGTTTTCCCGGACCAGGGACTTGATTGCTATGTTTTAAAAAGTTCTAGGGTGTTCTTTGTAAAATTTCCAAAGCTTTCTGTATTTCAAATCGATGAACTTCTACATTTCATAGATTTTCGTAGGAAGTTTATAAAAATGTAAAATCAGTTTTATTTGAAACCCTAAGTCAAACTCTACAAGTTTTATGTTGTGATCTTGAGTTGAAATCTTTGATGTGTGGTCTAGGTCAAGTGTTAGAGAATGAATGTTTTGTTATACCTTGTGTTGTATGCATGTGTTGTAGCTGAATATAGATCATAGGATATATGTCTCAAGTGCAGATGTGTGATATCTAATTAATCTTTTCATACGAGTGCTCTTATCCTTACCGTCAAGACGTTATCTTTGTCTTGATTGCCGTATCCTTAAGATCCTTTTCGTAAAAGGATTCCTGTTAGTTTATGTACTTTTGTTGCTTAGCTTATACACCTCTGCGGCTATGCTTCAACGTCGGCTATCAGTTCAGCCGCTAAGCATCCGTTTCCTTGAGTCTAGGATGTTTCTGTGTAACAGCTGTCAGTCGATACTTCTACCATCGGCTGATTAGCTGATATGGTTGGTACCTTTCTAGTATCGGCTACTGCCGATACAATTCTTTTGCTCTATTCTATATCGACTGCACAGAGTCGATGTATCGGAGAAACACACATGATCTTAGGGTTTTTGCTATCGGCCGATCCAAGCCGATTCTAGTCGTTTTCCGTATCGGTCAAATATGGCCGATCGATCCTTAGTTTCCCCATCCTTATCCACACACTTCTATCAGTTGATTTATCGACTGAGAGGTCGGCTTTATACTTATCGGTCACATACCCTTAACCACACTCCAATCGGCTGTACGTCACTCAATAGTTGTGCTGACGTAATCGAGCCGATACAACCACACCTAGTTACCTAGAATAACACTTAAGCACATCTCAGTTAAGACAACTGCTTTAGAAATCACCCTTCTGCCAAAGTAATCGATGCTTTCATCGATCAATTAGGGGCCCGATGCACCTTTCCATCGGCTAAACCTCTGTTGTTTCCAATCGGCTCTGTTGTAATCTTCAACGAGTAGCCGATTCTAATTAGCTATCCACCTAAAGCTGTATCTAAGTTTAATTTAGATCTTTTTGGTTGTCATGTAAATAATATGTTAAATGAGTGTTGAATTGCAACTTTGTTGTGAAGTAAAATAGTTTTATGTGCACACTTGAATGTAATGTTGCATTACATGTAGATATGATTACTTCAACAACGGTACCTACGAGATCTCCCCGGAGTCTACGGAGGATGTTTCTGAAGACCAAGTGAACGTCACCAAGGAATTAACTGAAGCCCCGAACCAAAGTTCGGAAAATATTGACATTTCTGACTTTAGTCCCACCAGTAAAGGCAAGCCCCGGACATAACCCACTATTTTAATTACACTGCATTTTTTATCTATTTACGTATTCTATGCATTAAGTTCCTAGGAATTGCTTGAAACCCTAGTTGCATTTCCCTAGAAACCAATGTATTGAATGATAGCACTTGAGTCCGGCTAGCTGCTATGCTAAAAGGACCGGTAGAAGTCGGGTGATTTCCTGTCACTCGCGCGATATAGGAGTTGTAATATTTACATTCCTGTTAACACTATAAGGATGACGGACGGGAGTTTTGTGAGGTATCATGGTTGAGGTGATACCCCGTCTGTGTTGTTGAAATTGATAAGGTCGCGGTGTGTGCCGATCGGGGTTAAGCGTTTGAAAGTACTAACCACATGCCGCGAAATATGGTAAGCGGTAAGCCTAGTAACCAATCGGCCCGAGGAGTGGACATACCTCCCACCACTCGTCTTGCTTCTTCTGGTTACTTATGTTCGATTGGGGAAATACGTGTTGCAAGGGCAACCAGGAATACGGGTTTTGTAGTCGCGCTACAGACGTATGTCCTGCACTTTGGAAGTGCGTATGTTCCTGCAGTCGCTTGTGGTGGACCTGTCCACGAGTCGGAATGAAAGGCAAATGGTTGCTTCAGAACTATCGTTGGATGTTCCAAGCGTGTGAGTTAGGTTTACCTTGCAAGGTTAAATTCGATTCAGAATCGTCCGCCTCTCACGATGATTGAGACTACTTGATCCCTTTATCACACAGAGTAACAAGAGCAATTATATGATAAGTAATACTGATGGTTGAGATAAAGAGCTCTACCTTGCTTGCTTAGTTATAAGTGCTTATCTAGAATGGATAATCACATAGAACTTGGAAGCTAAAAGTTGAAAATAAGGATCTACTCTTAGTTGCTTTTTAGCTGAAACTAAACCCAGAACCATTATAAGCCTTCATAAGTCTAGATATGGGCTAAAGTATACCCAATCCCGGGTAAGCCTTGCTGAGTATTAGTATACTCAGCCTTGCTAGTTATATATTTTGCAGGTAATGTCTTGAAGACCCTACTCTTCCCTTGCCTTGGCCCTGTGCTCTTTCAGAAGGTTGGTCCATGAAATGGGATCCGTCCCCGGCCAACACTGATGATACCGAGTGATGTCGTGCCCGGGCTTAGCATGACATCCATCTTGACGACGTGTCGTAAGTCATCGCGTATGTTTTCCGCTGCTAAAAACCATAACTGTAACAGTTTGTAATAACTTTTCTAAATTTGGAACTTTGCACTATTGTTGGAAACTCTTGTAAAGTAATTTCCTTGTAATGTAAAATGTGATGGTGATTGTATCTCTGGACTCACCTTCGTGTGAGGTAACCTTATTTGATCCTGTGTATCGGTGGTTTATCGGGACGTTACCCGACAGGCCAAGGGATTATACCGTTTGAAGCACGTTGGAGCCCTCGGAAATGGACTCGCGTACTTGAGCCGGTATAATTCAGGTTGGTTCTGCTACACTGAGTTTCTTCGGAATCAACCCGCAGTCCACGTTAGTTCAAAAGTAATTCCAGTTGAGCCCCTGTTTTTGCACCGAAGCCCCTGAGCTTTCACGATTTGGGGTCCGCCATCCCTGGACGCGTAGTTTTGCAGTCTAACCCCGAAGTCTATAGGTTAATTACATTTTAGTACCTGGTTTTTACGTAAAACTCCTGGAACTTTCAGTTTTCCTAGACCTTGTTTTAGCCCTAGTTTTCGCGTCTTAGCTCCGTTTTAAGTGATTTTCGTGCCCACGCGATCGTTGTAACGCGTAGGATAGCTTTAGCTCAGCTTTGTGTGCTATTTTATTGTATTGTTGTACTGTTTCTTATCTTTTGTCGTTGTTTGCATGTATGTGTATGTGTGGACGATGTTTTGACGTTACGATCGTGAGTAGACGTCGAGCCACCGGAAGAGTACCAGGAGCCACCTTCTTCAAACGCGTTTGAGCAGCAGCCAGGAGAGTTTGAGGAAGGCAAATATAACATGAACATCCTATCACTTTTAAATGCAATTTCATACTGCATTTTAATACTGTATGCCTATAAGGATGTCCTAGCCACTTTTATCCTTTATATAAATACCTTGGGTTGCATATTGGTAAGTTGTGCTAGGTGCTGCGCTCTCACACAATTTGGTTCTTTTTAATTAAATTTGATTAATGGTATATGCAACTTGATTCTGAGAGTGGCCCTCTGTGCTGTGTGCTTGAGCGGCTCACGTCTCGTTAAAATATGTTTTTATTAGAAACATGGTTTAGGGGGCCAGCACGGTGCTTAGTGCTTGGTTGGCCACCCTCCCTAAGGACCGGTTCATAGAGCGACAACCTGGGACAACCGCGCAACCACAAGACTGGAATGGGACGGTCTTGACTTACTAATTAGGTCATTTTGGTTTGGGAGTAACTTACCTGCGGGGCAAGAGGGGTGGTAAGCTTCAATGGTCCCTGCTCCTCCGGCTTGGTCTGTGCTGTGCGCTTGTACCCCCGTGAGGTGGGCCCCATCGTTGTCGATCCAGAAACCTTAGCGGTTACACCTTACTAACGTGATCCTATGTAACAGTCTTGTAGTGTGTTTGCTAGTCATCTCACCTAAGAAAGTGTGATGAACAACTAGCGTAGCTCACAACTTGTGGGTAAAGTTGTGCAACCGCTCGAGAGTGTAAAACTGGTATACTAGCTGTGCTCACGGTTATGAGCGGCCCAGATCCTCCATCTGATTAGTGGGGTTTATTTTTGGTGGTTTGGCTTGGTTCTTAGTAAACTCATGATTAATTAATTATTTCTTTAACTTGGGTTATGGTAATTCATCCACTTGTAGAAAATAGCTTTAATAAAATTTGCCAAGATTAAAAGCTAACGCAGCTGAGTCAGCTAACCGTAGAGCCTCATCATTCGTGTTATACTTGTTGAGTACAAGTTGTGTACTCACACTTGCTTTCTCCACTCTTCTGTTCTCTTTAGAATATCTTCGACTGCTGCTCAGTACCAGGCGACGTGGAGGACTACATCAGCGGACTCGACGATTACTAGGCGTTTGTCTCCCAGCCGACGTCCCTGTGGCGCCCTGTTCTTCATGTATTTACTTTACCTTCCGCACTTCTTGAACCAATTCTTGATTCGGTTGTAATAAAGATATTCATTTATAATTTATACGCTTTTATTTCGTGATATGTGTTGTGATATCTTGATAATTCTGTTGTATATATGCATGACTTGATCCTGGCGCATATATGATTGCTCGGTTTATGTCTTTATAAATCGGGTGTGACAGAATTGGTATCAGAGCCATGTCGACTATAGGACATAGCCTAGATAGAAATGGTCGAGTCTAAGGACTTCTTTTCTCTTGCCTTGCCTCCGCAAAACTCAAAAAATTCATTTCTGCTTCTATTCCTTGAGCCCTAAACTTTGATTTGCTACTTCTCTCTCTTGTCCTTTCCGAGAATTAGTCTGATCTTTTTTGTAGATGTTGGCCTGCAATTTTCTGTCTATCCTAATAAGCCTAGGATGCCTTGCAAAAGAAAATACGCTAGAGCGCCTATTTGTTTTAGTCGAGTGGTGTGATAAACTCGGCTAATGTTTGAATATTGAGTGTTTGTGATTGTGCAAAATGTTTGATTTGGATTTTTGATTGATTACATAGTTTAGAAGTTAAACCTGCTCATGCAAATCGACTTTAACGCAGACTTGAATTAAGTAATAAAACTGAGATAGATCGTTGGGGGTAAAACCGTACACTCTTTACTCTCTACTTTATCCTGCCAGAGTTTTCTTTCCAGAATCGTATAATATCGGTCTCTTATAAACTTCGTTCTACTGCAAACAGATGGTGAACACCAGGAGCACCAGCACCGGTTCTAGCCAGTAGGGGTAGAACAACCAAAGTACCAGCCTGCCGACGCCGATGCCGATGCCGATGCCTCCACCTCTGACTTCGGAGCAGTTCTTCTAGCTCCAGATGCAGATGATGGCCACTCTGAACAACACTGTTCAGACTCTGCAGCAGATCCACACTCAGCCGCCACCTCCTCCACCGCAGCAGCCCCACGACAGACGTGTGGACTTTCTCAAGGGTCACCCGCCGATGTTCTCCCATGCGGCTGATCCACTCCAGGCTAACGACTGGCTTCATTCAGTGGAGCACCAGTTGGATGTCACTCAGTGCGATGACAGGGAGCGAGTTCTGTACACAGCAGTGCAGCTGCGAGGCTCAGCTCTCGATTGGTGGGAGTCCTACCCAGCTCGGGACCGCGATGCCCTCACTTGGATCTAGTTCCAGGGGCGTTTCAGGAGCCACCACATCCCCGCTGGAGTGATGAAGATGACCACAAGGAGTTCCTTGCGCTTAAGCAGGTAAATTAGAGTAAAATCTTTCTGCAACCCCTTTTGAGCTCAAGCCTACCTTTGTTTACCCTTATGAAATAGGAAATGCTGAGTAATTTCCATCTTCTTTCTCTGATACTTATCATTTCAGGGATCTATGATGGTGACCGAGTACCGTGACCGTTTCCTCCAGCTCGCTCGCTACGCCCCCGCTGAGGTCGCCAATGATGGCGATAAGTAGGAGCGCTTCAAGGAGGGACTGGACAATCACATTGAGTACGCGCTCATGAACCACCGCTTCGACAACTTCAACCATCTGGTTGACTCCGCCCTCAACACCGAGCGCAAGCGCCGGGAGATTGAGGACAAGAAGAGGAAGATGGCTCCTGCTGCGTCTGACAGCAACACTCAGCCTCGGTACCAACACTCGCAGTAGCAGAAGCAGATCCAGCTGTACCAGCCGCGATAGCAGCAGTACCCGTCTCATCCCCAGCAGCAGCAGCAGCAGGCGGGACAGGGCTAGAGGCTTCCAGCACCTCCGGCACGCTCAGCTCCACCAGCTCCACGGCAGGGAGTGCCTACTCCTCCTGCCGGACAGCAGGCTCCAGCATTCCCACGGGCGTGCTATCACTGTGGCGAGCCAGGACACTACGCCAACGCTTGTCCCCGGAAGGCGCAGTCTGGACCGCAGGGGCGCCCAGCTCAGCCCAAGGCGCCATCACAGGGCCGGGTGAACCACGTGACGGCCGAGTCGGCGGCCGAGGCTCCCAACGTGGTTATTGGTACGTTCATGGTTAATACCCACCCTGCTACAGTGCTTTTCGATACTGGTGCTACGCATTCCTTCATTACTCAGTCTTTTGTCGAGCATCATGGTATTCGTACTAGCACATTAAAGAGGTGCATGTTAGTATCTTCACCGGGAGGGCAGTTGAGGTCTCATATCTTCTGCCCCAGAGTCAGTGTTGCCATAAGGGGAGTAGAGTTCAGTGCAAATCTGATGGTGCTAGACACCAAGGGTATCGATGTGATCTTGGGAATGGAGACCCTTGCTAGATGGGGTGTCAGGATTGATTGTGCTCAGAGGACCGTCCACTTTTCAGCACCAGATGGACAGGAAGTCACAGTCAGTGCTTCGGAGCCCTCTGGATTTCTTTGTCAAATGGAGGCTAGACCCACAGATGGTATTCGCGTGGTGTCTGAATTCCCGGATGTTTTTCCGGATGATTTGCCAGGTATGCCGCCTGATCGCGACATTGAGTTTTCTATTGATCTCTTGCCTGGCACAGCTCCTATTGCTAAATGGCCCTATCGTATGGCACCCATTGAGCATGAGGAAGTTAAGAAGACCATCGACGAGTTGTTAGCCAAGGGCTATATCCGTCGCAGCTTCTCTCCTTGGGCTTTTCCTGTATTGCTTGTAGAGAAGAAGGATGGCACGAAGAGAATGTGCATCGATTATCGGGATTCGAACGCAGTCGCCATCAAGAACAAGCATCCATTGCCCCATATTGAGGATCTCTTTGATCAGCTTCAGGGTGCTTGTGTATTCTCGAAGATTGATCTGCGTTCGGGTTATCACCAGCTGAAGATTCGTCCCGAGGATATCCCGAAGATGGCATTCACCTACAAGTATGGGCTATACGAGTATACAGTCATGTCCTTCGGCTTGACCAATGCTCCGGCTTTCTTCATGCACCTGATGAACAAGGTTTTCATGGATTATCTGGACACCTTTGTGGTGATATTCATTGATGATATCCTGGTATATTCCAAGTCAGAGGCAGAGCATGAGAAGCATCTGAAGCTCGTGTTGCAGAGACTCAGAGAGCACAAGCTGTATGCCAAGCTCTGCAAGTGCGAATTCTGGATTGACGAGGTTCCATTCCTCAGTCATGTCATCTCCAAGGGAGGTATTGCGGTGGAACTCGGCAAGGTGAAGGATGTGCTTGACTAGGTGGTGCCGCAGACAGTGAAGGAAGTCCGCTCCTTTCTGGGCTTAGCAGGATATTATCGGAGGTTCATTGAGAATTTCTCCAAGATTGCGAAGCCTTTGACTTCCTTGCTAGAGAAGGGTGTGGATTTCTCCTGGACTAATGAGCGTCAGAGGGCCTTCGAGGAGCTGAAGAAGAGGTTAACTACGACGCCAGTCCTTACTCTACCAGACCAGTGCAAGAGGTTCATAGTGTATTGTGATGCTTCGAGGGATGGTCTTGGTTGCATCCTGATGCAGGAAGGCAGATTTATAGCTTATGCTTCGCGGCAGTTGCGCCGGCACGAGCTGAATTATCCCACTCATGATCTGGAGTTAGCCGCAGTTGTGCATGCTCTGAAGATATGGAGGCATTACTTGTTTGGGCAGAGGTGTGATATTTACACTAATCACAAGAGCCTCAAGTACATTTTCACTCAGAGTGAGCTGAACATGTGACAGAGAAGATGGCTAGAGTTAGTTAAGGATTATAACCTAGAGATTCACTATCATCCGGGCAAGGCCAATGTTGTAGCAGATGCTCTGAGCAGGAAGAGTTATGTCAACATGGCCATGGCTTTTCAAATGCCTCAGGAGTTATGCGAGGAGTTTGAGCAGTTGAGTCTGGGTTTCTTGCATCACACCTCGAGTGCATCATTCGAGGCAGAACCCACTCTAGAGGCAGAGATCAGGCAGCATCAGAAAGAAGATAAGAAGCTGCAGGAGATCCGTGAACTGCTCAAGATTGGCAAAGCACCTCATTTTAGAGTGGATGATCAGGGTACCTTGTGGTACAAGGGCTGGATATGTGTGCCAGATGTAAAGGATCTCAAGAAGCTGATTTTGAGTGAGGCTCATGATACAGCATATTCCATTCATCCGGGCAGCACGAAGATGTATTATGACCTCAAGGAACGATTCTGGTGGCATGGGATGAAGCGTTCTGTTGCAGAGTACGTGGCTATCTGTGACACTTGTCAGCGTGTCAAGGCAGAGAATCAGAGGCCAGCAGGTCTATTGCAGCCGTTGAAGATTCTAGAGTGGAAGTGGGAGGAGATCACTATGGACTTCATTGTTGGATTGCCTCGTACTCAGAAAGGGTACAACTCTATATGGGTAGTAGTGGATCGGTTGATGAAGGTTGCCCACTTTATTCCGGTGAACACTACTTACTCCGGTGCTAGACTCGCAGAGTTGTGTATCTCTAAGATCGTCTGTCTGCATGGTGTTCCGAAGAAGATCATATCTAATCGAGGATCTTAGTTCACTTCGCGGTTCTAGGAGCAGCTGCATGATTCATTGGATACGAAGCTACGCTTCAGAACCGCTTATAATCCTCAGACAGATGGGCAGACAGAGAGAACCAACCAAGTGTTGAGGATATGTTTCGAGCCTACGCTATTCAGTATGGTACCAGCTGGGATAAATGCCTGCCGTTTGCAGAGTTTTCATACAACAACAGCTATCAGGCCAGTCTGAAGAAATCTCCTTTCGAGGCCCTGTACGGTCGAAAGTGTAGAACTCCGCTGTATTGGGATTAGATTGGTGAGAGGCAGGTGCTCGGTCCGGATATTATTGAGGATGCAAAACAGCTGGTACAGCAGGTATGAGAGAATCTGAGGGTCGCACAGACTCATCAGAAGAGCTATGCAGATGTGCGTCATCGGGATTTGACCTTTGCAGTGGATGATCATGTATATCTGAAGGTCTTGCCGATGAGAGGAATCCGCAGGATGTGAAGGGGAAGTTAGCCCCTAGATACATTGGTCCGTTCAAGGTGTTGGAATGGAAGGGTGAGGTAGCATACCGTTTGGAGTTACCTCTCAACCTCTCAGGAGTGCATGATGTCTTCCATGTATCTCAGCTGAAGAAGTGCCTAAGAGTGCCAGAAGAGCAAGCACCGTTGGAAGGGTTGGAAGTGCAAGAGGATCTGACCTACAACGAGCATCCGGTGAAGGTTCTGGAGACGTCTGAGAGAGTTACCAGGAACAAGAAGATCAAGATGTGCCGTGTTCAGTGGAGTCATCACAAAGAGGATGAGGCTACTTGGGAGCGAGAAGATGAGCTGAGGAAGACCTATCCAGATCTCTTTGCTAGCTAGCCTATCTGAATCTCGGGACGAGATTCCTGTAAGGGGGTAGGTTTGTAACACCCTAATGTAAAATTTCGAGTTTTATAATGAATTTAAATTGGCTCCATTAATTTTCTAAGAATTTATTTTGCCTAGCTTGCATTTAATCTAAATAAATTACACAAAGAATTAAAATTTATTTCAGGTTCAACATGTTTGTGCATTCATGCTGGTGCATAAGTTTTATTTGATTGCGTGGTTAGAGTTGGATTCAAATTTATTTGAATTCAATAGGTTTGGGTTTGAGTTTGAAAAGAGAAAAGAGAAAGAAAATAGGAAAGCGACCCTAGCTCCCAGCCCAGCCTGGCCTGCGCTTCTCTTTCCCCCTCAGCCTAGCTCCTCCCTCCCCACTCCCTCGGCCCAGCAGTTCCCCCCCCCCCGCTCGGCCCAGTCCGCTGGCCCGCGTCCTCTGCGCGCTCTCTCTCCCTCTCTTCCTCTGACACCTGGACCCCACCTGTCGGCCCCCTTCTTCCTCCTTTCCTTCTCCCCTGCCGAGCTGGCTTCTCTATTCTGCTCCGCCGCTCCCTCGCTGCCCGTTGCCCCGCTTCACCCCGCGCTCAAGCACGGACCCACTGGCCACCACCCGAGCCCTCCCTCCTTCTGGAAGCTTCGCCGCCGAGCCCGGGATCACGCAGAACCGTTGGTGTGATCCGCTTCCACCGCGTCCGGCTCTGCCCGTGATCCTCACTATGATTGCATCATGCACGCACACCCAGAACCCCGGCGTGCCCTTTAAGTTAGCCCCACGTACTTCCCCGGGCTCTATCATGCCACACCGCAGCCGCCACCGAGCTCCAACGCCGTCACCCGCCTTGCTCCGCCGCACCGAGCTTCCTGCTCCGCCGTGGACCGGCCACCCCGCTGCATCCCTGTTATCGCCATATTCTAGACGGGCCAAAAGTGGGCCGTGGAGCAAGAAGGGCCTAGGAGATGGTTAAGGTAAGCTTGCGGATCGGACCTTGTACGAGTGTTTGGGGCCAGTAAGGCCGTGTAAACTCAGATATAGGCAGTTAGGATTCGTGTCATGTTTGGTTAGGGTTAGTTAAAAGAGAACAAGTCTACGGACTATAAATATGTACCGCGAATAAACAAGAAAGGGAATCATTCATCAACAACTCACGGCGCATCGCCTCCCCTGTTACAGGGTTTTCATCGGGTAAGTGCCATGTGGCCTCGATCACGCTCTGTGTGATCGGGGGCGCATTGCCCTTGCTTGTTCATTTCACATGTTGCTCGTTCTGAAGCCTTGTAGATGGCGAGTAGCATTAGTTATCATAGCGCGCATAGAGTAATGTTATTTTCTTTATATCATGATCATGCTCTGTTCGTTGTTCTTGTGCGCCCTGCAATCATCATGTTCAATCATGAATGCGATGATTGCGTCTTGCTTTGTTTGTATTAATAGATCCAATCTGTTATGGCTGGTTTCTATCTATTAGAGATTTAGCTCGATATGTGCATGATTAGGCCTTGCAAACGAGTTGAAAGTTCCGGCAGTATGTTAGTATCGGATCGTAGCCTGAGTAGAGGTTTTTCTAGGAATCGGCTCTTCAGCTGTTTTTAGGATCTTTATTTAGGTTGATTATTCTGGTGCTTCTGCGTATTCGTTAGGCTCAATCACGTGTAGGATGTTCCGATCGTGTAGTGAGGGCTTAGTTGTCGTAGATTGGATTGGATTGATATCTATGAAGCAAGCTTTACTTCATTATTATATATGTACATTGCCTGTCCCAAAGATCCGATCCGGTGTTGATGCAATCGGCTCTTCATAGCCGATACCGGGGAGGAGCGATGAGCCGATCACGGCTCGGACTAACCTTTACAAGTGTCTGCGCTTATAGGAATTTTACGAATCACACCTTCCTGATCGGGTGCAGGATCAGGTGGCACGCCTAGCGACTCCAAGCCAGGGTGTGCGCCAGATCGCTGGGCCGTTGACCGAGGGACCGGGGCCCATGTGACGTCCCGAAAATTTCAAATTTAAAACTACGCGTTAGAGTATCCTGGCCGAAAATGTATTCGTCGTAAAACCCTCACTCTCTCCGTTTCGCCGTTACGCTGACGGCCGACGCGAGCCTGACCGACGCACTGCTCACACGCTAGAGTAATTCGTAAGAACGGTTCAACGTCGAAACCCTAAAACCTAATCGGAACGCTATCCCGTTCCGCTTCGCTCAATGGCCTGTCACTCACGCGCGACCGCCCGCCGCGATTAGCGCCGGCGCGACTCCTTTTTCTTTTCCTTCTCTCCTCGCGCGAATCCCGCACGCGTGGCCGACCGGCCGCGGTCACCGCCGCGACCGGCGCCGGCGCCTCTCCCTCCCTCTTTTTCTTTCTCTCCCTATTTCTTTTCCCCTCTTTCCTTTTCTTTTTCACCCTTTCTTTTTCTTTCTTTTTCCTTTCTTCCCTCCCTCTTCCTTCTCCTTTCCTCCTTCCTGCTCCTCCCCCTTTTCCTCTGCTCCCGCGTACTGAGCACTGAACGCCGGCTCTGCCCCGGCCACTCCACGACGCGCGCGCCCGCGCCGCGCGTGGCCGTGCGTCGCGCCGCGCCGCCCGTCGCCACGCCCCCGCCTCGGGCCCGCACCACGCCGCGCCATCCGTGCACGCGCACGCTCTTTCCTACGCGTGGCCGCGCCGCCCGCCGCTGGCGCCCCGTTTTCACCGCCGCCCGTCTCCCTGTGCATGCCCACGCGCGGTACTGCTGCCCGCGCCGCTCGTCGACCGGACGGCCGCGACGTCGCGCCGCCCGCTGCTGGTACTCGGCCGCCGCCCCACGTGCGCACGCCGCGACGCGCGCCGCCGCGGCCCGTTCCCCTGTGCGCGCTCGCTGTGCCCCTGCCGCTGACGCCCCGCTCGCGCCGCACTGTGCCTGCGCGCGTGCCGAGCCGTCGCGTCACCCCGGCCTCGCCGCCCGCGCCACCGCTCCACGACACGGGCACCATTAAGGTGCTCCGCATCGCCCGCCTGCCCCTCCTCACCGGCCACCACCGCCACCCGCCTTGGCCGCCTATAAAAGGGGCCGGAGAGCACCCCGGCACCCCCACCACCTGCCACGCCGTCTAGCCGCGCCTCCCCCGAAGCTCCAGCGCCGCCCCACCGCGCTCTGCAACCGCCGCCGCCTGCACCCGTCGCCCCGCTCCCACGCGCCACCCCGGCCCGAGGTGAGGCCGGGGATCGAACCCCCCTCTCCCCCTCCCTCTTTTCCCCCTTGCCCCGAACCGCCCCGGGCCCCGGCCGGCCGGAATTGACCGCCGCCGGCGCGCCCTTTTTCCCTCCTCTCTGTTCTGTGCGGGAGAGGAGGAAGAAGGGGCGCTTTTGCCCAAAAGCCCCCCTCCTCCCTGTATTCCCAAAAGAACTCCCCCTCCTCTCTTAATTACTCCCTTTTGCTAAAGAGACCCTATTCTTTCCAACATTTCAAACCAAGCCACTCCATTACGTAAACCTAATTATACTCGACACCCTTTAGCAATGCCCTGATTAATTCCAGGATTCGCAAATAAGCCCCTGCCCTCTTTAGATAATTACGAACGAGTCACTGGACCCCGTTTAAGCCCTAGAACCCTCTTTAGCGCGTCATTTTATGTGCGAAACGACCCCCGATCGACCCGAAACTTTACCACTCCATTTCTAGAGTAGTTCTGGCCATGCCATCAAGAAACCACCCGAAAATATTAACCCTACCTCCGTAACTAAATTATTTCCGATTCAAGCCCCACAACGAAAGCTTTTAGTTCTTGCGCTTGATTGTGTGTCTGTTTGTTTGTGTCGTAGGACACGGAGTGAACGAGGAAGGTCTTGACTGTGACCAAGCAAACGAGGACCAGTTCCGCGACCCCGAGCCCGAGGGACAGTGCTACGATCAGGACCTCCCTCAAGGGTTTGACGATGGCAAGTTCAATTCCGCCCTTTGATGCATGTTTCTGTCCTAGTTTTTATAAACACAACCCAGTGGCCTGTTTTATAAAATTGCATGGTTTTGCGTGTTGAAAACATGGTAGGATAGCCACCCTTACTTGAGACAACCATACTTTGACCACCTGATTTTATAAAGAAAATGTGTGTGTGTGGGAAGGGATAAAATGTGGTTTGAAAAGTGAGTTAGACGGGATGGATGGCATTTCTGTGTGAATTGCCGTTGGTGTGCTCGTACCTGTGTGGTTGAGCGAGGAAGGGAGATATCCATCTTGTCACCCCTAAGGACCGAGTTGATGTGACATCTCACCTAGCTTCTTGTCGTGCGAACCACTTGACCGTTGTATGGGCAACGGCTTAGCATAAATCCCACTAGTTGGCCTGATAGCCATCAGGAGAGCTGGGAGCAACGGGTGATCAAGGAGACGGGATAAGCTCTGTGTGACTTATGCCCCGGTTAAACCTCGATGACAGGTCGAATGACCCCTTGATAAATCCCGTGGTGGCTAGTCAGGTCTAGCTAAGGTGGGTAAGGGCTTCGATGGGATCTGCACCGGCACTAAGGTGTTCGTGCTGTGGTACCCCACCTGTGGGTAAAGTTGCACACCTCTGCAGAGTTGAAAATCTATTCGAATAGCCGTGCCCACGGTACTGGGCAAGTTACGGTGTGGTCACATAACTAGTGTTTCTCTCTGGGAATGGTTGAGCTGGTGTGAGTGGTTTGGAAAGTGTCCGGCAGTTGTGCCGTGTGCTACGGCGGACGGGGAGTCCGGTAGCAGTTTAAAACTTGGATCCTGCGTGGATCAACCTTGTATGCTCTTTGGTACTTGAAAGCTTGTTTTGAAAATGTTTTAAACGAACCATTGCATGCAACCGAGATTTCCACAAACAAACCTTAACCGTACCCTTGGATTACCCCTTTGCATTAATTTCTGTTATACTCCCTTCCGGGGGTGTGATTGGACTTGCTGAGTACGTTTGTACTCACCCCTTTCTTACTTTTACAGTGGAAGACCCAGACTACGTCCCCGAAGACAACGAGTAGGGTTTCGTCCTGCACCCAGTCTTGCCTGTGGTTGAGGCCACCGTTGGATTCTGCATGGCGCAAGACTCTGATGATCCTTTGTTCGTAGCTAGTGTAGTTGTGTGGGTTCTGGTTGTAATCCTCGCGATAGTGGCGCTTCACTGCCCATTACCGCGTAGAGTAGTACGGTGAGGTACCATCTGATGTAATAAAAGTGTTATCAGCCTCCTGGGACTGATAAAGCAACACTTTTAAGTCTCCCCTGATGGGGGGGACGCTTCAGGTGGTATCAGAGCCGTAGGCTGGCCGTAGGACGTGACCCTAGGAACGAGACCCCATTTCAGACCCTAGAACTTGTCCCGGTTTAGAAACTTTCTGCACAAACACTCACCATTGGTCTTTGCCTTATTCCAGATGGCTGGCAATGGATGGGTTAGCGGAATCTGCCACGCAGAGCCCGGCCTCCCCAAGTTACTATTGCTCAGCCTGGAACGCGTCGGGGTTATGGAACCACCGGAGTATGCCTACCGTGAGTACATTGCCGGAGGCACCCTTCGGTGCGACGTAATGGTTTTTGTGGAGAAAAGCACCCGCTACCCTGATATGGACCCTTGGTTCATCTCCACCACTGGTTTCCGCTTCCCCGACACCTATCGAAAGGCCGCTCGTAAAGCCCTGCGACGGCTGCGTGTGCTCTACAGGCGCCACCTTCAGCGGACCCCCATGGGATTTTTCCCACCCGCTGAGGGACGAGGACGCACTTGGATTGCCCGAATGAGGGGACTTGGACGAGAAGAAGAAGACCTAGAAGATACGGTCTCCCACCTATCCATCTACCTTACTGGCTTGGATGCACTCTACCGCGAACAGTCGGCGCAACTGAAGCAGCTAATCCGTGGAATTGAGAGGATAACCCAGGAGCTGGAGGAACAACGGACAAGAGCTGCAAACGCCGAGTATTCCTTAGCCGCCCTCCAAGCCCAGATGCAAGAATACGAGAACCGCAACGGAATAGGTGGATGGATAGAGGAAGAAGAAGAAGAACCCATGGAAACCCATTGGGATAAGGGTACTCAGACCGAAAATGAGATGGATCGGTTCCTTCCAATAAAGAAGCGCTCTATCAGGGCCGAGGAAGAATCCCCATGATAGGATTAGCACCCCGAGCTAGAACCCTACCCTAATGTCCAAGCACCCATGAAAGCTGTACCACCCTTGTTGTAATAATAAAAATCATCTACTCCCTTTTACACCTGTACCAGGTTGTTTACCCTGTTTCTGTTTCAGATGGCTGAGGAAGGATGGACCCAGGGCGATTGCCAAGCTGCACCTGGATTTCCCAGCCTCTTAATCAACACCCTGGAGGACCTTGGCGTTACGGAGCGCCCAAGGTACTACAGCCGAGAGTACGAACACCATGGTACCCTCCGCTGCAGGGTGATCCTGGTCATCGCCAGGAGCAACCGCTACCCCGACATCCAGCCTTGGCGAGCGACCGCCACAGGGTTTAGACACCAGGACACCTATCCTTTGGCCATCAGAAAAGCACTCCGTTATTTGTGCCGGATTTTTGAAGAACACCTCGCCCCCACACCAGCGAAGTTCTTCCCGCCGGCCATCAGAACCCCAGTCTGGGAAGCACGCATGAGAAACCTAGAACGACGTCGCCACGAAGAAGGCCCCCTGTATCAAGTGGCTACTTACCTAGCCGCCCTGGACCAACTCTTTGATGAGCAAGCCAACCTTCTAGGGGAGCAGACCCATCGAGCCGAGCAAGCAGAGCTCGCGGTGAGGATACAGCAGATCCGAGCCGCCCATGCTGAGGCAAGAGCCGCAGCCGCGATCAGTAGCGAAGCAGTCGCCCAAGAAAGCCTCAGGCAGGCCCGAGACCGGCGTATGCAAGATTGGACCCAAAGTGGGACGCCAGTCCCGGCAATAGGGGAAGACCATGTTTTACTCGGGACGCCCATCATAGGATGGGGACCCCTTTTTGGAAACACACAAGCCCCACCTGGAAACCCTGAAAGCTCTGCTGCCGCCGTCGAAAGGAATGCTCAAGCACAACCCCTGACCGGTGGAAACCCAGAGGATGGCGAGCAAGGATCACTCGCGCTCTCCACCCCAGAAGAAGGCCTGCCCCGCGAGTAAAATGACCGGCGCCACCCTAGTAATGTGTCCCCAGCCACTTTTGTTGTGGTACCTGATCCCAGACGAGTAGTACGATACCTAGCCTTACCCTAAGCTGTAACCCCCTTGCAGTAATAAAATGGTTTGTGCTTGTCGTTTGTGATGTTGTTTGCTGGTTTGTTGTGTGCTGATTATTTATAGTACCGGCAGGAGGTAGATTCTGCCTTATATATATATGAATTAAATAACTTAAACATCACATAAACGTAACCCCAATCTACCCGATCAACAGGTAACCCCCCGGAACGTCGCGAGGGCCTCCCGTGGCCGGAACCCCGTAGCCGCTAGTGTCGGAGCACATCCCGTTGAACAAGATCTTCCCCAAGGAGAACAAGAAGTAAGCCAGAACCGAGGGGGAAGTCAAGAAGGAGAACAACTACCACCACCCCCACCCCTCGGAGACCTGGCGCAGATCATCCATAACCAGACCCTCATACTGGAGACTCTGGCGAATGCCCTCATTAACCGGCAGCCACGAGGGCAGAATATGAACGACAAGCTGACGGCCTTTCTAAGGACCAAGCCACCTACCTTCGCCGGATCCTGCAACCCGTTGGATGCTGACGACTGGTTGCGAGTAATTCAGAGGAAGCTCGAACCATTCGAATGCCAGGACCGGGATAAAGTCCTTCTGGCAGCCCACCAGCTCACCGGAACAGCGTTATCCTGGTGGGAAAACTATTGTGCCACAGCCGAAGATGCCTCTACCATCACCTGGGGAGAATTTGTAAGGGAGTTCCGTCGCTACCACATCCCTTCGGCCACCATGAAGCGCAAGGCGGATGAGTTCCGCGCGCTACAACAAGGAAGCATGACGGTGGAAGAGTACACCCACCGGTTCATAGAATTGGCCCGGTACGCGCCGGAAGAAGTGAACGACGACGATAAGAAGCAAGACATGTTCAAGAAGGGGTTAAGCCCAGAACTCCGGACCTTGCTTACCCCACAAATCTATCCGGACTTCAACACCCTGATGAACAAAGCTATCCTCACGGAAAGGGCCAAAGCCGAAGAGCGGAAGGACAACAAGCGGAAATTCCTGGAGAGCAAGGCCCGCCAGCAGGACCGCTTCCAAAAGCCGAGGAACTCCAACTACACAGCCCCAAGATCTCAGGCCCCGATGCAGTATAGGACTCAGTCGCAAGTGACAGGACCACAGGCCCCGCCCAGGAGCCAGAATACCACGAGGGCCCCGCAGAGCAATACAAGCCAGGTCACCCCTGACAACAACAATGTTAGGGCCTGCTTCAACTGCCGTGAGATAGGGCATTATATTGCCAATTGCCCTTATGCCAAGAACAAGCCGGCCACATCAGCCTTCTCCAACTCGGTGAATGGACCCAGACCAGCCCTGACCGGTGCCAACCGAGTGCCTGTCCGCAACAACGACAACAGCCAGCAGACAAAGCAGCCCCAGCAATCCTTTGGACGAGCCCGCGTCAATCACATCGATGCGCAGGAGGCTCAAGAAGCTCAGGGCGTAGTGCTCGGTGAGTACCTAGTCAACTCAGCTCTGGCAACAGTACTATTTGATTCTGGAGCATCGCACTCATTCATATCCTCGAGTTTTGTGGAAAAACACAAAATACCTACAGTGCTACTAGCTACACCCCTAATAACCCGGACGCCTGGTGGCGACATCAATTGTCAATTAGGTTGTCCACGGGTAAGGATCAATTTAAGTGGGGTAGAATTTCTAGCAGACTTGGTAGTACTTAAGTCTGGGGGAATAGACGTGATTCTTGGAATGGACTGGTTAAGCCGACACAATGGTCTCATAGGCTGTACTGACAAAGTGGTACACCTAACAAACCCCGAAGGAATACAAGTGATCTGTCATACCCGGGATAGTAAGTTTGACCCAATGGTGTTTAGCATGGAAGCCAAGCCCTTAGAAGGAGTCCCGGTAGTAAACGAATACCCAGATGTTTTTCCCGAGGAACTTCCCGGTATGCCACCAGACAGGGATATAGAATTCGTCATCGACCTTATTCCTGGAACCTCCCCCATAGCTAAGAGACCCTATAGGATGGCAGCCTCTGAGTTAACAGAATTAAAGAAGCAACTAGAAGAACTGCAATGAATTGGCTTCATTAGACCAAGCTCATCGCCATGGGGAGCCCAAGTCCTATTTGTCAAGAAGAAAGATGGGAGTATGAGGTTGTGTGTAGATTACCGGGCACTTAACGAGGTCACCATTAAGAACAAGTACCCCCTCCCCAGGATTGATGACCTGTTCGATCAGCTAAAAGGAGCCAAGTACTTTTCCAAGATCGATCTAAGGTCAGGATATTTTCAGCTCAAGATTAGAGAAAGTGACATCCCTAAGACAGCTTTTGTCACCCGCTACGGGCAGTTCGAGTTCACCGTAATGTCCTTCGGACTAACCAATGCCCCTGCCTATTTTATGAACCTCATGAACAAAGTATTTATGGACGAGCTGGATAATTTTGTCGTAGTCTTTATCGACGACATACTTATCTACTCCAAGAATATGCAGGAACATGAGCAACACCTGCGGGTAGTATTGGAAAAGCTGAGGACACATAGGCTCTGTGCTAAGTTCAGCAAGTGCGAATTCTGGCTGGAAAGAGTAGCTTTCCTTGGTCACATCCTGACCGCGGAAGGCGTAGCCGTGGACCCAGAGAAGGTCAAAACAGTCTCCAACTGGCAGCGACCAACTAACGTTAGTGAAATCAGGAGCTTCCTTGGGTTAGCCGGGTACTATCGGAGATTTATTGAGGGATTCTCCAAGATAGCCCGACCCATGACGGAACTTCTCAAGAAGGAGAAGAAGTTCGCCTGGACGGAACCTTGTGAAAGAAGTTTCCAAGAGTTGAAACAAAGGTTGACAACCGCTCCAGTACTGACTCTACCGGACATTCATCGGGATTTCGTCATTTATTGTGACGCATCTCGACAAGGGTTGGGGTGTGTTCTGATGCAAGACGGAAAAGTCGTTGCATATGCTTCCCGCCAACTCCGGACCCATGAGCAGAACTACCCGACCCACGACTTGGAGCTTGCAGCCGTAGTGCATGCCCTTAAGATTTGGAGACATTATTTGATTGGAAATAAGTGTGAAATTTACACCGACCATAAGAGTTTGAAATATATCTTCACCCAACCGGATCTGAACCTAAGGCAGAGGAGATGGCTGGAGTTGGTTAAGGACTACAATTTAGAAATCCATTACCACCCCGGAAAGGCAAATGTGGTAGCCGACGCCTTAAGCCGGAAATCCTATGGACCCAAGGATGACAATCTACGCGAGGAGATGGCACGATTAAATGTGCACATTGTTCCTCGAGGTTCCAGCCATGTGCTAAGTGTCCAATTGACATTAGAGGATAAGATTAGAGAAGCCCAAAGCTCGGATCAGGAGTTAATGAAGGTCCGTAAGCAAACTGGAGAAAACAAAGCGCCGGGCTTCCGAGTAGACGATAAGGGAACATTATGGTACGAGGATAGAATTTGTGTACCCCAGAATGGAGATTTCCGGCAATTGATCATGGACGAAGCCCATAACTCGGCCTACTCCATCCACCCAGGGTCCACCAAAATGTATATGGACATAAGGCAAAAATACTGGTGGAGTGGGATGAAAGCGGATATTGCACGATTTGTGGCACATTGTGATACCTGCCAAAGGATCAAGGCCGAACACCAAAAGCCGGCAGGATTATTGCAACCCTTGCCTATCCCGGTCTGGAAATGGGATGAAATAGGAATGGACTTTGTAGTGGGTCTACCTAAAACACAGAAGGGACACGATTCCATATGGGTAATAGTGGATCGACTCACTAAATCGGCTCATTTTATACCTGTACGAACCACTTATGGTGGAGAGAAGCTGGCAAAACTTTATGTAGAAAACATAGTAAAATTACACGGAGTGCCTAGCAGAATTGTCTCAGATAGAGGAACCCAATTTACCTCGAGGTTTTGGAAAAGCCTGCATAAAGCCATGGGCACTAAGTTAGATTTTAGCTCCGCATACCACCCACAGACGGATGGTCAAACCGAAAGGGTGAATCAGATCATGGAAGATATGCTGAGAGCATGTGTCCTGACCTATGGGAATGATTGGGAACAGAGTCTACCTTATGCAGAATTCTCGTATAACAATGGTTACCAAGCCAGCTTGGGCATGTCGCCATTCGAAGCCCTCTATGGAAGAAAGTGCAAAACTCCTTTGATGTGGTCGGAAGTTGGAGAACGCGCACTAGTAGGGCCCGCACTTATAAAAGAAGCAGAAGAAAAAGTAGCGGAGATCCGCGAAAAGCTGAAAGCGGCTCAATCTCGACAAAAGAGCTACGCAGACAAGAAAAGGCGAGAACTAAATTTCAACCTGGGAGAATTTGCCTACCTCAAAGTCTCACCCATTCGAGGGACACGAAGGTTCCAGGTACAGGGAAAATTAGCCCCTCGATATATTGGACCATATCGAGTTCTGAAGAGAGTCGGAGCAGTAGCGTACCGACTGGAGTTACCAGAAGAAATGTCGGATATACACCCAGTATTTCATGTCTCGCAATTAAGGAGATGTTTAAGAGTACCCGAGGGAGAACATGTGCCTGCGGAAACAATCGATCTACAGCCGGATCTGCGATACCAGGAAGTACCGGTCAAAATTCTGGACACTGTCACTAGGAGGACAAGAAACTCCGAAGTACGGATATGCAGAGTTCAATGGAGCAGACACGGAGTAGAAGAAGCAACCTGGGAACGCGAGGAAGCGCTAAAGAAGGAGTTTCCCCATCTATTCAAGGATCAGCCGAATCTCGGGGACGAGATTCATTTAAGTGGGGTAGGTTTGTGACGTCCCGAAAATTTCAAATTTAAAACTACGCGTTAGAGTATCCTGGCCGAAAATGTATTCGTCGTAAAACCCTGACTCTCTCCGTTTCGCCGTTACGCTGACGGCCGACGCGAGCCTGACCGACGCACTGCTCACACGCTAGAGTAATTCGTAAGAACGGTTCAACGTCGAAACCCTAAAACCTAATCGGAACGCTATCCCGTTCCGCTTCGCTCAATGGCCTGTAACTCACGCGCGACCGCCCGCCGCGATTAGCGCCGGCGCGACTCCTTTTTCTTTTCCTTCTCTCCTCGCGCGAATCCCGCGCGCGTGGCCGACCGGCCGCGGTCACCGCCGCGACCGGCACCGGCGCCTCTCCCTCCCTCTTTTTCTTTCTCTCCCTATTTCTTTTCCCCTCTTTCCTTTTCTTTTTCACCCTTTCTTTTTCTTTCTTTTTCCTTTCTTCCCTCTCTCTTCCTTCTCCTTTCCTCCTTCCTGCTCCCCCCCCTTTTCCTCTGCTCCCGCGTACTGAGCACTGAACGCCGGCTCTGCCCCGGCCACTCCACGACGCGCGCGCCCGCGCCGCGCGTGGCCGTGCGTCGCGCCGCGCCGCCCGTCGCCACGCCCCCGCCTCGGGCCCGCACCACGCCGCGCCATCCGTGCACGCGCACGCTCTTTCCTACGCGTGGCCGCGCCGCCCGCCGCTGGCGCCCCGTTTTCACCGCCGCCCGTCTCCCTGTGCATGCCCACACGCGGTACTGCTGCCCGCGCCGCTCGTCGACCGGACGGCCGCGACGTCGCGCCGCCCGGTGCTGGTACTCGGCCGCCGCCCCACGTGCGCACGCCGCGACGCGCGCTGCCGCGGCCCGTTCCCCTGTGCGCGCTCGCTGTGCCCCTGCCGCTGACGCCCCGCTCGCGCCGCACTGTGCCTGCGCGCGTGCCGAGCCGTCGCGTCACCCCGGCCTCGCTGCCTGCGCCACCGCTCCACCACACGGGCACCATTAAGGTGCTCCGCATCGCCCGCCTGCCCCTCCTCACCGGCCACCACCGCCACCCGCCTTGGCCGCCTATAAAAGGGGCCGGAGAGCACCCCGGCACCCCCACCACCTGCCACGCCGTCTAGCCGCGCCTCCCCCGAAGCTCCAGCGCCGCCCCACCGCGCTCTGCAACCGCCGCCGCCTGCACCCGTCGCCCCGCTCCCACGCTCCACCCGGGCCCGAGGTGAGGCCGAGGATCGAACCCCCCTCTCCCCCTCCCTCTTTTCCCCCTTGCCCCGAACCGCCCCGGGCCCCGGCCGGCCGGAACTGACCGCCGCCGGCGCGCCCTTTTTCCCTCCTCTCTGTTCTGTGCGGGAGAGGAGGAAGAAGGGGCGCTTTTGCCCAAAAGCCCCCCTCCTCCCTGTATTCCCAAAAGAACTCCCCCTCCTCTCTTAATTACTCCCTTTTGCTAAAGAGACCCTATTCTTTCCAACATTTCAAACCAAGCCACTCCATTACGTAAACCTAATTATACTCGACACCCTTTAGCAATGCCCTGATTAATTCCAGGATTCGCAAATAAGCCCCTGCCCTCTTTAGATAATTACGAACGAGTCACTGGACCCCGTTTAAGCCCTAGAACCCTCTTTAGCGCGTCATTTTATGTGCGAAACGACCCCCGATCGACCCGAAACTTTACCACTCCATTTCTAGAGTAGTTCTGGCCATGCCATCAAGAAACCACCCGAAAATATTAACCCTACCTCCGTAACTAAATTATTTCCGATTCAAGCCCCACAACGAAAGTTTTTAGTTCTTGCGCTTGATTGTGTGTCTGTTTGTTTGTGTCGTAGGACACGGAGTGAACGAGAAAGGTCTTGACTATGATCAAGCAAACGAGGACCAGTTCCGCGACCCCGAGCCCGAGGGACAGTGCTACGATCAGGACCTCCCGCAAGGGTTTGACGATGGCAAGTTCAATTCCGCCCTTTGATGCATGTTTCTGTCCTAGTTTTTATAAACACAACCCAGTGGCCTGTTTTATAAAATTGCATGGTTTTGCGTGTTGAAAACATGGTAGGATAGCCACCCTTACTTGAGACAACCATACTTTGACCACCTGATTTTATAAAGAAAATGTGTGTGTGGGGAAGGGATAAAATGTGGTTTGAAAAGTGAGTTAGACGGGATGGATGGCATTTCTGTGTGAATTGCTGTTGGTGTGCTCGTACCTGTGTGGTTGAGCGAGGAAGGGAGATATCCATCTTGTCACCCCTAAGGACCGAGTTGATGTGACATCTCACCTAGCTTCTTGTCGTGCGAACCACTTGACCGTTGTATGGGCAACGGCTTAGCATAAATCCCACTAGTTGGCCTGATAGCCATCAGGAGAGCTGGGAGCAACGGGTGATCAAGGAGACGGGATAAGCTCTGTGTGACTTATGCCCCGGTTAAACCTCGATGACAGGTCGAATGACCCCTTGATAAATCCCGTGGTGGCTAGTCAGGTCTAGCTAAGGTGGGTAAGGGCTTCGATGGGATCTGCACCGGCACTAAGGTGTTCGTGCTGTGGTACCCCACCTGTGGGTAAAGTTGCACACCTCTGCAGAGTTGAAAATCTATTCGAATAGCCGTGCCCACGGTACTGGGCAAGTTACGGGGTGGTCACATAACTAGTGTTTCTCTCTGGGAATGGTTGAGCTGGTGTGAGTGGTTTGGAAAGTGTCCGGCAGTTGTGCCGTGTGCTACGGCGGACGGGGAGTCCGGTAGCAGTTTAAAACTTGGATCCTGCGTGGATCAACCTTGTATGCTCTTTGGTACTTGAAAGCTTGTTTTGAAAATGTTTTAAACGAACCATTGCATGCAACCGAGATTTCCACAAACAAACCTTAACCGTACCCTTGGATTACCCCTTTGCATTAATTTCTGTTATACTCCCTTCCGGGGGTGTGATTGGACTTGCTGAATACGTTTGTACTCACCCCTTTCTTACTTTTACAGTGGAAGACCCAGACTACGTCCCCGAAGACAACGAGTAGGGTTTCGTCCTGCACCCAGTCTTGCCTGTGGTTGAGGCCACCGTTGGATTCTGCATGGCGCAAGACTCTGATGATCCTTTGTTCGTAGCTAGTGTAGTTGTGTGGGTTCTGGTTGTAATCCTCGCGATAGTGGCGCTTCACTGCCCATTACCGCGTAGAGTAGTACGGTGAGGTACCATCTGATGTAATAAAAGTGTTATCAGCCTCCTGGGACTGATAAAGCAACACTTTTAAGTCTCCCCTGATGGGGGGGACGCTTCAGCCCACCAGCCGTCCCGGGAGCCTCCCGGCTCCTCGTGTTACCTGTCGTTATTCGCCGGTGGGTTTCGATCGACAACACATTCTGACACGCCCAGTGGGACAATCTTCATTGACTTCATCATCATCAACACCATCTTCATCGACTTTATCATCATCAACACCATCTTCATCGACTTCATCATCATCAACACCATCTTCATCGACTTCGTCACCATCAACATCATCTGCATCGGCTTCCTCGACACCGTCGACTCCGTCAATCACAGACGGCGGGATGGCGAGAGATGATCCGATCACCTACGAGGAGCTCTCTGTCGAGCATAAGCAGAGATATGATGAAATCAAGGCTCAATTTGAGGCCGATCTCATCGGCTCTTTCGAAAGGACCCGTAGCCACGGTGTCAGGTGGAGAGGGTTTTCACCTGAGGGTGCTCTTGACGGAGTAGATCTGTCTACCCCATCTGAAGACTGTACCAGAGCTTTGCGGCAAGAGGTGAATTATGCGGTGGCTCATTCGTTGTATTGGCATTCTGAAAGTTTGGTTAACGCCTTCGAGCGTGTAGCTTTGCGAGTGGTCCAAGAAATTATGAAGCATCAACATTCTCCGACTGGGCCTGCTCTGGGGAGCCATAAGGGAGAATTGTCGTTCCAGACCAGACCTCCATTGCCTTATGCACTTGCAGCTGCAGAATCCCATGGTGCTCCAGCTTACGTAGTTTACAAGGTGGGTGGTGATCCCATGGATTACCAGTTCTTCAGCGAGCCACCCAAGGAGATCCCGCATGGTTATGTGTGTGCGTACATACCGGACAGCAGCAACCCGGTACATTCTGTACAGAAACCGATTGGAGGGGTTTCTGGAGCTGACGCGGACAAACAAGCGTGGCTAGCGACTTATGCTACCGGGCCGAGTCATGACAGTATGCACTCGGCCCCTGGATCGCAAACAGCGAAGCAAATCAGCACCATCCTGAGGGATCAGTTTGGCATATTACCAAAGAGGAGAGCGATCGGCTATACTAAGCCGTATCCAGGTGATTATGATCTAATCCCATTACCACCCAAGTATCGGCTCCCCGAGTTTACCAAATTCAGTGGGGCAGAAGGTTCTAGTTCTATCAAGCACGTGAGCCGATATTTGGCACAGTTGGGTATGATTTCTGTATCGGATCCATTGCGAGTAAGGTTTTTCTCGCAATCGCTCACAGGACCGGCCTTCGAATGGTATACGTCATTAGGTCCTGACTCTATCCGTACATGGAAGCAGCTGGAAGAACAATTTCATATTCAGTATCATTCAGAAGCTGCAGAAGCAAGGATTGCCGACCTGGCACAGATGCGACAGAAGCGTGGAGAAACTGTGGCAGAGTTTATTCAATGCTTCAGGGAGATGAAGAACAGGTGTTATTCAACACGGATTTCAGAAAAGGAAGCTGTGGAATTGGCGTCACTAGGGTTATTGAAGCCGATTAGAGATCTGGCTTTTCAATTGGAATTCACTTCTTTGGCGCATCTCGTTCAGAAGATGACGACGCACGAGCAGCGTCACCCTGAGCTGTACCAAGAAAAGTTTAAGTGCCAAGTAGCGCTAGCTGATACTGAAGAAGCCGATGACTCCGGGGAAGAAGTGGAAGTATCGGTTGCGGAATGGGCTCGTGGTGCAAATCCTGTACCTTGTAAGTGGGTGAAGCAAACTGGTCCTGCAAAGGGGTTTGACTTTGATGTGAGTAAGGTCGAACAAATTTTTGACTTGTTACTGAAGGAAAAGCAGTTGAAGTTTCCAGAAGGACATAAACTTCCCACAGCACAGGAGTTAAAAGGAAGATCGTATTGTAAATGGCATGATTCCTTTACTCACGGCACGAGTGATTGCAAGGAGCTCCGTCGGCAAATCCAGGCGGCTATTGAACAGGGCTGATTGATCCTGGGCCAGACCGCCATGAAGGTAGACACTCAGCCTTTTCCTGGTGTAAATATGGTGGAACATCATGACCGGTCTGCAAGGCGACAGCTGGACTTCGCACTTGGCATCAACATGGCGGGGATGGCATCACGCCGCCAGGGCAAGAACGGAGAGGCTAATCCTAGCGATCGGCCCCAAAAGGAGAAGGAGGAGTACGTTACAGAAAGACAAGTAAGGTACGTAAAGAATCAACGGCCGACCTCTTCTGATCTTCTCAGGAAGTACGAGTACCAGTACCAGCAGCGCCTCCAGCGGGAATCTGAGGAAGAGGAGTATGAGCGACGCACCGGAAAGCGCTTGAGGAAGCACGAAGATGCCCGCGATCATTGGCACTGCCCATTCTTCAGGTACTGTTGGGATTCAGGTATGAGCCGGCTGCCTACTATCAGGGATTGCCCGGAGTGTGGACCAATGAAGCTAGAAGCAAGGGATTCAGTTTTCCAGCGGCTAGGACCTGCTCCAACCCGGCATGTGCGGGTTTGGTCACCAAGAAGCGAAGATGAAGAAGAAGATAGGTATCATCGTCCACGTTGGTGCCCCGATGGACTTACTCGTTCCCAGAAGCGCAGGGTTCAGTGGCTGCGTAGCTTGGAGGAGGCTGAGGCCAGATACATCGAGACATTGAAGAAAGTGCGGCCGGATCTGGCAGAACAAGTTCATTATGTGCAGGAGAAGGAGTCGCGCGCTTCAAGGAGAGAATGGCGGCCCAAGTCGACAAAAGCCGATAAGAAGGTATCGGCTGGTACACACATGGTTTTTGTACTTCCTGCAGAATTCCATGCTCAGACCTACGCAGAGCCATCAGTAGCCCAGCTTGATTTGGGACCACGGCCGGTAATATTCGAGAAGCCGCAAGCCAAGAATTACAAGCACTTGAAGGCATTGTATCTTAAAGGGTATATTAATGGTCAGCCCGTTAATAAAATGCTGGTAGATACGGGAGCGGCAGTCAACATTATGCCATACTCAGTTCTGCGCCGTTTGGGGCGGTCCACCGGAGACCTGATCAAGACTAATGTCACGCTAAGTGACTTTAACGGGCAGACTTCGGAAGCTCAGGGGGTCCTCAGTGTAGATCTCACCATTGGAAACAAGACCATCCCGACTTCATTCTTCATTGTCAACAGCAAAAGTACCTACAATATCTTACTTGGCAGGGACTGGATTCACACCAACTGTTGCATCCCCTCTACAATGCATCAATGTTTGATCTAGTGGGATGGGGACGAAGTGGAAGTAGTTCAGGCAGACGATTCAATTGAGATTTCGCATGCCGCTATGAGCATATGGGATGCGGAGGATCAAGAGCCGATTTCAGGGATGAGCTTAGAAGGGTGTGATCGCATCGAGGCTACAAAAATGGAGTAAGGCTGGTCTTATCCACTGGCCTTACAGAATAGAAAAGTTGCGTGAGGAAAGTCATTACGATGTACTTATTGAGGCCGATTCGCGCATTCGGCCCCCAAAAATTGAATTTTTGATGACAGGTGTTTTACATAGTTGTTATGGGATGGCCAGCGCTGATAGCCGGCCTTATTCTTTTCATAAAAACTTGGAAAGTAATGAAATATGTGGATCGGCCGATACTAACGATCGGCCGGAATTCGTTTTGCTATTTTCCTTTCCCGTCTGCAGCATTGATCTAATGGAGGACGGGAAGTTAGGGTACGGTTTCACATCGGCTGACGAACTTGAAGAAATAGATATTGGTCCTGGGGATAAGCCGCGGCCAACGTTCATTAGTAAGAAATTGCATCCGTCTTTGCGAGAGCCGATGATAACTCTACTAAAGGAATATGCCGATTACTTTGCCTAGGATTATACGGAGATGCCTGGGCTTGATAGGAGCATAGTGGAGCATCGGCTCCCGCTCAAAAGTGGATTTCGACCGTTCCAACAGCGGATACGTCAGATGAAAGCCGATGTCTTGGTCGAAGTGAAGAAGGAAATAGAGAAAATGTTAGAAGCCAGATTTATCAGGGCTTGCAGATATGCCGAGTGGATTTCAAGTGTTGTACCCGTACAGAAGAAAGATGGCCGGTGGCGGGTTTGCGTGGATTTCAGAGATCTCAATAAGGCCACTCCGAAGGATGAATATCCAATGCCTGTTGCAGAAATATTAATCAATGCGGCTGCCGGTCACAAGATTTTGAGTTTCATGGATGGTAATGCTGGGTACAATCAGATTTTCATGGCCCCTGAAGACATACACAAAACTGCATTCAGAGTACCCGGAGCGGTGGGTCTGTTTGAGTACGTGGTTATGACCTTCGGTTTGAAAAATGCTGGTGCGACATACCAGCGTGCCATGAACCACATCTTCCATGATTTGATCAGCAATCTGGTGGAAATCTACATCGATGACATCGTAGTAAAGTCAGCATCGGTCGAAGGGCACCTGGATGATCTACGGCAGGTTTTAGAACGAACTAAAAAGTTCGGGCTGAGGATGAACCCAAAAAAATGCACCTTTGGTGTGACAGCCGGGCAGTTTTTGGGTTTCCTGGTTCATGAAAGAGGAATAGAGATTGGCCTAAAAAGCCAGGAAGCCGTGCGTACTATGGTGCCACCCACTACCAAGAAGGAGCTCCAGCAACTTATTGGTAAGATTAACTTCGTCAGGAGGTTTATTTCTAACCTATCTGGGCGGATTGAACCCTTTATGGAGTTGGTGAAAATCAAAACCAATGAAGAGTTCCGCTGGGGGGCAGAACACCAACGGGCATTCGAAGAAATCAAAGAATATTTGTCGAGACCACCTGTGTTGGTGCCACCACAACAAGATAGACCATTTTACATATATTTATCGGTTGGCGACACTTCTATTGCTTCAGTGGTGGTGCAATTATATGATGGCAAAGAGGGTAGTTTTTTATCTCAGCAGAAGATTGTTGGATGCAGAAACAAGGTACCCCGATATGGAAAAACTTTGTCTGTGTTTATTTTTTACATGCACCAAGCTTCACCATATCCTGCTATCGGCTGAGATAATCATCATTTGCAAATCGGATGTCATAAAACATATGCTATCGGCTCCTGTATTGAAAGGCCGATTAGGGAAATGGATGTTCGCATTATCAGAATTTGATATCCGATATCAACCTGCAAAAGCAATTAAAGGGTAGGCATTAGCGGATCTCATCACTGAGAGGGTTAATACCAATATAGCAGCACTTTCCGTACGAGCCTGGGCTATGTACTTCGACGGATCAGTTTGCGGAGACGGATGCGGTATTGGTGTCTTACTGGTATCGCCTCGGGGGGCAACGTATTCTTTCTCGATCAGATTACCTGTTGCCTGTACCAACAATCTTGCGGAATATGAGGCGGTACGTAAAGGCATGGAATTGCTTCTAGAAGCTAGAGCCGAAGTAGTGGAAGTTTTCGGGGATTCAAAATTGGTAATCTCCCAACTTACAGAAGAATACAGGTGCGAAAGCGAGCTGCTGTTCCCAATGTGGGTCCAATGCCAGGAGCTAATAGCCCAGTTCAGGTACATTAAATTTTATTGGATACCAAGGGCTCGGAATGCCGAAGCCAATGATCTAGCGCAGCTGGCTTCAGGGTATAAAGCCGAAGGGTCAACTCATCAGGCGTATTTCCTGGACCAGGGAGATTGGAGAGCCGATATCTTCAATTACTTGAAGGATTCGGCTCGGGGGGCACCCAAGAGGATATGATACAAAGCCATGAAATATGTCCTTATAGGGTATGATATGTTTTATAGGACCTTAGAAGGGTTACTGCTTAAGTGTTTGGGGCCGGTTGAATCCAATCGGCTCCTGCATGAAGTTCATGAAGGAACGTGTGGGACTCATCAATCGGCCCACAAGATGAAGTGGCTAATTAGACGATCAGGGTACTACTGGCCCACCATGCTTGAAGATTGTTTTAAGTATTATAAAGGGTGTCAAGCATGTCAGAGGTTCGGAAAGATCCAGATGGTGCCAGCGTCCGTGATGAACCCCATCATTAAACCATGGCCGTTCAGAGGCTGGGGTATGGACATGATCGGCAAAATTAATCCTCCATCTAGCAAGGGTCATCAGTTCATTCTAGCTATCACAGATTATTTCACCAAATGGGTGGAAGCGGTCCCGATGAAGTCGGTGGCATCTAAGGATGTTATTCAGTTCGTCAAGGAACACGTCATTCACAGATTCGGGATTCCACAGACTATTACAACAGATGGTGGCTCGGTTTTTATTTCAGAAGAATTCAAGAAGTTTGTTGCTGATATGGGAATCAAGCTGATTAGATCGTCTCCATATTATGCTCAGGCAAATGGGCAGGCCGAAGTGTCCAATCAGAGCCTTATCAAATTGATCAAAAGGAAGATTGACGAATACCCCAGACGCTGACACGAGGTTTTGTCAGAAGCACTCTGGGCATACCGTATATCATGTCACGGGGCGACAAAAACTTCTCCCTACCATTTGGTCTACGGGCAGGAAGCCGTGTTACCGTGGGCAGTTACAGCCGGGTCCAGGCGCGTAGAATTCCAGAATGACTTATCTGCTGAAGAATATGCTACTCTGATGAGTGATAATGTGGAAGATCTCATGGAACTCAGGCTATGGTCACTAGAGAAGATTAAGGAAAATAAGGCTAAAGTAGCCCGTGCATATAATAAAAAGGTTAAGCTGAAGGAATTTCAAGTAGGAGACTTGGTTTCGGAAGCAATATTACCACTGGGAACTAAGGACGCGGCATACGGCAAGTGGTCCCCAAACTGGCACGGGCTATACAGGGTTGACCAGGTCCTGCCCGGGAACTCGTACATGCTTGAAGAATTGGACGGCGTCAAGTTTCCAGTAGCAGTCAACGGCCAACACCTTAAGAAATACTTCCCAAGTATGTGGGCTAACGAACAATAAAGCCGATGGCACCCATCAGGCAACAAGCCAACAAGTTGATGACGCTTGGCTTCGGCAAGACAGGAAACGGAAGAAGGGCCAATGAGCGTGATCGGCTTGCACGATAACAAAAGGGATTAGAACAGCCGATGTAATGTCATCGACTTTAGAAGTTTGCTTGTGGCAATCAAACATCACAAGTTATCAAATATCCGATGTATCACCATCGACTTTAGGTTCGCTGCATAAAAAACACAAAGTTTATCTTGGACAGGTTTGCTGAAGGAAAACGTCGATGGCAGCAATAGCGTCAAGGCGGATGCGGTCAACTTCAGCAAGTACTGCTTCATCTTCTTCGTCCGCCCCCGGCATCACCTGTTTGCTCAAGCTGCTCAGCTCGGCCAAGTTCGTCCTCAGCTCGGCGGTCAAAACTACTGCCTCCTGCTTGGAACCCGCGATAAGATCCTTCTCCTCTTGGATGCGCTGCTTGGTGGCCTGGACTTTAGCTTCAAGGTCTTCCAGTTCTTTCTCCAGGAGGTGAAGCCATCGGGCAGAAGCAGATGTGTCAACTTTAGCGTCGAGTGCGGCCTTCTTCTTGTTGATCGACTGGCACATCTCAGCAATGATGGTCCTCAGGAGCGATTGGGAACGCCGAGTCTCGATCCTGCGGCGAACCTCTGCCACTTTCGCTCGGAAAGAAGAAAGATACCCGGCCGGCAAGAGCTTGGCTTGAAGGCTCACAGGGAGCTGGGAGTTGACCTCATCAAGGATCTGCTTGACTGCACTGGAATCCTGAATCAGGGCAGAGATCGGACCCGATAGAAGATCTTTCACGCGGAGGAGTTGATCGGCAGTGCTGGTCAGGCCCAAGGGAGAGTCGTCGGCTTCCAATATGGTTGACCCGATCGAGGCAGGGTCGAACGCAAGGAGCTCTGAAAGATCCAGGTTCTGGAGGAAAAGAGGGTGAGCAAAGCATTGCGGGAGAAGACCAAAGTAATTACAAAGAAAAAGGCATACCTGTCCCGAAAGGGAGGTGGCAATAGCCGACGAAGGAACGATCGGCTCCTGGGGGTGCATCCCTTCCAAGAGATGAACAGTGGCGGCAGAGGCCATATGAGCCACACCCCCAGAAGAAGAAGCGACAGCTGACGAGATAGCGGTCGGCCCTGCGAGAGCAACAGCCGATGAGATAGCGGTCGGCTCTGCTGGATGTACCTCTCGTGCAGGGGGATCGGCAGTAGCTGAGGCGGTAGAGGGTCCTTCCAGACAGGGGCCAACAAGGGACATAGTCATGACCGACACCTGTAGGCCTGGCGAAGTAGCTGGGATGTCAGCCGATGCAGAAGGATCCTCCAGAATTGCCGCACCAGGATCGCGGAGAGTGATCAGAGCCCTAATGGGCGCATCCACGTCCTCTGGCACCTCCGAAGACGAGCCCTTCTGGCATGGGGGCTCCTCCCCGCTGGAGACCTCTACAACGGCAGGCTACAGGAGAAGAGAGTATAATTAAAGAAGAAATGAATAGAAGTCTGATTGCAAAGCAGGAGGAGGGGCCGAACCTGGTTGGCGACCGGAGATGCCGGATTAGGGGAAGACGGCGTAGTTTCCCTCCGGACCTTTCTGACAAGAACCTTCCTCGTCTTAGCGCGAGCCCGGGGGGCGACAGCTTCAGAGAGTCGTTTTCGTTTAGGGGTCAACTTAACGGTGCTCGGCTAGATCTGCATCACGCTTTTTGAAGGAGGAGGTGCATTCTTGCCGAAGAGGACCACAGGAGCAACTGGCAGGAAACAAAAGGGC
Source organism: Panicum hallii (assembly GCF_002211085.1). Taxonomy (NCBI): domain Eukaryota; kingdom Viridiplantae; phylum Streptophyta; class Magnoliopsida; order Poales; family Poaceae; genus Panicum; species Panicum hallii. The sequence continues at coordinate 19,122,197 of NC_038043.1, forward strand.
GTTCCATCATCGTTCATCGGCTCTGGGCCATCTTCTTGCTGAACAGACAAAAATGGAGTCAGGAGGAGTCTAGCAAAAGTTAAAAGAAGAAACGTTAATCAAAAAGCGGTACCTCTCCGGCGGGAATGTCATACTCGGGATGGATTTTCTGTAGCATCGGACCCAAAGCTCTTCGGAAAACGTGAGTTTTCCACATCGACCACCATCCCTCAAAGTCGACAGCCGAAGAAGTGAAGGTAAGATTGGCAGGGACAAATAAGGGAAGGTCTGTAAACAGACTGTAGCACCTTTGGGTGGTCAAAGCATCAGGGAGGTCCACCCTGTTTGATGTCAAGAAGTGGAGAAGAAAATGGGGAGGCACCTGCCCCAGACCAAGCTGCCAGGCTGCTACGACCGGCTGATAGAATTCGTAACCGGGCTTGAGGATCCGATTAGAGGTACTCATGCCAACTGGGAGAAGGCAGGGCCGAACCATAATGGAGTAAAGGCGCCTAGTGTCGGCGTCATGGGCAATATCGGCCAATCAGAAGGTAGCCGGGTTCTCGAAAAGTTCAGAATCGGCATAAGGAAGAAAGTTTGGGTTATCAAGGCCTTTATAGAAAATCCTGAGCCAGCTGGAAGCATCTGGAGGATTCAATTTCCCACCAGGGAGACTGTACAAAGCCTGCCCGAAACTAGTGCACCTAATCTATCTCCCACTCAGATCAGGGAAGGAATTGCCGACCAAGGAAGGGAAATTGGGGTCAGAACTTTGGAAATAAAGATGGGCCCACAATTGGATGAACCACCATGGACCACCAGTTCTGACTTTCTTCTGAGAAAGAAGGCTAGAGGTCATCAAGTGGAGATATCTGTAAAGTTCCCCAAGAAATAGTTTACCAAGGCCAATAGGTTGACCCCTGGCCAGCTCATATGCCAAGGAGAGGTAATTCTTGGTCAGGGCAAGGGAAGGGCCACAGAAGAGGAAATGTTCAAGCCATAGGTTTAGAAAGGCTGTGTGCTCCTTCTCCGATACAAGACCCTTACTTTTCTGGTGTTGGTTCATGTATGTGCTCCAGTTGGTACATTCAGTTTTGGAAGACAGTTTGAAAGGGACTACACGGAGGCTGTAAGCGGAGGGGCAGGCTGATGATATGTCCAAGCCGGTGATCATCACAACATCCAGCAGTGTTGGTGCCAACAGGCTGTGCCCGAAAAGAAAACAATTCAAGGCGTCAGACCAGAAATAGCCGATGGTCTTCAGAAGGTTCTCATCTTTTTCAAGGGGGGAGAGGGACAGAGACAGAGCATCGGCTATTCCGATGGATTCCCATAAGGGCTGGTAGGTGTCCACTACTCTGTTGTACCAAACTGTCCAACCTTCAGGAGGATTTGGCCAAGCGCGGAGACTATCCGACCAAGATTCTAGGTCTATATCCTGACTTACGAAGGGTATTCGATTGGCCTTAGACGAGATCAGATCTATGGGTTTCTCGTAGGAATGAGGCCCGAGGCAGAAAGAATTGGGGGAAGAAGGGTGCGGCAAGAAGATATCGGAAGCCTGAAAAACCCCAAGAAAACAAGATTGCCGAGGAAAAAGTCACTGAACCGCGCAGTAAAATGTATGGATGCCGCGTTAAATTAATGGGGGTCGGAGTTTACCTTCAGACCGAAGACGGCGGCGGCGGTACGCGAAGATTCTGCCATCGGGAATCCTGAATCGAGACCTTGGAGAGTGGATCTGGGTTTGGTGGCGCAAGATCGGATATGCGTCTCAAGGACCAGGGGAGAATCTTGCGGCTAGGGTTTGCGAGCAAAAGGAGATCGGAGTTAACCTGGATCTCAAAATCTCCAGAGATTTGTGTCGGATTGAAAGACTGGCGGGGGGTAAAGTAAATTGAAAGGTTATTTCGGATCCGGATCGGTATATTCTAAGGCCGATGCGTTGCCATCGGCACTTAAACAGATTGTTGTGCACAAGAAAAGTTACTGATACAAAAGAAGATTTTGTTCACAGCGAGGCAATAAATACAAAAGAGGAGCTAACTACTCCTAGAGATAGCCTAGTGGGGATACTACGGCCTACCACCAGTACGCGCCAGAAGTCTTGCGGCGTTTGGACGGCAGAGCAATGCTAGTGCCGCTGCTACTGCTATCACTGCTGCCGTCGACGTCATCCCCGCTACCATTGCTAGTAAAGCTGTCATCGTCTTCGGCTCCTTCGGTGCCGTCGGAAGTTTCGTCCGATGACCTGCCAAAAAGGAAGGTACCTGCCATCGGGTCTTTCTCGGAGGAGAAGGAATCGGCTCTTTCTTCCGAGGAAGAGAGGTCTTCTCCCCAAGATGCGTCGTCTTCATCTTCTTCCAGCTCGGCTCCGAGGAAGAACGCGAGATCTTCGCCATCAGTCAGGGGCTCATCATCCTCTGACTGGTAACGGAAGTCCCACTCCTCTGCATCCCAATGCAGGGGGCACAGACTTCATAAGCGGCGATTGGGTCGTATTCTGGAGTTGGTTCTCGGGAGGATTCGGATTCATAAGAAATAATGGAGGAAGCAGAGGAAGAAGAAGCCATGGCGAAAGAAGAGGAGGAGTGTAGTTGATAATGGCTGTGAGAAAAGATGTCTGGGGAGGTTGCCGAGGGTAAGTTTATAAAGGTAAATCGAGGGGTGAAGTGAATCGGCACCGTGACGGTTCCCGAGGAGATTGGTACAGGGCAGTCGTATTGGTTGGAAGTCAAAAAGGCATATACGGTTCGGAAGTTGAAGGGTCGAGGTGATTTTAAAATAAATGATTTCGGAATTACCATCACCGAAACCAGGCGGGCATGTGTTATCGCCATATTCTAGACGGGCCAAAAGTGGGCCGTGGAGCAAGAAGGGCCTAGGACATGGTTACGGTAAGCTTGCGGATCGAACCTTGTACGAGTGTTTGGGGCCAGTAAGGCCGTGTAAACTCAGATATAGGCAGTTAGGATTCGTGTCATGTTTGGTTAGGGTTAGTTAAAAGAAAACAAGTCTACGGACTATAAATATGTACTGCGAATAAACAAGAAAGGGAATCATTCATCAACAACTCACGGCGTATCGCCTCCCCTGTTACAGGGTTTTCATCGGGTAAGTGTCATGCGGCCCCGATCACGCTCTGCGTGATCGGGGGCGCATTGCGCTTGCTTGTTCGTTTCATATGTTGCTCGTTCTGAAGCCTTGTAGCATTAGTTATCATAGCGCGCATAGAGTAATGTTATTTTCTTTATATCATGATCATGCTCTGTTCGTTGTTCTTGCGCGCCCTGCAATCATCATGTTCAATCATGAATGCGATGATTGCGTCTTGCTTTGTTTGTATTAATAGATCCAATCTGTTATGGCTGGTTTCTATCTATTAGAGATTTAGCTCGATATGTGCATGATTAGGCCTTGCAAACGAGTTGAAAGTTCCGGCAGTATGTTAGTATCGGATCGTAGCCTGAGTAGAGGTTTTTCTAGGAATCGGCTCTTCAGCTGTTTTTAGGATCTTTATTTAGGTTGATTATTCTGGTGCTTCTGCGTATTCGTTAGGCTCAATCACGTGTAGGATGTTCCGATCGTGTAGTGAGGGCTTAGTTGTCGTAGATTGGATTGGATTGATATCTATGAAGTAAGCTTTACTTCATTATTATATATGTACATTGCCTGTCCCAAAGATCCGATCCGGTGTTGATGCAATCGGCTCTTCATAGCCGATACCGGGGAGGAGCGATGAGCCGATCACGGCTCGGACTAACCTTTACAAGTGTCTGCGCTTACAGGAATTTTACGAATCACACCTTCCTGATCGGGTGCAGGATCAGGTGGCACGCCTAGCGACTCCAAGCCAGGGTGTGCGCCAGATCGTTGGGCCGTTGACCGAGGGACCGGGGCCCACCAGCCGTCCCGGGAGCCTCCTGGCTCCTCGTGTTGCCTGTCGTCATTCGCCGGTGGGTTTCGATCGACAACAATCCCCATCCTTGCTAACCTCCACATCAGCTTCGCCTCACTGCCAGGAAGCTCCCCAAGCCCGCCACTCACCACCCCGGCCCGTGCAACGGCCAGAATTTCACCCGACGTTGCCACCGGTAATTTGCTCCGCCACCTTGATTCCTCACTGCCAGTGGTTCTCTGACCATCTTAACCCCCGTAGCATCTCCGCAGGAGCTTCACGAGCCGAACCGTGGAGTCCAGGAGCCCAGAGGTGCCCTGCATCACCCTTCCCCACGAGCGCCGCCCCGTCTCCGCCGCCGGTCAACGTCGCCGACACCCCTACACGTCCATCCAGCCCGGACCAAGCCCTCGGTGAGCATCAGCATGTCCCCCTGGTCCTTTTGGCGCTAGATTTCATAGACCTTAGCCCTTGCTTAGGCCGGTACAGCGCGTGCCGGCATGCACAGCCGTGCAGATCTGCCCCCGCCGTCGTAACCGCGTCCCCGAGCCTTGCCGAGCCCCGTTAAGGCCCTAGGTGGATTACCCATGTCGCACTGACCCTCCCTGACGCAAACCCGAGCCTTGTTGACCCCTGGAGCACCGTTTACAGTGAAGTCCGGCGAACCCCGAGCCGCACCGCCGTGGGATTTGGTCGCCGGCGTTGCAGCACCGCCGCCCCGCGCACCCAGCTGACCCGAGCCGTAGGATCCAGAGCCAACGCCCACGATTAGATCGCGGATCACTTACATCTGAGCCGCGAGATCGGGATCCAATGGATCAGATCCAAACGTACCGGTTCGCCCCGACGCTTTTGTTAAAGAGCCCCTGAGTTTCTTCGGAATCAACCCGCAGTCCACGTTAGTTCAAAAGTAATTCCAGTTGAGCCCCTGTTTTTGCACCGAAGCCCCTGAGCTTTCACGATTTGGGGTCTGCCATTTTAATACTGTATGCCTATAAGGATGTCCTAGCCACTTTTATCCTTTATATAAATACCTTGGATTGCATATTGGTAACTTGTGCTAGGTGCTGCGCTCTCACACATTTTGGTGCTTTTTAATTAAATTTGATTAATGGTATATGCAACTTGATTCTGAGAGTGGCCCTCTGTGCTGTATGCTTGAGCGGCTCACGTCTCGTTAAAAAATGTTTTTATTAGAAACATGGTTTAGGGGGCCATCACGGTGCTTAGTTCTTGGTTGGCCACTCTCCCTAAGGACCGGTTCATAGAGGGACAACCTGGGACAACCGCATAACCACAAGACTGTAATGGGACGGTCTTGACTTACCAATTAGGTCATTTTGGTTTGGGAGTAACTTACCTGCAGGGCAAGAGGGGTGGTAAGCTTCAATGGTCCCTGCTCCTCCGGCTTGGTCTGTGCTGTGTGCTTGTATCCCCGTGAGGTGAGCCCCATCGTTGCCGATCCAGAAACCTTAGCGGTTACACCTTACTAACGTAATCCTATGTAACAGTCTTGTAGTGTGTTTGCTAGTCATCTCACCTAAGGAAGTGTGATGAACAACTAGCGTAGCTCACGGCTTGTGGGTAAAGTTGTGCAACCTCTCGAGAGCGTAAAACTGGTATACTAGCCGTGCTCACAGTTATGAGCGGCCCAGATCCTCCGTCTGATTAGTGGGGTTTATCTTTGGTGGTTTGGATTGGTTCTTAGTAAACTCATGATTAATTAATTATTTCTGTAACTTGGGTTATGGTAATTCATCCACTTATAGAAAATAGCTTTAATAAAATTTGCTAAGATTAAAAGCTAACGTAGCTGAGTCAGCTAACCGTAGAGCCTCATCATTCGTGTTATACTTGTTGAGTACAAGTTGTGTACTCACACTTGTTTTCTCCACTCTTCTGTTCTCTTTGGGATATCTTCGACTGTTGCTCAGTACCAGGCGACGTGGAGGACTACATCAGCGGACTAGATGATTACTAGGCGTTTGTCTCCTAGCCGACGTCCCTGTGGCGCCCTGTTCTTCATGTATTTACTTTACGCTTTCGTACTTCTTGAACCGATTCTTGATTCGGTTGTAATAAAGATATTTATTTATAATTTATACGCTTTTATTTCGTGATATGTGTTGTGATATCTTGATAATTCTGTTGTATATATGCGTAACTTGATCCTGGCTCATATATGATTGCTCGGTTTATGTCTTTATAAATCGGGTGTGACACCGTGCCCAAGCTCCTTCCCCCAACCTGCAGCCGCCGCTTTCGCTGAAACCCTAAGCACCTGAGCCCTTCCGCCGCCGCCATTGCCGCCGTACTTTAGCCGCTCGCCGCGCTGACGCTCCGCCGCTCCCCACCATCGAGCCAGCATTCTAGAAGCTTCACGTTGTGGTGAGGATAGTCGCCAGCCGCTTTTCCCTCTCTCCCCTGCCTTCCCGTGCGCACGATTGCTCGCCGGAGCAATGCGGCCACGACTCGCCGTCACCTACCTCCCTCGGTCGCCAGCGCTCCATCTTAACCTCGTAGACGCATTCCTCACATCACCCTTTTGCTCCCAGGCCAAACCCGAGCCTAAACCGAGGCCGGAGTCGCGTTTACATGAAAACTCTAGCGAGCTGGCACCGCCGCCATGAAACCCCGCCGCCGGCACCCCACGCCGCCGCCCGACGCCGTTAGCCACATCACAGCCGTAGGATCTCGATCCAATGGGTTAGATTAGATCTAACCCAAGTCAATAGAACCAGGTACTGGTCAAACCAAGAAAGTTTTGCATTTTTGCCCCTGAGTTTCATAGAAATCAACCCGCAGTCCACGGTAGTTCAAAAGTATTCATGAATAGATCCTTTTTCTTCCATTTAGGCCCCTTTCTTTTCCAAAAATATAACCTGCAGTCCTAAACCTTTCTGTTTTACAATCTAGACCCTAGATCTAATGTTTAATTATGTTCTAGCCCTCGGTTTCTTTGGAATCATAACTTCTCCATTTTAACTCCGTTTTCATCAATTCTTGCGCTCATGCGATCCTCGCGACATATACAGTAGCTTTATAATGATATTTTACTATGTTTATATTGTTTGGTGTATTTTTTCTTATTTATTCTATTTGTTTGCTTGTATGTACTTGTGTGTTATGATAGACGGTACGCAGTTCAAGGGTCCGCAAGAGCCAAGCTTTGAAGACGTTCCCGAGCAGCAGCAGTTCTTTGATGAAGGCAAGTGGTCCTTGATCATACTTCAGTCCAAATAACTTTATAAATACACATATTTACTTCATATGCATGCATGTGTCGAGAATATGATGGATCCCAAACTAAGGATATGCCTAGATTCTATTGAACTTCCTTGATTAAACCTAGGTTATTATATTATTGTTGTAGCTACGCTAGTTGCTATTACTTAAACTTTGGTTGGATAGTCTGATATCATGCTACACTGGTTTACTCATGTTCTGGAATATTTTATTGGTGATAACTAAGATCATTGCAATAATTGGAATATGGAGAACCACCTAGGAAAACAGTGCAACCACAATACTACATGGCTCTGGTCTTGGCTAATTAATTAGAAACTCTAGCTTATGATGATCTTACCGAAAGGGCAAGAGGGGTGGCATCGTCGGGGTATAGCTCGGTCCTCTTGAGGGTGTGCTATGGTCCTAGGTAAGGCGTCTGCCTCATTAGGCAGAGTTATGACCGCTTTGACTTGAAACCTTAGCGGATTGTCATAAGTTAGGGAATCTTTGTAAAGGCCTCGTAGTGAATCCCTGCCACTCACCTCGGAAGTGTTTAAGGGCCTTGTAAACCCGGGCATCAAGGGAAACACGAGTTGTGGGTAAAGTATACAACCTCTGCAGAGTGAAAACTGATATATCAGTCGTGCTCACGGTTAAGAGCGGCTTGGACCCTCATGTGATAATTGAACTTAAAGATGATCTAAATCGATGTTCTTTATTTATTTATGTTGTTGATTATTTGTTACTGATATTTGTTTAAGGGTTGGTATATACTTACACTTATATAATGCTTGCTTAATAAAACTTGACAACCTAAAAATGCTTATCGTAGTCAAACCATGTCAGCTTTTCCTTGATTATAGCCTTGCATGTCATATAATTTACTCCACTTGCTGAGTACCAACCATAAGTGTACTCACACTTGCTTTATTAAAACCAATGCTACTCAGAACAAGATAACTATCCGGAGTTCCCTGAAGATTTTGAAGAATACTAGGCGTATGTCTCCCAGTCATCTGCCTGTGAAGTCAGAGTCCGCTGCTAGTTATCCACGTTTATTTATTCGCTTAAGATTAAGATTGTCGGTCATGTAATAAAGCACTATTATAATCTATTTCGTTAATGCATTGTTTTGGGTATACACTTATGACGTGTATCATATGTATAGAACTTGATCCTTGCGCACATATGGGATGCATTCAGTTACCTTTTCAAAACCGATTGTGACAGAAGTGGCATCAGAGCAGTGTTGACTGTAGATCGTTAGCCTAGTTAGTAATGATCGAATTTTAAGACTTATCTTGCTTAGTAGCCTAGCTTCTACTTGCTTGCTTTTGAAAACTACTTATTTCTTGATTATATTGCTATTATCTCATCCTTGGCTTCATACTTGCCTCTCAAGTGTGTGGGTGTTTTCCAAAACTCAATCTTGCTTTAAGGTCACCTATAACATTTTCTAAATATCCTCTATCTTACGTTGTCCCCACTTTTGCTACAGATGGCCAGAACCAGGCAGACCGCCCACAAGAGCACCTGTGGACCGTCGCATCTGATCCATCATCCGCAGGAAGTGCCCGACCAGGAGGAGCCCGAACAGCTAGAGCCCGAGTTTGTGATACTCAAAGATGACGATGATGACTACTACGACTACCACGTAGAAGGCTGGGTGGACACTGACACTGAGGAGGAGCCCATGGAGTTGCCTGAGGACCACCCTAAGGTCTCAAGTGGCAGCAATGAGGATCCTGTAGGAGGAGACAGTTCCGATCCAGGTGCCACAGGCGGAGACGAGGATGAAGATGGTGACGATGACCCAGCCGCACCTGATGGTGGTGACGATGACCCAGATGATGATCCAGAGCCAGCCGTTGCCGCAAGCCCACCGCCACCTGAGCCCCACTACAAGAAGCAGATACATCGCTTGGACTTTGCTGAAGGTCCATTCCCCGCACTTCTCTAGAGGGCTATGCAGAGAATCGGCTTCCCGCTGATGCCACGCTATGAAGCTTGCTTGTACAAGAATGCCCAGCAGGAGGAGTAGTGGTTGGTGGCAGTGGTGATCAGTGTTCTAGATGAGAGATATGGCAGTCGGATGGAGTATGACAAGCACTTTGATGACGTGCCCAGGAGGACATTGGACGCAGGGACTAGTGAAGCCGCCAGGAGAGCGCTCTACTATCTCTGCCATGCTTACAGGGATGAACTTCAGGGCACTGAGTTCCAGCTATTTCCATGATGCAAGAAGGGAGCCACCTGTGTGCAGATTCCTACCCTACCCCTTGGGGAAGGAAGCTTGCTCATGGACACTACGCAAGAGTTGGTACTATCAGCACAGACTTGGATGCTGCCAGAGCAGAGATCCAGGAGGTCAAGAGAAAGCTGATAAAGACCATCAGGGAGAAGGCGATTCTAGAAGCTCAGCTGAGGGGAGATCCCGAGTTACCCCCGGAGTACGACAGCGATGAGTCCATCGAGTACCTGCGAGAGTCACCTCCTCACAAGCACGTTCACTACGGAGAGCACGGCTACTGCACTCGCTATTGTTAGAGATGATAGGTCTAGGAGTTAAGTTAGGAGTGTTTCTAAGATATGAGTTCTTCTAAGAGTCCTTTGTAATCGCTAGTTCGAACGGTCTTTATAGTTTGTTTAATTTAGGTTAATGTGCTTGTGTGCTTGGTTTTGTGAGAACAACATGATTTGGATCTTTGTAATGATTGCGATAAATTGTGGAGTGATGACCAAAATTATATCAAATTTATAATAAAGATAGATAGTTTAGTAAAGCTTGGGGTTGTCTATCTTCTTACTATCTTTATCTTATCCTTGCTCTTACCCTTTTTGCATGATTAATTTCATGAGTCTTATTTTTCTAACCGATCAGATAGTGAACACCAGGTCTGGGTCAGGAGTTGATCAGCCTGCAGTGCCGACATAGGGAACGAGCAACAATACCAACCCCGATCCTCAGCAGAGCCAACAGCCCCAGGCGCCACCTGCAGGGATGGAGCAGTTTCTCGCCGCCCAGACTCAGCTGCTTACCAACATGGTGAACACTATCGCCAACATGCAGGCTCAGATGAACCAAGCTCCACCATCGCCACCACCACCAGCTAGAGACAGGCACAAGAAGTTCATGAGCCACAAACCTTCCTCATTTTCACACTCACCTGATCATCTGCAAGCTGATGACTAGATCAAGACGGTGGAGAAGATGCTGAACATCGTCCAATGTACTGACATGGAGAAGGTCCTTTATGCTTCAGGCAGATTAGAAGGAACCACAACAGATTGATGGGATGCTTACACTGCAGCTCATGACACCCCCAACACCATCACCTGGCAAGAGTTCAGGAGAAAATTCAGGGAGCAGCACATACCTAAAGACCTGATGAAGCTCAAGAAGCAAGAGTTCCTTATGCTGAAACAGAGATCAATGTCTGTGAGTGAGTACCGGGACAAGTTCATCCAATTGTCTCGCTACGCTCCTGCAGACGTAGCAGATGATGCAGAGAAGCAGGATCACTTCAGGGATGGTCTGATTGGTCCTATCCAATATCAGCTGATGGTGCACACCTTCAAGAATTTCCAGAAGATAGTGAATAGTGCCATCATGGTGGAGCATGCTCGCAAAGAGATGGGTGAGCAGAAGAGAAATTTTGAGTCATCAGGGCAGTTCAGCAGCAACTCCCGCCCTCGTTTCTCGCCCCCGCTAGGGACACCTTTTCGCACTGGAGGATAGAATGTCAACTACAGGCAGAATCAGTACCAGCGCCCCAACCAACAGGTTCAGCAGCAGCAAGCTCAGTGTGCCGGTCAGTCAGCACAGCGTCCCAACTTTTCGTAGAATCTCCAGGGCACCACTACTGGAACACCTGTGAGGAACAATACCCCTATTTCCACTGGTGGTAACATGTGCTTCCGAGGTGGTGAAGCGGGGCACTACACCAATCGTTGTCCCAAGGGAAATGCCCAGAACACTCCAGGCCAGTTCAACAACAGTGGACAGAGGCAGACTCCATAGCAGCAACAGCCCAGGAACAACAACCAGGTACCGCAGAACAACAAGCGTCAGCAGAACTTCATCCGCGGGCGAGTGAATTATGTGGCCGCGGAGACCGCTCAGGAGGCTCAGGACGTTGTGTTCGGTATGTTCCTCGTCAACTTATCCCCTGCATCAGTTTTATTTGATTCTGGAGCATCGCATTCTTTTATTTATGCTCAGTTTGTCGCAAAACATAGCATTCCCATGCATTCCATGCCCAACCACATGCTAGTTAGTTCGCCTCGGGGAAATATGAAGGCCATGTATCAGTGCCTAGGCGTCAATTTCAAGATTGTGGGCAGTGAATTTCGTGCAAATTTTGTGGTGCTGGATTCCAAGGGAATAGATATCATACTCAGGATAGGATGGCTGAGCAAGGTTGATGTAGTTATTCAGTGTGCCAGAAGGTCAGTGGTCCTCACAAGCCCAGAAGGTCAATGGTTTGAGTTCGTTGCAACACTCCCGTCAACAGTAGACTGTGCAGTGAATCAGTTGAAGGCAGATTCGATTGAGGATATCAGAGTCGTATGTGACTACCCAGATGTCTTCCCTGATGATTTGCCATGTGTGCCACCTGAACGCGATATTGAGTTCATCATAGATCTTTTACCTGGTACTGCACCTATTGCTAAAAGGCCATATAGAATGTCAGTTGGTGAACTAGAAGAACTTAAGAAACAGCTAAAAGAATTGTTAGATAAACAGTTCATCCATCCTAGTTCTTCACCTTGGGGAGCACCCGTGATATTCGTTGAAAAGAAAGATGGTACATAGAGGATGTGTGTTCATTATAGAGCTTTGAATGAGATTACCATCAAGAACAAGTACCCATTGCCTCGTATAGAAGACCTGTTTGATCAGTTGAAGGGAGCCAGAGCATTCTCCAAAATTGATTTGAGGTTAGGGTATCATCAGCTGACGATACAACCCTCAGATATTGCCAAGACAGCTTTCACTACCAGATACGGGCTATATGAATACACGGTCATGTCATTTGGGTTGACTAATACTCTAGCCTACTTCATGTATCTGATGAATAAAGTGTTTATGGAGTATCTTGACAAGTTCGTGGTGGTATTCATTGATGATATTTTGGTGTACTCCAGGAATGAGGAGGAACACAAGGAACACTTGAGGCTTGTTCTATAGAAACTCAGAGATAATCAGTTGTATGGCAAGTTCAGCAAGTGTGAATTCTGGTTGAAGGACGTCTCGTTCCTTAGCCATGTTATCACAAGTGGAGGTATTGCAGTGGATCCAAGAAAGGTTAGAGATGTGTTGAATTGGGAACCACCGACGACAGTGTCATAGATCCGGAGTTTCTTAGGACTCATGGGATATTACAGGAGATTTATAGAAGGCTTCTCTAAGATAGTGAAACCACTTACATCACTACTAGAGAAAGACAAGAAGTTTATATGGTCAGAGGCATGTGAGAACAGCTTTGATGAGTTGAGGAAAAGGTTGACTACCGCACCAGTGTTGGCTATGCCTGATATTCACAAGAGTTTTGACATCTACTGTGATGCTTCAAAACAAGGTCTTGGCTATGTATTGATGCAGGAGGGACACGTGATTGCATATGCATCCCGTCAGTTGAGGAAGCATGAGTAGAACAATCCTACACATGACTTGGAGTTAGCAATAGTGATACATGCTCTGAAGATATGGAGGCACTATTTGTTGGGTCACAGATGTCAGATATATACCGATCACAAGAGTCTGAAGTATATTTTCACTCAGAATGACCTCAACCTAAGATAGCGAAGATGGTTAGAGCTCATAAAGGATTATGACCTGGAGATACACTATCATCCAGGGAAGGCAAATGTGGTTGCCGATGCTTTGAGTCGCAAGAGTTATGTGAACACAACAATGGTTAGCCAGATGCCTTGGGAGTTATATAAAGAGTTTGAACGACTCAATCTTGGGTTCATTGCTCATACGAAAGGAATCACTATAGAGGTAGAGCCAACTCTCGAGCAAGAGATACGGAGCGATCAGCTTGAGGATCCTAAGATTCAGGAGATAAATGAGATGATAGAAGCAGGCAAGGCACCTGACTTCACATAACTGTGTGGTTCTGAAAGAGGATATGTGTGCTTGATGTGGATCATCTTCATAGAAAATTTTGCAGGAAGCTCATAACTCAGCTTATTCTATCCATCTGGGTAGTACCAAGATGTATCAAGATCTGTGGTGGTATGGCATGAAGCGTGATGTTGCAGCTCATGTGGCAATGTGTGATGTGTGTCAAAGGGTCAAGGCAGAACATCAGAGACCAGCCGGTTCGTTACAGCCATTGAAGGTGCCATAATGGAAATGGGAAGAAATTGGTATGGATTTTATCATGGGATTACACCGCACATGTGATGGTTATGATTCTATATGGGTTATAGTGGATCATTTGATCCAAGTAGCTCACTTCATACTAGTGAAGACTACCTACATAGGGGCACGATTACTCGGAGTTATACATATCTCGAATTGTGTGTTTGCATGGGGTACCTAAGAAGATAGTGTCAGACAGAGGTACTTAGTTCACATCTCGGTTTTGGTAGAAGTTGCATGAGTCGATGGACACAAAGTTGAATTTCAGCTCTGCTTATCATCCACACACTGATGGGCAGACGGAAAGGACCAACCAAGTGTCGGAAAATATGCTTAGGGCTTGTGCCCTAAAACACAAAGGCAGTTGGGATAAGTGTTTGCTGTTCACAGAGTTCTCCTACAACAACAGTTATCAGGCGAGTTTGAAGATGGCACCGTTTGAGGCATTGTATGACAAGAAGTGCAGAACTCCGTTGTATTGGAGTGAGACAGGTGAAAGTCAGTTGTTTGGGCCTAAGATCATTAAAGAGGTTGAACGATAGGTACAGGTTGTCCGTGAGAATCTGAAAGTGGCTCAGTCAAGGCAGAAAAGTTATGCAGATACTCGATGACGAGAGTTGACCTTTGAGGAAGGAGACTTTGTGTATCTGAAAGTGTCGCCTATCAGAGGTTTGCACAGATTCAAGGTCAAAGGGAAGTTGTCACCTCGTTACATTGGTCCGTTCAGGATATTGGAATGGAAAGGCAAGGTAGCTTACCATGTAGAGCTACCTGCGCGACTGTCAGATGTTCACAACGTGTTCCACATATCATAGTTGAAAAAGTGTTTGAGGGTACCAGAGGAACACTTGGCACTGGAGGAGTTGAGCGTACAGGACGATTTGACTTACACGGAGCACCCGGTCAAAATCCTGGACAAAGGAGATAGAATCACCCGGAGTAAGAGGATACGGATGTGTAGGGTTCAGTGGAGTTACCATGCAGAGGATGAGGCTACTTGGGAATGAGAGGACAAGTTACAGGCAGAATTTCCTGAGCTCTTTGCTAGCCCAGCCGAATCTCGAGGACGAGATTCCTTTTAACGGGGGTAGGTCTGTAACACCATAATTTTTAATTTAGAAATCTAAATAAATTTTGCTAGAATTCCTTTTAGGATCCATAAGGTTTTATTCCATCAGTTTGAATTTAGAGCATTTACTGTAAATTAATAGCAAATTACTTAATCATAAAAAGAAATATAAGGAACTATAGATTTTGTGCATTTCATGCCCCATTGCATTATTTTATTGTTTGCCTTCTATTTGAATTTAAATTTTAAATTCAAATTCAAATGCATTTGAATGCAATTCTTTTTCTCCCTTTTTTTCTAATTGGGCCCAGCCCACTCCCTCTTTTCTTTTTTCTCTTTCTTTTTCCTCTTGCAACCCGGCCCATCCAGGCCTTTTTCTTCTCTCTCTCTCACCGCACGGCCCAACCCAGCTGGCCTTTTTCCACTCCACCGCGCGGCCCAGCAGCCCACTAGTTTCCTTCTTTCTTTCCTTCTTTCCCCTCCCGCACGCGGCCCAGCCAGCTCCTTCTTCCCCCGGCTCAGTTCCTCCTGCGCGGCCCGCCGTCTTCCTCCCTTCCCCTTTCTCTCGCTGACGGGTGGGTCCCACCTGTCGGGGCCTTCCCCTTCCCCGTGCCCGACTCGGACTCGAGTCCAAGTCCGGCCGGCGTACGACGCCGCTCCTCATTGTGCGGAGCCTCGGACCCACACGCCTAGGTGCCTGGCCGCCCTATTTAAGCACCCCCATGCCCTAGCTCCTTCCCCAAAGTCACAGGAGCCACCTTCGCTGAAACCCTAAGCACCCAAGTCATTCCGCCACTGCCATTGCCGCCGTACTTATGCCGCTCGCCGCGCCGCCGTTCTGCTGCTCCCCGCCGTTGAGCCAGCACTCCAGAAGCTTCACATTGTGGTGAGGATCCTCGCCACCCGCTGTTTCCCCTCCCCCCTGCCTTCCCGCGTGCACGATGGCTTGCCGGAGCAATGCGGCCGTGCCTCGCCGTCGCCTGCCTCCCTCGGTCGCCGACGCTCCGTCTTAACCCTGTAGACGTGTTCCTCACATCACCCTCTTGCTCCCAGGCCAAACCCGAGCCTAAACTGAGGCCGGAGTCGCATTTACGCGAAAACTCTGACGAGCCGCCGCCGTGAAAGCCCGCCGCCGGCACGCCGCGCCGCTGCCCGACGCCATCAGCCGCATCACAGCCGTAGGATCTTCATCCAACGGGTTAGATCGAGTCAATAGAACTAGATACTAGACAAACCAAGATAGTTTTACATTTTAGTCCCTAAGTTTCATAGAAATCAACCCACAGTCCATGGTGGTTCAAAAGTATTCACGAATAGATCTTTTTTCTTCTGTTTAGGCTCCTGTCTTTTCCAAAAATAGAACCCGCAGTCTTAAACCCTTCTTTTTTACAATCTAGACCCTAGATCTAAAGTTTAATTATGTTCTAGCCCTCGGTTTCTTTGGTCAAAGCCCTTTCAGTTTCAAATCTTCCACAAATAAGCCCCTAGAATCATGTTTTACCATAACTTCGTCATTTTAACTCCGTTTTTATCGATTCTTGCGCTCACACGATCCTAGCGACATATACAGTAGCTTTGTAATGTTATTTTGCTCTGTTTATATTGTTTAGTGTACTGTTTCTTATTTATTGTATTTCTTTGTTTGTATGTACTTGTGTGTTACGATAGACGGTACGCAGTTCGAGGGTCTGCAATAGCCAAGCTTTGAAGACGTTCCCGAGCAGCAGCAGTTCTTTGACGAAGGCAAGTGGTCCTTGATCATACTTCAGTCCAAATAACTTTATAAATACACATATTTACTTTATATGCATGCATGTGTCTAGAATATGATGGATCCCAAACTAAGGATATGCCTAGTTTCTATTGAACCTCCTTGATTAAACCTGAGTTATTATATTATTGTTGTAGCTACGCTAGTTGCTATTATTTAGACTTTTGTTGGATAGTCTGAAATCATGCTACACTGGTTTACTCATGTTCTGGTCTTGGCTAATTAATTAGAAACTCTAGCTTATGATGATCTTACCGAAAGGGCAAGAGGGGTTGCATCGTCGGGGTATAGCTCGGTCCTCTTGAGGGTGTGATATGGTCCTGGCTAAGGTGTCTGCCTCATTAGGGAGAGTTATGACCGCTTTGACTTGAAACCTTAGCGGATTGTCATAAGTTAGGGAATCTTTGTAAAGGCCTCGTAGTGTATTCCTGCCACGCACCTCGGAAGTGTTTAAGGGCCTTGCAAACTCAGGCATCAAGGGAAACACGAATTGTGGGTAAAGTGTACAACCTCTGCAGAGTGAAAACTAATATATCAGCCGTGCTCACGGTTAAGAGCGGCTTGGACCCTCACATGATAATTGAACTTAAAGATGATCTAAATCGATGTTCTTTATTTATTTATGTTGTTGATTATTTATTACTGATATTTGTTTAAGGGTTGGTATATACTTACACTTAGATAATGCTTGCTTAATAAAACTTGACCAACTAAAAATGCTTATCGCAGTCAAACCATGCCAGCTTTTCCTCGATTATAGCCTTGCATGTCATATAATTTACTCCACTTGCTGAGTACCAACCATAAGTGTACTCATGCTTGCTTTATTAAAACCAATGCTGCTCAGAATAAGATAATAGTCCGAAGTTCCCCGAAGATTTTGAAGAATACTAGGCATATGTCTCTCAGTCATCTGCTTGTGAAGTCGAAGTCCGCTGCTAGTTATCCACGTTTATTTATTTGCTTAAGATTATGATTGTTGGTCATGTAATAAAGTACTATTATACTCTATTTCGTTAATGCATTGTTTCGGGTATACACTTGTGACGTCTATCATATATGCGGAACTTGATCCTGATGCACATATGGGATGCATTCGGTTACCTTTTCAAAACCGTGTGTGACACAGCCCCACCAAAACAAGCCTTTAGGAGTAGGATGAGAAAGAAAGGCACAACAAGAGCCTTGGTGAGGAATCAAACACAATGAGCGATCCAAGAGATCAACCGAGGAACTTTACAATTTCTTATTAAAAATTTACAAAACCTCCGGATTGGCGGTTGAACAAAAGGAATGAGAAAAAAATGGTACTCTACAAAATAGTTCTGACTCTCACCGCCAAAGATGAGGTGAAGCTATGTGCCCCATAGGAGTATGGTAAAAGGGTAAGATCAATGCCAACATATTCAAAACTCATGGTAAGAACACCTAGTTGTGCCTATGGTATAGGTTGGAAATGCAACATTACAGCAACTCCTGATCAACAACCTAAGTCTAAAACTTCGCTCGGGATGAGCGAAGGGCTAGCTTGGGGGAGTTGTTCACGGTCTTTAAATGCCAAATTCGACCATCAACCATACTCATAAATAAAGGAAAATTATACACCTTACTCACATATTTGTATCACTAACCTAGTTCCATAGTTCTTTTGGATAATAAGCCATTTCAGGGATACAAGTCTGGAATAAGAAGAAAACAAGCAGAAGACGCAACAGAAATGCACAGAAGATCATCGCCCAGTGTCACACTTACAAAGAAGGTCCACCTAACATAGCAAACCACCTTACCAAGGGGGAATCACCGAGGATCACAACCAAGACCCACATGCCAGCCAGCTAGAGAAAGGTGGTGCTGGGGAGGCACCACCTGGGGTCGGCCGAACCCCAGGTTTGGCCAAACGTGGATGCCTTCCTGGTTGCTAGATCTTTGGCAGGAGGATCATCCTTATCTTGTCAAAGGTGGTGGCTAATGTTTCCATACTTAGAGATGGTGGGAACCGACCTCTCAAGCTATAAAAGGTGGCCTCCCCCCTCATTCGCACACAACACACTTGAAGCCTCTCTCCCTCTCTCTCTTTTGACTTGTAATCCTTAGGATAGTGGAGCTAGGTTAGTTATCTTCTTTAGTGTACTCCAAGTCATCCTTAGGGTCGTGGAGCAACCCTCGACGTCTAGTATGGCTTTGTATTCGACTTGTCAGAAATATATCTATAATTTAGATTATCTTCATGGTTGCTATGCTATCTTGGTAGTATGTCATACCATGTTGTATGCCTTCTCAAATTATGCAATTCATATGCTTAGACTAGAAATCCATGCAAAAGCAACGGTTTGGTGTGCCCTATGGGCTTGCTCTAGTTCATTACTTGTCCATCCGAAGGGTGGGAGACCGGGGGGACTAGAGCCGGTTCCATATACACAAGTGTGGTGCTCGGGTATCACAGGATCCATCGAATATGACCATATCCCATGGTGTTGCAGGGGCAGGCGGCAGGTGGTGATAGCCCTGCCCATCCGCCACATTAAGGCGTGGTCTGTGCACTCCCCCACGTTCGATTATGGTTTAGGAGTCTAAAATACTACTTCAGCTTGCTGGCAGCCTAGTGCTGGGTAGTCTTCCCGTTTGCTGGAGGCTTAAGTCTAGTCCTAACCATGTGTTTTGTATAACCTTTGCTAACTTAGACAAATTCCTTTATAGCCTTGTTTGTATGCCTATGCTCCCACTAACCTTTGGTTTATTCGTTATTCTTTATCTTGAGATTGGCTTGTGTGTGTCACATTACCCTTATTCATATCATTTATCATGACTTACCCCTGTATGAAATATAGTCTATAGCTTATTCATGTTGTCCTGTAGACTCTTTTGCACCATGCCATCCTAGGGAAAATATAAATAACAATACCCGAATACTCTCCAGGTGATATGCTACAACAGTATATCTGTGCACTTGC
Organism: Panicum hallii; assembly: GCF_002211085.1. Classification (NCBI taxonomy): domain Eukaryota; kingdom Viridiplantae; phylum Streptophyta; class Magnoliopsida; order Poales; family Poaceae; genus Panicum; species Panicum hallii. The sequence goes on from NC_038043.1 coordinate 19,141,466, forward strand.
GGATTCATTCTGTAATCGCTAAGACATACCACCACAGTATTTCCGGCATCATTGCATAGGACTAACAATCCTGGTGATGATGTTAAGAAATACCAACAAGCATTTCCGGTGCTGTTGCCGAGGACTAACAATTCTAATGATGATGTTAAGAAATACCAACACTTTTTGTGTTCTTTCTTCTTGGGGTGGGACTTGTTGTGGATGATGAAATCGATGATGGGTGTTCGCCAGTCGGACTCGATGATGAGTACTTCTTGGCCCTCGGCTAGCACCAAGTCTGGCTTGGTGGGACGATCCTCCTCGAGCTTCACTGTGGGGCTGTTGAGCGCCCCGACAAACACTCCTGCCTAGACAAGAGCTTGTTTAGATCCAAGCTTTGAGAGGACGTCTGCTGTGATGTTATAGTCCCTGAGGATGTGGTGGAACTCTAGGAAGTAAAATTTGGCTTCGAGCTTTCTTATTTCCTTACAGTATGCATCCATCTTCTTCCGGGAGCAGTCCCAATCTTTGTTGACTTGCTGGATGACAACCTTGGAGTTGCCGTAGGCTAGAAGCTGCTTGATGCCAAGCGAGGCGGCGATCCGGAGACCGTGGATGAGAGCCTCATACTCGGCAGCATTGTTTGTGGCCTTGAAGAGTAGCTGGAGGATGTACTTTAGTTGTTCGCCTTTCGGTGATATGAAAAGGACTCTAGCACCGGCGCCGTCAAGGTTGAGGGCACCGTTGAAATACATCTTCTAGTGCTCGGGTTGTTGCTCGGGCGGTGGGTCTTGAATCTCAGTCCACTTGGCCACGAAGTCAACCAGGGCTTGTGACTTGACCGTAGACTAGGGGACGAACTCGATGGAGGGTGCACTGAGCTCGACTGACCATTTGATGACTTGGCCATTGGCGTCTCGGTTGTGAAGGATGTCGCCGAGTGGAAAGGAGGAGATGATCTTGACATTGTATGCTTGGAGGTAGTGCCGAAGTTTCCTGGACATGATCAGGATAGCGTACAGGAGCTACTGGACTTGTGGGTATTGCACCTTTGAGTTGCTGAGTACTTCAGTGATGAAGTAAACGGGTCATTGCACCTTGTAGGTGTGCCCTGGTTCATCTCGTTCGATGACCAAGACGGTGCTAACCAGATGAGAGGTAGCCGCGATGTAGAGTAGTACTTTGCTCGGGTCCGGGGCCATCAGCACCAGTGGCGTGGATAGGAACTCCTTCAGGTTGAGGAATGCCTTGGAGGCATAATTGTTCCACATGAACTTGTTGGCCTTTTGTGGAAGCTTGAAAAAGGGCAAGCCCTTGTCGCCGAGTCGGCTGATGAATCGGCTGAGGGCCGCCACGCACCTTGTCAGCTTCATCAGATCCTTCTTGCACCGAGAAGGGTTCATACCCTACAACACATATGACCTTTTATGATGAATATCTAGCAACAACATATCAAAACATCATAAAGTCATTTCCTTTTATGACATTTTGCAGGAGCCGGTACGCTTTAGTGATGAAAATGAGCCATTTGTCACTAAGGCCAATCAGAAATCGTCATAAACTGTTACGATGAAAGTGATTATCGCCGCCACCGGTGGTCAATAGCTATCACCACCGAGCCGGTATTAGGGCCGGCGGTGAAGGCCCAAACTGTAAAAGGCCCACACTGCGCACCGCGCTCCACATCCCGCCACCGCCGCCGCCTCCCAGCTGCAGCTCCACCCCGCTCTCGCCCTTGGCGCGGCCGCTGATGCCTCCCAGCCGTAGATCTACCCGCTCTCTCCCTTGGCGCGGCTGCAGACACCTCCTCCCCACTGCCCTCGCCCGCAACGCCCTGTCGCCGTGCTCGCCCGGGCCTCTCCTCCGCGCGCGGCCTCTTTGCGCCGCCACCGCGTCGAGGCCTCCCCGCAGCTGCGCCGACTCCTCCCCGCCGCCGCAGGTCATCGAGGTAAGCAGCAGCATTCGCATCCTCCCCTCTCGAGCCCTCGCGCGCGCTGGTGTCCTTCGCTGCGGATCTGAGGCTGTTGGCTCCATGCGCAGGTGCCGGAGTCACTGCTGCAGAAGGGCAAGTGCGAGGAGCAGTGGGCAGCGGACAGGAAGGAGAAGGCGCTCGCCGACAGGAAGAAGGCGCTCGAGAGCTGCAAGATCATTCTCACGCGCGCCAAGCAGTACGTGCAGGACTACGACGCCCAGGTCAGTGACCTAGCAAAACCCTGTCTCCATATGGCTGTCTTCCCTGACCCATCTCGATCTGGCTGTACCTTGGCGTTAGTCTCTCGTGTTAAACGAGTGATTTGGTACGATTATCTAGCTGACGCTTGCGATCTAGTGTAAAAAACCATTTGCCGTCTTGGATTGTGCTCGTTGGAATTTGTTGTGCGCATAACAGTGGAGGCTTAGAATGGGAGTACTAATCTCTGATGGCTCGTTTTGCTGATACACAACACCGTACTGAGAACGCTATGGCATCTGAACTTTGTCATTGAATAGTTTAATGTAGTGTTTGGATTTTTAAATCATCTCGTACCATCAGTAATAACTACCGATGAATTTATTTTGTAAGGCTTAAACCTGTGGTTTTGGCCTGCATATTGATCTACTGCCTTAACCTTTTTCTTATCTAGCTGAAATAACAAAAAGAACTGTGTACATGATGGGATAAATCACTAAATGTTGATAATTCACCTGCATAATGCTAAGGAAATAACTGTTGATGATTGAGTAGAGCAATATTTTTAGTATTATCCATCAATTTTTCCAGGGCGATAGTATAGTGACAGTGGCACGATAAACGGAGCGTGGCTACTTTAGTGCTGAAAGTGGGAATGGTGTAGTGACCCTAGGCTTTATCAATTGATTCCAGCAGTATCTTTGATCTTGATTTGCAGGCTAGTTGGATGCCGCACCCCTCTGATAGTTAAGTTAAATTGTCAGGTTTAAACATGCATTCTCGTGTACAAGGTTGACTATTGTGTGATGATTAGTTATGCAGTGGAGACCTGTAGAGAGCACTTGATAGTACTTTTCTTGAAGAACATATATGCATAACTAACATACTTTTCCTTGACATATAAAGCAAGCAGTCTAAACTGTATAGTACTTCTGATTCAGTTTAATGTTGAAAAAATATAGCTCACATCTGAACTAGAACTGAATGTTTAGCCTGTTAATTTGTAACCTATTTCTGCTTTGTTCTTGTGGTTCAATTAATAGTGACTTCATATAAAATTTGTAATCTCTAGTTTGAACTTTGATACTGTGTGTTAATTAGCTCAAGACTTTGATAAGATGCTAACTTATAATTTTTCTATGATAGTAATGATGAGCATTGAAACAACCAAAAAGCCCTACCTTGGCCTGCTGATACAAGGGAGAAAACTAATTGCATGTCTTGATGGAAGTGTGCAGCTGGACTTGAAGTGATGTGGCGTAAGGAGCTACTGTGTTGTTCCATGTACATGTGTGATCTGTTGTTTGATGTGATTTGACAATGGATGTGAACATTTTGATATTTGAAATCATTTCAATATATGCTTTGGGCTTATGGTCCGTCAAAATGGTCTTCATCCACATTTGTCTGGGTTGTAATGCAAATGTAGAATTGGGCCTTGTTCCGTTTTGTGACAGTCAAATTGTCGCAATGCCCTTGCCACATCAGATCCTAATCATTGCCTTATCACACAGCATAAAAAATTTATGACATTTTCTATCCTACATGGAACCTATACAATTATCCACATCTAAGGTTTTGTGACATTCTTTAGTATTACTAGTGACGAAAAATGAGTGCCATAAATTAGTGACGATAGAAGAATCATCACGAGATTTATGATAAAAAAACTTATTTTCATCACAAAATACCTTTTATTGCATGGTATAGGCCATGAAGGGATTTTCATCACGCAATTATCACAGATTATAAAACATAACGAAAATATCACTTTAGTGACATAAATAGAATGTCACAGAAGCCCATATGTGTTGTAGTGATGCTTCTGATGGCGTTGACCTTTGTGGGGTCAGCCTTGATGCCTCGATTGCTAACAATAAAGCCAAGGAGCTTCCTCGAGGGAACACCAAAAACACACTTTGTAGGGTTTAGCTTCCATTTGATTTCCGGAGATTTTCAAACGTTTCAGCCAGGTCGGCGATGAACTGGTCACCGGACCTTATTTTTTGGCAGAACTAACCTGAATTATACCGGCTCAAGTACGTGAGTCCACTCTTGAGAGCTCCAACGTGCTTCAAACGGTATAATCCCTTTGCCTGTCGGGTAACGTCCCGATAAACCACCGAATGCAGAATCAAACAAGGTACCCCGCACGAAAGCGAGTTCAGAGATACAAATGCCATCACATTTTACATCACAGGCATTTATATTACATGAGTGTTTAAAAGTAGCATTAGTTCCCAACTGATGGGAATTATTACAAAACAGTTTATGTTTCAAGTCATGGCAGCGGAGTTTTAAGCGCGGGCATTGTACACGTTGCCAGTTCAGATATCATGCTAGCCCTGGCATGATATCACTCGGAGGGATTTGCGTTGCCGGCGACGGGTCCCATTCCACGGACCAACCATTGGGCAGAGGGTAAGGCCACGGCATAGGCAGAGCAGAGTCGTTAGGGGGATTACCTGAACAAAAAGTCGCAATGCAAGACTGAGTATGCTAATACTCAGCAAGGCTTACCCGTTCATGGTATACTTAGCCATATAACTAGACTTATGACGGTTTTAATGGTTGTGGGTAAAGTTTGCAGCTGAAAAGCAACAAAGAGTAGATCCTTATTTTCAAAGTTTTAGCTTTCAAATTCTAGGTGGATAATCATACTAGATAAGCACCTATAACTATTCAAGCATGGTAGAATCATTAGCCAAACATCATCTTTGATAATCATAAGTTGCTCTTGTTAGTCTATGTGGTAAAGGGATCAAGCAGTCTCAATCTCCGCGAGAAACGGATGATTCCTGAACCGAATTTCAGCCTTGCAAGGGTAAACCTAACTCACACGCTTGGAACATCCAACGATTGTTCCAAAGCAACCGTTTGCCTTTCATTCCGACTCGTGGATCAGATTCACCACAAGCGACTACAGGACCATACGCACATCCAATGTGCAGGACGTACGTCTGTAGTGCGACTACACGCCCGTACTCCTGGTTGCCCGGCAACACGTATTCCCACACGTCGAATCGAGTAACAGGAAAAACCAAATACGAGTGGTGGGAGGTATGTCCACTCCTCGGGCTGATTGGTTACTAGGCTTACCGCTTACCATATTTCGCGGCATGTGGCTAGTACTTTCAAACGCTTAACCACCGCTACCACACGCTGCGACCTTATCAAATGCATCAACACAGACGGGGTATCATCTAAACCATGATACCTCACATAAGTCCCGTCCGTCATGCTTATAGTGATTACAGGAAGGTAAACATTGCAATTTCTATATCGCGCGAGTGACAGGAAATCACCCGACTTCTACCGGTCCTATTAGCATAGCGGCTATTCGAACTCAAGTGCTAATATTCAATACATTGGTTCCTAGGAAAATGCTACTAGGGTTTCTCATACAATTCCTTTGAACGTAATGCATAGATAGATATAAATAATATAGGTTGCAGTGTAAATAAAGTAGGGGTTATGTCCGGGGCTTGCCTTCTTGCGTGGGGTTGGGGGCAGTAGTGTCAAGGTTTTTCGAACTTTGGTTTGGAGCTTCAGTTAGACCTTCGACGGCGTTCTCGGGGTCTTCAGCTGATTCCACTCCTTGTTCCAGGATTACTTCGTAGTCACCGTCGGCGACATCTACATGGTATGCAAAGTTATAAGTTAAGGAATGCATATTCTTTTATTTTACTTCACGATAAAGTTGCAATCCAACGAAAGTATGATTTACTTTTTACACATATCATTTATCTCTCTACTGTGCAGTCATTTATCGAGTATTAACCATTTTACCTAGTTACTTTAAGTAACAGGGTTGGTTACCCTAAATATTTAACTAATGGGATGAGGTAACAGGTTGAGTTGGTTTCAAATATTTAAACCAATTATTAATAACTTTATCTTTTTGCTTGCTAATTACTTATACTAACCCTAGGTCATCATTTAATCATGGACTTATTTTATTTAGAAAAGAGCATAACATTATCATTGCATGTTTTATTTGTCCTGGTGTTTTACACTTGATCTTAGGGTGAGAATTTAGTGACAGATTACACTACTCAAGAACAGTACCTCAAAATATTTTCATGATTTTTGAACATTTAAAACCATAGATATTAAATATACAAGGTTAAATAGGTATTATTCATAATTAAATTCACATATTATGAAAATATTACACATACAGTATGTGACAGTTCGTGTACTTGCAATGCTAGAAATATATTTTGTTAGTGTGAACTATGTATTTGTTAGTATAAAGCTCATGTGTGTTTGTGTGAAGCTTTTAAAAATTTAAAGTGCAAGTAAAAAGAATATTTTTGTAATTACAGAAAAATCTAGGGTTGTTTTTGCAAAAAGTATTAGGATTAGGGTAATTTCAAAATAAGTGAAATATGTTTTTCTTACTTTATGTCTTGTAAAAATATATATTTATTCAAAAGTTTAATTTCAAATGTGTGTGGTGAAGTGTGTAAAAATTTTGGGTAAAATGGTAAAATTAAGGGTGTTTATGTAATTTTATAAAAGTACAAGTCCTTTTATGCAAGTTTCTGATTTACAAAAGTAACTTTCAAAATTACTCAGGACTAAGGTGTAAAAGTACAAGTCATCATGACATGTCTATCCCGTCATTATGACGTGTCATAAATTCTTGCATTTAGGTCCTGAATATTTTGAAATTACACTTTTAGGATAAAAGCAACTCAAATCCGACTTTTATTCAAAGATTCACGTGTAAAAATGTAAATTTTGAGTTTTTGAACTTAGGCCCTAAAGCAATGTTGTAGAGTTTGAAAAACTCTCCAACTTTCGTTTTGGGCATTTCTTCATTTGGGTTTTAAATCAACGGAAAATTTTATTTTACAAACAAGTCCCTACAGTTTTCTAAAATTACGTTTAGGTCCTTGGGAAAGTCCATCTGTTCTTCTTCTCTTCTCCTCCTTATCCTGATGCTTCCCTTCTGTTTCTTATTTCCTACCGGCGGCACATGCTCTTGCCTCCATTCCTATCCACACCCGGTTCCATCCCTCCTCTCTCCTCCACGCGGTGCAGCTCGGAATCCAGGAGCTTGGGGCGACTGTGCGCGGGGCCAAGGCGCGTGAGGCGCGGGCAAGGCGCGCGAGGCGCGGGCAAGGCGCGCGGCTAGCGGTGGCCCAAGCACGGCTCCAGGTGGCTCGGCAGGCGCGGCGCGCAGGCGGTGAGCGGCTCGCGCGGCTGCGCAGGGCGGCGGCTCGGAGCTGGAGCAGGCCGGGCGAGCGCGAGCGGGCTGCGCGGGAGCCAGGGCGGCAGCGCCAGAGCAAGGCAGGCCTGAGCAGCGCTGCGAGGCACCTAGGTGGTGGCTCGGCGGCAGTGCGCGGGAGCTGGGCGCGGGCTGGTGGCGGCCCAGGAGCGCGCAGGCGTTGGGGCGAGCGCACGCGGAAGCCGGCAGCGGGCGCCGAGCGGCTCGGCCCGAGCGGGGCGCGAACGCAGCCCAGGAGGTAGCGCAAGCGGGGGAAGAAGCACGCGGCGTGGAGGCGAACGCAGGTGTGGCAGTGCAGGTCAGGCGCCGAGCTGGGCAAGTGGCTGGCTACCCCAAGCGAGCTGGTGCAGGCGCGTGCGCAGGGAGTTGGCGCGGTTCGGGAACGGCGGCCGCAACAGCACGTGCGCAGGTGGAACAGAGCGCCGGCGACTCCAGGCGGCACGCGTGAATGGGCAAGAGCAGGACTGGAGTGGTTCGCGGGCGGTGCAGGAGCGGAACGTGAGCGACGCTGAGCGGGTGGCGCGAGCGTGCGCGCGGTGACGCGCGGAAGCTGGCGGTGTGTGCAGGTGTTGAGCGGCCGAAGCAGAACGGGACCATAGGCACGAGCAGGCAGTGCCGGAGTGCGACGTGCCGAGCAATGGCACGCGGTGGAAAGGTGTTGCGCAAGATGCGGGAATGTGATGGCCATATCGAGGACGCAGTTCAGGTGTTCGACGAAATGCCGATACGCGTGGTGCTGGAGAACGCGAGGGTCCTGCTGTTGGGCGAGGCGTCAAGGGTGCAAGACGCCGTCGGGCGGACATTGCGATGGTGTGTAGATGCGGCGCGACAAGGCCGAGGCAACACCGGTCCAGCAGATGAGAAGGAAGAGGAGCAGCAGCACGAGGTGGTCGAGGCGGAAACAGTGGGCGGATTTGACAACAGCTGGTCCGCAAACAGCATGGCGTCTAGGGTATCCTTCCAGGGTTTGACCACGTCGAGTGCTCAGCGTGGGGCGACGGAGGCCACAGATAGTGATGCGGCTACGAATTTGGCGAGGCGAGTCGGAAGGAGAAGCGGCGAAACGAAGGCGGCGGTTATAGCGCGGCAATTTCGAAAGGAGCAACTGCGCGGATGTGCCGACCGTGTCTCAGCGGCACACGCGCATAGGCAGTGAAGGCTTAACCGGTGAGCAGGAGGACCTTGAGGTTCGCGAAGGAGTTGTCCTAGCGAACCAATCCGGCTCTGTCATCTCATCCTAGGGTCCACGACCTCCAACAGTTCGTATCCCTCGTGGCTCACTCAACCGCTATCACCATGAGTCACCACGAAGACTACTCCTTCGGCCATCTTCCACCCACGGCAACCCTCCGCGATGAACTTCTTCGTCATCCACGGAATCTCGTCATCGTCGAGCTCTTCTCATCACTTATCCTGTTCACCGCGGGAATTCAATTTCCGCCCATTCTCTTCGTCACAATCAAGGCTACCCCAAGGTTTGCCCTGATTCGCTGAATCCTTCTAATACCGGCGATTTCTTTGCCGGAATATCGTCGTTAACTTCCTGTTATCTGTTTTCCCGGACCCGGGACTTGATTGCTATGTTTTAGAAAGTTCTAGGGTGTTTTCTGTAAGATTTCCAGAACTTTCTTTATTTCAAATCCGTGAACTTCTACATTTCATAGATTTTCGTAGAAAGTTCATAAAAATATAAAATCAGTTTTGTTTGAAACCCTAGGTCAAAATTTACAAGTTTTATGTTGTGACCTTGAGTTGAAGTCTTTGATGTGTGGTCTAATTGTCTAGGTCAAATGTTAGGGAATGAATGTTGTATTTTGCTTTATATTGTATGCTTGTGTTATAGCTGAAAATTAAGCCATAGAATATATGTCTTAAATAGAGATGTATGATGCTTAGTTAATCCTTTCATATGAGTGCTCTTATCCCTGTCATCAAGACTTTAACCTGGTCTTGAATGCCGTTTCCTTAAGATCCTTTTCGTAAAAGGATCCCTGTTAGTTTATGTATTTTTGCTGCTTAGCATATATATCTCTGCAGCTGCATTTCAACATCAGCTTTTGATTCAGCTGCTAAGCATCCATTTTCCCTTGAGTCTAGGATGTCTCTGTGTAACAGCTGTCAGTCGATACTTCTACCATCGGCTGGTTAGCTGATACGGTTGATACTTTTCTAGTATCGGGTACTGCCGGTAACATTTCTGTTGTCCTATCCTACATCAGCTACTACGTAGCCGATCAATTTGAGGTGCACACACGATCTTAAGGTTCTTACTATCGGCCGATCCAAGCCGATTCTAGTCGTTTTCCGTATCGGTCAAACACGGCCGATCGATCCTTAGTTTTCCCACCCTTATCTATACGCTTCTATCAGTCGATTTATCAACTAAGAAATCGGCTACATATCTATCAGTTCTATACCCTTAACCATACCCCACCGGCTGTACGTCACTCAATAGTTGTGCTGACGTAATCGAGTCGATACAACCACACTTAGTTACCTAGATAACACCTAAGCACATCTCAGTTAAGACAACTACTTTAGGAATCATCCTTCTGCCAAGGTAATCGATGCTTTTATCGATCACCTAGGAAACCGATGCACCTTTCCATCGGCTAAACCTCTATAGTTTCCAATCGGCTCTGTTGTAATCTTCAACGAGTAGCCGAATCTAATTAGTTGTCCACCTAAAGCTCTGTTTAAGTTTAGCTTCAAATCTTTTTGGTTGTTAGGTGAATAGTGTGTTATATGAATGCTAGATTGCAATTGTATTGTGAAGTAAGTTAGTTTTATATGCACACTTTGAATGTAATGTCGCATTGCATGTAGATACGACTACTTCTGCAACGGTACCCACAAGATCTCCCAGAAGTCTACGGAGGATATTTCTAAAGATCAAGTGAACGTCACCAAGGGATTAACTGAAGCCCCGAACCAAAGTTCGGAAGATATTAACATATCTAACTTCAGCCCCACCAGTAAAGGCAAGCCCCGGACATAACCCACTATTTTAAATACACTGCAATCTATATCTACTATGTAATTCTATGCATTAAGTTCTTAGGAATTGCTTGAAACCCTAGATGCATTTCCCTAGGAACCAAAGTATTGAATGTTAGCACTTGAGTCCGGCTAGCTGCTATGCTAATAGGACCGGTAGAAGTCGGGTGATTTCCTGTCACTCGCGCGATATAGGAGTTGTAATGTTTACATTCCTGTTATCACTATAAGGATACCGGACGGGAGTTTTGTAAGGTATCATGGTTGAGGTGATACCCCGTCTGTGTTGTTGAAAATGATAAGGTCGCGGTGTGTGCCGATCGGGGTTAAGCATTTGAAAGTACTAGCCACATGCCGCGAAATATGGTAAGCGGTAAGCCTAGTAACCAATCGGCCCGAGGAGTGGACATACCTCCCACCACTCGTCTTGCTTCTTCTGGTTACTTATGTTCGATTGGGGAAATACGTGTTGCAAGGGCAACCAGGAATACGGGTTTTGTAGTCGCGCTACAGACGTATGTCCTGCACTTTGGAAGTGCGTATGTTCCTGCAATCGCTTGTGGTGGACCTGTCCACGAGTCGGAATGAAAGGCAAACGGTTGCTTCGGAACTATCGTTGGATGTTCCAAGCGTGTGAGTTAGGTTTACCTTGCAAGGTTAAATTCGATTCAGAATCGTCCGCCTCTCACGATGATTGAGACTACTTAATCCCTTTATCACACAGAGTAACAAGAGCAATTATATGATAAGTAATACTGATGGTTGAGATAAAGAGCTCTACCTTGCTTGCTTAGTTATAAGTGCTTATCTAGAATGGATAATCACATAGAACTTGGAAGCTAAAAGTTGAAAATAAGGATCTACTCTTAGTTGCTTTTCAGCTGAAACTAAACCCAGAACCTTTACAATGCCTTCATAAGTCTAGTTATGGGCTAAAGTATACCCAACCCCGGGTAAGCCTTGCTGAGTATTAGTATACTCAGCCTTGCTAGTTTTATGTTTTTTAGGTAAAGCCTTGAAAGACCCTACTCTTTCCCTGTCATGGCCCTATGCTCTTCCAGAAGATTGGTCCGTGGAATGGGATCCGTCCTCGGCCAACACCGATGATTCCGAGTGATGTCGTGCCTGGGCTTAGCATGACATCTGTCTTGACGACGTGCTGTAATCATCGCGTATGTTTTCCGCTGCTAAAAACCATAGTCTTAACGGTTTGTAATGTCTTTTCTAAATTTAAAACTTCGTACTTCTTTTGGAAACTCTTGTAATGTAATTCTCTGTGTTGTAAAATATGATGGTGATTGTATCTCTGGACTCACCTTCGTGTGAGGTAACCTTATTTGATCCTGTGTATCGGTGGTTTATCGGGACGTTACCCGACAGGCCAAAGGATTATACCGTTTGAAGCACGTTGGAGCCCTCTGGAGTGGACTCGCGTACTTGAGCCGGAATAATTCAGGTTGGTTCTGCCACAGCTGGTATCAGAGCTATAAGGTTACTCTGGAGATACATTTTACCTTAAAAATGCTTTCAGTATAAAAGTTTGACCAACAAAATGTTTGGTAAAACTACGTTAGATTCGTTAAGGATTGAGCTTAGTACGTAAAGCCCTAGGGTAATGCTTATGAGGGAACTAGAGGTGGCTATAATATATATATATAACCCTAACTACCTGCATTACTTTTCTGTCAAAATTTAAATTTATGCACAACTCGACCTTATATTCTGTAACGACATCTTCGACGATGAGGTAAGAAGGTAAGGATCCTCAGCCAACTGAGGGAGCTTGGCCTTCCCGTCGGTGATGCGAACCGAACGCTGTTTCTCAAGCAGTGGCCTACTTGAGATGCTGCCAATGTACCAACTTCGGTTGACTACATTGGGAGTATATAATTAGGTAAGGGGGTATGAACAGCAACATCCCCGCATTTTGCGGTACCCCCGTGAATACGTTGTTTCCACGACGTATGTTAACGTTGTCTGTACGGCGGTAATTGTATAGATGCTGTTTCTATAGTGAACAGTAATGTTTGGGAATGCTTTCATGACATGCTGGCATGAAAGGTTCAGTATATACATATTGTGACTTTCTGCAGGTATGCTAACCTCGTTACGTAAGCTTGAACGTAAGAACGACTAGTATATATATAGGGAGAGACGTATTTATATGATGCCACCGTAACTAACCATGTAAGACCAAGATTACTTGGCAGTTATTTTTGTTTGTGAGGACGTGTAGAACGTGCATGCATCATGACATCTTGGATTGACCTGATTGCCTTGTTTGTTACGTTGATGTACTGAAATATGTGTTTGTATCTGAATGCCTATTTTGACTTTGTGTGGTAGGAGCCAACATAATCTGCTAGGCTAACCTGAAGTGAGAAAGTCTTTTGTGAATCAAGTGAATTGGGTTATGTTTGAACCCTATCACCGATCTTAGCTTGACAGCCAAATCAAATCCTTGATTTTGCTTTAAATCTGTTTCGGCAGAACCATTGAGCTTCTCCTTTGATGATTGAACCTTGATAACTATCAGCAAACCCTTCAATTCATCATTTGATGATTCATCTATCCTCTCTCGATGTTGTACCTTATATTCTTGGCTATTCTGGTTACAACATCCGAAAATTTGTACCTTCGATTTTTGCTCAGATGATTTTGGATAAATCAAAAAGATTTATGACAATAACTACTTTTTTGAATACAATTCTTCCAGCAAAAATTGCGCATCATAACACATACCATCTTTGGTCAGTGCATGGTGTTGCATCGTCATCGAAAATCCGTAGACTGACTAACGAGTGTACTTCCAATACAACTTCGGGTTGTCTTTGGTTTCCTAAATCTATCTTGTTGCTATCGGCACTACAGGGTTGTTATTCCTCTTTTGTGGTGGTGTTTAATCACATGACCATGATGCCGTGTCGGAACCTAAGGCCTCATGTGCGCTGCAGCCATATGATTGAGCCATTAGGGGCGCACTGGTGACTAGGTATATGTGACGTAACCCCACTGCAATCTCTTTTTATGCAACCTTACCTTCTAATCTTTGTTTAAGGCTATAGGACTATTCAGGTGTTAGTTACGAGCGAACGGTTGTAGGATGCGAGTCATATGCATCATCAACTCATGAGGGTATGCACCAAAATTCATGCATTTCATACGTGCATACATTGCAAATATCATCATCCTTGCATCATGGTGTATGCATCATTCGGTCAGCATCATGGTAATTGCATTGTGTCATATGCACCATTTTGGTCGTATATGAAATCCTCCATCCTCATGTTGCACTATCATTACAATCATATATCTCAACAAATGCACCATGTTCATGGCTATATATCGAGCATTGCACTCTAAATTGGAGCATTTTTTCATTATCCCTTGATTGCATCAGTATAAATAGGCATGTTTTGCAATCAACACCATCCAAATCATTCAAGTAATAAACTCTAAGCAGAGATGTTTCACACATCACTTATCAATCTCTTGTACTATCCTCACTTACTATTCATAAGTTTTGTGATGAATGTCGCCGACTTTTATCGTCCTCATGTTGTGATCGTAGCTCCATAAGAATTTGATCACCTTTCTCTCTCTTCTCTTGTTATACTCATCCATGCACAATCTATCTATGCTTTCGTTATACTCATCTCGTGTAATTGCTCTTTGTCACTTCTAATGTGTGATTTGCTTTTCTTCCCTTAAAGAGTCTTTCGTCCGAATCTCGGGACCAGATTCTTTTTAGGGGGGAAGGCTGTGACAGTTCGTGTACTTGCAATGCTAGAAATATATTTTGTTAGTGTGAACTATGTGTTTGTTAGTATAAAGCTCATATGTGTTTGTGTGAAGCTTTTGAAAATTTAAAGTGCAAGTAAAAAGGATATTTTTGTAATTATAGAAAAATCTAGGGTTGTTTTTGCAAAAAGTATTAGGATTAGGGTAATTTCAAAATAAGTGAAATATGTTTTCTTACTTTATGTCTTGTAAAAATATATATTTATTCAAAAGTTTAATTTCAAATGTGTGTGGTGAAGTGTGTAAAAATTTTGGGTAAAATGGTAAAAATTAAGGGTGTCTATGTAATTTTATAAAAGTACAAGTCCTTTTATGCAAGTTTCTGATTTACAAAAGTAACTTTCAAAATTACTCAGGACTAAGGTGTAAAAGTGCAAGTCATCATGACATGTCTATCCCGTCATTATGACGTGTCATAAATTCTTGCATTTAGGTCCTGAATATTTTGAAATTACACTTTTAGGATAAAAGCAACTCAAATCCGACTTTTATTCAAAGATTCACGTGTAAAAATGTAAATTTTGAGTTTTTGAACTTGGGCCCTAAAGCAATGTTGTAGAGTTTGAAAAACTCTCCAACTTTCGTTTTGGGCATTTCTTCATTTGGGTTTTAAATCAACGGGAAATTTTATTTTACAAACAAGTCCCTGCAGTTTTCTAAAATTACATTTAGGTCCTTGGGAAAGTCCATCTGTTCTTCTTCTCTTCTCCTCCTTATCCTGATGCTTCCCTTCTGTTTCTTATTTCCTACCGGCGGCACATGCTCTTGCCTCCATTCCTATCCACACCCGGTTCCATCCCTCCTTTCTCCTCCACGCGGTGCAGCTCGGAATCCAGGAGCTTGGGGCGACTGTGCGCGGGGCCCAGGCACGTGAGGCGCGGGCAAGGCGCGTGGCTAGTGGTGGCCCAAGCGCGGCTCCAGGCGGCTCGGCAGGCGCGGCGCGCAGGCGGCGAGAGGCTCGCGCGGCTGCGCAGGGCGGCGGCTCGGAGCTAGAGCAGGCCGGGCGAGCGCGAGCGGGCTGCGTGGGAGCCAGGGCGGCAGTGCCAGAGCAAGGCAGGCCTGAGCAGCACTGCGAGGCGCCTAGGCGGTGGCTCGGCGGCAGTGCGCGGGAGCTGGGCGCGGGCTGGTGGCGGCCCAGGCGCACGCGGGCGTTGGTTTATCGGGACGTTACCCGACAGGCCAAAGGATTATACCGTTTGAAGCACGTTGGAGCCCTCTGGAGTGGACTCGCGTACTTGAGCCGGTATAATTCAGGTTGGTTCTGCCACACAGTAGGTTAATTATTTTTTCTAAGTACTACATGTCAAAACAAGATTAACACAATTGGTTTCACATTTTTACCATTTTTCTGCTAATTACTATACATTTCTTTAGTCTACAACTAACTAGCATTTAAATTAAAGCACAAACTACTCAGAAACTGAAAGTCAATCTATAAGGAAAGTTGTAGATCTTAAAATGAGGATTCCAACAAATTTTAGATTGCATTTTTATGATTTTTCCTTGAATTGATATGGAATTTTAAAATTGACAGCACAAATAACACAAGGGGGTCCTTCTAGCACTATTCACATAAGTCTTAAGCCTTGCAGATAGCCCCCTGGGCTTTCAATTCTTTTAATCCCGAGGTCCTTGGCTAGAGGCAGAAGGGGAGCAAGGATGGGACGGCCGTGTTTCGGTGAGGAGGATCGCCGGCAGCGAGGTCCGAGGGGAGGGAGAGCTTCAGGGGCTCACGGCGGTCAGATTGAGCCACGTGTCGAGGGTAGAGGTGGTCAGGAAAGGGGATCTCGACGAGAGCCCGAAGCGGCGGCGGAGAGGTCAACGACGACGGCGATGCTCCGGCGGGCAACACCGGTGAGGAACCTGCGTGCAAGCACCAGTGAGTCGTGGGGAAGGTATTGGTGCCGTCAATTGGGAACATAGGCTTCGGATTAGGGGCGACCAGTGGAGACAGTGACGATGGCGGTGGAGGTAGACGCCGGCGAGCGTCGGAAAGTCGATGCAGTGCACTAGGGAACCAACGGAGGGGTCGTAGAGCTTCACGGGGTTGATGTGGTGCTAGCTAAGGGGTTGTTGTGGTGCGAAAGGGCTCGGAGTGGGCTGCCCATGGTGAGCAGGAGGCGGCGGCGGAACTTGGGCTGGCCGGAGCTGTGGAAGACGAGGCTCGGATGCGAGAGGGTGAAATTGATCGGGCTGGAGAAGTGGGTCACGGCAGTGCTCTAGCAGCACTAGATTGGGGTTCAGAGGGAGTGAAGGCGGCTGGCGACGGTGGGCAGTGGGGGCGGCGGAGGTCTGGTGAGGGATCGAGCTCGGGGAATAGAAAATGCTGCGGCCTAGGGTGCTCGGGGGAGTAAAGCAAGTCGCAAAGCAACAGCTGAGCATGCCTTAAGCCCAGGACGGGCGTTACGCGTGCGAGCAGGAGCTGGCGACGGCGGTGAGGTGCGTGGCGGCCGGCGGACGGCTCGGGATGCCGTGGCGCGCGCAGAGGAGGGCAGCAAGGAGGGGAACAGAGCCGGGATTGGGGAGAGAACGACGCGTGGAAGGAGGAGAAGCAGGAGGTGGAGCGGCGGCGGCGGCAGAGCGGCGGCCAGGAGTGGGGCTCTGCGCCGGCGGCAGGAGAAACAGAGCAAGGTAGCATGTGCCCGAGGAAGAAGAAGAGAGGGGAGGGGGTCTGGGGGACCTGTTTGGAAATTCCAAGAATTTTAGGGACCTCACGGTAAAGAAAGATTTCCCACTGATGTAGGGGCCTAATGAGGAAATTCCCAAAATGAAAGTTGGAGAGTTTTTCAAACTCTACAATATTGCTTTAAGGTTCAAGTTCAAAAACTCAAAGTTTATAGCTTTACATGTTAAGTTTTGAACAAAAGTAGAATTTAAATTACTTTTGTCCTTACCAAGATGGATTTGATGAAATTTTGGATACATTGTAAGTTTTCATGGGATGTCATGATGACTTGTGTTCTTGCATTTTAGCCCTTAAGTAAATTTGAAAATTACTTCTATATTTCAACTATTTTGCATAAAAGGACCCATATTTTTACATTAACCACATCTAGGCCCCTGCTATCACTTAAAGATCTATTTTTCTTAGGATTTAACCTATCTTTTGCACTTCCTTTCCTATGGTGATATAGATTTAACACTTAGTGTTATATTTTCCCTAGCTTTGAATGCTATCTCCCATTTTACCCAATTAACACTTAAGGACCTATATTTTACAGAATTACAATTATACCCCTATTCCTTTGTGCTATACACATACACCATAGCAAACATACACTTTTCACACTAAAACCTAGTGTCTATATTTCTAATTACCTGAATATCACAGCCTTCCCCCCTAAAGAGAATCTCGTCCCGAGATTCTGAAGCAGAATAGAATCGGATGATTAGATTTGGGAATTGGCTTGAAGGAAGTTCGGGAAGTTTCGTTGAAGATAGGATTCTGTTTCCCAAGTTGCTTCTTCTTCGGTGTGATGATCCCATAAGATCTTATATATTTTGATCTTCTTCCTTCTAGTGACTCTCTCCTTTGTATCCAAGATTTGGATGGGTTGTTCGGTGTAAGATAGATCAGGTTCAATCTCAATGGCATGGGTTTCAACAATCTCTGTAGGTACCTTGATACATTTCTTGAGTTGAGAGATATGAAAGACATCATGAGTGGCAGCCATTTGAGATGGAAGATGAATTTTGTAAGCCACTGGGCCACAGACTTTAAGGATTTCGAAGGGTCTGACATATCGGGGTGCTAACTTCCCTTTTATGCCGAAGCGCTGAACACCCTTGGTAGGAGATACTCGGAGATAGACAAAATCTCCGACTTGGAACTGCAGAGGTTTCCTTCTTCGATCTGCATAACTCCTTTGTCTAGATTGGGCGGTTTTAAGATTGGCTTGAATAACCTTGACCTTATTTTCGGCTTCAATGACTAGGTCTAGTCCAAAAATTTTGCATTCGCCGATCTCAGACCAACTCAAAGGAGTTCAACATTTTCGACCGTATAACGCTTCAAAAGGAGCCATCTGAAGACTAGATTGGTAGCTGTTGTTGTAAGAGAATTTGGCCAAGTCAAGACATTTGTCCCAGCTTGTACCATAGTGAATAATACAAGCTCGGAGCATGTCTTCAAGTATTTGGTTGACTCGCTCAGTCTGTCCATCAGTCTGAGGATGATATGCAGAGCTTCGAATTAGTTTGGCTCCAAGAGCATACTGCAATTGTTCCCAGAAGCGTGCAATGAATTGGGTCCCTCGATCAGAAATGATGGTCTTGGGAACACCATGCAACCGAACAATTTGATCAAGATAGACTTCGGCATACTTCTTAGCAGAGTAAGTGGTATGCACAGGAAGAAAATGAGCAGTTTTAGTAAGTCTATCAATGATTACCCATATGGAGTCATGTGTTTTGGGACGTGCTAGGAAGACCGACAATGAAATCCATACTAATGTCTTCCGACTTCCATGACGGAATGGGTAGTGGTTGGAGTGTACCAGATGCTTTTAGATGACTGGCTTTGACTCTCTGGCACATATCACACTCGGATACATATTTAGCAATTTCTCTTTTCATTCTGGTCCACCAAAAATTTTGTCGAAGATCTTGATACATTTTGGTGCTACCAGGATGAATAGAGAATTTAGATAGATGTGCTTCATCAAGGATTTGTTTACGAAGTTGATGGTCTTTAGGTACAACAATACGATTGTTGAACCATAGAACTCCTTGATGATATGTGTGGAAACACTTATATTTGGCTTCTCCTTGAGATAGTTTTGATTTGATAATTTTGATACCCTCATCATGTAATTGCGACATGATGATTCTATCTTGAAGAGTAGACTCGATAGATAATAGATTTAGACTACCTTGAGGGATGATCTCTAGATTAAGTTTTCTTATCTGATTGCAGAGAGTGTCACTGAAAGTTTCTATGGACAAGCAATGACAATGTGCCTTGCGGCTAAGTGCATCCGTAACCATATTGGCTTTGCCAGGATGGTAGTGTACCTCAACATCGTAGTCTTTGATCAGTTCTAACCAACGCCTTTGCCTCATATTCAGGTCAGCTTGGGTAAAGATATATTTGAGGCTCTTATGGTCAGTGTAAATATTACACTTGGCACCCATAAGATGATGTCTCCAGATCTTGAGAGCATGAATAACTGCTGCCAATTCAAGACCATGGGTTGGATAGTTTTGCTCATGATTCCGAAGTGCTTGGGATGCATAAGCAATGACCCGGTTGTTTTGCATAAGAACACAACCAAGGCCAGTTCCAGAGGCATCGCAATAGACATCAAAAGGCTGGGTATTATCTGGCTGAGCTAGCACTGGAGTGGTTATTAGAAGTTTTCTCAAGGTGTGGAACGCTTCATCACATTTGTCGTCCCAACGGAATTTAACTTCTTTCTTAAGTAGCTCAGTCATGGGTTTGGCTATTTTGGAGAAGTCTGGAATGAATTGGCGATAGTATCCCGCCAATCTAAGGAAACTTCGGATTTGATGGACTGAAGTTGGAGGCTTCCAATCCATAACTTCCTGGACTTTGGTTGGATCAACTAATATGCCTTCACTGGAGATAGTATGTCCCAAAAATTTCACACTGTCCAGCCAGAATTCACATTTTGAGAATTTGGCGTAAAGGCGATGATCACGTAGTCGTTGAAGAACGACATGTATATAATTAGCATGGTCTTCTTTAGTCTTAGAATATATCAGAATATCATCGATGAAGACCACAATGAATTTGTCGAGTTCCGGCATAAAGACTGAATTCATGAGATACATGAAATATGCCAGTGCGTTAGTAAGCCCAAAGGACAGAACCAGATGTTCATATAATCCATATCTGGTTGAGAAAGCTGTTTTTGGTATGTCACAAGGCTTGATTTTGATCTGGTGATAACCAGAGCGTAAGTCAATCTTGGAAAAGATCTTAGCTCCAGCTAGTTGATCGAATAAGATATCAATACGGGGAAGCGGGTACTTATTTTTGATAGTGACCACATTGAGTGGACGATAATCGACACATAACCTTAGGCTATTGTCCTTCTTCTTGACAAAGAGAGCAGGACAACCCCAAGGTGAGGCACTTGGGCGTATGAAACCTTTATCGAGAAGATCTTGAAGTTGGATTTTTAGTTCGGCCAATTCATTTGGAGGCATGCGATACGGCCTCTTTGAAGTAGGAGCGGTGCCAGGGTGAAGTTCGATAATAAACTCGATGTCTCTGTCTGGTGGCATTTTAGGCAAGTCATCTGGAAAGACATCGGGGTACTCACAGACTACAGGAATATCTTTTACTTTGATGTGTGTGATGGCATAAGTGCAAGAGTGCAGATACTCCTGCTGAGGCAGATAGAGGGTAATAACTCCTTGATATGGTGAGTTAATCTCAATAACTCGGGAAGAGATGTCTAGCAGTACTCTATGTTCAGTCATCCAATTTGTCCCAAGTATAACATCAATACCTTCTAGGTTTAGCAAAACCAAATCAGTTTTGATTACTTGGCTACCTAACTGAATTGGCACACTTTTAATTTTTCCTCCAGGGGTAGAAATCATATATGACCCCTGAGTAGGGCAAAGATCAAGTCCTATTCTGGTACCACAGTTGTTACTAATAAAATTATGAGTTGCTCCTGAATCAAATAATGTAACAACTGGTTAGTGGTGAATAGAGAATGTACCCGACATGACGGGAGCTCCATCCGGAAGTTCTGCAAGGGTGGTGAAGTAAACTCGCCCTTGCCGGACTTGGATCATCGACCTTTTGCCCTTGTTCTGGTTACCCTGATTGGAACTTTGCCCTTGATTAGGTTTCTTGGGCTGCGGACAATCTCTGATGAAATGATCCGCACTCCCGCAATTGAAACAGCGATAAGTGTTGCTTCTCTATTGGACTTGTTGAATATGTAGCCGTGGGCCAGATTGTTGTGGTTGTTGCGGAGGTACGGGAGGTCTATACCCTCCTGGTTGTTGAGGCGGCCTGAAAACCAATCTACCAAACGGAGCATTCCGCTGTGTCGCTCTAGGCAGTGCATTCTGAACGAATCGATACCACGAGGGTTGAACGCTCGCGGGTCCAGTGGAAATCCTTCGCTTCTTTTCGGCACGGTGTGCCGTGATGCAATCCTCCTGAGTCAGGGCCATGTTAACCAGCTCACTGAAGGTATTTGCCTTTATAAGGTTCAGACGTTCTTTCAGCTTAGTGCTCAAGCCCCGACGGAAGCGGTCCTGCTTCTTGGTGTCACTATCCGCGTGATAGCCCGCGTACTGACACAGGTGATTAAAAGCCTGTGCATATTGCAGTACGGTGCAGGTGCCTTGAGTAAGTGCCAAGAACTCATTCAGTTTGCGCTCCATTAGTCCTTCAGGTATATGATGTGCTCGGAAAGCATTCAGGAATTCTTCCCAGGAGATAACATGGCCTTCAGCTTGCATGGCACAATAGTTATCCCACCAGATACGGGCAGCTCCGCGTAGTTGTTGGGCAGCGAAGTGAGCCTTGCTAGAGTCCGCACATGGAATCGTAAGTAGAGCAAACTTAGATTCAATAGTGCGAAGCCAAGCATCAGCATCAAGGGGCTCCTCCACTTTACTCAATAGCGAGGGATGGGTACTGAAGAAATCTTGGTAGTTTGCCACCTGAGGTTCATCACGACCTCCTCTTGATTGCTGGCGCTGTTGGTTCTGCTATGCTTGTACCAGCAGATTGAGAAGTTCGGTCTGCCGAGCCATAACCTCGGCTAGATTTGGAGGTGGTGGTGGCGGTTGTTGAGAACCGCTGGCCTGATCTGCCCGGAAGCCTTCCGGGGTTCCGCGCGTGGCTCCAACCATCTGAAACAAAGGAGATATCCATTATTAACCACATAGTCTTACTCCCAACTTCAGAAGGTACACCACTCAGATAAGTAATGCATATACTCCATTCAATCATCTCATTTCAGAAAATAAAGATATTGGATAAGATTGTAAAACACAAGGCTTATATTACATCACGGATTCTGGTTATCCTTAACATCACCCATCCTAAGGATCCATACATAAGCCATCTATATTACATCAAATGGCACAAGGTCTAAGCAAGCTACTTACTACCTAAGTTATTATACTTTACACGAGTTACATCTAGAGAGTCGACGATTTGACAACTAGAAATCGTCGAAATTGCCTACAGAAGACTGGCTGCCAGATGAAGAGTAATCTGGCTAAGGATTGGGCTCCGGATCTCCATGCTCGGAGTCAAGATCTGAGACTCCCTCAATTTCTTCCGGATCTTCTTCTCCACCTTCAGGTACTGAGGGTGCAGCGGGAGGTACCGGTGGCTGCTGTAGTTCTTCAATGTGAGCCTGGGCATCATCGGCCTCAAGGACCAGATCATGAATTTATTCCTGGAGGAACTCAAAGATTGTATTGCGCTGAGTGATGATAGCATCACTCTCGTTGATCTGATCGTCTCGATGAAGGATGGTCTCATCCCGTGCTGCGATGATCTCATCCTTCTATGTCACCAAGGCTTGAAGTTCTACTATCTGAGTGACTTGACGGTCAGCATTCCGATAGTGACTTTGAGCCACATTAGTCAACTGACCCATGCCACGAAGCAGCAAAATCTGATAATGGTGCTGAACATTCATGAACCTGGTGCCATTACGGACCGTTTCTTCAGCCAGATCTCCCAACAAGTGACCAAGATGGTCTATCCGAAAGTTCCATTCTGGATCACTGGAGTCTATAGCAGGGAACAGACTAATGGGATACGCAGCAACCTCCATTGGATGCTGGTTACAGAAAATATTGATAGCCTCCAGAGCAGCAGTTTTGATGGTATCAACAAGACGATACCCCACCACATCAACTTCTATGGGATGCCACTAGGAGCGGAAAGGATGTTGAGGAATCATCATCCTAACCCGGCATCGAGGAATACCTTCTTCTCGATACTCCACTCCATCATATTGGGGAGGCTCAGTGTAATGGAACAGACTTAATGATTCCCATAGAAGACGAGGGAAACCTTCCCAATGCAAGACATTAGTGTGAAGATGCCCTGCATGATCCCAGGAGACGTTTGAAGGAGCAGCCATCTACGACAAGAATGCAAATGGTAAGATATACTTACCCTGCTGAGAACTCACAAGGTAAATAGAATGAGACAATCAATTCTGATAACAGCAAAGGCTGGAAATCAGATGGATACCTAAGGTACTCAACTAAAAGATTCTTTTGAAACCTTACTAAGAATAACTAACATGTTACCTATCCTTAGAGAAACAACAGATTTAAACACTCATTTTGGTTAATTAATGTATTATGCATGCACGTACTATTCGACCTCACAACCAAAACAGTTGCCGAATATCTCCGGACTTACGTGGTTAGTTTCAGTGGCATAATATATGCGTTTCTCACTAATAATTAATTGATAAGTCCTATCTGTCCTAATTTCATAATCGTGGTTAGTGTACCTGCAGAAAACCACAATATATATCCAATGAACCTTTCATGCCAGCATGTCATGAAATCGACCCCAATCATTACTATTCACTATAGAAACAGCATCTGTACCATTACCGCCATACAGACAACGTTGACATACGTTATCGAAACAACGTTTTCACGGGGATACCACAAAATGCGAGGGTATGAACAGCGATCGCCATACCCTACACCGAACCATATACTCCCAATATAACCAACCTAAGTTGATATATTGGCAGCATCTCAAGTAGGCCACTGCTTGAGAAACAGCGTTCGGTTCGCATCACCGACGGGAAGGCTAACTCCCCAGTTAGCTAAGGATCCTTACCTTCTTACCTCATCGTCGAAGATGTCGTTACAGAATGTAAAGTTGAGTTATGCATAAATCTAAGTTTTGACAGAAAAATAATGCTGGGAGTTAGAGTTATATATACATATATTATGGCCACCTCTAATTCCCTTAAATATCACCCTAGAGCTTTACGTACTAAGCACAATCCTTAACGAAACCAACGTAGTTTTGCAAAATACTTTGTTGGCCAAATTTTATACTAAAAGTATTTTTAAGGCACTTCATATCTCCAGTGTACACTTGTTAGTTCTCATACCAGTTGTGGCAGAACCAACCTGAATTATACCGGCTCAAGTACGTGAGTCCACTCTTGAGAGCTCCAACATGCTTCAAACGGTATAATCCCTTGGCCTGTCGGGTAACGTCCAGATAAACCACCGAATGCAGGATCAAACAAGGTACCCCGCACGAAGGTGAGTCCAGAGATACCAATACCATCACATTTTACATCACAGGCAGTTATATTACATGAGTGTTTAAAAGTAGCATCAGTTCCCAACTGATGGGAATTATTACAAAACAGTTTATATTTCAAGCCCTAGCATGATATCACTCGGAGGGATCTGCGTTGGCCGGGGACGGGTCCGACTCCACGGACCAACCATCGGGCAGAGGGTAAGGCCATGGCATAGGCAGAGCAGAGTCGTCAGGGGGATTACCTGAACAAAAAGTCGCAATGCAAGACTGAGTATGCTAATACTCAGCAAGGCTTACCCGTTCATGGTATACTTAGCCATATAACTAGACTTATGACGGCTTTAATGGTTGTGGGTAAAGTTTGCAGCTGAAAAGCAACAAAGAGTAGATCCTTATTTTCAAGTTTTTAGCTTTCAAATTCTAGGTGGATAATCATACTAGATAAGCACCTATAACTATTCAAGCATGGTAGAATCATTAGCCAAACATCATGTTTGATAATCATAAGTTGCTCTTGTTACTCTATGTGGTAAAGGGATCAAGCAGTCTCAATCTCCGTGAGAAATGGACAATTCCTGAATCGAATTTCAACCTTGCAAGGGTAAATCTAACTCACACGCTTGGAACATCCAACAATTGTTCCAAAGCAACCGTTTGCCTTTCATTCTGACTCGTGGATCAGATCCACCACAAGCGACTGCAGGACCATACGCATATCCTATGTGCAGGACGTACGTCTGTAGTGCGACTACACGCCCGTACTCCTGGTTGCCCGGCAACACGTATTCCCACACATCGAATCAAGTAACAGGAAAAACCAAATACGAGTGGTGGGAGGTATGTCCACTCCTCGGGCCGATTGGTTACTAGGCTTACCGCTTACCATATTTCGCGGCATGTGGCTAGTACTTTCAAATGCTTAACCACCGCTACCACACACTGTGACCTTATCAAATGCATCAACACAGACGGCGTATCATCTTAACCATGATACCTCACATAAGTCCTGTCCATCATCCTTATAGTGATTACAGGAAGGTAAACATTGCAACTCCTATATCGCGTGAGTGACAGGAAATCACAAGACTTCTACTGGTCCTATTAGCATAGCGGCTATTCGAACTCAAGTGCTAATATTCAGTACATTGGTTCCTAGGAAAATGCTACTAGGGTTTCTCATACAATTCCTTTGAACGTAATGCATAGATAGATTTAAATAATATAGATTGCAGTGTAAATAAAGTAGGGGTTATGTCCGGGGCTTGCCTTCTTGCGCGGGGTTGGGGGCAGTAGTGTCAAGGTTTTCCGAACTTTGGTTCGGACCTTCAGTTAGACCTTCGACGGCGTTCTCGGGGTCTTCAGCTGATTCCACTCCTTGTTCCGGGATTACTTCGTAGTCACCGTCGGCGAGAGTAGTTGAGTCTACATGATATGCAAAGTTATAAGTTAAGGAATGCATATTCTTTTATTTTACTTCACGATAAAGTTGCAATCCAATGAAAGTATGATTTACTTTTTACACATATCATTTATCTCTCTACTGGGCAGTCATTTATCGGGTATTAACCATTTTACCTAGTTACATTAAGTAACAGGGTTGGTTACCCTAAATATTTAACTTTATCTTTTTGCTTGATAATTACTTATACTAACCCTAGGTCATCATTTAATCATGGACTTATTTTATTTAGAAAAGAGCATAACATTATCATTGCATGTTTTATTTGTCCTGGTGTTTTACACTTGATCTTAGGGTGAGAATTTAGTGACAGATTACACTACTCAAGAACAGTACCTCAAAATATTTTCATGATTTTTGAACATTTAAAACCATAGATATGAAATATACAAGGTTAAATAGGTATTATTCATAATTAAATTCACATATTATGAAAATATTACACATACAGTAGGTTAATTATTTTTCTAAGTACTACATGTCAAAACAAGATTAACACAATTGGTTTCACATTTTTACCATTTTTCTGCTAATTACTATACATTTCTTTATTCTACAACTAACTAAACTTACCATTTAAATTAAAGCACAAACTACTCAGAAACTGAAAGTCAATCTATAAGGAAAGTTGTAGATCTTAAAATGAGGATTCCAACAAATTTTAGTTTGTATTTTTATGATTTTTCGTTGAATTGATATGGAATTTTCAAGTTGACAGCACAAATAACACAAGGGGGTCCTTCTAGCACTATTCACATAAGTCTTAAGCCTTGCAGATAGCCCCCTGGGCTTTCAATTCTTGTAATCCCGAGGTCCTTGGCTAGAGCAGAAGGGGAGCAGGGATGGGACGGCCGTGTTCCGGTGAGGAGGATCACCGGCGGCGAGGTCCGAGGGGAGGGAGAGCTTCAGGGGCTTACGATGGTCAGATTGAGCCACGTGTCGAGGGTAGAGGTGGTCGGGAAAGGGGATCTCGACGAGAGCCCGAAGCGGCGGCGGAGAGGTCAACGAAGACGGCGATGCTCCGGCGGCCAACACCGGCGAGGAACCTGCGGGCAAGCACGAGTGAGTCGTGGGGAAGGTATTGGTGCCGTCAATTGGGAACATAGGCTTCGAATTAGGGGCGACCGGTGGAGACAGTGACGATGGCGGCGGAGGTAGACTCCAGCGAGCGTCGGAAAGTCGATGCAGTGCACTAGGGAACCAACGGAGGGGTCGTAGAGCTTCACGGGGTCGATGTGGTGCTAGCTAAGGGGTTGTTGTGGTGCGAAAGAGCTCGGAGTGGGCTGCCCACGGTGAGAAGGAGGCGGCGGCGGAACTTGGGCTGGCCGGAGCTGTGGAAGACGAGGCTCGGATGCGAGAGGGTGAAATTGATCGGGCTGGAGAGCACCAGTGGGTCACGGCAGTGCTCTAGCAGCACTGGATTGGGGTTCAGAGCGAGCGAAGGCGGCTGGCGACGGTGGGCAGTGGGGGCGGCGGAGGTCCGGTGAGGGATCGAGCTCGGAGAATAGAAAATGCTGAGGCCTAGGGTGCTCGGGGGAGTAAAGCAAGTCGCAAAGCAACAGCTGAGCATGCCTTAAGGCTAGGAGGGGCGTTACGCATGCGAGTAGGAGCTGGCGATGGCGGTGAGGTGCGTGGCGGCTGGCGGACGGCTTGGGACGCCGTGGCGCGCGCGGAGGAGGGCAGCAAGGAGGGGAACAGAGCCGGGATTGGGGAGAGAACGACGCGTGGAAGGAGGAGAAGCAGGAGGTGGAGCGGCGGCGGCGGCAGAGCGGCGGCCCGGAGGGGGGCTCTGCACCGGCGGCAGGAGAAACAGAGCAGGGCAGCACGTGCCCGAGGAAGAAGAAGAGAGGGGAGGGGGTCCGGGGGACCTGTTTGGAAATTCCAAGAATTTTAGGGATGCCACGGTAAAGAAAGATTTCCCACTAATGTAGGGGTCTAATGAGGAAATTCCGAAAATGAAAGTTGGAGAGTTTTTCAAACTCTACAATATTTCTTTAAGGTTCAAGTTCAAAAACTCAAAGTTTATAGCTTTACATGTTAAGTTTTGAACAAAAGTAGAATTTAAATTACTTTTGTCCTTACCAAGATGGATTTGTTGAAATTTTGGATACATTTGTAAGTTTTCATGGGATGTCATGATGACTTGTATTCTTGCATTTTAGCCCTTAAGTAAATTTGAATGTTACTTCTATATTTCAACTATTTTGCATAAAAGGACCCATATTTTTACATTAATCACATCTAGGCCCCTGCTATCACTTAAAGATCTATTTTTCTTAGGATTTAACCTATCTTTTGCATTTCCTTTCCTATGGTGATATAGATTTAACACTTAGTGTTATATTTTCCCTAGGTTTGAATGCTATCTCCCATTTTACCCAATTAACACTTAAGGACCTATATTTTACATAATTACAATTATACCCCTATTCCTTTGTGTTATACACATACACCATAGCAAACATACACTTTTCACACTAAAACCCAGTGTCTATATTTCTAATTACCTAAATGTCACAGTTTTTACCACTGCGTCGTCAACATAGGCCTCGGCGTTGCGCCCGATATGCCCCTGGATGCATTTCTGGATGGCCTTCTGGTAGGTAGCACCTGCGTTCTTGAGTCTGAACGTCATAGTGTTATAGAAGTACGCCCCGAAGGGGGTGATGAAGGAAGTCTTCTCTTGACCCGACTCCTTGAGGGCGATCTGGTGATACCCGGAGTAGTGGTCAAGAAAACAGAGCAGGAGACACCCGACCGTGGAGTCAACGACCTGGTTGATGCATGGAAGTGGAAAGGGTTCCTTAGGGTAGTGCTTGTTGAGATCAATGTTGTCGACACACATTCTCCATTCACCATTTTTTTACAAGGACTGGGTTTGCCGGCCATTCTGGGCGTATGACTTCTCTAATAAATCCAACGTCCAGGAGCTGTGTAACTTCTACCCTAATAGCCTCCTTCCGATCCTGAGCGAAGCGACGGAGCTGTTGCTTGATGGGTCAAGCCTTTTCATCAACATCCAAGGAGTGCTCAGCCTCCTCCCTCGGAACGCCTGGCATGTCAGAGGGCTTCCATCCAAAGATGTCCCAATTGGCGCGGAGGAAGGAGGTGAGTGTGTCTTCCTATGCTTGGTCGAGCCTTGTGCCGATCAGGGCGGTCTTGTTGGGGTCGTTCTCCCTGAGGAGGATGACCTTCGTCCCATAGTTAGGCTGCAGCTGTGACTCGACGGCCGAGTCCTTTTCTGTGATTGTGAGATCCTCTTCTTTGCCGACTCGACGACCAAGACAACATTTTTTGATAGTTCCAAAGCCTCGGAGAGGTTGATGTTCTCCATCTCACAGGAGTGACAGGTCTTTAGGTCATGTAGACGGAGAGGACTCCATTTGGCGTGGGCATGTTGAGGACAAGATACGTGTGGTATGGTATCACCATGAATCTAGCGAGGGCAGGCCTCCTGAAGATTGCATGGTATGATGTTTCAAACAAAGCCACCTCGAAGTGGATCTACTCTGTTCTGTAATTCTCCTAGGTCTTGAAGGTGATGGGTAGAGTCACTTGGCCAACCGGGGTCAAGCCTAATCCAGGGATGATTCCGTAGAATGCCTCCTCAGTGGGGACCGAGGAGGTCATGTCATGCCCCATGCTCTCCAGTGTCTTGGAGACGATGAAGTTGAGGCTGCTGCCTCCGTTGACAAGCACCTTGGAGAGGCGAACCTGGCTGACCACCAGGCTAACCACGAGTGGATAAGTGCCTGGATTCATGAGGTGAACCCAGTGGTCGCATCGATCGAAGGTGATGCGGACCTAGGACCAGCGTAGGAGCTCTACCGGGTGTTGAAACACCGAGTTGACCTCGCGCTGATCAAGCTTGAGCCGGCGGCGACACTTTGGGGCTTTGGAGCCCCCGCAGATGAAGTTGACAGTGCGATCAGCTTCTTGGAAGTCTCCTGTGACTTGTCGGATGCATCTTCATGATCATGCCTGGGCGAGTCATTTCATCGTCCACGGTTATAGGAGCCTGTAGAGCCGCTGGCCTTGTCCCAGTCGTCGTAGTGGGGTTGCTTGAAGTCGTCCTAGGCCACACTATTGCGGAGTGCATGACACTCGCGCGCGTTGTGGTTGGCATCCTTGTGCTAGGGACACTTGCCGTCAAGGAGCCGATCCAGGTCCTCCTGGTTGAGGGAGGTCCGTTGTCGGGGTCGTGTCAGATCCGGGTACACGGGACTGTACATGTGGCATACTTTTCCTAGGATAAAGGTTGGGACATAGCCCACGCCCTACATCTGTGTAACTACTCGTAGGCTAGTAGAACTGCTCCTACAGTAGTAAAACTAGTCGAATACAGTAGAGGACTACCAGAAAAGTACTCGGGTAGGACTCTAATGCACGTATCCAATTAGGACTTTCATGTAAACCTGTCCTCCTAGACTATATAAGGGCGGACAAGACCCCCTCCAGGGACAAGGACCCAGGGATCACCCAGGGAATCACCCAGGAGATCACTCAATCACCATCAAAGGCAACACAAACCACACAGAACGTAGGGTATTATGCTCTCGGTGGCCCAAACCTGTCTAAACCTTGTGTTCCTTTGCACCTTTGAGTTCCTGATCTCGGTGACACCCTACCTACAAACTCACCACCTCGGGGGTATCCCTCGGTGGGCATGGTGGTGAAACACTGACAGATCCATCTGCTACAGCGATGGTGTTCTCAGGGCCGCAATTGTGATCCTGCTTCTTGGACGACTCGGGACAATCGTGGTTCTTGTTGGAGTTGTGCCGAGGAGGTCGACCGTCGACGCATGGACGATCGTCATGATGTGGCTTGGGCCGGTTGTCGGAGTCACGGTGATCCTTGTGGTGGCGGTGGGCTTTCTTGGCGTCCTCCATGTCGGCGTGCTTGTTGACCACCGTCATCAATTCGGAGACCGTTTTAGGGTTGGTCTCGAACATCTTGCACCAGAGCTCAATGTTGTGCAGCCCTTGGTGGAAGTAGTGGATGACGTCCCTGTCATCAACCTTTGTAATCGTGTTATGGTTAGCAAAGTACCTCTTGTTGTAGTCACGGAGGGATTCGTTGGGCTGCTGGGTGACATTGCCTAGATCCCATCTTGTTGTGGGACCTGGACAAGACTCCTGGAAGTGCTTGATGAAGGCTGTGCAGAGGTTTTGCCAGCTGTTGATGGAGCCGGGTCGAAGTCCTTCGTGCCAGTTCAGCGCCTAGCGGCTCATCATCATCGGGAAGTAGGCACCATAATGTCGTTGGTGCTATTGGCAGTACGTACGGTGATGGAGTAGGTGCGGATCCAAGTCTTGGGATTGGAGTCACCGTCGAACTTGTCAATGCCAACTCGCTTGAATGTGGCAGGCCATGAGATACCTCGGAGTCGGTTGGAGAAGGATGAGAAGCCATCGAGGTCGCCGTCGGTGTCGTTGTCGAGGAAGGTGGGTGCTAGTGGTGGCGGTCGAGGTGGTCATTGCTGGTCATCATGACCACGTCGGCCCTGACTCCCACGATTGGCGCTGGGGCAGGCCATACTCCTCATAGTACTTGTGCTGCCAATCCCGCTCGGCCTCGTCGCACTCCCTATGAGCGTGCTAGAGATCTCGGTTGTTGATGTTGGCCCGGAGATCCAGTTGGTCGACCTCGTCATTGCCGGGGCGATGACCCATCGAGTGGTGAGAGTTGCTGGATTGAGCTTGGAGGGCCGAGTAATCTTTCCACAAGCGTTGGACTTGTGCAGCAGCAACGTGGAGATGTGTGTGAGCTCATTCAAGCTTGGACGTATGGGGGAGAGTATCGAGTACCTCGAATGCGGCAGCCAGATTGGGCGAAGGCGTGGTGAAGATGTTCTTGCCATCGCACTCCGAGATGAAGTCGTCATCGAGGTTCCGTGGAGTTGGTGGAGCGGGTTGAGGTGCCGTGACCCTGGGGTGGCGACCTTTTGCAGTATGTAGATCTGCTTGGGCTTGAGCGATGGTTTCCTCATCCGACGCCTATGACTATGAAGACTGCGGTTGCATCAAAGGTTTCGGGCCTTCGGGCCCTCTCCCTCCATGGAGTCTTCATCGGAGGAGACAACCGAGATCCGACAGTTGTCGAGTGAATCTGGAGTGTTGATGCGGTTGGGTGGGAGGGTGAAGAGGGCCTCCTGGAAGCCGGCAACTAGTCCTGGGACTGCTTCAGATCTATTCTAGTCGACGCTGGATCGAACCAGATTGGAAACGTGAAGATTTTTCATAGATACTCGGATCTGGTCCGAGTAAACGGTGGAGTTGTTGTGGAGCCCAAATAGGCTCTGGAAAGCTGAGTTGTTCGGGCGGCGGAGTGCAGCCTCCGTGAGCTCGATGCACTCGAAGATGGAGTGGCTCACACAGTCCATGCCAGAGAGGAAGTCGTCGATGTTGATCCTAGGGCGACGAGTCGCCCTGACACAGCTTTGGGCCAGGTCGTCGATGGAGAGCTCATCGACTCGGCAGGTGATGGAGCCGGAAAGGGTCAGATCGGATCTGGGACCCTAAGAGCTTTCTGCCTCGGATGATGAGGCGGAGGCAAGTGGGCTCCTAGGAGCAGTTATCTCGGGAAGTGGCTGCAGTGGCTGGCGGCGGCTTGGATCTGCAGTGTCACTTGTTTGGAGAAGAAGATGCCAGAGTTGCTATCCATCAAGTTCGCCAAGAGGACCCTGGGGATCCCCCTACCTAGCTCGCCAACTGTCCGATTTGTACTTTGGCAAGTCCACCTGAGGTATGCTCACGTAATAGATTTGTAGGTGAGGGAGATCGCAGAGCTAAGAACTTGATGGTAACACATAGATGTAAGGGTTTTGATAGGTTCGGACCGCTTGGAGCGTAATACCCTACGTCCTGTGTTCGGTGTTGTATTGACTGGTTTAGGGTTTCTGGAATGCACAGGCTAGTTGCGTTGTCTTTGGTGGGTACGGGTACCCCTTATATAGCCAAACAGCCGTGGGTTACAAGTTAGGTTAAGATCTACTCACATTATTTACAAGGAATCCCGAAGGACCCTCCCGCCGTCCAGCCGAGTGCCCTGTCCGCCGGGTTGTTAAGCAGCGTCGTTTCCTGATGAACCGGACTCCACTCGGTAAAGAGGTACCTAGGTCTACCTCCGTTGATTAGGTTAAGGTTTGGAAGTGCTTGTTTGGTTTTATACTTGTCTAGTTAGACTAGGCCGGCTGATTATTTCGAGCTGAGATATGGGCTAGTTTGACTAATGGATCGGGTATAATAAAGCCATGGTCTATGGATTCGGGTTTTATATTTCTTGACCCATGCACGTAAACCTAATGGGTCTAACTTTTTGCTGGTTAATAAACCCATAGGTTGAAAAATTAACCTGCACCTATGCTCTAATAGAGTAAAAACCCGTTGGACTTCAGATTTCGGATAAGCATCGCCAACCCTACCCCTGTCAGATCCTGGGAGTGGCAGCCCATTGCCGGTAACAAGTTGCTTGAGAAGGCCGCAAAATTCAGGCACCTAATAATGTGTAGGACGTGTGAAAATAGTCAAAAACAAAGAGGTTGTGTAAGAACGGAAAGGTTTTGGATTATATGGGTGTGTACTTCTTGTTCATCTCGATCCTAGTGATTATACTACTCGATTGAATTGGATATAATATAGAAAAACACTGTCTTTTTCTCTGACTCGTTCCGACAGTAGCGTGACACAAAATTAACAAATGCAGATGCCGTTCGGTAAGAAGACCGTCCAAGAAATACTACGATCTGTCCATTGCAAGCCTGCATTATGAAGATCACAATGACATCAGACCGCACGTGACATCCAGCCCGACAAATGTATCATACTCGTTTTACCTCTTTCCCCATTGTTGTCTCATCGTGAGGTCAGCAAGAATTC
Source organism: Panicum hallii (assembly GCF_002211085.1). Classification (NCBI taxonomy): domain Eukaryota; kingdom Viridiplantae; phylum Streptophyta; class Magnoliopsida; order Poales; family Poaceae; genus Panicum; species Panicum hallii. The sequence continues at coordinate 19,175,246 of NC_038043.1, forward strand.
GCTTGACACTGATTGCGGACCTTGCGCCGGCAGGATGAATGGCCCTAATCAATACAAAAACAGTAACAAATTCAATTCGGTGTTGACCTCTAACAATTGATTCAGATGAGCTTCCCATTAGACATAGATGGAGGCTATGGAGCAATCGCCATGGCGGGGAACTATCACCACCTGATCGACATCGCGCCGGACGCGAACATGGGCACCGCCCCTGGCACCACCGATGGTGGCGCGGCGCCGGTAGGTGGCGACGGCGGAAACGAGAAGTGGCTGCGCAACCTCACGTCGGCGACGGTGAACACGGCCGTGCTCCGAGACCTCATCTCGCGGACTCCGATGCTGTGGTACCTCGGCGAGCGCTCGGGGACAATCTTCCGCCCGTGCGCCCGGCGCGAGCGCGTGGAGGCGCTCCACGCGGTGCGCGCCGTGGCCATTGGCCCGTTCCACCGTGGCGACCGTGGCCTCCCCTTCTCGGAGGACGCCAAGCTGCCGTTCATGCGGTACCTGCAGGACCAGTGCGGGCTCGACGTGGACGGGTACGTCGCGGTGCTCTGCCGGGAGCGCGACCGCCTCCGCGACGAGTTCTCCGGCGACGGCGCGGACGCGGCTGCCGCGGGGACCCTGGACGACGAGAAGAAGTTCCTGGAGATGCTGCTGCTTGACTGCTGCTTCGTCCTCGTGGTGAGCATGATGCTCAGCAAGACCGGTACCGGCGACGACGCCGACAGCGTGGCGCGGGCGGCGTCCATCAACAGGGACTACTTCATCCTGCACATGGCCGTGGCCCAGCACGCCGACGACATCAAGCTGGACATGCTCGTGCTCGAGAACCAGGTCCCCTTCGCGGCCGTCAAGCTCCTCGCCGCCTCGTGCCCGGGGCTCAGGCTCCGGCACTCCGTCGAGGAGCTCGTGCTGGGATGCTTCGACGACATCTGCCCGAAGCGACTGCACCGAGCCGGCGACGCCGCAGCCGCCGCCAGCGAGTTCCACCATGTCCTGCACGTCTTCCACTGGTCCCGCGTGCCCAAGGACAAGTACTGCGTCCTCTCGACGCCGCGGAAGCTCCTCAAGATCAAGAAGGAGTCGGAGCGGCTGTTCCCCTGCGCCATGGAGCTCCGGCGCTCGGCGGTGTGTTTCCGGCAAGCATCGTCGTCGAGCTGCGGCGACCTGGACATGCGGTTCTGGCGCCACCCGGCGAGCCCGGTGGCCGTGATGAGCGTGCCGTGCTTCCACGTCCACGAGTACAGCGCGGCGGTGCTCCACAACCTCGTGGCCTTTGAGAAGCACTTCTACTGGGCGCACGGCGCGTGCGTGACGGCGCACGTGGCGCGGATGGAGGGCTTGGTCCGGTGCCCGCAGGACGCGGCCATGCTCCGCAAGCGAGGGGTCCTCGCAAGCACGCGGAGCACGGACGCCGATCTGGTGGCCCTGTTCCGGGAGCTCGGTGATGAGACCATCGGGGCGCGGCTCCCCGACGAGTACGGCGAGATGCTCGACGCCGTGGCGCAGCACCAGGGCCGGCGCGTGAGCGACTGGTGCGGCGGCTTCGTGCTGCACTTCTTCCCGTCGCCGTGGGTGGCTGTCTCCCTCGCCGCCGCCGTGGCGCTCATCTTCGTGCCGTCGATGCTGCAGACGGTCTACACCATGCTCGGCTACTTCAAGAGTAGCTGAGAGCTTCAGAATAAAAATCGACACCGCTGCCAGTGTATCATTTGTCCAATAGTCGTGGAAACCAGTTGAATAATATAATATATATATTCAGGTAAAGCTTTGCTGAGTGAAAGAAATTCTAAACTTCGCTGCCCAAACTTCTATAGTAAATACAATACACCTCACCCACCAGTTGAAAGTTTTCAATATCCAATCTAACTGAGCTCCTTCACTAGAGATCCACCATACAGAAAAAGAAATTCAACAGCATAATGGTTCTTTCTTTAAGCTTGCAAGGTTATGGCAGGTGTACCCATAAACTTTAGCAACTGGAATCTATGTATGAATGTAGCAAACAAAGAGGACTCTGGAGTCCTTAATATGAAAAAAATTTGCTCGGGCATCTCGTTGATGTTTTGGACCATACAATTGTTATGGAGCGAAAGTGATCGAGAAAGGCTCCTTGTTGATGTGTCTTTGGTTGCCCTAGCGACAGAGTTAATTCTATAACCTAAAAAGAAATTTAAATATTACGGATTGTTGGAACTACTACCTCCGGTTAGAAAACATTACGTTATGATAAGATGATTAATGAAAATTTACGTGTCATATTTTCATGACTGGAGCGAGTATATGATTAACAAATGTTGGTTTATAGAAAGCCATTTACCGAATTAATTATATTCACATGCATGTCGAGAACAAACCCTAAATTCAAGCAAAGCAATCCAAACAAGCAAGGTGTACATACGGCTTGATTTACCAGCTAAGCTATTGCTTATCAGTCTGGAAATCTAATTATTGTACATCCAAAAATTTTGAAATCATTTCTTTCTCAATCTTACAATGATAACAGGCCGGGGCTAGCTTTTAAGAGAAATAACAAGCCGGGGCTTATTTTGTTAACCAACCCAACTCCTCGGAAGTACCGGTGTGCCGTCCATCTCTAGTTGTTACCAGATCTGAATGAAAACTTAAGTGAAAGCTAAATGACACCTGAGCATTTGTTCCATCCTCCGCACTTGAATTTCTATTCGTCCGATTGTCTCCGTCTGTCATCTGCGGCCGTCTGATCTAGCCGGATCCTTGGTGAGCTTCCTCTGCACCTCCGGCGAGATCTCCAGCGAGGTTAGGACTCGGGCGCGGGGCTCCGGCGAGACCCTCCCGCGCCCGCAGCTGGGGACGAGGCGGGGCGGCAGCACGGAAGGAAGAAGAAGGGTGAAGGAAGAAGATGAACAGTGCAAGAAAGGAGATTCACTGTCAGATCTTGATCTAATAGCAAAACAAATTCGGGTGTGGAGAAGGAAAAAAATACCCGGGTGTGTTGGAATGGTACAATGTAAATGGTAATCAGAAACTATATTTTCGTTTGTAGAAGTGGGCTAAGTGTCTTTTCTCACATTGTCAAAATAACCATAGGATTCTATATAAACTATTCTTTTGTAGAAGTGGGCTGAATGTCTTTTCTCACATTGTCAAAGCACAGCAAAGAGGCTAGATTCTATTGGGTTTTTGATGAGTGATTCAGTTTGTGAGAGTCTCCAATGTTGTCTTAAACTTCCCATTTTGCTCCTTTTCTTTGTTGCTCTGTCTACCGAGACTTCTAGTTCTCTGTTGGTGTTATTGTTGGATTAGTCATAGGAACGAGAGGTATCTGGATAGTGAGTTACTTCAAAACTTCCATACTGGCAGCATCCTCTGTTCTGATTCGTTCGAGCATTAATCATGGCCCATTTATTACCTTTATGATTGCCCGTAAGTATATGGCCCAGTGGGGCTTGGAAACAGTAATATTTAACAGCAGACCATTGCATTTTGTTGTCTGATCCAGGTTCATTCAACCTGCTCCTGCTCTTCAGGCACCACTCCCAATACTGCTGAGGATTTAGTATAACCTGATGTTACATATCGCTGTCTATCCTAGCGGTTAGTAGGGAAAAACTGATATCAATAAAAAGGGGTAAAACTACTTTTGCAAATGAGGGTTAATCCATCAAATTTTTAGTTGAAAGGAGTTATCGATTATTGTCTGAAGTGAAAAAACTGTACCCTACATCCTATGTTGGGTGTTTTGTATTGCTTCGCCTAGTGTGTGTTCAGGTTCCTTACCTTACCTGCCTTATATATCCGAGAGGGTAGGGTTATAGATTTCCCGAATCCCGACTAGAAGTCCTACTTAGTTACAGTGAAACGAATCAATCATAAGTTTTTCTAGTATTTGTCGGTGTATGTCCATATACCAGCTTCATACGGTGCCTCCTTTGATCCTTTGATGGGCCTCATATTTCGATATGTTTAGGCCAACCCAAGAGGCTAGCACATGACATATTTCAATTGATGAATAAAACTAGGGGAGCGTTTGGTTGGGCTTTCCAATCTGCTTTTACTTTTGCAAAAGTTAAAAGCCAACCAAAGAATTTAAACGCCCTAGGTGCTTTTGCTCAAAAGCAGCTTTCACCATAGTACAAATGCAAAAGCACCTCTTCCCCTACTTTCAATGGCTTTTAGGGTAAAAAATTACCCACCTGCCACTGTTATGGAAAAAATAGTTCGTTTTCTAATCTCCCAAATCCCTCTCCTGTCCCATCCCCATCCCACCCCGACTCCCGCCCCACCTCGCCGCCTCCCGCCCCATCCCACCGCCGCCCCGCCCGGCGCCGCCCGGTGCCACCCCGCCCGGCGCTGCCCGTCGGCGCCCCGACACCCCCGCCCGGCGCCGCACTGGCCCGTCCCCACCCCCGTGCCGCCCCTGCCCCGGCGCCACACCGGCCCGCCCCGGCACCGCACCGCCCGGCGCCGCCCCGCCCCGCCACCGCACCGGCCTGCCCGTCGCCTCCCCGCCCCGCCCGTCTCCTCCTCCTCTCGCAGTTCGCAAAGCAGCCAGCCTCCTCCCCTCTCGCAGCGCAGCCAGCCTCAGAGCCCTCCACCATCTCCTCTCCTCGAGTCAACAACAAAGCACCAGATTTCCAACACTCATTCCCGTCGCAGATCAAAGGGTCTTACCTCGAGTACGGATGGGATAGGAAATAAAATCTTTTCATCATATATGAAAAATTTAGAAAATTTAACATTTTCTTTCTAAAAGATACATTTACATGTGAAATAGCGAACATATTAGATTTGTATGAGTATTTTCGTATATAGATAGTCCTACAAACCTTCAGGGGTATTATAGGTATTTCACCCATAGCACATAGTTTCCCACAGCTCACAGCTGCTCTAACCAAACGGTCTTCTGCTTTTCCCACAGCAGCATTTTCACAGCAGTTTTTCCACAGCCCACAGCTCACAGTAGCTTTTTCAAAAGCCACAGCCCAACCAAACACACCCTAGATCTCTCAATACAAAGTTTTATTTCTAAGCTAGCATATCATTTAAATGTTGTATGCATGTGACCAACAGGAGTTGATGAAACATGTGGACATTAAATGCAAACCCTCTCCATGAGAATTTCACACGGTTTCTAATGTATTGGATAGGGTGAGCACTAGTTTCATCATAAGGAAACGGCTCCCATATTTCTCCTTATAACTTCTTTGTCATATCTGAAAAGAATCGGTGCTCGTATAGCCTAAGAAGGGGAGGGGTGAATTAGATAAACTTAAAACCTTAACCTATGGCTTCCAGTAATAACTTGCACAAAATATAAACTAGATCATGCTACCTAAATTTGTGACTAAGGTTCAAGAGTTCTGCAACCTGTAGCCAATCCTAGCAAGAACTACTCTAAGAAAGTAAAGGCACACAAGTTGCAAGTATAAAAACGGAAATGTAAAGGAGTGGGTTAGAGAAAATGCAAACTCTGCATGATGATTTATCACATGAAATTGGTAGGCAAATGCTGCCAACCAAGTTTATGTTGGAGCTCCACCAAGGATATGCTTCTGGTCATGATCTTGGGTTCGCCACTAAGCCTCTTACCAAGTCGGATGTAAAGCTTGCCACTGAAGCAAGGCTCACCACTTCCTCTCTTTCAGTCACCTTGACGTCATCTTCACTATGGAGCTCCACCAAGGAAGGGGTCTCCTCGTCTCCTGTACATGGTTGTCATCACCGCTCCACACAAAGTCGGAGGGTCGACGACTTACCGGTAAGCCACCAGGACTCCAAGAGGCCTATCATGAAATTTACAAAATTGGTTCACTTCGAGAACCAAGCACAAGACAATAACACCTTGCTCGATCTCTCTCACTCTAGCTAGGCCCAATCTATCACTAATCACTCTCTGAGCTTGTGCTAATTGACTTGGATGATCAGCTTGACCACTTTGTTGGCGTGGATGCTTTCCCAACGTGTATGTGCTTTCTCTGGACTCCAACAACTCTAAATGTGTGAGTAGAGCCGAGGAGGTATAAATAGCTCAACAACTCAAAAAGAACATTGCTCCAACAGCTATTATTAAACATATAGTAGCACAGAATAATCTTGTACACTCATAAAGATGGCGCGTTAGATCATTCGGTGCCCCTGTTGAACCTTATAGCCATTCGACCCCTGCCTAGAACTCCTCCAATGCTTCATATTCTATGGCGTCGGATCATCCAATGCTGAAGAGAAACTCCGAAAATCCTTCTGGAACTTGACAATGCTTATGGTGAACCGTCTGATGCTAGTCTGCTACCAGCGGATATAGTACTGGATCATCGGCACTAGTACCAGATTATCCGGTACTACTGAGTTTTCCACTTCTTCTCACACCATTAATCCGCTGCTCATAAAGAAGATACCAACGGATCATCCGGTACTTCACTTCTTCGATCATTTGAATATCCTAGAATTATTCTTTCTTTGGATTTTTGGTACAACTTTCTTTTACTATGAATTGGATCACTTGATTTGGATGGTGGTTTTCCTATGTCTTTGAATTCATCCATGGAATCTAAAATGTCTACAAAAATACACTTAACAAATTTGTTAGTCCCTAACAATATTGTCAATCATGAAAATCACAACTAATGACCTAGTGAGGTTATTTTTCTTACAATCTCATCATATGAGCTGATGTGGCCCCTCGACTATATAATTTGAGTGAAACCCGTTTGAAACTCCCACCAGTATCTAGTAATGATGGTAGTACTTTTCGTAGTTCGTGTAGCAAGTAAACTACTGCCGCGTAGCACCTGGAACTTCTGTTGGAAATATTTTGCCAAAATGCCAAGCTCCATGGAAAAAACAAGTTCCCCAAGTCAAGAGGTGTTTCAATGGATTGATCAGAAAAGTAGATAAATGTTAATAAGGAAATTTAGATAACATTTGGTTCAACATTTTTGGCCCATAATCAATTTCCACTGCAATAAGGTCCGTGTATTTGGTTTGGGCCGGCCCGTAACAGATCACGGCAGTAGGAATTTTTTCTAAAAAGGGGTTAAAAAAATTAAATTTGAAAAAGGGATGCCGTTTTGGAAATTTTCGAAAAATGGGTACCTCCCGCCAGATCAACGGGCGTGAGGCGTGGGGCCGGAGACCTCCTGCCCATCCAATGGGCGGGAGGTCCCAAAATATTTCCCAGGCCCCTCCCGAGGGTCTCTTCACGAATAAGAAACTTTTCTTATTCGCGAAGAGGCCCCAGACGCGGCCGCGGCGGCATCCCGCCCTCCCAACGGGCGGGAGGTCCCCCGAGGGGCATCCTGCCCTCCCAACGGGCGGGATGTTCCCCCACCACTATTTAAGCCCCCACCCACCTCCAAATTCCCATATTATTCAGCAAGAATCAAGAAAAAAAGAAAGGAAGGAGAGGAAGAGAGGAGAGGAAGCGGCGAAGCCCTGTTCACACATCGGTTTAGAGGTATATTCTCGTTCTAGTCGTATAATTGTCAATTGTTTTTAGGAATATTTGTTAGGGTACTTATATTTTGAATAGTTTTTAGTATTTTCAATAAGTTTTAGAAATATTTGTTACGGTAGTTATATTTGAATAGTTTTTAGTATTTTCAATAGTTTTTAGAAATATTTCTTAGGGTAGTTATATTTTGAATAGTTTTTAGTATTTTCAATAGTTTTTAGGAATATTTCTTAGGATAGTTATATTTTGAATAGTTTTTAGTATTTTCAATTATTTGTAGGAATATTTCTTAGGGTAGTTATATTTTGAATAGTTTTTAGTATTTTTAATAGTTTTTAGAAAAATTTCTTAGGGTAGTTATATTGGCGCAGACACCGGAGCTCGTTGACGCGAACACCGACAAACGGCACAGGTCGTACCTTGCAGCGGTGGAAGGGCAGCAGCTTCACGAGTTGCGCCCTCGTGTAGCAAACGAGTTGTTGCACCTGGACGTACCGAGGCCTTTGCCAGGCATGTTTCAAGACGGAGAGGACCGCCGTCATCACAGGCTGTCCACTTCTGCTGCAGCTATGGTCGTACGAGCGATTCGTCATAGCACGCCCCCTAATCAGCGAGGAGACTTATCCGCCTGAGATTTATGGGATGTGGCACGAGGATAGCCCCATGATGGGTTCGCTTTGGACTGATCGACGGGTAAACTCTTTAATTTACTGTTGTACGTTTCTGTATATGCAAAGTACCGACTCAGTTGTGTAATTTTGCAGATGAGCTGGGCACATCGGCAGGTCCGAAAAGCATACCCGCAGTTCGTGTCCGAATTTGATCGGATGCAGCCACAGGATGTCATCTGGACCCCGTACACCGCTGCGGCTGTCCAGACACGTGCGCCGCATGGGTTGTCCTCCCTCTGCACGCGTGACGAGGCGTACTGGCTCACAAAGGCGAACCTAGTGTTCGATATTGTCGTCGAGCTGTACTGCGTCGAGCGAGTGATGAGGCAGTTCGGATGATGACAGCACTTCCCTCTCCTACCTCGAGCGTTCCAGGCCGTGTCGCGCAATGTACACGAGTAAGTTTGTGATAACACATTTTGTATTAATTATATAATCATTATCATGAAATAATGTTGTCTTTCAAATGTTTGCAATAGATATTCGCGCAGGGGATATCATGCCAACGAGGTCAACTGGGTTGTCAAGCTGCAGGAGTACGTAGGAGGGTGGCTAGACGCACCTGACAATGTGTGGGATGAGCCGCAGCCACACACGGAGGCGTCTTACGGCGCATACCTCCGCTGGTACCTCACTCGCACGCGTCCGTACGTCACTCTTTCACATATTGATGATGCGGAGCATCAGCACCCGCCGACCATCTCGGACACGTATCCCTTGTACCATGATCAGGCGCAGCGTGGCGCGGTACGTCTTTCGCAACTTTAGTTATTAAATCTTTTTTTATAAAAAATCGATAACAATATTACTCTGCTTCCCATTACTCATGCAGATCGATCTGATCTACTGCGCGGAGGTCGAAGCTGCATCTCAGATCACGTTGATTGAACGTAGAGTACATGTACCGGACGCACAGTACAAAGACAGCTTTCGTCGGATTCATGACAACTTGATGCGAGCGTTACGTGCACTGACGTGTCGCAGCAGAGATGACGTGGGGGCCTCCAGTTCATGTTATGTATCCGCCCACGTGTACACAGCTGGCCCGTTGACCTCTGTAGCACCGGACGCAGCGTCCAGTGGTACTGCCGCCATTTCGATCAACTTTGATTTACACGACTAATTTCGTTTGTTTTTATAGTCATGCACTCGATAGCAATGGGACCTCCTCCTGCAAGAATGGAGCCTTAGACGTTTGGCGCCTATGCTCCAGGAGCGTCTCTCCCATCAGGTTCGACGCCAGCTGCTCCGTACTCTCAAGGCTATACTCAGCATGCTTGGTCGATGGGAGCTTCTCCACACGGTGGTCTATTCAGTGTGCCGGATTGGGATGATTGGGAGGGCGGCTTCGTTAGTTGGTCGGAGTTGGTGGGTGGCAGCGCCGGGCCTGACATCATTGGTCCCTCCCAGATGTATGACGCTCCAGCTGCACAGTCCCAGGATGACCCGTTCACGCTGGCGCGTCCTCCGCCTCGTCCTCACCGTGCTCCAGATGCACTCACGTACTCGGAGGGCCACATACGCCGATGGCGTAGGACTAGGGGGGGAGGACCAAGAGAGCGTGAGGTTCGGGACAGGCGGAGTAGATACTCCTAATTCGGTGGACTCTATATATTTAAACTGTTTTTTGTATGATACTATTTTATTTTTAATGGGTTGATGTATCGTAGTATGGTAATATTTGGATTCTACGTTGCAAAACGTTATTGTTTAACCATCTTTATACGAGGTTTAGATATAGTAATCTTCTTCATAAAATTGAATTAAAATTTTATATGTATACAAAAGAGTATGGTGAATAAATCTTGTATTTGAAAAAACTATGAATTTTAAATAGTATGTAAAACAAAAATTTGAACAAAAGATAAGAAAATGGGAACTTCCCGTCCGTTGGGCGGGCGGGATGCCTCCCACCCGACAGGAGGGCGGGATGCCTCACGTGCCTTTTCGCGAATAAGAAAAGTTTATTATTCGCGAAGAGGCCCGCGGGAGGGGCCTGGGAAAAATTTTCGGACCTCTTCGCGGGAGTAGCGTATACAATGTTGATATCGCTCAGCATCCGGCGTTATCCGATCTTGCCCCTCCCTGTCGCATGACTCCCCCCTCCCCTCCGCCCCTCCCTATCGCACGACTCCCGCCTCCCCTTCCACCTCTCCCTGTCGTGTGACTCCGCCCCTCCATCTCCTCTCGCCGACGCGCAGCAGCACCGCCACCAGCAGTGGCTCAACCAGGCAGCAGCGGTGAGGGGCTGCAATGCGTCCACGCTGAGGAGCTGCAAGCCATCCACGACTCCCTCTCCTTCGCCGCTGCCGCCGCGCCGCCGGGGGATGTCCTCCTCGTCATGGTGGCCATCCTAGTCGCCTGCGTTGCGCTGATCTCTCTCCCTTTCGTCTTCTTCCTCCTCTCCCTGTTGCATCCGCTCCACCCCCACCTTTTCCCAAACCCTAACCTGCATGTGTTCTTGATTTTGATAGGGTTCTTTGTGATAGGCAAGCTCTGCGAGGAGAGGCTGAAGAGAAGATGTCCTACATCTTTCGGATCTAGGAGAAGACGACGACATGCATCAATTGGATCAGGAAGGCTTCGTAAGGTGTTTGTTTTCTTCCTTCCCCTTTGAATTCTTTTTGGTGTATTTGGGAAAAAAGTATAGCAGTAGTGGTGCTTGTCTCAACTTGGAGTGGGGAGAAGGTTATCTGGGGAAAATAAATTAGGTTTATGACTGTACTTGAGGCCGTACCACTGCTAAAAAATGATGTTTTGTCCTCCTCATTTATCCCAGCCAGTTTTGGACTCAAGACCAATGAAAGTATTAGTTTTGGACTCAAGACCAATGAAAGTCCCTCATTTGTCCCGGTTGGTGGCTCTAGCCCGGACTAGAGGCCACAGGCCCATTTGTCTTGGCTGGAGCCACCAATGGGATAAATGAGGGACTTTTAGTCGTATTTGGTGGGACTAAATTCTCCCGGTCCTTTTATCCCCTTATTCCTTTCTTGCTCAAACCATTCCTCCATTCGTGTTCTTCCTGTTCTTGGCTATCAGTTGAGGGGAGGTTATGTCAATTTTCTCCATGATTTGTGAAAGCTTTTGATTCTTCCATCCATCCAATAGTTTAAAGTTTAAAGGTTAGAAACTTCCTCTCATCTTCCATTTCTATTGTACCTCGTTTCATGGTTTAGGAATAAAGATTTTGAGGTTTTTTTAGATTGAGAAAAATGTTGGAGTTTTTTATTTATACACTATTTGAGCTGAAATTACTTAAGGTTTGCATAGAGTAGAATGTTATTTTTTGGAATGGGAGTATATACATAGAGAGAGAGGAATACTATTTAGAAAAAATATGGATATGAAAATGAGTATTGTAGGATTTTTTATTTTTAGAATGAGAGTATGTATATATGACCATATGTGGATTTGAATGTGAAATGTGAAATGTGTGAATGTGACATTTCAAATTGAATGTTTACGTGCAATGTGAAATGTCAAATTGAATAATTATTGAAAGTGAAAAAAAAGATGTATACTTGGTATTATACAATGAATGAATTACTTTGACACTCTAATGATATATTTATTCAGGTTTACATTGAAACCGTTGAGAAGTAAAAAAAATATTTATTTTGGAACATGTATCTGTCATTAACCTTGATCATGCGGTGATGACATTGCCATTCGGAGCCAACACGATATTCGCACACGGTGCGCTATAAGGATGTGATGAAAGAGTACGGCCTTGATCTCAATGAAGAAATCCTCACCTTTGAGCAAGGTGAGGATGCCGCCATTCGGACCAAGGCCATACTCCTTCACCACGTCGCTATACCGCATCATGTCGCGGATATCAATGTTGGCTCCGAATGGAAGTGTCATCACTGTATGGTCAAGGTTAACGACAGATACATGTTCCTAAACAAAAAAAAATTTCTTCTCAATGGTTTTTGCATATAGAGCCTGAAACAAAGTTACAAACCTTGATTGCATCCCATATCCTACAATGTTTAATCCATAGAAATGGCTTTGTAACATGATGCATTGGAGCGCCGTGCGTCCGCTCAGGCGTCGTGTGGCCGAACCGCCTGAATTATTCCGGTTCAAGTGCACTAGTCATCGCTATACGGACGATACTAACTTAACGCACTTCAAACGGAACAAACCGCTATCAGGTCTCCGCCTGACGCAACCACGGTTTAACAAGATCGAAGCAGGTTTACCTCGTATGAAGGTGAGTTTACAGTCGCACAACAGCTCATCAACTTTTAATTCACAGCATATTAAACATTATTACAAACCGTTCAAATTTAAGGTAATAAACAAACATTGTTTAAAGCGACAAGCTAAACATGCCTGTCAAGTTCACAGCGGAAGAAAATTAACACGCGACTACACCCGTCGCGAAGGTTGACACCACACTCAGCCCGAAGTATGGCGTCATTCAGGAGGGTCACTGCCAGCCGGGGACGGATCCTACTCCACCGACCAGCCAAACGGAATAGAAGTTGGCCATGCAGAACTATCCGTGGGGTTCTCGAGGGTTATACCTGAAAAATTCACTAGCAAGAGTGAGTATACTAATACTCAGTAAGGCTTAACCGGGTCATGGTATACATAGCCATGTAGCTAGACTTATGCTGGCTTGTAATAGTTCTAGGTTTAATTTTAGCTGAAAAGCAACAAAGAGCATGATCTACTTTCATATTTTAGCTTTTAGATTCTAGTCTCATTAATTATTCTAGGTAAGCACCTATTCTAGACAATCAAGGTAGAGATTAACATCCATCCAGATTATCCCATAGTGGTTACTGTTCTTACTCTATGTGGCAGAAGGAATAAGCAGTCTCAATCTCCGCGAGAAACGGACGATTCTGAATTGAATTTCCAAACCTTGCAAGGGTAAACCTAACTCACACGCTAGGAACATCCAAAGATCGTTCCGAAGCAACCATTTCCCTCATATTCCAGGTTATGGATCAGGGCCACCACAAGCGACTGCAGGACCATACGCACGCCAATTGTGCAGGACATACGTCTGTAGCGTGACTACATGATCGTACTCCTGTCTGCTATGCAGAATGTACTCCCACACGTCGGTGCGTGTGTATAACAGAAACCAAATAATCGAGTGATGGAGACATGTCCATTTGCCGGGCCATTCAGGTACTAGGCTTACCGCTTTACCATATTTTGCGGCATGTCGCTAGTACTTTCAAATGCTTAGCCACCACTACCACACACTGCTACCTTAACAACTTTTATCAACACAGACGGGGTAATCTTTCGAGTCATGACACTGCACATGACCCCGTCCATCATCCTTATAGTGACTGCAGAATAGTAAGCATTCAACTTCTATATCGCGCGAGTGATAGGAAATCACCCGACTTCTACCGGTCCTACTAGCAGAGCATTTATTCGATAAGGACTCGGGCACATTACATAGGTTCCTAGTATCAATGCATCTAGGGTTCCATTTCAACTCCTAGACTTAATGCAAGATATAATTTATAAGTATAAGATTGCATAAGGTAGTAATTTGAAATACTGGGTTATGCACCGGGGCTTGCCTTATTGAGCTAGGCTAGGGTCAGTGGTGTCAGAAACTTCCGAACTTGGTTCGGGGCTTCAGTTAATATCTCGGCGACGTTCGCAGGATCTTTAGATAATCCAAGCTTGGGTTCCTAAACCAGCTCGTAGATTCCATCATCGAGTGTTGCTGACTCTACATGATATGTAATGATTTAAGTGGGATGGTTCTTGAGTTAAGGATTTTACTTCACAATAAAGTTGCAATCCAATAAATTAACAAATATAAACTCATGAAACAAGGGGGTTTGGATTCAAAGCTACTATTTATACTTAATTTATGGTTATATTAATAGAATTACTTTGAAGTAATTTGACAAGTTTGATTTTTATTTTAAAACTATAAAGGATCTGATCTTGAATTTTTGTGGATAAACTTATTTCTAGTGGGTAGGCTTACTATGAATTTTTCATAATTTTCTGAAAATACAAACTAGTGTATTTAAATTTTAGTTCACACTTCAAGTTTAAATGCAAACTTTAAGTAAAACAGTGTTGTAAAATTCTAAAATATTTATCATGGACTATTCTGCTATAGGTCATTACATGGTAAAAAGTTCTAGGTATAAAGTCTTTAGTAGCATGCTTAATTAAATTCAAACCCTTTTCAAACCTAATTTGCAATAGTTTAAAAGAACATAAACTACAGAGCAGTACTAAGTATGAAATTTTCACACAAGCTTACTTATGACCTAAACATGCTACACACCAAAAAACACAAGAAAATAAGCTTGTATGTAAAAGTTATTCATAAGATACTCTTTTACTTAAGTTCAAAATACCTCAAAAAGTATCCAGTTTCAAACCAGACTTTGTTAACAAAAGTTGTAGAATTAAACTTCTAGATTCTAACAAAACTGGTTTGGTAATTTTTGCATTTTTCTACAAATTCCTATGGATTTTACAATTTGGCTGATTTGAATATAGAGAGGGGTATTGATTTTCTACAGAAAGGCCCCTGGAATCATTTGAATCCTTGCAATCAAGCCCTTGGTCGGGATTCAACAGGGGAACAGACCGACGGTGACCAAATCCGGTGAGGGGGCTCACCGGCGGTGAGGGGCAAGTAGGGGAAAATGACCAGGGACTCACGGCGGTCACGTGGGTGGCCGGTGTCGGGGAAGGGAGGGGCTGAGGCGGCGTAACGACGGTGAAGCCGAGCGGGCGGTGGAGCTCCAAGGGGGTTGACGATGTTCCGGTGGCTAGGGTGCCGGAGGGCGGCGGGGAAGTAGTCGAGGAGCTCCCACGTGATGATGTGGTGCTGACGGTGTGCTTGCCCGGGGCTAAGAGGCTTTGTATCGGTGGGTCGGCGTCGAGGCCAAGTGGCGGCGGAGCTTTGAGCTCACCGGCGCTACGGGAGATGATGTTTGGGTGCGGGAGAACGAAATTGGATGGGCTGGGGAGCACCAGTGGGTCACGGCGGTGCTCTAACAGCACTGGATCGGGGCTCAGGAAGGGAAAATGCTGTGGACTAGAGGTGCTCGAGTGAGTAAGGAAGATCGCAGAGCAACAGCTAAGCATGTCTTAAGGCCAAGAGAGGTGTTGCGTGCGCGAGCAGGAGCTGGCAATGCTGGCGGCATGCGTGGTGGCTCGGGCGGCGGCGGCACGACGTGGAGAGGCGGGAACAAGCCAACGCGAGGGCGGGGAGCGGCAGCGCGGGTGCTGGGATGGCACGTGACACATCTCAGAGCGGCTTGGGGGAGGTGGGTGCACGGCACATGGCCGGCGAGGGCGGCGGGGGCAGCGTAGAGAAGAAACAGAGGAGCCGGGGCTAGAGGAAGACGATGAGGACTGATCTGTGATTCTCCAAAAGTGCAGGGACTCCACTGTAAAGACTAGATTACTTTCAAACCATAGCTCAATTGAAAAAGTACCCAAAAGAAAAAGTGTAGGGTCTAATAAGATCTACAACTTTGCTTTAAGGTTCAGTTGCAGAAAAGCTAAGGATTTGAAACTAACATAAAACTTGGCAAAGTTTTAAACTTTAATTAAATCCTATTTAAAAACTACACTACACTTACATCCTAGGGGTAGTTTCACTTATATTTGCGACTTAAAAGCAAGTTCTTGACTTTTACCATACAACCTTCATATTTTTTGATTTTACCTCCCATTGTCTCCCATTTAACACTAAAGGACCCACATTTTTCAGAATTACATTAATGTCCTTTTCCCTTTTGCATTCCAATTTAAACACACATACACATGATCAACATGCACACTTAATACTAGAATTTAGTGGGTTTATAATTCTAATACCTGAATGTTAAAGCCTTCCCCCTAAAAAAAATCTCGTCCCGAGATTCCGGAACAAGATGGAATTGGATGATCAAGTTTGGAGGTTGGCTTGAAGGAAGTCGGGGAAATTATGCTGAAGATAAGGTTCGGTTTCCCATGTTGCTTCTTCTTCCATGTGATGGTTCCACTGAATCTTGTACATTTTGATAGTTTCCCTCCTAGTGCTTCTTTCTTTGGCATCTAGGACTTTGATTGGATGTTCGACATAGGATAGATCGGGCTGGATGTCAATGGTTTGAGATTCTATGATCTCAGTAGGAGTTTTAATGCACTTCCTAAGCTAAGATACATGGAAGACATCATGGATGGCCGCTAGTTGAGGAGGAAGTTGGAGACGATAAGCTACGAGTCCACGGATTTCGGTAATTTTAAAGGGTCTGACATAACGAGGAGCAAGTTTCCCTTTTACGCCGAACCTTCGAATACCTCGAGTAGGAGATACTCGAAGATAGATGAGGTCTCCGATTTGGAACTGTATCGGTCTTCTTCGGATGTTAGCGTAGCTCTTCTGTCAAGATTGGGCTGCCTTTAGATTAGTCTGTATAGTCTTCACCTTATCCTCTGCTTCAATGACCAGGTCAGGTCCAAAGATCTTACGTTCGCCGGTTTGTGACCAACTTAAAGGAGTTCGGCATCGGCGACCGTATAATGCTTCGAACGGAGCCATCTTAATGCTTGCTTGATAACTGTTATTGTAGGAGAATTCTGCCAGCGACAAGCATTTATCCCAGTTCTTGTCATACTGAAGTACACAGGTTCTAAGCATATCTTCCAGAATTTGGTTTACTCTCTCAGTTTGTCCGTCTATCTGAGGGTGATATGCGGAGCTTCGGATTAACTTAGTTCCAAGAGCATGTTGAAGTTGCTCCCAGAACCGAGCGATGAATTGTGCTCCAAATGATCATCTTGGGTACTCCATGAAAATGAACGATTTGATCTAGATAGATCTCGGCATACTTTTTGGCATTATATGTAGTATGCACGGGAAGGAAAAGGGCAGTCTTGGTCAATCGATCAACGATTACCTAGATGGAGTCATGTCTTTGAGAGGTGTTGAGTAAGCCGACGATAAAGTCCATACTGATATCCTCCCACTTCCAAGAAGGAATGGGTAAAGGTTGAAGAATACCAGCAGTTTTGAGATGACTGGCTTTAACTCTTTGGCATATGTCACACTCCGAGACATACTTTGCAATTTCTCGCTTCATATGAGTCCACCAAAAGTTCTGTTTTAGGTCCTGGTACATCTTGGTACTGCCAGGGTGAATAGAGAATTTGGACAGATGAGCCTCGTCCAATATCTATTTACGAAGCCTATGGTCCTTAGGTATAACGATACGTTCGTTGAACCATAGAACCCCTTCATGATCTATTCGAAAGCATTTGTACTTTCCTTCTTCTTGGGCCAACTTCTGCTTAATGATTCTGACCCCTTTGTTATGCTGTTGTGCTAGAACAATATTATCCCAAAGTGTAGCTTCAATTGAGAGATGATTTAAGCTGCCTTGAGGAATGATCTCAAGATTGAGCTTCCTCATCTCCCAACAGAGTGTCTCATTGAAAGCCTCTACTGATAAGCAAGAGCAATGTGCCTTACAACTAAGTGCATCCGCAATGACGTTGGCCTTGCCTGGATGGTAGTGTACTTCCAGATCATAGTCTTTGATAAGCTCTAGCCAGCGTCTTTGCCTCATATTTAGATCTGATTGTGTAAAGATGTACTTGAGGCTTTTATGGTCTGTATAGATATGGTACTTTGTACCCATCGGATGATGTCTCTAGATTTTAAGTGCATGGATGACAGCTGCGAGTTCAAGATCATGGGTAGGGTAGTTCTATTCATGAGTTCTGAGTGCTCGCGATGCATAAGCAATCACTCGGTTGTCCTGCATAAGCACACAACCAAGTCCGATTCCCAAAGCATCACAATAGATGTCGAAAGATTTTGAGATATCAGGTTGAGCTAAAACTGGGGCAGTGGTAAGATGTGCCCTAAGGGTATGAAATGCATCTTCGCATTTCTGATCCTAGGAGAATTTAACTCCTTTCTTTAATCTTTCAGTCATAGGCTTGGCTATTTTTGAGAAGTCAGGAATGAAACAACAATAATAGCCAGCGAGACCAAGAAAAGTACAGATTTTATGGACTGATGTTGGAGGTTTCCAATCCATCACTTCTTGGACTTTACTGGGATCAACAGATATACCGTCACTGGAGATGGTATGTCCCAGAAATTTAACGGTATCCAGCCAAAACTCACATTTAGAGAATTTGGCGTACAAGTGGTGGTCTCTCAATTTTTGAAGAACAACATGGAGATGTTTCGCATGATCTACCGGATTCTTGGAGTAGATCAGAATGTCATCAATGAAGACCACAACAAATTTGTCGAGTTCTTGCATGAAGACAGAGTTCATGAGATACATGAAATATGCTGGGGCATTGGTAAGACCAAATGACATGACCAGATATTCGTAGAGTCCATATCTGGTGGAAAAGGCTGTTTTTGGAATGTCACTTGACCTGATCTTGATTTGATGATAGCCGGAACGAAGATCAATCTTAGAGAATACCTTGGCTCCGGCTAACTGATCGAATAGAATGTCAATGCGGGGTAGAGGATACTTGTTTTTGATGGTTACCGCATTGAGGGGACAATAATCTACACATAGCCTTAAGCTATTGTCTTTCTTTTTCACGAATAGGGCTGGACAACCCCATGGTGAAGCACTCGGACGGATGAAACCCTTATCAAGGAGGTCCTGGAGTTGGATTTTTAACTCGGCCAGTTCATTGGGTGGCATACGATAGGGCCTTTTAGATATGGGGGCTGTGCCGGGTTGTAGTTCTATGACAAATTCAATATCCCGGTCCGGGGGCATCCCAGGCAAATCATCCGGAAAGACATCTGGATATTCGCAGACAATAGGGATGTCCTTTAACTTGATCCCTTCTACAGTATAGACACAGGAGTTGTTGTACTCCCGTTGTGGAAGATAGAGAATAGTAGGTTGATGATCAGGTGAATCTATCTCTACAGTTCGGGAGAAGATATCTAAAGATACTCGGTGCCTAGTCATCCAATCTATGCCTAGGAGAACATCCATTCCTTCGAGGTCCAATAACAGTAAATCTGTTCTCGCCAGATTTCTACCCATCTGAATTGGTACACTTCTACAAACTTGGTTTGAAGAAATTTTACCGCCAGGAGTTGCTATCATATAGGCCTCACTAGTAGGGTAAAGATTCAAGCCCATTTTTATCCCACATTTTGAACTAATAAAACTATGGGTAGCACCGGAATCGAAAAGTATAATCACGGGTTGATGATTAATAGAGAAAGTACCCGTCATTATTGGCGCACCCTCGGGGAGTTCGAGAAAGTGGTGAAGTTCACCCTTCCCTGGCGGACTTGGACCACTTGCTTCTTGCCCTTGCTGTTCGGGTTGGAGGTTTGTTCTTGGAAGGATCTTCTAGGTTGAGGGCAATCCTTGATCAAGTAGGATGGGCTACCGCAATTGAAACAACGATAATTGTTGTTTCCTTGGTTGGATGACGGAAAGCTCGGCCGCGGGCCTTGCTGCTGTTGCTGCTGGGGTTGTGGTGTCGGTGGTCGATTGAATCGAGCTTGTTGGGGCGGTCTGGCTACCCATCTGCCTGGCAGATTGTTACGGGGTGGGGTTCGGGTAGCGGTGTTTTGAACCAACCGATATCTTGGCGATTGCGCCGTTGAAGGTCCAGTGGGTGTCTTCCGTTTCTTTTCTGCCCGGTGGGCTGATATGCAGTCCTCTTGGGTGATGGCCATATTGACCAACTCATTGAAAGTGTCGGCCTTTACCAAATTCAGTCGTTCCTTAAGCTTGGTATTTAGGCCTCGACGAAAGCGTTCTCGCTTACGGGCATTAGTGTCCGCATGATAACCCGCGTACTGGCACAAGTGGTTGAAGACTTGTGCATATTGCATGACGGTGCGGGTTCCCTGAGTCAGATTCAGAAATTCATTGAGCTTTCGCTGAATGAGTCCTTCAGGAATGTGGTGCGCTCTGAAAGCGGTTCGGAATCATCCTAGGTGATGACATGACCAGCCGGCTGCATGGCATGGTAATGGTCCGACCATATGCGAGCAGTGCCGCGAAGTTGTTGGGCTGCGAAGAGGGCCTTGTTCTCTTCTGAGCAGGGTGCAGACAGCAATGTGAACTTAGACTCTATGGTATGGAGCCAGGTGTCAGCATCGAGGGGCTCGTCTGCTTTATGAAACAGTGGGGGCGGGTGCTAAGAAAATCTTGATAATTAGCCGATCTGAGCCTGCACTAGCTGGTTGAGGAGTTCTGTCTGTCGGGCCATGACCTCTGCTAGATTTAGCAGGTCTGGTGGCGGTTGTTGGGAACCGCTAGCTTGGTCTGGCCGGAAACCCTCCGGGGTTCCACCTCCAACCATCTGAAACAAAGGAGATATCCATTATCAACCATATTCTTACTCCTATTTTTAGATGATATACTGCTAGCAGACATGTAGTTCACATGATTCATTCAACCAACTCATTTCAGATACAAAGATATTGAACAAGATGGCAGAACATGAGGCTTAGATTACATCACAGATACTGGTGGTCCTTAACATCGTACATCAGGGTGGTTCAACTGCTATGAGTTAAGCTATATATACACACACCACATATACTAGAACAAGTGGCTCTAAGTCTAGATAAACTACTCACGACCTATATCACAGTATTCTACACTAAGTACATCTGAAAGATCGACGATTTAGATGGACTAAAAATCGTTGAAGTTGCCTACGGAGGACTGGGTACTGGAAGAGGAATGATCTGGCTGAGGATTGGGCTCTACGTCTCCATGCTCGGAATCGAGATCAGAAACTCCCTCGATTTCCTCCAGGTCTTCTTCTCCACCTTCACGGGCTACAGGTATAGCAAGAGGTACTATCTGCTCCTGGAGTTCGTTGATGTGAGCATGAGCATCATCGACCTCAAGGATAAGGTCGTGAATTTGCTCCTGGAGGAACTCAATGATCATGTTGAACTGAGTGATGATTGCATCACTTTCATTGATCTGATCCTCCCGGTAAAGAATAGCCTCCTCCTGTACTGTGATAATCTCCTCCTTCTCCGTGACCAAGGCTTGAAGCTCCACTATCTGGGTGACCTGTCGATCAGCATTTCGATAGTGACCTTGAGCTATGCCAATCAACTGACCCACACCACAGCATAGTAGAATCTGATAGTGGTGCTGAACATTCATGTGGCAGAACCAACCTGAATTATACCGGCTCAAGTACGCGAGTCCACTCCCGAGGGCTCCAACGTGCTTCAAACGGTATAATCCCTTGGCCTGTCGGGTAACGTCCCGATAAACCACCGATACACAGGATCAATAAGGTTACCTCACACGAAGGTGAGTCCAGAGATACAATCATCATCACAATTTACATAACAGGGAATTACATTACAAGAGTTTATAAAAGTAGTACAAAGATTCAAACTTAGAGAAAACAATACAAACTGTTTAAGCTATGATTTTTAGCAGCGGAAAACATACGCGATGATCTACAGCACGTCGACAAGACGGATGTCATGCTAAGCCCGGGCACGACATCACTCGGTATCATCAATGTTGGCCGGGGACGGATCCCATTCCACGGACCAACCTTCTGAAAGAGCACAGGGCCAAGGCAAGGGAAGAGTAGGGTCTTCAAGACATTACCTGCAAAACATATAGCTAGCAAGGCTGAGTATACTAATACTCAGCAAGGCTTACCCGGGGTTGGGTATACTTTAGCCCATAACTAGACTTATGGAAGCTTGAAATGGTTCTGGATTTAGTTTCAGCTGAAAAGCGATAAAGGTAGATCCTTAATGTCAACTTTTAGCTTTCAAATTCTATGTGATTATTCAATCTAGATGAGCACCTATAGCTATTCAATCATGGTAGAATCTTTGGTCAAACATCATCGTTGATAATCATATGATTGCTCTTATTACTCAATGTGGAAAAGGGGGTAAGCAGTCTCATGCATCGTGAGAGGCGGACGATTCCTGAATCAAAATTCAACCTTGCAAGGTAAACCTAACTCACACACTTGGAACACCACAGGGTCATTCCGAAGCAACCGTTTACCTTTCATTTCGACTCGTGGACAGGTCCACCACAAGCGACTGCAGGACCATACGCACTTCCAAAGTGCAGGACGTACGTCTGTAGCGCGACTACAAAACCCGTACTCCTGGTTGCCCTTGCAACACGTATTCCCACACGTCGAACATAAGTAACCAGAAGAAGCAAGACGAGTGGTGGGAGGTATGTCCACTCCTCGGGCTGATTGGCTACTAGGCTTACCGCTTACCATATTTCGCGGCATGTGGTTAGTACTTTCAAACACTTAACCCGCACTTCCACACGCTGCGACCTTAACAGATTCAACAACACAGACGGGGTATCACCTCAACCATGATACCTCACCAAACTCCCGTCCGTCATCCTTATTGTGATAACAGGAATGTAAACATTACAACTCCTATATCGCGCGAGTGACAGGAAATCACCCGACTTCTACCGGCCCTATTAGCTTAGCAGCTAGTCGG
This sequence comes from Panicum hallii, assembly GCF_002211085.1. Taxonomy (NCBI): domain Eukaryota; kingdom Viridiplantae; phylum Streptophyta; class Magnoliopsida; order Poales; family Poaceae; genus Panicum; species Panicum hallii. The sequence goes on from NC_038043.1 coordinate 19,197,825, forward strand.
ACTCAAGAGCTAGTATCCATCACATTGGTTCCTAGGAGAATGCAACTAGGGTTTCAAGCAATTCCTAAGAACTTAATGCATAGAATACGTAAATAGATATAGATTGCAGTGTAATAAAAATAGTAGGTTATGTCCGGGGCTTGCCTTTACTGGTGGGGCTGAAGTTAGAAATGTCAACATCTTCCGAACTTTGGTTCGGGGCTTCAGATAATCCTTTGGTGACGTTCATTTGGTCTTCAGGAACATCCTCAGTAGACTCCGGGGAGATCTTGTAGGTACCGTTGCCGAAGTAGTCGTATCTACATGTAATGCAACATTACATTCAAAGTGCACACATAAAACTACCTTACTTCACAATACAGTTGCAATCCAGCACTCATATAACACACTATTCACATAATAACCAAAAAGATTTGCAGTTAAACTTAAACAGAGCTTTAGGTGGACAACTAATTAGAATCGGCTACTCGTTGAAGATTACAACAGAGCTGATTGGAAACAATAGAGGTTTAGCTGATGGAAAGGTGCATCGGGTTCCTAGATGATCGATGAAAGCATCGATTACCTTAGCAGAGGGATGATTGCTATAGCAGTTGTCTTAACGGGGATGTGCTTAAGTGTTATACTAGGTAACTAAGTGTGGTTATATCGACTCAATTACGTCAGCACAACAATTGAGTGACGTATAGCCGAATGGAGTGTGGTTAAGGGTATATGACCGATAGATATATAGCCGATCTCTCAGTCAATAAATCAGCTGATAAAAGTGTGTGGACGAGGATGGGGAAAACTACGGATTGATCGGCCATAACCGATATGGAAAAACAACTAGAACCGGCTTGGATCGGCCGATAACAAGAATCTTAAAGTCATGCGTGCAACTCCGATACATCGTCTAGGTGCAGCCGATGTAGGACAGAATAAAGGAATTGTATCGATAGTAGCCGATATAGAAAGGTAACAACCGTTTCAGTTAACCAGCCGATGGTAGAAGCATACCATAAGAAATGCATCGGCTGATAACTGTTACACAGAAGTATTCTAAACTCAAAGGAAACAGATGCTTAGCGGCTGATCTGACAGCCGATACTAAAGCATAGCTGCAGAGAGGTATTGGCTAAGTAGCAGATACACACGGATTAACAAGGATCTTTATACGAAGAGAACCTTAATGAAACGACAATCAAGACGAGGACAATGTCTTGATGGTAGGGATATGAGCATTCGTATAACAGGATTAACTAAACATCACACATCTCTATTTAAAACATATATTCCATGGTTTACTTCTTAGCTATATCACATGCATACAATATAAAGCACAACAAAACATTCATTCCCTAACATTTAACCTAGATCACAATTCAAAGACTTTCACTCAAGATCATAACATAAAACTTGCAGATTTCGACCTAGGGTTTCAAACAAAACTGATTTTATACTTTTATGAACTTCTTATGGAAATCTATAAAATGTAGAAGTTCATTGATTTGAAACAAAAAAAGATTTTGGAAACTTTACAGAGAACACCCTAGAACTTTAAATCGAAACAATTAAGTCCCTGATTGGGGAAAATAGATAACAGGAGGATAATGACGATATTCCGGCAAAAGAGTCGCCGGCATTAGGAAGATTCAGCGGATTAGGGCAAACCTTGGCTGTGGAGAAGAACAGACGGAAAGTGATTTTCCGTGGCGAACAAGATTGGCGATGGGAAGAGTTCGATGAGAGGGTTCACGAGCTTTCTTGAGGTGTTGTGGTCTTGCTCGGTGATCGACGAGAGATAGGAGTTGTTGGGTGTCATGGACTGCTGGGACGAGACGATGGAGCCGAATTGATTCGCTAGGCCAACTCCTCCGTGAACTTCAAGGTTCTCCTGCTCACAGGTTAAGCCTTCACTGCCCATGCACGTGTGCCGCTGAGACACGGTCGGCACACCCGCTCAGTTGCTCCTTCCGAATTCGCCGCGCTATAACCGCCGCCTTCGTTTCCCCGCTCCTCCTTCCGACTCGCCATGCTACACTCCCACCTCCGCCTTCGCGAGGACCGTAGTCTGCTTGCATTAGGGCCGTGCCTTCCGTTGCCCTCTCCTCGACGGCCTCCGATCACTGTATTGCACATCACCGCAGTTGGCATCACTTCTCCCGCGGCCAACATTTCGTCGAACACCTTAACTGCATCTTCGATACGGCCACTCCTGCACCACCAAAGATCACCGTGGCATAAACAGGGTCAACGCCACTGCGTTCTCGCATCTCGCGTAGAAACACTTCACCACAACTCCTCCAGCGCGTGCCGTTGCTCGGCACGTCGTACTCCAGCATCACCTGCTCATGCCCATGGGTCCGCTCTGCTCCGGCCGCCCAACACCTGCACACACCGCCAGCTTCCGCGCATCACTGCGCGCACGACCCGCTCGGCGCCGCCCAGTTCCTGCCACTCTTGCTCCCGTACTCGCTTGACGCCAGTTCATCTGCGTCGCGCCGCATCAGCTCACACCTGAGCCGTTCGCGTGTTCTGCCCTGGCCTTTGCGTCAACGCCGCCACTGCTCGCTCCAACACCTGTTCCTGCCCGCGCCACTTCCGAGCCGACGCGCTGCTTCCACTGCGCTGCGTTCCAGCTCCTGCTCCTGCGCTCGGCTCACGCGCGTCTCCGCTCGCCCGGCCTGCCTCCGCACCCAAGCCAGCGCGCTCTCGTGCCACGCTTCGCACGCCACCAGTGCTCGCCGTGCGCCCGTGCTACTGGCCCTCGCCACCCGAGCCGCTCCGCTCCACTCCACGCGCCGCAACCGCCTGCGCCAGCCCGCCGCTCGCCCGCTGCCTGGAGCCACCGCCTCAACGCCTAGCGTGCGCACCGCCTGGGCCCACCTCCCGCCCCGCGCCTTGCGCCTCTATTCGACCGCGCGTGCCCTGCCTGGGCCAGCTGCTCATCGCCCACGCGCCAGCGCGCGCCGCACGCACCCACACGTCGCTTGGGGCCGCCGCTCCAGCCGCTCGGGCTCGCTCCCCACGCTGCGCCTCCAGCCGCTCGGGCCCCTGCCCCTGCCGCTGCTCCTCCACTGCCTGCTCCAGTCCCGGGCCGCCTGCTCCCACTCTGCCTGGGCCGCTGCCGCTCGCTCGGGCCGCCCAGCGCCCGAGCCGCTCGCCTTGCCGGGCCGCACGCCGCCCAGCTTCCTCGCACTGCTGCCGCCCGCGCCCAGCTTCCGCGCACTGCCGCCGCCCGCGCGCCCCGCCTGGCCTGGGGTCGTGCCCTGCGCAGCGCCTCCTGGGCCTGCTGCTTGCCCACCTGCCGCCGCTTGGGAGCGCGCGCCTGGATCCGCCCGAGCGTGGCGCCGGGCTGCTCGCCTGATTTGCTGCCGTATGGAAAAGAGAGGAGGAGGCAGGGAAAAGAGATGCTGCTGCCAGTGGAGGAAGGAAAGAAGGAGATGGCAGGGAGAAAAGAAACAGAGGAGAAGGATGAATAGGTTTCCCCAAGGACCTATGCGTAAATACAGAAAACTGCAAGGGCCTGTCTGTAAAACAAAATTTCCCGTTGATTTAAAATCCAAATTAAGAAATGCCCAAAACGAAAGTTGGAGAGTTTTTCAAACTCTACAACATTGCTTTAGGGCCCAACTTTAAAAACTCAAAACTTATATTTTTACACGTGAAGTTTTGAACAAAAGTCGGATTTGAATTGCTTTTGTCCTAAAGAATGAAATTTTATAAAATTCAGGACCTAAATGCAAGCATTTATGACACGTCATAATGACAGGATAGACTCGTCATGATGACTTGTACTTTTACACTTTAGTCCTGAGTAAAATTGAAAGTTACTTTTGTAAATCAAATATTTGCACAAAAGGACTTATACTTTTATAAAATTACATAAACACCCTTGTTTTTACCATTTTACCCAAACTTTTACACAATTCAACACATGCATTTCTAATACAACTTTTTGGGTAAAGATATATTTTTACAAGATATAGAATAAAGAAAACATGTTTGCAAAACCACCCTTCACTTATTTTGAAGTTATCCCTTATCCAAATACATTTTGCAAAAACAACCCTAGGTTTTTCTGTAATTACAGAAATACCCTTTTTACTTGTACTTTTAAATTTTCAAAAGCTTCACATAAACTCACATAAGCTTTACACAAACAAACACATATTTCACACTAACGAAATATCTACCTAGCGTTACAAATACATAAACTGTCACAGCTCATGAACGTTATAAGACCACGGAGCATTTCTTCGGCTGAATCTCCCAACAAGTGGCCATAATGGGCTATTCTGAAATTCCACTCAGGATCACCAGAATCTATTGCAGGGAATTGGCTGATAGGATACCCTGCAACATCCATGGGATGCTGGTTGCAGAAGAGGTGGATGGCTTCAAGAGCTGCAGTCTCGATGGTGTCAACGAGACGATAACCAACCACATCGACCTCGATAGGCTGCCACTGCGAACGGAAAGGGTGCTGAGGAATAGTCATCTTGACTCTGCACCGGGGAACACCCTCTTCCCGATACTCCACTTTGTCGTACTGGGGAGGCTCAGTGTAGAAGAATAGACTAAGGGATTCCCATAGGAGAGGGGGAAAACCCTCCCAGTGCAAGGCATTGGTATGAAGATGCCCTGCACGATCCCAAAAGACGTTGGAAGGGGGTGCCATCTGCAACAAGAATGCAAATGGTGAGATACATTTACCTTGCTGAGAACTCACAAGGTAAATGGAACGAGACAAACGATTCTGATAACAGCAAAGATTGGAAATCAGATGGATACTTAAGGTACTCAACTAAAGCTACCACAAGAATCCTATTGACCCATACTAGAGATAAACAACACGCTATACGTCCTTAAAAGAACAATACATACATTGCATTTACTTATTTGATGATGGATTATGCATGCACGTACTATTCGATCTCACAACCAAAACAACTGCCGAATATCTTCGGGCTTACGTAGTTAATTTCGGTGGCATAATACATACGTCTCTCACTAATATCTAGTCGGTAAGTCCTATCCGTCCTAACTTCTTAATCATGGTTCGTGTACCTGCAGAAGATCACATTTGTATAATCTGAACCTTTCATGGCAGCACGACATGAAAGCGCCCCAAATAGTACTGTTCACTATAGAAACAACATCTGTACCATTACCGCCGTACAGACGACATTAGCATACGTTATCGAAACAATGTATTCACGGGGGTACCGCAAAATGTGGGGGTATGAACTGCGATCACCATACCTTGCGCCGAACCATATACTCCCAATATAACCAACCTAAGTTGATATATTGGCAGCATCTCAAGTAGGCCACTGCTTGAGAAACAGCGTTTGGTTCGCATCACCGATGGGAAGGCTAACTCCCTAGTTAGCTGAGGATCCTTACCTTCTTACCTCACCATCGATGGTGTCGTTAAAAGTAGTAAAGTTGGGTTATGCATGAATTTAAGTTTTGATTGAAAGTAGTGCTGCAAGTTAGAATTATATCCTATACATATATATATATATATGCCAGTAACCACCTGATCATTCCCATATAAGTCCCTAGGGCTTTACGATCTAAACACCAACCTTAACGAATCCAACGCACTTTGTAAACTCATTTGTTTAGCAAATTCTTATCCTGAAAACACTTTCTAAAAGCTGCTGCGATTGTAAGAGTAAACCTACAGCTCTGATATCAGCTGTGGCAGAACCGCCTGAATTATTCCGGTTCAAGTGCGCTAGTCATCACTATACGGACGATACTAACTCAACGCACTTTAAACGGAACAACCCATTGGTCTGTCGGGTCTCCGCCTGATGCAACCACGGTTTAACAGGATTGAAGCAGGTTTACCTCGCACGAAGGTGAGTTTACAGTCGCACAACAGCTCATCAACTTTTAATTCACAGCATATTAAACATTATTACAAACCGTTTCAAATTTAAGGTAATAAACAAACATTGTTTAAAGCGACAAGCTAAACATGCCTGTCAAGTTCACAGTGGAAGAAAATTAATACACGACTACACCCGTCGCGAAGGTTGACACCACAGTCAGCTCGAAGTATGGCATCATTCAGGAGGGTCACTGCCAGCCGGGGATGGAACCCACTCCACGGACCAGCCAAACGGAACAGAAGTTGGCCATGCAGAACTATCCGTGGGGTTCTCGAGGGTTATACCTGAAAAATTCACTAGTAAGACTAAGTATACTAATACTCAGCAAGGCTTAACCAGGTCATGGTATACATAGCCATGTAGCTAGACTTATGCTGGCTTGTAATAGTTCTAGGTTTAATTTCAGCTAAAAAGCAACAAAGAGTATGATCTATTTTCATGTTTTAGCTTTCAGATTCTAGTCTCATTAATTATTCTAGGTAAGCACCTATTCTAGACAATCAAGGTAGAGATTAACATCCATCCAGATTATCCCATAGTGGTTAATGTTCTTACTCTATGTGGCAGAAGGAATAAGCAGTCTCAATCTCCGCGAGAAACGGACGATTCTAAATCGAATTTCGAAACCTTGCAAGGGTAAACCTAACTGACACGCTTGGAACATCCAAAGATCGTTCCGAAGCAACCGTTTCCCCCATGTTCCGGGTTATGGATCAGGGCCACCACAAGTGACTGCAGGACCATACGCACACCAATTGTGCAGAACAAACATCTGTAGCGCGACTACATGATCGTACTTCTGTCTGCTATACAGAACGTACTCCCACACGTCGGTGCGTGTGTATAACAGAAACCAAATAATCGAGTGATGCAGACATGTCAATTTGCCGGGCCGTTCAGGTACTAGGCTTACCGCTTTACCATATTTCGCAGTATGTGGCTAGTACTTTCAAATGCTTAGCCACCACTACCACAAACTACGACCTTAACAACTTGTATCAACACAGACGGGGTAACCTTCCGAGTCATGACACTGCATATGACCCCATCCATCGTCCTTATAGTGACTGCAGAATAGTAAGCATTCAACTTCTACCGGTCCTACTAGCAGAGCATTTATTCGATAAGGACTCAGGCACATTACATAGGTTCCTAGTATCAATGCATCTAGGATTCCATTTCAACTCCTAGACTTAATGCAAGATATAATTTATAAGTATAAGATTGCATAAGGTAGTAATTTGAAATACTGGGTTATGCACTGGGGCTTGCCTTCTTGAGCTAGGCCAGGGTCAGTGGTATCACAAATTTCCGAACTTTGGTTCGGGGCTTCAGTTAATATCTCGGCGACGTTCGCAGGATCTTCAGATAATCCAAGCTTGGGTTCCTGAACCAGCTCATAGATTCCATCGTCGAGTGTTGCTGACTCTACATGATATGCAATGATTTAAGTGGGATGGTTCTTGAGTTAAGGATTTTACTTCACAATAAAGTTGCAATCCAATAAATTAACAAATATAAACTCATGAAACAAGAGGGTTTGGATTCAAAGCTACTATTTATACTTAATTTATGGTTATATTAATAGAATTACTTTGAAGTAATTTGACAAGTTTGATTTTTATTTTGAAAACATAAAGGTTCTGATCTTGAATTTTTGTGGATAAACTTATTTCTAGTGGGTAGGCTTACTATGAATTTTTCATAATTTTCTGAAAATACAAACTAGGGTATTTAAATTTTAGTTCACACTTCAAGTTTAAATGCAAACTTTAAGTAAAACAGTGTTGTAAAATCCTGAAATATTTACTATGGACTATTCTACTGTAGATCATTACATGGTAAAAAGTTCTAGGTATAAAGTCTTTAGTAGCATGCTTAATTAAATTCAAACCCTTTTCAAACCTAGTTTGCAATAGTTTAAAAGAACATAAACTATAGAGCAGTACTGAGTATGAAATTTTCACACAAGCTTACTTATGATCTAAACAGGCTACACACCAAAAAACACAAGAAAATAAGCTTGTATGTAAAAGTTATGCATAAGATACTCTTTTACTTAAGTTTAAAATACTTCAAAAAGTATCCAATTTCAAACCAGACTTTGTTAACAAAAGTTGTAGATTTAAACTTCTAGATTCTAACAAAACTGGTTTGAAATTTTTGCATTTTTCTACAAATTCCTATGGATTTTACAAGTCGGCTGATTTGAATATAGAGAGGGGTATTGATTTTCTACAGAAAGGCCCCTGGAATCATTTGAATCCTTGCAATCAAGCCCTTGGTCGGGATTCAACAGGGGAATAGATCGACGGTGACCAAATCCGGTGAGGGGGCTCACCAGCGGCGAGGGGCAAGTAGGGGAAAATGACTAGGGACTCACGGCGGTCACGTGGGTGGCCGGTGTCGGGGAAGGGAGGGGCTGAGGCGGCGTAACGACGGTGAAGCCGAGCGGGCAGCAGAGCTCCAAGGGGGTTGACGGCGTTCCAGTGGCTAGGGTGCCGGAGGGCGGCGGGGAATTAGTCGAGGAGCTCGCATGTGATGATGTGGTGCTGACGGTGTGCTTGGCCGGGGCTAAGAGGCTCTGTATCGGCGGGTCGACGGCGAGACCAAGCGGCAGCAGAGCTTTGAGCTCACCGGCGCTGCGGGAGACGATGTTTGGGTGCGGGAGAACGAAATTAGATGGGCTGGGGAGCACCAGTGGGTCACGGCGGTGCTCTAACAGCACTTGATCGGGGCTCGGAGGCGACGTGGGCGGCTGACGACAGCGGCCAGGGGTTGCGGCGGAGGTCCGGCGAGGGGCTACACTCGGGAAGGGAAAATGCTGTGGACTAGAGGTGCTCGGGTGAGTAAGGAAGATCGTAGAGCAATAGCTGACAATGTCTTAAGGCCAAGAGAGGCGTTGCGCACACGAGCAGGAGCTGGCGACGCCGGCGGCATGCGTGGCGGCTCGGGCGGCAGCGGCGCGACATGGAGAGGCGGGAACAAGCGAGCGCAAGGGCGGGGAGCGGCGGCACGGGTGCTGGGATGGCACGTGGCACAGCTTAGAGCAGCTCGGGGGCGGTGGATGCACGGCACATGGCCGGCAAGGGCGGCGGGGGCGGCGCAGAGAAGAAACAGAGGAGCCGGGGCTGGAGGAAGACGATGAGGACTGATCTGTAATTCTCCAAAAGTGCAGGGACTCCACTGTAAAGACTAGATAACTTTCAAACCATAGCTTAAATGAAAAAGTCCCCAAAAGCAAAAGTGTAGGGTTTAACAAGATCTACAACTTTGCTTTAAGGTTCAGTTGCAGAAAAGTTAAGGATTTGAAGCTAACATAAAACTTGGCAAAGTTTTTAACTTTAATTAAATCCTATTTAAAAACTACACTACACTTACATCCTAGGGGTAGTTTCACTTATATTTGCGACTTAAAAGCAAGTTCTTGACTTTTACCATACATCCTTCATATGTTTTGATTTTACCTCCCATTCTCTCCCATTTAACACTAAAGGACCCAAATTTTTCAGAATTACATTAATCTCCTTTTCCCTTTTGGGTTCCAATTTAAACACACATACACATGATCAACATACACAATTAATACTAGAATTTAGTGGGTTTATAATTCTAATACCTGAATGTTACACGTCGGTACGTGATCATTTGAACCACATCAGCAATTCCCTTGAGTTCTACCCTGAAGCGTCGGGAATGGCAAAAATTGACCGTTCGGTGTCGAGAGTTGGCGCAACGGTTCACGAGGCATCAGTCAATAGGTCTCGTGAGTGGGCCCGCACAAGCGGTGGAGCATGTGGTTTAATTCGATGCAAAGCGAAGAACCTTACCAGGGCTTGACATGCCGCGAATCCTCTTGAAATAGAGGGGTGCCCTCGGGAACGCGGACACAGATGGTGCATGGTTGTCGTTAGCTTGTGTCGTAAGGTGTTGGGTTAAGTCTCGTAATGAGCGCAACCATCATGTTTAGTTGCCACTATTAGTTTGGAACCCTGAACAGACCGCCGGTGTTAAGCCGGAGGAAGGAGAGGATGAGGCCAAGTCATCATGCCCCTTATGCCGTGGGCGACACACGTGCTACAATGGGTATGTAGCTTATTCGGTATTTTAGACTTTTTAATTAATCATGTTGTGTAATGGATCATGTAGACCTTTTAATTCTTATTCATATTGTGTGATGGATATTTCGGACCATTTAATTATTCATATTATTGTAATTATGAGAATTTATTCATTTATAACAATTATTTTATACGTGTAACAAAATCGATATTTTAGATGTTTTAATTAATCATGTTGTGTAATTGTTCATGTTTTGTAAAATACCATATTGTGCAATGCAGATGGACCGACAATGGATGTACAATGCTTACCGGCGTTCCAAGGAATTCATTGATGGCCTCCATTATTTATTTGGATGTGGCCGAGTCAAACAAGCGGAATGGTTTCATGTGTTGTCCGTGCATCCATTGCGAGAACAAGAAGGATTACTCCTCTACAAGGACCCTTCACAGCCATATTTGTGCTAGTGGTTTCATGTCCAATTACATTTGTTGGACAAGTCATGGAGAAAGAGGGGTTATAATGGACGATAATGAACAAAAAATTTTTTACGGCAACTTTCCTAGCCACGCTGGATTCGGTGCCTTTGATGATGATGTTGCAATGGAAGAGTATGAAGGAGAGGTGGTAGATGATGATCCCACAGATGATCTTGGGCACGCGCTGCACGATGCACGTGAAGATTATGAAAGTGAGAATGAGAGGATGAAGTTCTAGCAGATGTTAGCGGACCACTGCAAGTTGTTGTACCCAGGATGCGCAGATGGCTTGAAGAAGCTTGGCATCACTGTGGAGTTGCTACAATGGAAGGCAACGCATGGTGTATCCGACAAGGGATTTGGTAAATTACTAAAACTTTTAAAAAATGCTTACTAAGAATAACGAGTTGCCTGCCAAAACATACGAAGCAAAACAACTTATTTGCCCTTTAGGTTTGGAGGTACAGAAGATACACGCATATCCCAATGACTGTATCCTGTACCGCTGTGATGAGTATGAGAATGTTGATGCATGCCCCGTATGCGGTGCATTGAGGTATAAGATCAGGAGAGACAACGCTGGAGAAGTCGAGGGGGAGCATCCTAGGAAGAGAGTTCCTGCCAAGGTCATGTGGTACTCTCCTATAATACCAAGTTTGAAGCATCTATTTAGGAACAAAGATCGTGCTAAGTTGATGCAATGGCAAAAAGAAGAACGAAAGCAAGACACAATGTTGAGACACCCGGCTGATGATCCCAGTGTTGAAAAATAGATAGAACTTACCCAGACTTTGCACTGGATGCAAGGAACATAAGGTTCGCTTTGAGTACGGATGGCATGAATCCTTTCGGTGAAATGAGCAGTAGCCACAACACTTGGCCTGTGACTCTATGTATATACAATCTCCTACCATGGCTCTGCATGAAGTGAAAATTCATCATGATGCTGAGGCTTATCCCGGGCCCAAAGCAACCTAGTAACGACATTGATGTGTACCTAAGACCATTGGTCAAAGAACTGTTATTGTTGTGGCACGAAGAAGGTGTACGGATGTGGGATGAATACCGACAGGAGAACTTTAACCTATGAGCCTTGTTATTCATAACCATCAATGACTGGCCTACTCTTAGTAACCTGTCAGGACAAACGAACAAGGGACATAGATCCTGCACACACTGCTTAGATGAAACTGATAGTGTATACTTGACTCACTACAAAAAGGTTATATATAGGGGTCATCATCGGTTTCTCCCCATCAAACATCATTTACAAAGAAGAGAAGGAAAGCATGTTTGAATGCTTGAGCACCCATCTGGATACTCCTTGAACATAAAAGGAATCCTAAATATGCCAGAGAAGAAATTCACAAACCTAAAGTATCATGACTGTCACGTGCTTATCACTAACTTCCTCCGGTTGAGTTGTGTGGGATTCTGCCTAAGAACATTCGATTAACCATTGTAAAGCTGTGTGCTTTCCTCAGTGTAATTTCTCAGAAGGTAATTGATCCAGACAATCTTATAAAGCTGCAGAACGATGCGGTACAATGTCTAGGTGGCTTTGAGTTGATATTTCCACCATCATTCTTCAACATTATGACACATATCGGAGTTCACCTTGTAAAAGAGATTGATATTCTCGGACCTGTATTCCTACACAATATGTTCCCTTTTGAAAGGTTCATGGCCGTACTAAAGAAATATGTTCGTAATCATGCTCGTCCTGAAGGAAGCATCGCCAGTGGCTATGGAACAAAGGAGGTCATTGAGTTTTGTGTTGACTTTATTGATGACCTTAAACCGATTGTGGTTCCTAAATCGTGGTATGAGGGGGGAATACATGGAAAGGGCATACTAGAAAAGAAAGCATATATCTATATGGATGATTTCTCATTAAAAAAAAAGCACATTACATGGTTCTTCAACAATCTTCCTTGGTGGATCCGTACATCGAGGAACATAAGAAGATTCTGTTGTCCAAATTCTGAGAAAAGTCTGAGGCCTGGATTACACATCGACACATGAATTCTTTCACCAGTTGGTTGCGGAAGCATCTAATGCATAACATGGATATACCAGAACAGCTAGCATGGTTGGCTAGGGGACCATCTTGGAGCATCGTAATATTCCAAGGGTACGAGATAAATGGGAACAAATTTTACACCAGAACCCAAGATAAAAATAGCACCAACCAAAATAGCAGTGCCCGTATGGATGCCACAGACAACAACAACAGATAAAAAGGAGACATATTATGGTTACATAGAGGAGATATGGGAACTGGATTATGGACCCATTTTGAAGATACCTCTATTTCGGTGCCAATGGGTGAAGCTGACTGGAGGAGGGGTAACAAAAGATCAGTACAGGATGACAATAGTGGACCTCAACAATATTGGGTATAGAGACGAGCCAGTCATCCTAGCCTAGGATGATGCTCAGGTTTTCTACGTGAAGGACATGTCCAGCAAGCCAAAGAAGGTGACAAATGTGACATTCGGGTACTTAGGATTAAAAAAACACTAGATTCTAGTATAAGTTTGTGTGTTTGATCTTTTGTACGTGTGTTAAAAACTTAAATGAAAAGGCAAATGGGGCTTTTTGTAATTCTGGAAAATTTAGGTCCTTTGGTACAAAATGTGTGAGAATGGTAGATAAAATTAAAATATATAAAGGGTTGTTTTGCAAGAAGCAAGTACTTACTTTTAAACCTCTATGAGAAGTAAAACTACCCTAAGTATTCAATTGGAGTGTAGAATTTAAATAGGATATCTCTGAAGTTTAAAATTTTGCCAAGTTTTAAATTAGATTCAAATCCTTAACTCTTTTGAAATGGAACCTTAAAGCAAAGTTGTAGATCTTGTTAAACTCTACACTTTTGCTTTTGTGCACATTTTCATTTGAGCTATGGTATGAAAGTAAATTTGGCTTTACAGTGGAGTCCCTGCACTTTCGAAAAATTGCAGAAAGGTCCTCATCATCTACCTCCAGCCCTCCCTCTCTCTGTTTCACCTCTGCGCCCGATCGCCGCCTTCGCCGGCCGCTTTTCCGAGCCCCAGCTGCCCCGCACCGCTCTTCTCCGCGCCACGTGCCCTCCAGCGCCGCGCCCGCCGCTCACCACTCCGCGCTGGCCCTCTCCCTGCCCCTCCACGTCGCACCGCCGCCGCCGCTCGAGCCGCCACGCACGCCGCCGGGCTTGCCAGCAATTGCTTCGCGCGCGCAGTGCTTCTCCTAGTCTTTAAGCTTGCCCAGGAGTCCCTCTCGACTTCTTTTACCCATTCCACCATGCAACATTGCTTCTTCTTTCTCCCTCCGCTTGACTACCCTCGCCGGAGCTCCGCTGCTGCCTCGGCTCGCCGTCGTCAGCCGCCTCCACCGCCTCCCACCCACGATCCAGTGCTCCAATAGCACCACCACAACCCACTAAAGCTCACTCAGCAGTCCAATTTCACTTTCCCGTACTCGAGCAGCCCAGACCACAGCGCCGGGGAGCTCGAGCTCCGCCGCCGCTCAGTCTCGCCGTCGACGTGACGCTCCGTCGCCTCCCAGCCCCTGCCAAGCACATCACCAGCACCACATCATCGCGTGGAAGCTTTCTAGCCCCTTCCGTGCCGCTCTCCTGCACTCCGGCCACCGGAACGCCGCCGTCGTCCCTCGGAGCCCCGCCGCCCGCCTCTGTTCACCGTCGACTCGCCGCCTCAGCCCCTCTCTTCCTCAACTCCGGCCACCCCCGTGACCGCCGTGAACTCCTGAACCTTTTCCCCCACTTTCCCCTCACCGCCGGTGAGCCCTCTCGCCGGAATTTGGTCACCATCGATCGGCTTTTCTTTATAACCCAGCCAAGGACCCAATTGCAAGGATTCAAAACTTTCCAGGGGCCCTTCTGAGAAAAATCAATACCCCCTATTTCAAATCAGCCAACTTTGAAAATCCATAGGAATTTGTAGAAAAATCCAAAAATTGTCAAACTAGTTTTGTTATGCTCCAGAAGTTTAGCTCTACAACTTTGGTTATTAGAGTCTGGTTTGAAACCAAATGCTTTTTGAGTTATTTTAAAGTTTAGCAAAAAGGGTATCTTGAGTATAACTTTTGCATGCTAGCTCTACTGCTTGTAGTTTTTGATGTGTTGCCTATTTAGGGTATGAGTGAGCTTGTGTACAAATTTCACCTGCAGTACTGAACTCTAGCTTGAACTAATTTAAACTCATGCAAATCAAGCTTGAAATGATTTAAATTTATTCAAGCATGTTACTAAAGTTTTCATGCTTACATCTTTTTACCATGTGATGTTCTGTAATTGAGTAGTTCATAGTAAATCTTTCAAGAATTTATGGCACCATTTTGCCTAAGGTTTGAATTTAAACTTGAAATTTGAACTTAATTCAAATGCTTTAGTTTTTGTTTTCAGAAATTTATGAAAAATTCATAGTAAGCTCATCTATTAGAAGTAAGCTTACGCACAAAAATTCAAAGCCAGATCCCATGTGGATTTCAAAATAAAAATCAAACTTATTAACTTAATTCAATTAGTCCAATTAATTTTGATAATTGAATTAAGGTACAAAAAGGTAGACTTGATTTCAAATTCTTGCTTTATGAAGTTGTGTTTACAAAATTATTGGATTGCAACTTTATCGTGAAGTAAAGTTCTTAACTCAAAAACCACCTAATTCAAATCACTGCATGTCATGTAGAGTTAGCGACACTCGACAACGGAGTCTACGAGCTAATCCAGGAACCCGAGCAAGGATTTTCTGAAGACCAGGTGATCGTCACCGAGAATTTAACTGAAGTCCTGAACCAAGGTTCGGAAGTCTTTGACCTCCCTGACCCCAGCCCCGCTCAACAAGGCAAGCCCCGATGCATAACCCAGTATTTTAAATTACTACACTTATATAGTTTTATTCTTATATATCCATATTATGCATTAAGTCTAGGGGTTGAAATGGAACCCTAGATGCATGAATCTTAGGAACCTATGTATTGTGCCTGAGTCCTTATCGAATAGATGCTCTGCTAATAGGACCAGCAGAAGTTGAGTGATTTCCTGTCACTCGCGCGATATAGGAATTGATTGTTTACTACTCTGCAATCACTATAAGGATGATGGACGGGGTCATGTGCAGTATCATGACTTAAAAGGTTACCCCGTCTGTGTTGATAAAAGTTGATAAGGTCGCAGTGTGTGGTAGCTGTGGTCAAGTGTTTGAAGTACTAGCCACATGCTGTAAATATGGTACGCAGTAAGCCTATTACCTAATTTGCCCGGCGAATGGACTTATCCCCACCACTCGATATATTGGTTTCTGTTGCACACACGCACCAATGTGTGGGAGTACGTTCTGCATAGCAGACAGGAGTACGGTCATACAGTCGTGCTGTAGACGTACATCCTGCACATTGGATGTGCGTAAGGTCCTACAGTCGCTTGTGGTGGCCCTGATCCATAACCCGGAATATGATGGGAACGGTTGTTCGGAAAGTTAAGTTTCTGGACGTGTGAGTTAGGATCCCTTGCAAGGTTATGAAACTCGATTCAGAATTGTCCGTTTCTTGCGGAGATTGAGACTGCTTGCTCCTTCTGCCACATAGAGTAAGAACAATAACTATTGTTGGAATAATCTTGATGGATGCTAATCTCTACCTTGCCTGTCTAGTATAGATGCTTACCTAGAATGGTTAATGAAACTAGAATCTGAAAGCTAAAACACGAAAGTTAGATCATACTCTTTGTTGCTTTTCAGCAAAAAGAAAACCAGAACCCCTCAATCCTCCATGGTCTAGCTTCAGGCTAAGTATACCCAATCTCGGTTAAGTCTTGCTGAGTATTAGCATACTCAGTCTTGCTAGTCTGTCTTTCAGGTATGGCCTGTGAGAACCAAACGGATAGTGCAGCCTGGCCGTTCTCTGTTCCGTTTGGCTGGTCCGTGGAGTGGGATCCGTCCCCGGCTGGCAATGACCCTCCGGAATGACGCCATGTTTCGGGCTGAGTGTGGTGTCAACTTTCGCGACGTGTGTAGTCGCGTGTTAATTTCTTCCACTGTGACTCTGAACAAGCTTGCATAGCTTGTAGTTTTAAACAATGTTTGTATAAGTTTACTTTAAGTTTGAAACAGATTGTAATAATATTTAGTATTTCTATGAATTAAAAGTTGGTGAGCTGTGGTGTGATTGTAAACTCGCCTTCGTGCGTGGTAAACCTACCTCGATCCTGTGTAACCGTGGTTGAATCGGGCGGTGACCCGACAGACCAATGGGTTGTTCTGTTTGAAGTGCGTTGAGTTAGTATCGCCTGTATAGTGATGACTAGCGCATTTGAGTCGGAATAATTCAAGTGGATTGGTTCTGCCACAATAAACAAGCACAACAGATGAGCCAAAGCAACACATAGTCTTTCAAAAAAATGAAACATTGTTGGAGTCGAGGACAAGACAGACCTGTCGAAGAATTATAATAAGTTTGTTGAGATTTCTCCTTTGATGGTGAATGCTGATCCATGCATCCTGTTAGCCAATGAGGATGCTCCATACTTGCGCTGCGATTATAATTAAGGGACATATGTGAAGAGGAAGAAAATTACTGTACTACTAGATGCTAATCTTTAATGTATTAAAATCATTATGTATTATTTTATAAATATCTGATGAACAATTTGTATATTTTGATTATATGTACTTCATCATTGTTTGTTGTGTTTTATAAATTTCGTAGCTTTCTACTTAATTTTCATGTTCAAATATAATTTTTAGATATGTTTTGGATTAGTACTCAATTATCTAGATTTATTTCATCAAACTTATACTAACACACAAACACTACTCTCTCTCTCTCACACACACACATACACTTACTATTGGCAATAATTTTATGGCAAAACTCATTTTTAACGTTAATGTGGTGGCAAAACTCATTTCCTTGTTGAAAATCAATAATTTAAAACATTTCATTTAGCTAATATATATTTGCATGGTTAAAATGAAAAATATAACGTGTATCAAGTTGGCGCGGCGGCCGTCAACGATCCGATCCACCGCGACGCGGTCACGTGAGCACCGTCCCCCGGCTCGGCCTCCCTCGTCCCCGTACGTACCGTGCCACGGCACACCGGCCGCCGTCATCGCCGGCCACCGTCATCATTGGCATTGTGTCTGTATGCGTGGTGTGTGCGTGGGTGTGTGAGTGGGCCCGTGTGGGCCGTGTGTGAGTTTTGTATGTGTTTTTTGAGGTGTGTGCATATGCATGGTGTGTGGGTATGCATGTGTGTGTATGATGTGTGCAGCATATGTGTATGAAAATTTAACTAACTAGAAAATTTTCATTTATGTAGTCTCTCGCGCGCCGACATCAACGTCTGGTCCTCGCCACCACCGCCGCCTTGCCCCCCGTGCTCGGCCTCGTGCGCCGACATCTCTATGAAAATGTACATTTCTAGATATTTATATATTGAAAATTTAGTGACTTTAGTGACTAGTTCTTGAAAATTTCATGTATACGTATAGTGACTTTAATGACTAGAAAAAATTATAGAAATTTGTATATTTACTTTAATGACTAGAAAATTTCTAGAAAATTTGTATAGTGGCTAATGTGACTAGATTAATTTGTAGAAAATTGATAGTGACGTAAGTGACTAGATTAAATTCTTAAAAATTTTATGTATATTTACTTTAGTGTATATTTCTAGAAATTTCATGTATAAGTCCTTAGAAATTGTATAGGGCTGATCTAGTGTTATTTTACTTAAGCAACCCTAAAGTCTATTGTTATTTATGTATAGGTCCTTAGAAATTTTATAGGACTGATCCTTAGCGTTATTTTACATAACTAACCCTTGGGAAATATATTGTTAATTATGTAGAAGTCCTTAGAAATTGTGTAGTTACTTAGTGTTAATTATTTTACATAAATTCTTGATTTTTTATTTGTATTCTATTACTAGTTAAGATGGACCCGAGAGAGGATGAAGTTGGTAATCAGTTCCTAATGAACATGATTGCTGATGGTAATGTCAAAGAAGAAGAAGCTGGTGTTGATGCTCATCATCATGTTGAAGAAGAAGAAGTAGGTGATGATGATGCTAGCAATACCAATATATACCTCAATATGTCCGGTGATGGGATTGAGCATTCCGATGATGGTGCTGATCAACAAACCGAGAAGATGGCCACACAATTTTAGACCTTCAAGAAGAATTTGGTTAAGGATTATATCAAGCAAGGGAAACGCCAATATTTACTGGAGCACTTGAAAAACAAAAGGACCACTAGGATGCATTTATGGCATATAAGTCTTAGGAGCTTGGTATTCAGTGGGTGTAGAGAAACAAAGAAATTGCATCGAAGAAAAAATATCACCACACCCTAGGGCAAGGTGGCTACAAGGTCGCAATCCTGAAATGGGAGAAGATGGAGCAAGAGTTGCTTGCTAGAGGTATCACACCTGCAACCATCAACTGGCCTGAAAGTTCAAAGAACTAGTTTTATGGTCATGGCGGAACCTTGAACCCAGAGAATGGCGGGTGCATTTTTGGCGAAAGAATTCAGTGAGCAGCAATTAGACTACAGGAGGCCATAGAAGCAGTTGCCTAGGGAATATTCCAGTCTGATAGAGAAAAAGATGAGCTAACTTATGCCCCTGAGAATCTAGAACATGGGGGTTGAACACGAGGCAAAGGCGTGATTCCATGGAAATATGGGTTCAGCCAGTACATCGACTCTTACAGAAGCCGACAAAGAAGGAAGGCCGAGGAGCAAGCACGCTTGAGAAGGCTCGAAGAACAGTTGTTATCTAACGATGCTAGAATGGCGGATAAAGTGAAACGACAAGTTGCCATAGCAATGAGTCAGCAGCAGCAATCACAACCGACTTTTGTGCCTAATGTCAACAAAGCTAAAGTGTCTCAGCGAAGAAGCAGCTGGGCTTCCACGGAGCTCCCGGTCGATAACGCAGTTGTAACTGGCCAGCAGCATTACCCTGTGGATGATATCGCTCAGCGGACACCTTGTGCACTGCAAAGTAAACACAAGGGCATAATCTTCACGGTTGGCTACGGTACTGTTGCACCAACCCATCTTGGAGACGTCAACAATGGATAATCGATTCCTGTTGGATATGCTAAAGTAGGTGTGGAGGAGGTGTGCCAGGATTATGAGATGCTTGAGCTCGACATTCCTGGAGGTGATGGGGAGACGACACTAGCACAAGCCATTCATGGTTGGATCCTGTGGGAGAAGCGCAACATCCTCCTCAAGCTACTGATCAGGCATCAAGACTAGCATCTCCGCAACCTCCTCCAAGGGCACGCAGCATGAGTCCACAGTCTCCGCTACCTGCACCACAACATTCTCCTTCAAGGACACCTACCACGAGTCCATGATCACTTGCTTAATCTCTTGGGCAGCCGGCTTCTCCTCTGTCACCTCCTCCTAGGCAGCAGTCTCCTCCTTCACCTCCTCCGCCGCCGGCAAAGCAGCAAAAGCAACCGCCCAGGAAGCAATCATCAATTAAAGAGCCTCCGAAGAAGAAGGAGCAGATGAAGAAAAATGCTAAGGAGCCTGCTAAGCTACCGGGGAGAAAACTTATGAGGAATGCTGTGAGGAAGCTAAGAAAGCGGTTGGCGAGCACTTCAAACTGAAGAAGCCAGGGAAGAAGGTACCCATAAATCTAGCAGATTCAGCCTATTTCTTAAAAATAACCGATGTAAATTGGAGGAAATGCATTTAACCATCAGCCAAGTCATACGAGAAGAAGAAGAAATCTGCTGGGTCATCTGATGTTTCACAGCTTGGAGCCTAAAAGAAGCAATCAATTGAACAACTTGTCGTTCTACCAACAGAACAACAAGGGCTAATTGCTTTTCTAGGCACCTCTCTGTAACACCCTAGGTGTTTAGAACCCTAAGCAAGAAAATCTAGGCATAGCATCATGCATAATAACCCAGAATCATTGAAACAATGCATCTAATTATGTATGTGCATATGCATGTGTATGAATGTGTAGGTGCATGTGTATGTATGTGTGTATGTGAGATTTGTTCCTTTTATGTTTATAACCTTTCATGCTCCACTTTTCATGAAAAATGTACATATTTAAGTACCTTACAAAGTGTACTTCAAACACCATTTGCAAATTCAAAATTTAACACAAGAAATGACTAGTAATTCAAAATCCTAGTAGTATTAAATTTAAAATAACTTTTAAACCGTGGCTCAAATGTACTTTTGGCTAAAATAAAAGTTGTAGATTTTCAAATTCCCTACAACTATTGTATTCAAAGTTTTTCAAGTTTCTGTGGCAGAACCAACCTGAATTACACAGGCTCAAGTACGCAAGTCCTCTCGCAAGGGCTCCAACGTACTTCAAATGGTGTAACCCCTTGGCCTATCGGGTAACGTCCCAATAAACCACCGAATGCAGGATCAAACAAGGTACCTCGCACGAAGGCGAGTCCAGAGATACAATCACCATCATATTTTACATCACAGGCACTTATATTACAAGAGTTTATAGAGTAGCATAAGTTCTAGACTGATAGAAGTTATTACAAACCAGTCTAAAAGTTCAAATTCATAGCAGCGGAATTCAAAATACGATAACTATACACGTCGCCAGTATGGACATCATGCTAAGCCATGGCATGACATCACTCGTTATGATCAGTGTTGGCCGGGGACGGGTCCCACTCCACGGACCAACCATCAGGCAAAGCATATGGCCAAGGCATGGGAAGAGTAGGGTCTTCAGAGACATTACCTGAAATGAAATTATATTGCAAGGCTGAGTACTCTAATACTCAGCAAGGCTTACCCGGAATTAGGGTATACTTAGCCCATAACTAGACCATGAAGGTTTTAATAGGGTTTTGGGTCTTGTCTCAGCTGAAAAGCAACAAAGACTAGATCCTTAATTTCATATTTTAGCTTTCAGTTTCTAGTTCCTTTAATCATTCTAGGTAAGCACCTATAACTACTCAAGCAAGGTAGAGCTTCTTTAAAACATATCTCAATATTACTCCTCATAAGGTTTCTCTTGTCACTCTATGTGGCAAAAGAGTTAAGCAGTCTCAATCTTCGTGAGAAACGGACGATTCCTGAATCGAATTTCAACCCTTGCAAGGTAAACCTAACTCACACGCTTGGAACACCAACAGGTCGTTCCGAAGCAACCGTTTGCCTTTCATTCCGGGTCGTGGAACAAAGCCACCACAAGCGACTGTAGGACCATACGCACATCCAATGTGCAGGACATATGTCTGTAGCGCGACTACATGATCGTATTCCCGTCTGCTCTGCAGAATGCACTCCCATAGTTGGTGCGTGTAAACATAAAATAAAAGTCGAGTGGTGGGGGACGAGTCCACTTGCCGGGCCGATTGGTTACTAGGCTTACCACTTACCATATTTCACAGCACGTGGCTAGTACTTTTAAACGCTTAACTGCCACTACCACACACTGTGACCTTAACCAAATTCATCAACATAGAAGGGGTATCATTTCTTTCCAGGATGCTACACATAACCCCATCCGTCATCCTTATAGTGATTGCAGGATTGTAAGCAATCAATTCCTATATCGCGCGAGTGATAGGAAATCACTCAACTTCTACTGGTCCTATTAGCAGAGCACTAATCGGACTCAGGTTCTAATATTCAGTACATTGGTTCCTAGGAATATGCATCTAAAGTTTTCGAACAACTCCTAAGAACTTAATGCACAAGTATATATATATATATAAAGGTAGATTGCAGTGTAAATAAAGTAGTGGGTTTATGTCCGGGGCTTGCCTTCGTTGGTGGGGCTAGAGTCAGGGATGTTAGTATTATTATCTTCCGAGCTTTGGTTTGGGGCTTCAGATAATCCCTTGGTGACGTTCACTTGGTCTTCAGAAATATCCTCTGCAGACTCCTGGGAGATCTCGTAAGTACTGTCTACGGAAGTAATTGTATCTACATGCAATGCAACATTACATTCAAAGTGTGCACATAAAACTATTTTACTTCACAATAAAGTTACAATCCAACACTCATTTAACATATTACTCATATAACAACCAAAAAGATCTGAAACTAAACTTAGATAGAGCTTTAGGTGGACAACTAATTAAAATTGACTATTTGTTGAGGATTTCAACAGAGCTGATTGGAAACAATAGGGTTTTAGCCGATAGAATCGGCAAAGGAGGGAGTCATCTACATAGTTTTTAGGAAATCTGCAGGAGCGGTCCCTGTGTATGATCAGAGGGGATTAGCCGATTTGGGTTCACCTGAGGTCAAATCGGCTGATATAGAGAGGAACGTTGAAGGTACAGTACTCCAAGGATAGAAAAAGGAAAGATCTTGCCGATTGGATTATCAGCATGTTTCTGGTCTATCCGATTGGTTGGTGCATTGGCCTTGGCCTTAACCGATTCATGTGCATCAGGTCTAGCCGATTGGATGTCTACTGGTATAAAACCTAACTAAAGTCACTAAATAGTATAAAACCTAACTAGTTCGAATTTATACAAGACTTTTCCAAAGTTATAGTATCTGCAGCGTAAAATACACGCGATTCTACAGACGCCGCACAACGGATGTTTGAGCTAAGCCTATGCCCAACATCACTCGGAGGGACCTGTGTTGGCCGGGGACGGATCCCACTCCACGGACCAACCATCGGGGAGAGCATAGGGCCATAGCATAAGCAGACTGGAGTCCTCAGGGGAAATACCTGAAAACAAGTTACAAGATAAGGCTGAGTATACTAATACTTAGCAAGGCTTACTCGATTCATGATATACTTAGCCATGTAACTAGACTTATGAAGGCTTATAATGGTTCTGGGTTTAATTTCAGCTCAAAGCAACAAAGAGTAGATCCTTAATTTTAAATTTTAGCTTTCAGGTTCTAGTTGATTATTCATTCTAAGTAAGCAACTATAGCTACTCAAATATGGTAGAACTTTCTCAACAAACATCATCTTTGATAACCATCAAGTTGCTCTTATTACTCTATGTGGCAAAGGGGGATTAAGCAGTCTCAATCCCCGCGAGAAACGGATGATTCTTGAATCGAATTTTAGCCTTGCAAGGGTAAACCTAACTCACACGCTTATGAAAATCTAGCAAAGTTATGAAAGTAAGGGTAATTGTGTAAATTTATGAAAATACAAGTCCTTTTATGTAAATTAGTTGAAGTATAAAAGTAACATCCAAAAATTACCAAGGGTCAAAGTGAAAAAGGTGAAAGTAATCATGACCAGCCTTAAATGCTTGCAGATAAGCCCAAGAGTTTATAAACTTTACACCATTAGGACAAAACTTGTGTAAATTTTAAGTTGAGAGCGAAATGGTAAAATAAAACATGGTGCTTTAGGTTTCTGAACTTGAGCCCTAAAGAAAAGTTATAGGATTTGAAAAATTCTACAACTTCTATTTTGACCATTTCCTCATTAGTGTTTTGGATCAGTGGGAAATTTCTATTTGCAATGAAGTCCCTGAGGTTTTTGAAATTTCCAACGAAGCCCCTCGGACATCCTCCTCACTTCTTCCTCCTCTGGCACCTCCTCTGCTTCGCCCGCTGTTTCTCTGCCGCCGGTGTCAGCGCTGCTTCCCCGGCAATGTGCTGAGCCTCGGCCGCTCCCCGGCGCCACCTCCAGTTCCTAGCTACTCCACGCATCGCCCCCAACCCGAACGCCGCTCTAGCTCACCCTCCCTGGCCTTCTCGGGCACGTGCCACGCCGTCCTGCGGCTCTGCTGCCGCCATCTCGCCGTCGCCGTGGCATTGCCAGTGCACGCTCCCTCGCCCCCTCTTTTCTGGTTCAAGAGTAGCACTGGCTCCCTTTCTTTCCATTCCCTTCTTGTTTCAGCTCTCTATTTCCCCGGAACCCCGAGCACCACCGCCGCCATCTCCTCCAACTCCGGCGCCCTCCTGTTTCCCGTAGGCAGCCCACTTCAATTCTCTCCGCACCACCATAACCCCCTAGGAAGCTTTCCCGTACCCTACTGACGCTCACCAGTCACTCCCTGTGGCCGGACCTCCACCGGAGCTACCTCGCCGCCATTCTCCCCTTCGCCGGTAAGCTCCTGTCGCCGTCGAGCTTGAACCTCCGCCCCTCCTCCGCCCAATTCGACTACTCCAATAGCTTCCCCTCATCCTCCTGCAGCTGTCAAGCCCAAGCTTCGCCCTCTTCCTCGCCGGGAACCCCCTCGCCGACGAGCACCCTTCCGCCGTGGGAACGCCCCCTCAGGTCGTCCCCTCCCCTTCCCAAGACCTCCAGCAGGTGCGCCTTGATCTCCTGGTGCTCGCTGGCCACCCCTTCTCCAACCCCGCCGTTCTCCTCGCCGGAAATTGGCCGGCGACCTTCCTGCCCTTCTTCCCCGACGAGCCAAGGGCATCCCTGTAATGATTTCAAAAGTTCTAAGGGTGTCCCTGTAAAATTCCAGAGCCCCCACAATTTAGAAGCTGTGAACTTCAAATATTTGTAGAAAATTGTAGAAAATTCAGAAAAATGCCAAACCAGTTTTGTTGAAATCTTTAAGTTAAATTCGACTGTTTTTGTATAGTAATCTTGAGCTATATATGTATATTTTCTGTTGTGGATTAAATACTAGAAAATGAGTGTTTTATTTGTATCTCATGTTATAGGCATGTGTTATAGCTGAATTTTGGAACTTAGATTGTATGTGCCATGTATAGCTCTGTGTAAAAATCTCGAGTTCTTTACTGCTCATTTTCTTAGAAATTTGAGTACTTTTATTATATGTTGATAATAGTTACCTGATTTAATTCCAAATGCATTCTTTCATATTTATGGGTGAAAAATTTATCTTAGCCTTGTTGCAAAAAGAACGATCCAAGATAAAAGTTTGAGAGTCAGAAACCTAATGTAACCTCAGCCATGAATTTAAATTTAGATTCCAAGAAAAATTCATGAACCATAGCTCTAGTCCATGAAAATTATGAAAATAATTTGAAGCAATATTCTTGATTATTGTAGCATACCCACAAAATCTCAACCCATGATCAGATGTAGGACCCCTAAAATAAATAAAACTTGATTAGTAGATCCATATTAAATAATAACTTAGGGTTATTATAGATAATTAACTAGTCAAATAAATAAAACTTATTAAGTGTGATTAATGAGATTATCTAAAATAATCAACCATGCTGCTTAAGGTAGTTAGCTAAATGTTTGGGATAGACGACCCTGTCGTTTAATGTAGCTAAGTAGTTTAATTAATACCCAATAAATGACTGCCCAGTAAGAGGCAATTGTATTGTTTGCTAATATATAATGCTATGTTCATTGGATTGCAACTTTATCGTGAAGTAGAATACCAATTTATGCATTTCCTAAATTGCATCATTTTGATCACATGTAGACTCGACGTTTCTCGCCGACGGTGATTATTAGGTTATCCCGGAACCCGAAGTGGAAGTCTCTGAAGACGCCGGGAACATCGTTGGAGAATTAACTGAAGCCCCGAACCCGAGTTCGGAAGGATTTATTAACACCTCTGACCCCAGCCCCGCCAGTGAACGCAAGCCCCGGACATAAACCCACTACTTTAATTACACTGCAATCTACGTTTATATATATAATTGTGCATTAAGTTTTTAGGAGTTGTTCGAAAACCCTAGATGCATATTCCTAGGAACCAGTGTACTGTATACTAGAAACTGAGTCCGACTAGTGCTATGCTAATAGGACCGGTAGAAGTCGAGTGATTTCCGGTCACTCGCGCGATATAGGAACTGGTTGGTTACCGTTCTACAATCACTATAAGGATAACGGACGGGGTTATGTGCCGCATTATGGAAAGAAATGATACCCCGTCTGGGTTGAGGAATTTGGTTAAGGTCGCAGTGTGTGGTAGTGGTAGTTAAGCGTTTGAAAGTACTAGCCACATGTCGCGAAATATGGTAAGCGGTAAGCCTAGTAACCAATCGGCCCGGCAAGTGGACTCGTCCCCCACCACTCGACTTTTATTTTATATTTACACGCACCGACTGTGGGAGTACATTCTGCAGAGCAGACGGGAATACAGTCATGTAGTCGCGCTACAGACGTATGTCCTGCACATTGGATGTGCGTATGGTCCAGCAGTCGCTTGTGGTGGCTTTGTTCCACGACCCGGAATGAAAGACAAACGGTTGCTTCAGAACTACCTGTTGGTGTTCTAAGCGTGTGAATTAGGTTTACCTTGCAAGGGTTGAAATTCGATTCAGAATTGTCCGTTTCTCACGATGCTTGAGACTGCTTAACTCTTTTGCCACATAGAGTAACAAGAGCAATGTGTTCATAAGTAATGCTGATGTATGCTTAAAAGACTTTACCTTGCTTGAGTAGTTATAGGTGCTTACCTAGAATGATTAAAGGAACTAGAACCTGAAAGCTAAAATATAAAATAAGGACCTACTCTTTGTTGCTTTTCAGCAAAAGCTAAACCCAGAACTTTTGCAAAGCCTATACCCAATACCGGGTAAGTCTTGCTTAGTATTAGAGTACTCAGCCTTGCGCTATGAATCTATTTCAGGTCCTACCCCTGAAGACCCTACTCTTCCGATGCCTTGGCCTTATGCTTTGCCTGACGGTTGGCCCGTGGAATGGGACCCGTCCCCGGGCAACACCGACCCTAACGAGTGATGTCATGCCCTGGCTTAGCATGATGTTCATACTAGCGACATGTATAGTTATCGTACTTTAAGTTCCGCTGCTGTAAGCTTGAATGTTTAACTGGTTTGTAATAAACTTCTAGCAGTCTAGTACCTTGTTTGATCCTGCATTTGGTGGTTTATCGGGACGTTACCCGACAGGCCAAGGGGTTACACCATTTGAAGTACAATTGGAGCCCTTGAGAGAAAGGACTTATGTACTTGAGCCGGTGCAATTCAGGTTGGTTCTGCCACAGATACGGACTCAGGTGCAATACATAGGTTCCTAGGATTTATGCATCTAGGGTTCCATTTCATCTCCTAGACTTAATGCAAGATATAATATATAAGTATAAGATTGCATAATGTAGTAATTTGAAATACTGGGTTATGCACCGGGGCTTGCCTTTACTGGTGGGGCTGGAGTCAGGGATGTTAGTATTATTATCTTTCGAAGCTTGGTTCGGGGCTTCAAATAATCCCTTGGTGACGTTCACTTGGTCTTCAGAAATATCCTCTGCAGACTCCTGGGAGAATCTCGTAGGTATCGTCTATGAAAGTAGTCGTATCTACATGCAATGCAAACATCCCATTCAAAGTGTGCACATAAAGTTATTTTACTTTACGATAAAGTTGCAATCCAACACTCATTTAACATACTACTCACATAACAATCAAAAATATCAGAAACTAACTTGGGTAGAGCTTTAGTTGGACAACTGATTAAAATCAGCTACTTGTTGAAGATTACAACAGAGCTGATTGGAAACAACAGGGGTTTAGCTGATAGAATTGGTAAAGAAGGGAGCTATCTACACAGTTTTAGGAAATCTGCTGATTTCGGTTTAGAAGAGAAATCGGCATGAGTAGTTTCAGTATATGAGCAGAAGAGATTAGCCGATTTGAGTTCACCTAGGGTCAGATTGGATGATATGGATAGGAATGTTAAAGGTACAGTACTTTAAGGACAGAAAAAGGAAGGATCTTGCCGATTGGATTATCAGCATGTTTTTGGTCTATCCGATTGGTTGGTGCATTGGCCTTGGCCTTAGCTGATTCATGTGCATCAGGTCTAGCCGATTGATATGCTTTGGTTGTGCCTAACAGTGGCGTGTCTACTGTGCTATCTTACTGATCTAGGGTTGTGTACTTTGGCCTGTGTAGTCGATGGATAGGTGCATTGACTTCCTAATTGATCGATGAAGGTATCGGTTATTTTAGCAGAGGGGTGTTTTCTATGGGTATGTAGCTAAAGGGGTGTTTGGCCAATAGGTATATAGCTGATTTACTAGCCGATAAATCGGCTGATATAAGTGTGCGGATAAGGATGGGAAAACTAAGGATTGATCGGCCATATTTGACCGATATGGAAAACAACTATAATCGGCTTGGATCGGCCGATAGCAAGAACCCTAAGATTGCGTGTGCACCTCAGATTGATCGGCTATGTGGCAGCCGATGTAGGACAAAATAAAAGAATTGTATCGGCAGTACCCGATATTAGAAAGATAACAACTGTATCGGCTAACCAGCCGATGGTAGAAGCATATCAAATGAATTGCCTCGGCTGACAGCCGTTAAAATGAAACATCATAGATTCAATTGAAACAGATGCTTAGCGGCTGAGCGAATAACCGAAGCTGAAGCATAGCTACAGAGATGTATTAGCTAAGCAGCAGATACACACGAACTAATAAGGATCCTTATACGAAAAGGACCTTAAGGAGACTGCAATCAAGACAAGGACAATGTCCTGATGGCAGGGACATGAGCACTCGTGTGAAAGGATTAACTAAACATCAGACATCTCTATCATAAAAAAAATATGAGCTAACACTACCAAACTTATCAACAATGTAACACGAAAGACATTATATTTATCAAATATGTTATTCCCTCTTTTACTGGGCATTCATTTATCGGGTATTATCTAAATTGTTTAGTTACATTAGGTAACAGAGTTGATTACCCTAAACATCTAAACTAAATACATTAGGTAGTATACTTGGTTATCTTAAGCAAACAAATTAATTACACTTAACATCTTTATGCAACAGATTAATCAAAATGAATGATTTAAATAAACATTGTGTAAAAATTAAATGAATTTTATAGACCAATGCACTTTAAAACTAAGGCTATAAAAATTACTAAACATAGCTTTAGTCTAATTATATTTACTGTAAATTTATTAGGACTTTATTTAAATAGAAACTATGCCACAAAATTAAACAGGAACACACATTGAATGATTAAGATACATTTATAACTGTAGTTTTATACTAGATCTAGGGTTCAAAATTTATGTACATGTTCTACTATACAAGAGTAACATTCTAGTATATTATCATAATTATTCATGAACCAGAACTATTGTTCATGAATTTCCTTCGAATCTAAGCCTATATTCATAACTTCAGTTACACTAGGTTTCTGACTCTCAAACTCTTATCATGAACTAAACATTTTGAAAGAATGCTAAGTTTAAATTTTAAGCTACAAACATGAACAGATACATCTGGAATTAATTTATGAGGTTTTCATCAACATACATAAAAAATACTCAAACATCATAGCTAAACAATAGATCTGGCCCTGTAAATTGTACACAGATCTTCACATGGTATGTACATCTCATGTTCCAAAGATCACAGGCAGCACAAGCATCGATCATGAGATACAATTAAATCACTCATTTTCTAACAATTAGTCTAGAGCTCAAAATAAACCGAACTAACTTAAGTGCATAACATAAAACTTGTAGATATTGACTAGTATAACTCAGAACAATTTAGTTTCTTATTTTTGGAATTTTCTACAAATTTCCATGAATTTTTAAAGTTCACTGAAACAGATTTGAAAGGCTCAGACTATTTTGCAGAAAGGACCCTAGAACTTTTTGAATCAAAGCAATATAGTCCTTGGCCGGAGGAAAAACAAAGAACAGGGAGAAGGACGGCGACGTTCCGGCGAAGGGGGTCGCCGGCGGCGAGAGTGGAGGTGCTAGGAAGATTCAGTGGGTCATGGCGAACCTTGGGGTAGCCTTGGTTGGGGAGGAGAACGGGCGGAGGGTGGCTTCCCGCGGCGAGCAGGATCGGCGGCGAGAGGAGCTTGATGGTGGCGAAGTTCCGGTGTGGGAAGGGCGGCGAGGTGGGACTAGAGAGGTTCAGTGGGTGACGAAGAAGCTTGCTAGGGGGTTGTAGTGGGTGGAGGATGGCCGGAGGGGTACTCCCCACGGTGACCCATGGCGGCAGCGGTCGGCTTGGCCACGGCGGTGATGTTCCGGCATGCTGGGGTCGAAGAGGCTTGATGAGGGGGTCCAGGAGCTTCCTCGAGGTGTTGTGGTCTTGCTTGAGTGATCGGCGAGGGGTAGGAGCTGCTGGACGTCGTGGACCCATGGGAGGAGACGATGGACCCGGATCGGCTCGCTATGCCGACTCCTCCACGAACTGCAGGGTCCTCCTGCTCACGGACTGAGCCTCCTCTACTCACGCGCGTGTGCTGCTGAAGCACGGCCGGCACGCCAGCGCAGCCACCTGCAGGGCCGCCGCGCCTGGCCGCAGCCCCTGCGCGCCGCTCCCGCTCCGCTCCCCGCACCACTGGGCCCCTAGCCTGCCCGCGCGTGGCCTGCTAACTCGCACGCGCGCGCCTGCGGGATCGAGCTGAGCCGGCCGCCGGTCCTCCGCCTCGCGTCGGACCTGCACCGCGCTGCCGCAGCCTCCGCACGCTTGCGCCACCGCCTCCTTGGCCGGCGCCGAGCCACCTCCTGGTCCTCCACGCGCGGCCTCACTGCTCCCGTGCGGATCCGCGCCGAGCCACCACGCTGCAACTCCTCCCGCACACGCGCCGCGCGCCCCGCCCTGCACGCTCGCAGGTTCCACGTGCCGCTCGGATCCACGCCGGCTTGAAGCCACGCAGAGGGAAGGAGGCAGGGAGGGAGCCTCCAGGTAGAGGCGCCGCCGGTGGGACGGAAGGGACGCCGGAGAGAGGGAAAATAGAGAGGAGGGAGAAAGGGAATTTTCCCAAGGACTTGTGCACAATTTCAGAAAATACAGGGACCTAGGTGTAAATAAGAATTTAACCACTGTTCTAGAGTTCAAATGAAAAAGTGTTTAAAATGAAAGTTGTGCAACTTTTCAAATCCTACAACTTTTTCTTAGAGTTTAAATTCAAAAACTCAAAGAATGAAGTGTTAATTTAAAATGTTGGACTAAAATTAAGATTATAATGTTTTTGTCCTAAAGGGTGTAAATTTTATAACTTTAGGACCTAAATGCAAGTATTTATGATATGTCATGATGACTTGAGCATTTATGACAGGATAGGATGACTCATATGACAGGATAGGATGACTCAAGCATTTATGATTGGATAGGATGACTCAAGCATTTATGACATGTCATGATGACTTGAACCTTTTTATACTTTAGCCCTTAGTAACTTTGAAAGTTACTTTTACAATTCACCTTTTTACATAAAGGACTTATACTTTTGTAAAATTACATAAATACCCTTATTTTCACAACTTCACTCAATTTCACACAAATCAACACATACATTACAAATGAAATTTTTGGGTGAATACACATTTTTTATAGGGGGTAAAGTAAGAAAAATATGTTTGTAAAACCACCCTTCACCTATTTTGAAGTTACATCCATCCCAATACATTTTACAAAAACAACCCTAGTTTTTCTGTAATTATAAAAATACCCCTTATTACTTGCATCTAAGTTTTTAAAAGCTTCACATAAACACACACAAGCTTTACACCAACAAGCACATACTTCACACTAACAAATAATATGCCTAGCTTACCAGTACATGAACTGTCACACGTACAGCCGATGGGTGTCCTACCGACGCGCAGCCAAAAGGCATGTGGCCGATAGGGGTGTGTTCTATGGGTGTATAGCTGAGGGGTGTGTGGCCAAATATCTTAGCCGATAAATCGGCCGATAGAAGTGTGTTGGCAGAGAGGGGTAACAAAGGAATTTGATACAGAAAGGGACCCTAAAAGATTGCAAACTAGATAAGGACAAGGTCGTGATAGAAGAACATAAGCACTCGTGTGAAAGGGTTAACTAACATCATACATGTCTATCACAAAAATATGAGCTAATACTATCAAACTTATCAACAATGCAAAACGAAAAACATGCTATGTACTAAACATATCATTCACTCTTTACTGGGCAGTCATTTATCGAGTATAGATTAATTTAATTAGCTACACTAAACAATAGGTTTAACTACGTAAAATAACTAGGGTTAGTTTGATTGTATCTTCATAATTAGGGTTTATAACTAATAACCACTAATCTATATATAAGTTTGGCATTAAACTTATTATGCTGTACAGATTCGACAGAGACCATTCTATTCTATACAACCAGACTAAGTACATTAACATCACTATTAACTTTGCAAAACCAGTTAATTTATTTCTAAAAGAAATATAGTCATAAGAACAAACAAAACTGAAAACAACCCATCAAACTATATTGGTAACTTAAGCTTTAGAGAAGATTTATCTATGAATCTTCATGGATATACTATGCTATCTTAGATTAACTTCCAAGAATATTTTCATCATTTTACATGAATAGGCTCTAGTATAAATTAATCAACCTTAGAATTAGATCATAAATTCCTAGCTTAAGTTAGACAGTACTACTAATTTTATCATGGATTCTATTCCACTAGCAGAAATTACTGTAAAAGATTTAACCATAAATTCTAACAGGATCATTCTAGAATAAATATTAGAGATTCAGGCAGCATATCATCAAGGTATTTAAAATCCATAGCTAGGCATTAGTACTAGATCTGCAAATTTTACCTAAGTCTCTACTTGAGACACACATACTATGATTCAAATTTCAATTGTTACACATGTATAGAACATAAGATACAAATAAAACACTCAATTCCTAATATTTAAACTAAATCACAATCCAGGCATATTCAACTCAAAAGCACAACATGGAACTTGTAGATTTTGACTTAAGGATTCAAACAAAACTAGTTTTGTATTTTTATGAATTTCCTACAAATTTCTATGGAATTTAGAAGTTCACTGATTTGAAATAGAGAAAGCTCTGGAAATTTTACACAGAACACCCCAGAACTTTCTAAATCAAAGCAATTAGGTCCCTGGTTGGGGGAACAGAGGACAGGAAGAAGGCGGCGGCGTTCCGGCGAAGGGGGTCGCCGGCGGCGAGGGGCTAGGGGTGGAGGAGCACAAAGAAGTGAAGATGGACCTTGGGCGGCGTTCAGGTGGAGCTGGGGTGGTTTGAGGCGGGCCGGCCACGGAGCTTTGCTCCTGGCGGTGGCGGCGGTCGGGTTTGGTCACGGTAGTGATGTTCCGGCATGCTGGGAGTCGAAGAGGCTCGGTGAGGTGGTCTAGGGGCTTCCTCGAGGTGATGTGGTCCTGCTAGAGTTATCGGCGAGGGGTGGGAGCTGCTGGATGGCCGGGTCGACGGGGAGGCCGAAGCGGCGGCGGAGGAAGGTCGACGGTGAACGTCAGTGGGACGGTCTGGTGAGGGGTCTACGCCGGGGTGGGGTCGGGGAGCACCGGTACGGAGTAGAGAAGCTCAGCAGGGGGTCGAGGGGAGGGGGGAGGGGCTGATGGTGGCTGCCCACGGCGAGCAGAGGGTTCGCCAGAGAAGAATACGGGCGGCGACGGCGCTCAGGTGCTCAGGGTGAGATGAGAGTATGAGAGAGAGCAAAACAGAGGGAGGAGGAGTTACTGAAGGCTTTGGACCGGAAAAGAAGGACGGGAGTGGACACACGGGCGCTATCCACGACGGCAGCAAGGTGGCGGCCGAGTAGAGCTCCGGGCCGGAGCAGAGCGGCGTGGCGCGCGCGGGGCTGGCCAGACGAGAGAGCCGAGGCGGTGGTTGGGCCTGCAGGCGACGCGTGGAGTCAACCAAAT
The DNA here is from genome assembly GCF_002211085.1 of Panicum hallii. NCBI lineage: Eukaryota > Viridiplantae > Streptophyta > Magnoliopsida > Poales > Poaceae > Panicum > Panicum hallii. The sequence continues at coordinate 19,231,828 of NC_038043.1, forward strand.
GCAGGAGGTGGCACTGGTGGAGTGGTGGCAGGGGCGGCGCAGAGCCCGCAGAGAAGAAGCAGAGGAGGAAGAAAAGGGGGATGAATCCAGGGACTGGTTTGCAAAATAGACAAATCCTAGGGGCTTATTGGTAAACCATAGTTTTCCATAAATCTATGGCTCAAATGAGAAAATGGTAAAAACAAAAGTTGTTTCAAAATCTACAACTTTTCTTTAAGGTTCAAATTCAAAAACTCAAAGTATCAGGTATTATTTTGAACCTTGGACTAAATTCAAAACTATAAAGTTTTTTTATCATCATGAGTGTAAAATTCATAAAGTTCAGGACCTATTTGCAGGTTTTCATGTAATGTCATGATGACTTACATTATTACACTTTAACCCCTAGTAACTTTAAAAGTTACTTTTGTAATTCAAATACTTACATAAAGGAACTCATACTTTTGAATAATTACACCTAGGTCCTTACAAACTTCACTCAATTTCACACCAATCAACACATACATTTCAGATGAAACTTTTGGGTAAATTTACATTTCTTTCTATAGGGGGTAAAGAAAGAAAAATTGTGTTTGCAAAACAACCCTTCACTTACTTTGAAGTTACCTCCTACCCAAATACATTTTGCAAAAACTACCCTAGTTTTTCCATAATTACAAAATACCCTTTTTACTTGCATTTAAGTTTTCAAAAGCTTCACATAAACAAACACAAGCTTTACACTAGCAAGCACATATTTCACACTAACAAATAATGTGCCTAGCTTACAAGTACTCAAACTGTCACAGTTTCTGTTCAAAATTTTGAGAAAATTTAATTTGAATCCTGGCCCTTTTCTCCCTCCCTCCCTCTCTCTTCTCTCCCCTCCCCTGCTCTGCTCCAGCCGGTAGAGAAGGCCCGCCACACGGCAGGGCATCCCTGCGTAGGCAAGCCGTGCCAAGGCGCCACCCCCAACAGGCCTCGACCGGCCATTGACCGGGCCTGCTGCCGGTGATTTGCCACGCCTCATATCCCGCCCCTGCCAACTCGCATGCGCCACGCGCCCGTCGATTCCTAACGGCCGAGCCACGATGCACCGGCGATGCCGCGCCCTTGCCGCAATCTTGTCCCGGCCGTGCCTCCCTCCGTTATGCCACGCCCAGCTCCGCCTCCCCTCCCCTGTGCGCCTATAAAAGGGCTCCACCGAGCCCCTGCTCATATGCGCCCGACTACCACCACCACCGCGCTATTAGCGCCGCCACTCAACCTCACTGTTGAGCCCCACTTTCTGCTCCTCCTCCACCCAAACCGAGGCTCTAAACGGGTCACCCTCGACCTGCTGGTACTCCCCAACTTCGCCACGCTGCCCTCCCTCGCTGGACAACTACCGGTCACCGCCCACACCTCGCCGGAGCACACCAACACGTTTCCTTCGACCTCCTCATGCTCCCCCACCCCTTTCCCCTCGCCTGACTAGTTTCCTCACCGGATTTTGGCCGGGAAACACCCAGCCCCACCCAGGGACTATATTGCAATCACCAAGTTCTTTTTAGGGTTCTTTCTGCTAGATCCAGGGACCTATCTGCAAGAACTCGAGTACTTTTGCTTTCAAGAGGCTGTCACTTGTAAAATCAATCTAAAATCATAGAAAAATCAGAAAAATGCAAACTAAAGTTTGTTGTGACTCTTGATGAATCTGACTACTTTTGCACACATAGATGACCAGTTACAAACTAAAACTTGATCTAAAATTAATCTTGTTTTAAATAGCCCATAAATGTATCTCTTGATCTAGGATAGTACTGCGAACGATTTCTAGACTGTAAACTAGTCTCTACTTGTTAAAACTTGTGCAAAAATCTCAAGAACAGAACATATTTCTACGAGTAGTTTTCGTTGGACCTTGTTTGATGTGCTATTTTGCTAGAGTTATTTGTTCATGTTGTTCTACTGATATTTTAGGATTGAAACTTTTATAGTAGAGTAACCTTGATGCATAAATGCTATGGACAAAGTTTGGAACTAGTTCATATGTTTTTTGTTAAGAAAAACTATATTAAATCAAAGTAACTAGTTCTGGTGCTTAGAAAAGTAAGAAATTTTGACCAGAGACTACTTTTGAATAGATTATCACGTTGGAAAAGTTTGAGGCCTTGAGAAATAAATCTTGATTAATGTAGATGTATCTTGACTTATTTTCTATGCTCCGTATCTTGCACACTAAAATCTAAAAAATTTCCAGCAGACTCACCATAAGTTTAGGACTACTCAGTAAAATATTGAGCATCAGTTTTTGCATGGTTTGTTCTATATAAATGGATCTTGATCCTAGCAGTAGCTGTTTAATGTATTTTTCATGATTAATCTGCTAAATAAAAATAGCTAGAAATTTTTCAGTGAATTTGTTCTTAAGTAATGTGCTCTGCATAAAAATCTTAACACCAGAAACTATCTCTACGAGTTGTTTAGTTTTAATCCATACTTACTTTTGAAAAATGGTCATTTATGAAATGATAAAACCCCTCACTTACTTAATGAAGTTAGTTAATTTAGATACTACTCGATAAATGACTGCCCAAGGAAAATAAAATAAAGTGCTTTACAACTTAACTTGAGTTTTGTTGAATTACAACTTTATAGTGAAATAGTTATTTTTCTTATACCATTAAAATAACTCATATATATGCATTCATATAGAATCGGCGACTCTCGCTGACGAAACCTACGAGCTGGTGCCAGAGTCTGAGAGTGAGCAGCGCGAAGCTCAAGTTAGTCTAATTGAAGTTGCTGAAGACCCGAACCAAAGTTTGGAAGAGCCCAGGGCTAGCTTTGCTAAGGAAGACAAGCTCCGAAGTATAACTCCTATTTTTAAACTTATGCAACTTTTATTTATATATGGTATTGTGCATTAAGTTTGTAGGAGTTGATCATGAACCTAGAACCTATGATATGAACACTAGTCTGTGTCGGTCGTTAGATTGCCATGCTAATAGGACTACGGTAAAAATCGAGTGATTTCCAGTCACTCGTGAGATATAGGAGTTGCTTGTTTTACCTATGCTGGAATCATAAGGTCGACGGACGGAGCTATGTTACGATATTCCTGTTGATGACTGAGGCCCCGTCTATTTAGCAAAAATGCTAAGGTTGCGGTGTGTGGTAGTGGTGGTTAAGTTTTTGAACGTACTAACCACATGCCAAAAATATGGTAATCGGTAAGCTTAAATATCTGATTGAACCAGTGCATGTACATACCTCCCACCGTCTTGATGCCATTTCCATGGGCACATGGTGAGTGCAAGAGCAGCTAGGGCCCGGTGTCGTACCATGGTTCATGGATCTCTGTACTCGAGGACGGTCGCCCTGATCCATAAAACGGGAATAAAGGGGAAAAGTTGCACGTGTGACTCTGTGAGTAACCACGTGACGTGTGTTTAGGTTTCCCTTGCAAGGTTAAGAAATTTGATTCAAATCATCCGTTTCTTGCGGCCATTGAGAATACTTAACCTTTTTACCACATAGAGTAAGAAGAGGCACAATGATGATGATTAATCAGGTTGGATGCTCAATTAATTATTTCCACCATGCGTGATTTGGATAGTTGCTTACCTAGAATGGTTAATCAACTTGACCTTGATGCTAAAACTTGAAAGCAAGGACTAAGGAGGCAAACCAGGCGCTGCAAGATCTCAAGCTCCATTTGCAGTTGCCACCCATCTTGATGCCTTACCAACCAGGCGAGAACCTGCTACTCTACATCGTGGTGGCTACTCACATCGTCAGTACGGCAATCATGGTGGAACGACAGGAAGAAGGCCACGCCTTCGGGGTGCAGCAACCAGTTTACTTCATCAGTGAAGTCCTCTCTGAATCTAAGGTTCGTTACCCAACGATTCAGAAAATACTTTATGGTATACTCATCACTTCCAGGAAGCTTCACCACTACTTTGATGCATACAATATCCTGGTGGTCTCCAACTCCCCATTGGCGGATATCCTCCACAATCAGGACCCTACTGGGCACATCTCCAAGTAGGCGGTGGAGCTGGGAGCCCTCACACTCGACTTCAAGCCTTGGACAGCCATCAAGTCGTAGGCACTAGTCGAATTCATGGCAGAGTGGCGAGAAAACCAAGTGGAAGCCCCAACCAACTAGCCAGAGCATTGGGTCATGTATTTCGACGGCTCACTCACGCTCGGTGGCGGTGGTGTGGGAGTAATTTTCATCACCCGAGAGGAGAACAACTCAAGTACGTGTTTCAAATACTATTCAAGATTTCTAACAACGAGGCCGAGTATGAAGCACTAATGCATGGGCTACGCTTGGCAATCTCTCTGGGCATCAAGCGACTACTCATCTATGGTGACTCTTTATTGGTGGTTCAACAAGTCAACAAGGAGTGGGACATCAACAAGAACACCATGGACACCTATATTATGGAAATACGCAAGCTCAAGAAAAAGTTCTCGAGGCTGGAAATTCACCATGTGGTTCACGACAACAATGTGGGCGCAGATGTGCTCTCCAAACTGGGTTCTGATCGAGCTAATGTCCCATTGGAAATTTCATTCATGAGTTGCATCACCCTTCCATCAGGGCACCAGACTCAAGTTCCATCGCTCAGGGTCCCAAGGAACCCGACCGAGAGGTCTTGATGATCGAGGTTGACTGGAGGGTGGCCTTCATCAACTACATCCAGGAGCACAAACTACCCCCCGGCGTTGACCCAAAAAGCGCTGAAGCTACTCGTATCCTACGGCACAACAAAGAGTATGTTCTAGTCGGGGGCAATCTGTACAAGCATGGATTGGCGTCAGGCATACTCATGAAGTGTGTCAGCATGGAGGAGGGCAAAGAGATACTCCAAGAAATTCACAAAGGCGTGTGTGGGAACCATGCAGCTTCACACACACTAGTCGGCAAGGCGTTTCGTTCTGGTTTCTACTGGCCGCCTGCTTTGGCAGATGCTGAAGCACTTGTTCGCCGGTGCACCAACTGCCAATTCTTTGGCAAACAGCCTAATATTCCGGCTCATAACCTCATCACCGTACCACCTTCATGGCCGTTTGCATGTTGGGGCCTAGACATGATAGGGCCTTTAACAACTGCACCAGGAGGTTTCACACATGTGTGGGTGGCTATCGACAAGTTTACCAAGTGGATCGAGTATAAGCCAATTGCAACGCTCACTACAGACCGAGTGGTTACTTTCATCTGTGACATCTTACACCGCTTTGGCTTCCCCAACACCATTATCACAGATTTGGGATCCAATTTTCACTCATATCAGTTCTAGGATTTCTATGAATGCAGCTCCATTGAAATCAAATATGTTTCAGTGGCTCATCCGCAGGCCAATGGCTAGGTTGATTATTGATGGGTTGAAGAAATGACTCTATGACGAGAACAACAAAAAGAGCGGCAAGTGGATCAATGAGATCTCATCAGTAGTCTGGAGGCTTCGTACGCAGCCAAGCAAAGCCACAGGCCAGCAACCTTTCTTTCTCATATACAGGTCTGAAGCTATATTCCCAGCTGATGTGATGTGGAAGTCTCCACGACTAGAGATTTTTGAAGAAGGCAAGGCTAACGCTGCAAGACAGCTCGAACTCGACTCAGCTGAAGAAATCTGATGCAATGCATTGCTCCAGTCAGCCTGCTACTTACAAGGAGTTTATTGTTACCATTACAGGAACGTTCAACGATGCTCTTTCAACGTTGGAGATATGGTTCTTTGACAGATCCAGGATGATACTAGACTACACAAGCTTAACTTATGATGGGAAGGACCCTTCATTGTGCACAAGGTTATAGGCCCTGTATCTTATCGTTTATAGTACCTTGATGGCCAGGAGGTACCAAATTCTTGGAATAGTGAACATCTATGTTAGTTTCATCCTTGATCAACTCGGGACATCTTCTATTTGATGCCTGGAGATTGATACTACCAGTACAACTCCATTTTACAAGTTTACGATAGGTATTACATGCAAGTTTACTGAAGGAGCCTCGCTCCCATACTTCCAATAGCTAATTACTAGTTCTTGACTAGTATCTTGGGTTAATGAAGGGGCCTTGCGCTCATACTTCCAGTACAACGCTGCTCTACTAATTTACGATTAGTACTATGCTTAAGTTTGCTGATGGGGCCTCATTCCCTTATTTTCCAGTAACAAATTACTTGTTTTTGACTTGTACACTATGTTATTGAAGGGGCCTTGCTCCCTTCACAAGAAATCTACTAGTTTATGACATGCATGTTCGACTACTTCGATTATTCATCTTGACTACAATCCTAGTCGGGATCGACTTCGACTGGATGGCTTCATCGACTATCCAAGACTCAGCAACTACTTGCCCAATGCCTAGACTTGGGGGCTAGCGCCACCTTTCTGCTACGACTACCTTATGCTTATCATTTGGCTCCCGGTTCGGGGGCTTGATGCAACAAGGCACTCAGTGTGCCTCAAGGGACAGCTCTCATGCTTACATGCTGGACGTCATACAATTACTCAACAATACCCGATCCAAGAGACTTTTCAAGATTTTATCTTAGGTAGATGTTTGTTAACCATTATTTTAGGAATTTTATTCCAAAACAAGGGGTTTGTTCAAATACTTACCCAGAGGACTTATTTAGTCATTGGCTCAGGGCACAAAGATTGATTTGAGAGGTAATTTTGGGTGTTTGTTGGGGATGTTATTTGTTTCACCATTTTTTGAGGGAATTCATCCCGAAAAAAGAGGTTTTCAAGTTTACTACACCAATCTACCCATGTTCACCATCAAATCTTTACCGTTATATATTGCATGCCACGATTCTTTGGATCCTTTATTCCAAAACTTGGAGATTTTGATTTAAGGCTCGTGGCTACGGGACATGTGTCATTAGCGACTTATTATTTTCAAATCTGCTGGAATATAAGGACAGAAGACTCAAGATTAAATTGACCCTCAGCCTGATTCTACGAGTCAACCTAAGGCTCGGGGGCTACTCCATATGGAGTGCGAGTTTAATCGCACCCCATATAAAGAAGACTAGGCAACTACTCAGGGCATGAGCACCTCACAGCCTCAATACTGCCAAGAAAATACTCAGAGGACACCTTCAAGATGAAGTACGCGAGAACTCAAAGACGCCTTCAATAGTACTCAGACGCTTGCAGTTATCGGCTACGAAGAGCTCGGGGGCTTGTCAGACCTGGGCACACGGGACTGTCCACGTGGCACACTTCTCCCAGGATACGGGATGGGAAATGGCCGACTAGGACTTCAATGTAAACCTATCCCTCCAGACTATATAAGGGCGGACAGGGACCCCCTCGGGGACAATCTATTGTCGGTCAAAACCCACCGGGCGTGCTAGAATGTGTTGTCGGTCAAAACACACCGGCGAGCAGCGACAGGCAACACGAGGAGCCGGGAGGCTCCCAGGACTGCTGGTGGGCCCCGGTCCCTCAGTCAACGGTCCAGGATCCGGCACACGACCTGGCGTCTGGGCTGCTAGGCGTGCCACCTGACCATGTACCTTATCAGAAAGGTGTAGAAGTGATTTCAAATAGTTTCCTGCATGCACAAACATGTTCAAACATTAGACCGAGCCATGATCGGCTCATCGGGTGTTCCCCGATATTGGCTGTAAAGAGCCGATTGTTCCTAGTATCAGATCAGATCTATATATCTCTAAACAAAGCGCGTATATCTGATACTAATATAAACTTGCTCTGTAATCAATAAGCTAAATTCAATCTATGACGCTTAAAGCTTTCACCACATAACCGGAACATCCTACGCGTAGTTAAGCCTAACAAATACGAAAGTGTGATATTCAGGTAATTAGAATTATAAACGTTAGATTTTTATGTGAAGTGTGTATGTTTGTTATTGTGTATGTGTGCCAAATTTAAGTGCAAAGGGGAGAAAGGGCATTTATGTAATTTTGAAAAATATGGGCCTTTTAGTGCTAATTGGGTAAGAATGGGAGGTAGCATCAAAACCTAGGAAAAATGTAACACTAGGTGTCAAATTTTTATCACCATAGGAAAGAAATTGCAATAGATATGTTAAATTTTAGGAAAATTTGGGTCTTTATGCGAAAATAGGGACTTAGATGTGATTAAAGCAAAAGTATGGGTCCTTTTATGCAAATTATTGAAGTGTAAAAATAACTATCAAAGTTTACTTAGGGCCAAAATGTAAGAATACAAGTCATCATGACATTGCATGAAAACTTGCAGATGTGTCCAAAATTACATGAAATCTACCTCAGTGTGACACCCTAGGTGTTGTAACATTCATGTAATTAGAAATATAGACACTAGGTATTAGTGAGTTGTATGTATGTTATGGTTTGTACAGAGAACTAGGGGTATATTTGTAAATTATGAATGTTATAAGTCCTTATGTGCAATTGTGTAAAAATGCTCTTAAATGTCAAAATCAAATGACCATAGAGAAGAAAAGTACAAATATTAGGTTAAAACCTAAGAGAAATAGACTTTGTATAAAACTAAGGACCTATGTGTAATTAACACAAAGGTATAAGGGTTTACATGTGAATAGATTGAAGTGTAAAAGTAAAATTCAGATTTACCTAAGGGTTAATGTGTAAAACTACAAGTAATCATGACAAACCAGAAAAATTTCAAACATGTCCAAAATTTGATCAAATTTAGGAGGGAAAAGACAAAGTTAATTTAAATTCCATCCTTGTTTCAAAATGCAATTTAAAAAGTTGTAAACTTTGAGTTTCTGAACCTAAACCCTAAAACAATGTTGTAGAGTTTGAAAAACTCTACAACTTTCATGTTGAGCATTTTCTCATTTGACCTTTGTAGCAGTGAGAAATTTTAGTTTATAGAAAGGTCCCTGAAATTTTTGGGAATTGCAAACAAGTCCCCCTGACACCTCCCTGCTTCGTCTTCCTCTGGCACCACCGCTTCCCCTCTGCTCTGCTCCTGCCGCTGCCGCTCGCCGCCGATGCCGCACCCCGAGCTCCACCTCCAGCTTCTGCACATGCCCACGCGTCGCCTCCTTCCTCTCCCGGTCCATTTCCTCTCCCCTGCTGCCCTCTCGCGTGCGCGCCACAATGACCCGAGCGGTTCGCCGGCCGCCACATCGTCGCCGCCGTTTCCACGTCCCGCGCTTATCCCTCCATCCTCTTTCTTCTACTCAACGTGACCAGGAGAGCGTAGAGAGTTCATTTGCACTCTTTTTCCCCTTTGCCACATACGCTGTTAGCCCTTTTTGTCTCCGCCGCCTCTTCCTCCTCTCCGGTGAAGTACGGGTCGCCGTGGGCAGCCCTTACCGAGCGCTCATCGCACCCATTGAACCCCGTAGTAGCTTCCTCGTGCCTTGCTGATACTCGCCAAGCCCTCAGAGCTCCTTAATTCCGGTCGGAACCCAGTTCAGTTCCCGACGGAGCACCGCCGCCGCCGCCTCGGCCTCACCGTGGAGCTCCCTCTCCCGGCCTTCCCTAGCCCAAATTGATCCCGGTTCGAGCTTTCTTACAACCCCAGGAAGCTTCTCGACCCTTCCATTGTCATCCAAAACGCCCGGAGTACCGCCCCCACCGCTCCACCTCGCCGCCGGCCGCAAGCCTCCGTCGCGCCATCACTCCGAGCCGTCTCTCCCCGATTCCGAGCTAGCACATGTGCACAAGGGGCCCTAGATGCTTCTCCGCCCCTCTGTCCTCACCGCCGGCGCTCGCCGTCGCCGGAGCAAGCCGGTCAACATCGTGCCTCTGCCTTGACCGGGGGAAGGACTGCGGGTTAGAAGAAATAGAAGTCTAGGGGGTTTTGTGCAAAGGAGTAGACTCAGGGAAATAGTAACCGAAGGACCTCTTGTGTAAATTGTGCTGCCAACTTAGAAATGCTATATCTATTCGGGGAAAAATCATAAAAATACAAACTAAATTTTGCTGGAATCCCTAGATAAAGATCTACAACTTTACTTAAGGGATAAACTTCAGTTTCTGAATGTTTGATGATCTAATTTAAATGATAAGTTTGGTTACTTGTAGGCTTAAGAAATGCATAGTAATTCATAGAAAAATGATAAAATGGTGAAACCAGTTGTGTTAGTTTTCTTTTAACATATAGAATTTAAGAAAAATAATTATCCTAGTAATTAAGTATTATTTCCTTAATGTGCAAGTTTAATTAGAAATAATGTGTAGTTTACTTTGTATAATTAATATCTATACATTTAAATGTTCCAAAAATCATGGAAATATTTTAGGGTACTATTCTTAAATAGTATAATCTGTTATTAGATTTCCAATCAAGAATTAGGTGTCAAACAAATTAGACATAATGGACTTAGTTCATAATGTAATAGTAACTTAAGGTTATTGAAAGTAATTAATAGAATAAATAAGTAAAGTTATTGTATGTAATTATTAGAAACACCCCCAACCTGTTGCCCCATGCCACTAGTTAGACACTTAGTGGGGTTAACTTAGCTATTTAATGTATTTAGATAAAATAATTAATACTCGATAAATGACTGCCCAGTGCAGGGTAGTTAGATTATTTGTCGAAATGTAATGTTCTTTTGTTTAGATTGCAACTTTATTGTGAATTAACTTAAAAGTATATGCATTCCATAACTTGTAAACTCTGCATCTCATATAGACTTGACCGCTCTTATCGACGGAGACTACGAACTCGTTCTGGAACCAGGAATAAAATCAACTGAAGGCCCCGGGAACCTCGTCGCGGAATTCTCTGAAGCCCCGAACCAAGGTTTGGAAGATATTAATTTGACTAACCCCAGCCCCACCAGCGAAGGCAAGCCCCGGACATAACCCCTACTTTATTACACTGCAATCTATACTATTTATATATATCTTTATGCATTAAGTTCTTAGGAGTTGTTTGGAAACCTTAGTTGCATAATTCCAGGAACCTATGTACTGAACACTAGAATTTGAGTCCGAATAGCTGCTCTGCTTATAGGACCGGTAGAAGTCGAGTGATTTCCTATCACTCGCGCGATATAGGAATTGTAATGTTTACATTCCGCAATCACTATAAGGACGACGAACGGGAATTATGTGGAGTATCATATTTGAGATGATACCCCGTCTGTGTTATTGAACTGATTAAGGTCACAGTGTGTGGTAGCGGTGGTTAAGCGTTTGAAAGTACTAGCCACATGCCGTGAAATATGGTAAGCGGTAAGCCTAGTAACCAATCGGCCCGAGGAGTGGACATACCCCCCACCACATGTATTTGCTTCTTTTGGTTACTTTGTTCGACGTGTAGGAATACGTGTTGCTGGGCAACCAGGAGTACGGGTTTTGTAGTCGCGCTACAGACGTACGTCCTGCACTTTGGAAGTGCGTATGATCCTGCAGTCGCTTGTGGTGGCCCTGATCCACGAGTCGGAATGAAAGGCAAACGGTTGCTTCGGAACGACCCTTTGGTGTTCCAAGCGTGTGTGTTAGGTTTACCCTTGCAAGGTTGAATTCGATTCAGAATCATCCGCTTCTCACGATGGTTGAGACTGCTTGATCCCTTTACCACATAGAGTAACAAGAGCAACTTTGTGACTATCAAAGATGATGTTTGATTAAAGATTCTACCATGTGTGAGTAGTTATAGGTGCTTACCTAGAATGGTTAATCAACTAGAATCTGAAAGCTAAAAGTTGGAAATAAGGATCTACTCTTTGTTGCTTTTCAGCTGAAAACTCTACCCAAAAACTGAAAAGCCTGCATAAGTCTAGATACATGGCTAAGTATACCATGAGCGGGTAAGTCTTGCTGAGTATTAGTATACTCAGCCTTGCTTTTATTGATTTACCTCAGGTAATTCCACTGATGAACCAGCATTCATTACACCGTGGCCCTACCCTTTGCCTGATGGTTGGTCCGTGGAGTGGGATCCGTCCCCGGCCAACTCAGATCCCGCCGAGTGATATTATGCCAGGGCTAGCATAATATCTGTAATAACGACGTGTACATTATCTACGCTTTTCAAACTCCGCTGCTTGACTTGAAATTTAAACTGTTTTGTAATAATCTCTCCTCAGTGGGAGCTAATGATGCTTTGTATATTTTTGTAATATATCTGCCTGTGGTGTAAAATGTATTGGCATTTATATCTCTGGACTCACCTTCGTGTGAGGTACCTTGTTAGATCCTGCGTTCGGTGGTTTATTGGGACGTTACCCGACAGGCCAAAGGATTATACCGTTTGAAGCACGAGGTAGCCCTCAAGAGAGGACTCGCGTACTTGAGCCGGTGTAATTCAGGTTGGTTCTGCCACAGGTGTCAAATAGATCAAACCAATAGAAATAATGTTTGGTGTGAATTAATATGTGTGGAAATCTAGCAAAGTTGTGAAAATAAGGGTAATTGTGTAAATTTATGAAAATACAAGTCCTTTTATGTAACTTAGTTGGAGTATAAAGTAACATTCCAAAAATTACTAAGGGTCAAAGTGAAAAAGGTGAATGTCATCATAACCAGCCTTAAATGCTTGCAGATAAGCCCAAGAGTTCATAAAAATTACTTTACTAGGACAAGTTTTATGTAAAGTTTATTTTGAGTGCAAAATGGTAAAATAATTCAGCGTGCTTTAGGTTTCTGAACTTGAGCCCTAAAGCAAGGTTATAGGTCTTGAAAAGTTCTATAACTTCTGTTTTAACTATTTTCTCATTAGGACTTTGGATCAGTGGGAAATTTTCTATTTACAGTGAAGTCCCTGAGGTATTTGCAATTTCCAGCCAAGTCCCTTGGACCTCCTCCTCTCTTCTTCCTCCTCTGGCAACTCCTCTGCTCCGCCGCTGCACCCCTGCCGCCGGTGTCAGCACCGTTTCCCCGGCCATGTGCTGCGCCTCGGTCGCTCCCCGGCGCCACCTCCAGCTCCTAGCCACCCCACGCGTCGACCCGAACCCGAGCGCCGCTCTAGCTCCTCCTCCCTGGCCCTCTCGCGCGCGCGCCACGCCGACCTGCAGCTCTGCCGCCGCCACCTCGCCGTTGCCATGGCATTGCCTGTGCACGCCCTCTTGCCTCATCTCTTCTAGTTCAAGAGCAGCACAACTTCACTCTCTTCCCATTCCATTCCCGTTTCTGCTCTTTGATTGCCCGGAACCCCGAGCACCACCGCCGCCATCTCCTCCATCTCTGGCGCCCTTCTGTTCGCCGTGGGCAACCCCCTCCAATCCTCCCTGCACCACCACAACTCCTTAGGAAGTTTCCCCTTGCTCCACTGAAGCTCCCGAACCATTCCCCATGGCCGGACCTCCACCGGAGCTACCTCGCCGCCGTTCTCCTTCCGCCGGTAAGCTCCTGTCCGCCGTCGAACCCCTACCTCCACCCCTCCTCTGTCCAATTCGACTACCCCATTAGCTTCCCCTTGCCCTGCTGCAGCTCTCCAGCCCAAGCTTGGTCCTCCTCCTCATCGGGAATCCCATCGCCGACGAGCACCCTTCCGCCGCCGTCTCGGCCGCCGTGGAGACGCCCCTTCCGGCCATCCCTTTCTTTTTCCAAGACCTCTGACAGGTGCGCCTTGACCTCCTGGTGCTCGCTGACCACTTATCCTCCGACCCCTCGCCGTCCCCTCGCCGGAATTTGGCTGGCACCCCCCTCTGCCCTTCTTCCCCGACGAGCCAAGGGTATAAGTGCAAGGATATCAACAATGTTAAGGGTGTCCCTGTAAATTTCCAAAGCCCCCCCAATTCAAAAGCAGTGAACTTCAAAAATTTGTAGAAAATTGTTAAAAATTCAGAAAAATTCCAAACTAGTTTTGTTGGAATCCTTGAGTTAAATTCGACTACTTTTGTGTAATGAACTTGAGCTATATATGTATAATTTCTGTTGTAGATTAAATACTAGAAAATAAGTGTTTTATTTCTATCTCATGTTGTAGGCATGTGTTATAGCTGAAATTTGGAACTTAGATTGTATGTGCTATGTATAGCTCTGTGTAAAACGTTCGAGTACTTTACTGTCCATTTGCTTAGATTTTGAGTACTTTTTGTTATATGTTGATGAAATGCTTAAATTTTTAATTAAGGGTGTTTCTGTTGATGTTTGTATTTGAAATTTTTACCATAACCTCCTTTTTGGATGTGTAATCCATGGTAAAAATATTAGGATTAATAAAAGGTCATACCCCAAGTTATGAATTTTTGGTTTGTTTCTAAAGATAATTCTTTATACTAGCTTTTATTCATGGAAAATTATGAAAATATTCTAAGATGTTGTTCCTAAGTAGTGTAGCATAACTACAAAATTTCAACCTATGATTAGGTGTAAATAGTTAAAATAAATAATGATTATTAGATCTATATTAAATAATAACTTAGGGTTTTTCAAGGTGATTAGCTAGTTAATTAAATAAAAATGTTAAGTGTAATTAGTTTAGTAGTCAACCATGTTACTTCTTGTAGTTAGCTAAATGTTTGGGGTAGATGACCCTGTTACTTAATGTAACTCAGTAATTTATTTAATACTCGATAAATGACTGCCCAGTAAGGGGCAATTGTGTTGTTTGCTATTATATGATGTTATGTTCTTGGCTTGTAATTTTGTCGTGAAGTAGAATGACAATCTACGCATTTTCTTAATTGCATCTTTTTCATCACATGTAGACTCGACATTTCTTGCCGACGGTGATTATCAGATCTTTCCGGAATCCGAAAGAGAAGTCTCTGAAGACGCTGGGAACATCGTCGGAGAATCAATCGAAGCCCCGAACCCGAGTTCGGAAGAAATTATTAACATTTCTGACCCCAGCCCCGCCAGTAAAGGCAAGCCCTGGACATAATCCTAGTATCTTATTTACACTGCAATTTACCTCTATATATAGTAATATACTTGTGCATTAAGTTCTTAGGAGTTGTCTGGAAACTGTAGATGCATCTCCCTAGGAACCAATATACTGAATATTAGAACCTGAGTCTGACCAGTGCTATGCTCATAGGACCGGTAGAAGTCGAGTGATTACCTGTCACTCGCCCGATATAGGAATTAATTGATTACAATTCTGCAATCACTATAAGGATGACGGACGGGGTTATAAGTAGCATTTTGGAAAGAAAGAATACCCCGTCTGTGTTGATGAATTTGGTTAAGGTCGCAGAGTGTGGTAGTGGCAGTTAAGCGTTTGAAAGTACTAGCCACATGCTGCGAAATATGGTAAGCGGTAAGCCTAGTAACCAATCGGCCCGGCAAGTGGACTCGTCCCCCACCACTCAACTTTTTTTTTATGTTTACACGCACCGACTGTGGGAGTACGTTCTGTAAAGCAGACGGGAATACGGTCATGTAGTCATGCTACAGACGTATGTCCTGCACATTGGATGTGCGTACGGTCCAGCAGTCGCTTGTGGTGGCTTTGTTCCATGACCCGGAATGAAAGGCAAACGGTTGCTTCGGAATGACAAATTGGTGTTCCAAGCGTGTGAGTTAGGTTTACCTTGCAAGGGTTGAAATTCGATTCAGAATCGTCCGTTTCTCACGAAGATTGAGACTGCTTAACTCTTTTGCCACATAGAGTAACAAGAGTAATGTTGTTGATGAGAAATACTGGTGTATGTTTAAAAGACTCTACCTTGCTTGAGTAGTTACAGGTGCTTACTTAGAATGGTTAAAGAAACTAGAATCTTAAAGCTAAAATATGAAAGTAAGGACCTACTCTTTGTTGCTTTTCGGCTAAAACCAAACTTACCTCCTCATTAAAGCCTTCATAGTCTAGTTATGGGATAAGTATACCTAAATCTCTGGGTAAGCCTTGCTGAGTATTAGAGTACTCAGCCTTGCTATATGTGTTTATTTCAGGTAATATCTCTGAAGACCCTACTTACCCCATGCCTTGGCCTTATGCTTTGCCTGATGGTTGGTCCGTGGAGTGGGACCCGTCCCCGGCCAACCTTGATCATAACGAGTGATGTTATGCCACGGCTTAGCATGACGTCCTTACTGGCGACGTGTATAGTTATCGTACTTTAAATTTCGCTGCTAGAACTTGAACTTTAAAACTGGTTTGTAATAATGACTCCTAGTTTGAACCTTTGCTGTTTCTGCAAACCTTGTAATAACTTTGCTAAGTGTGGAACTTTGTACTACTTGTGGAAACTTTTGTAAAATAATTTCCCTGTGATGTAAAAAATGATGGTGACTGTATCTCTGGACTCACCTTCGTGTGAGGTAACCTTATTTGATCCTGTATCGGTGGTTTATCGGGACGCTACCCGACAGACCAAGGGATTATACCGTTTGAAGTACGCTGGAGCCCTTTGGAGTCGACTCGCGTGCTTGAGCCGGTATAATTTAGGTTGGTTCTGCCACAGCTGGTATCAGAGCTATAAGATTACCCTGGAGATACATTTTACTTTAAAAATGCCTTCAGTATAAAAGTTTGACCAACAAAATGATTGGCAAAACTACGTTGGATTCGTTAAGGACTGTGCTTAGTATGTAAAGCCCTAAGGTAATGTTAATATGGGAAGTATAGGTGGCTATAGTATATGTATATAACTCTGACTTCCAGTACTACTTTCTGTTAAACCTTAAATTTATGCACAACCCAACTTTACATTCTGTAACCACATCTTCGATGGTAAGGTAAGAAGGTAAGGATCCTCAGCTAATTGGGGAGTTAGCCTTCCCGTCGGTGATGCGAACCGAACGCTGTTTCTCAAGCAGTGGCCTACTTGAGATGCTGCCAATATATCAACTTAGGTTGATGATATTGGGAGTATATGGTCAGTAGCAGGGTATGAACAGCAATGCCCCCGCATTTTGCGGTATCTTGTGAATACGTTATTTCGATAACATATGTTAACGTCGTCTGTATGGCGGTAATTGTATAGATGCTGTTTCTATAGTAAACAGTAATGTTTGAGGACGCTTTCATGAGTGCTGGCATGAAAGGTTCATATATATTGTGGTTTTCTGCAGGTACGCTAACCCCGGTTAAATAGGTTAAGATGAATAAGCATATTCGATTAGTTATTATACGAAGAGACGGATATATTGTGCTACCGAAACTAATTTCGTAAGTCCAAACATATTTGGCAATTATTTTGAGTTGTGAGGACGCATAGCACGTGCATGCATATTCCTTGATTTGATTGTATGAATGGCATGGCTTGTTGTTTCAATGATATCTAGAGGGTATGTTAGTAACCAGTATAGTTTGAAAGGGGTAATTGGATAGTTCTAAGGTTAAAGTTTCTACCTTATCATTTCATTCTCAAGATCTAGAACCATTTTTCGATCTTCAGATTTTTGTTGCTATCAGGGTAGGTCATCTCGTTTCTTTTACCCTGTAAGGATAGCAGTTTTCCAGTCAATCTATCAATCTAACCCACATTTGTATCTGCAACCTTCTCAAGGTGTATGGTTGAAAACTTGTAATCTCACCATTTGAATCCTTGTTTCAGATGGCCGAGCTTCCAAGGTTCTTTGGATTCCGCAGGACACGCTCATACCAATGCCTTGCATTGGGAGGGTTTTCCTCGTCTTTTGTGGGAATCTCTCCAGGTGTTTGGTTACACCGAGCCTCCACCTTATGATGGAGTAGAGTATGAAGAAGAAGGTGTTCCCTGTTGTAGGGTGAAAATGACTGTTCCTCCACATCCTACCTTATCTCTGTGGCAGCCGATTGAAGTAAATGTGATTGGTCATCGCCTTGCCGATACTTTTGAAGCAGCAGCTATAGAAGCTATTCACATCTTTTGCGATCAGCATCCTGAGGAAGTTGCAGGATATCCTATCGGTTTATTTCCTGCCATGGATTCTAGTGACCCAGAATGGACTTTCAGATTGACATACTGTGACCACTTACTGGGAACTCTAGCCGGAGAGACTTTATGCACCTCAGTCAGATTTATGAATGCACAGTATCGTTACCAGACACTTCAGCAGCATGGTATTTATCGCTTGACCAACATAGCCCAAAGGTATCGTAATCAAGTTGGCCGGCAGAATACACAGATTGAGGAGCTTCAAGCCGCTGTCACTGCTAGGGAAGAGGTTATTACTCAGCGGGAAGAAACCATTCAGCATCGAGAGGAACAAATTGTTGAGAGCGATACTCTCATTACCCAGCGCGATACTGTCATTGACTTTCTTCAAGAGCAAGTTCATGAGCTCAACCTTAACCTTGGCCAAGCCATTGACCATATCAACATGCTTCATGAGCAACCAGTTCAGCCTGTTGTAGATGAGTTTGAGAGTGAAGAAGAAGAAGAAGACCCTAAAGAGGTCGAAGGAGTTTCTGAGATCGACTCTGAGCATGGAGATCCTGTGCTTAGTCCTCATCATTCCTCTTCCGGTAGTCAGTCATCTGTGAGCAACCTTGATGACTTTTAGTCTTGTTTGAGTTGACGGCATCCTAGATGTAGATAGTGTGGTAATGGAGTGAGTAGTTAGATGACTTGCGAGCCACTTGTTGTAGAATATGTGGCAAACCTATGTATGGTTTGGTGTGGAACCATGTGATGTAATATGGGACAAGTTTCAGTTGGTTATGTAAATCTGAGTTGCTGTTTGGATGGTTAACACTTGTGACTTGGATTTATTACCTTGCATTGTTCAATAAAGCTATATTGGTACTATATGATTTCTAAAATTAGAAGCAAGTATGGGTAAATGCTTATGGATGACTTCTATATTTCAGATGGTTGGCGCTACGCGCGGAACCCCAGAGGGATTCAGACCGGATCAAGCTAGTGGTTCACAACAACCACCTCCGCCACCACCTAACCTAGCGGAAGTGATGGCCCGTCAGACCGAACTCCTGAACATGCTGGTGCAGGCCCAGCAACATCAGTTCCGTTCTCCTCAACATGGACGTGAAGAGTATCCCTCGGCTGGTTATCATGATTTCTTCAGTACACAACCCCCACTCTTTCATAAGACTGAAGAACCCTTGGATGCAGATGCATGGCTCCGTACAATCGAGTCCAAGTTTGCATTACTCCCGGTTCCGTGCTCTGAAGCAAACAAAACTCTATTCGCAGCCCAACAGCTCCGTGGTAATGCCCGCCTTTGGTGGGATAATTACCATGCCATGCAACCGGATGGACATGTCGTCAATTGGGAAGAATTTAAGGCCGCCTTTAGGGCGCACCATATCCCGGAAGGACTCATTGAGCGGAAGCTCAATGAATTTTTGGCACTAACTCAAGGGAATCGCACGGTACTCCAATACGCGCAAGCTTTCAATCACTTGTGCCAGTATGCGGGCTATCATGCTGATACGGACCCCAAGAAAAGAGATAGATTTTGTCGCGGACTAAACACCAAGCTGAAAGAGCGCTTAAATCTAGTCAAGGCCGACAATTTCAACGAATTGGTCAACATGGCCATTACCCAAGAGGATTGTATCTCAGCACATCGTGCTGAGAAGAGGCAGAAAGTGTCTACTGGACCCTCGAATGCACAACCTTCAAGGTATCAGGTGATTCAGAACCCAGCTTCCCGAGCTCTGCCTAGAAATGCTCCCGCAGGCAGATGGGTAGCTAGGCCTCCTCAGCAGCCCCGATTCAACAGGCCATCAGTACCTCAACCGCAGCAGCAGCAATGACCAGTTGGTCCAAGGCCGAACCCTCCGCAGTTTAATCAAGGGAATAACATCAATCGATGTTTCAACTGCGGTAGTCCGGCACATTTTGTTAAAGACTGCCCCCAACCCAAGAGGACATTCCCTGGACAGGCTTCCAACTCCAACTCCAAGAATAAAGGCAAGAGGCAGGTTATGCAAGTCCGTCAAGGAAGGGTGAATTTCACCACTCTATCGGAACTTTCAGAAGGTGCACCAGTGATGACGGGTACATTTACTCTACACCATTACCCTGCTATTATACTTTTTGATTCTGGTGCAACCCATAGTTTTATCAGTACAAGGTTTGGGACCAAAATAGGATTGGATTTCTACCCCACAAATGGAACCTATATGATAACAACCCCAAGAGGTAGAATTGCATCAAATCAATCTGTAGAGATGTACCAATCCAGATGGGTAGCACTTTAATAAGGACAGCCTTAATTGCATTAAATCTAGAAGGGATGGATATTCTCCTAGGCATGGATTGGATGACCAGACATCGAGTATCTTTAGATATCTTTTCTCGAGAGGTGGAAATAAATTCTCCAGAATATGGACATACCATCCTTCATCTTCCATCACAGGAATATATCAGTTCTTGTGTGTATGCTTGTCACACCCGGTTTTAAGAACAAAACCGAATGCATAACTATATGTATGCCAGGATCAAGTTCCATACATATAGTAACTTCATCAGTGAATAATCAGCAACAGTATCACGAAAAGAGAATTTAAACACTATAAAGATTATCAGAGTTATACAGCTTATCCTGGAAACGAAGACTCCAAACTTCACAGGCAATCGACCGGGGGTTGCGCTGGCCTAGAACTCAGCATCATCTTCAAAAGACTTCAGATCACTTTCTCCTCTGAGCAGCAATTATAACAAGCGTGAGTACACTTATGGTTGGTACTCAGCAAGTGTTGGGAATTATATGACATGAAGGCCAAAATCAAGGAAAGGCTCACTGGCTTACTGCGATAAGCAATTTTAGTTGGTCAAATTTTATTAGCACCTGATTACTAAGGTATAAGTTCATACCAAAACCCACATTAAAAGAGAGAGAAGAGATATAGCACAAGCATAACCACAACCATAAACATGGTCCACAATAACCATAACCATAGCCATGGTCCACAATTTAATTCATCTTCAAGTTCAATTATCATGTGAGGGTCCAAGCCGCTCTTAACCGTGAGCACGGCTGATATATCAGTTTTCACTCTGCAGAGGTTGTACACTTTACCCACAATTCGTGTCTCCCGATTTGCCCGAGGTAGCTAGCCTCTTAAACACTTCCGAGGTGAGTGGCAAGGGATTCACTACGAGGCCTTTACAAAGATTCCCTAACTTATGATAATCCGCTAAGGTTTCAGGCCGCAGTGGTCATAACCCTCCCTAATGAGGAAATGCCTTAGCCAAGGACCACATATATCAATATGCTTCAAGAGGACCGGGCTATACCCCATCAACGCACTCCCCTCTTGCCCTTTCGGTAAGATCATCACAAGCTAGAGTTTCTAATTAATTAGCCAAGACCAGAGCCATATAGTATTGTGGTTGCACTGTTTTCCTGGGTGGTTCTCCATGTTCCGATTAAACATATAATCTTGTGATTAACATCACCAAGAGCATGAACATGGATAAAACAAGATGTAACATCATCATTGTTGTCATCATGGTTATATATTATTCCCAAACCATAACCAGTTGAAGCAACTAAGCAATAGCTACCCAACAAAAAAGATAAAACCCAGGTTGACAAGGAATGATCATAAAGACTAGGCATATCCTTAATTAGGATCCATCAATATTAGGACACATGCATGCATATAAAGAAAATATTGTATTTATTGTGATTATTAGGACAAAAGCATGATCAAGGAAACACTTGCCTTTCTTTTAGAGAATAGCTGCTCAGAGTCTTCAATTCTTGTTCTTGAATCTCTAAATCTTCAAAGCTGTTGGATCACGCTCCTTCTAACGTCACACAAGCAACGGGCCCAAAACATACAAGCAAGCAAACAAACAAGAATGACTAAGAACAGATACTGCAAACAAAAGAAAAGCTTTAAAAGAGCGAACTAAAGGATAAGGCTCGCTGCTACGGTCACGAGAGCGCAAGAAACGCGGAAAATGGAGATAGGGTTGAAAAGAAACAGCTATCGGGAGATTTATGTTACAAAAGAATAAAAGAACGATAGGCTTTCATTTATTTTAATCCAGAAAACTAATGTAAAAGATATTCAAAAGAGAATACCTCTAATTATAATTAACTCATATTATATTTGCATTTATAAAGACGAAGTAGAACTTAGTCAAATTTTATATACAATTCTCTATGTACAAATTACACTAATTAATTAATTAATTAGAAAAGAAACTGGTGAGAGCATCTAAACGTCGAACTTTATAATTCGTGTTGAACTAAACAAATTAAATTACAAACACATTTAAGTTCATATTAATCAAATTAACATTAATTATGAAAACCGGAGAAAAGACTTAATTGGATTTTATTTCGGAAAACTAGATGAGAGGATATTATTCAAGTTAAATTAATATTTAATTTTAAAAACAGGAATTACGGCACAACAATGCTACTAAACGATAGCTTAGGGTTTTAGAAGACTAACGCAAAAAGAACGGATCGAAACGGATCTAAAACGCGGAAACTACGCATAAAACAGCGCTGCAGGGACCTATACGCAATTAACTATAGACTTTAAGGGTTAGCTGAAAAGAAATACAAGACACAGAAAATAGTGTTTGCAAAACACAAAAATATTAGGGTTAGATCTGAAAAAATTCCATGGTGGGGCTGGATTGAAAAGATGGAAAAGATATAGGGGGTTTCCTACAAAATCTGCAAGACACAGGAGAGAACAGGAAAATTACATCTTTCTCCGGGGACTGGATTGCAAAAGCTCGAGTTTCCTCCATGGCTGCTGCACGGAAGCTTCCTGTTGGCCAAAATTGGAGCGATTTAGACCATGGGAGAGCACGGGAAGTGGGGGAAAAGAAAGAGGAGAGGGAGGGGGTTCGATTCCATGCCTTACCCGCAGCGGAGATGCACCGAGACGATCGAATTTCGCGAGAGAAAACAGCAAGGTTGGGTCTGTTCTGAGCGGTTTCTGTTCCTGCTCGTGGCAGCACCTGGGCGACAGGGGGCGGGGCAAGGACAGTGCGCAGGGCAAGGTAGGGCGCTCAGGTGACGCGCACGGGCACAGGAGCATGCAGGAGAGGGAGGGGCGGCGCTAGGCGGGTCTGGGCGCACAAGATGCAGAAGGACGACATCCTGGTGGTGGCCGTGTTGCAGAGACGCAGGAGGATGCAGGAGGAAGGGGCAGCGCTGGCTGTAGCAGGGTAGGGGCTTGGGCGCCTGGGGAGGAGGAGGGCGCGACGGTAGGAGCGATGGGCAGGGGTGCAAGCGCACAGGGGCTCACGGGAGAGGGAGAACGGAGCAGGGGCGGCGCTGGGCGCTGCAGGAGGAGCAAGGCGACGAGGAAAAACTAGGGCCGGCGCTACGCAGGAAAAAGGAGGAGCAGCGATGCAGGGCTGCGCACGACGATCTCAGGTGGGTTTTATATGGGCACAGGGGCTAGGGTTCAGGGGGAAGGCGGCGTGCAGAAGAAGCAGACTGGAACGGGGTTCGACTTGCGGATTTTTATAGAGCGAAACATCCTGGCTTGGCATGATAGATACGCTAAGGAAAAAGGGACCATCGTGCAGCACTTGGACTCGATCGAGCCTGGCTGGAGGGGGTGCGGGGTCGAGGATTTAGCGAGCAGGGGACCGATGCGAGGTCGAGGGATTCGGTGATGGGCCGAAACTTGATCGGGTGAGAGGGCTGAACACGAAAACGAGCTGACAGAGCTGATTGAATGTGAACCATTTATTCGGGAGCGCGAAAAGAGAAGGAAAGGATCAGGCCGAGTCGTTGGGGCTGACGGTGATCGAACATCGTCGAAAAAACACCGAAGACGAGCCACGAGGCGTCGTTTTCAAGCATGACTTGATCGGGGGAAACGGTTAGAGGATCGGGAGCTCGATGGGACATCTCAAAGATTCGGAGAGGACAAGGTTAAAAGGACGTACATCAAGATACGGCTCGGTCCGACTGCGATGAGAATCAAAATAGAAATATTTTCCAGAACATATTTTTAAGTTCAAAATAAATCTGGAAAAGTCCAGATAAATATTTCAAACCAAGAAAAATATATCCGGAAGAATCCCAAAAATTTCCAAGGAAAATCGGGAGGTAAATTTAGGACACGAGGAATCCAAATAGAATATTTGGACTTCATGAAAAAGAATTTTAGAGCTTTCCAAATAATAAAATAAATGGATCTAGCTCTCAGATAAATAGAATAATTGTCAGAAAAATCTTTAAAATTCTCAGAAAATTCTATTGATAGATGAACATATTGTAAGAGATAGTCACATCCTAAAATTAAATATTTTAGGGTGTGACAGAACTACCCCCCTTAAACAGAATCTCGTCCCGAGATTCGCAAGGGCTGGTGACAAAGATGAGAGTTAGGGCAAAAAGATTTCATCAAGGAGGCGATAAGATAATAAGGTCGGTGTTGAGAAAAGATAGAATTTGGGATTTGGATCTTCACTTGCTTTCAGCTGGATTGAGGAGAAGGCGTTGACGAGAGATTCGCAAGGGCTGGTGATTGGAAGAGGAGATAGAACATAGAGTTTTTTTTTATAAGAGGTAAGGCAAGATGGCAAGATGGGTATCAAGAAAAAGAGGGATGATGATTGGATCTTCTTCACGTGCTTGGAAGCAGATGGGGTTGACGATTTACAAAATCTTGCGGTTGAAAGGAGGCGAAAAGGTAACAAGATGGGTATCAAGAAAAATAGAGAAAATAGATTTGGATCTTCTGTGCTAATTTTCGCTAAGGAGCAAGAAGATGGTGTTGACAAGAGATTCATAAAGTCTAGAGATAGAAAGGAGAGGTAAGGCAAAGAGCTTCTGACGAGGAGAAAAGCGATATGATAATATGGGTATCGAGACAAAAAGATGGAATTTGAGTTTGGGTCTTTTCTGCTGGCTTATGTTTTGGAACGTGAGGATATCATGGTTGAGAAAACTAAGGGAGAAATGATGTCATTGCAGGCACAAGTCCCACAACACATCAACGAGAAAAACAAAGAGTCTAAGCAGTCAAGAGCAAACAACAAGCATTACAAGCACACCAAAACAAACCATCAAACAACCGAAACTAGCGTTTTTCAACTGATAAGGGAACCTCTTAAGTATGGGTCATATCCTAAAGCTTCAGCATTCTTGATGTAGGCATCTCTCTCAGCTTGTCTGGCGGAACATTGACTTCTTGAGGGTAACGCCTATGAGTCCAGTGTAGTCTTCAGTTACTCTAGCTTGACTTCTTGTAGTAGATTGCTACTTCCATTCTTCGTGTACCAGGTCGGACAGTCTATCGTTTGTAACAAGACGAAAGGATAAAATAAATCCACTTGGAATAGAAGACAAGGGGATTTCCAAAGTGGCCAAACTTGAAATCAAGGAGGAGGTAAATCGGAACAAATGGATAAAGGTAACCAATGCCATTGAGGGTACACGCGGACAAGGAAAATTATGAAATGTAACCGCAATGGAAAGGAGGGGATAAAAGAAGAGGATACAGAGTTAGATAAAAGAAGCATCAAGGATGAGATAAATGAAGAAGGATGAGGAATAAACAACAAGAGGGTCAAGGATATGGTAAAATATGACTTTTATGTCAGCATAGATCTTAGAAAACGACTATTGCTATCTGGGCTGGCGTCCTACGGTCGACACAGCTCTGATACCACCTCTGTCACACCCGGTTTTAAGAACAAAACCGAATGCATAACTATATGTATGCCAGGATCAAGTTCCATACATATAGTAACTTCATCAGTGAATAATCAGCAACAGTATGACGAAAAGAGAATTTAAACACTATAAAGATTATCAGAGTTATACAGCTTATCCTGGAAACGAAGACTCCAAACTTCACAGGCAATCGACCGGGGTTGCGCTGGCCTAGAACTCAGCATCATCTTCAAAAGACTTCAGATCACTTTCTCCTCTGAGCAGCAATTATAACAAGCGTGAGTACACTTATGGTTGGTACTCAGCAAGTGTTGGGAATTATATGACATGAAGGCCAAAATCAAGGAAAGGCTCACTGGCTTACTGCGATAAGCAATTTTAGTTGGTCAAATTTTATTAGCACCTGATTACTAAGGTATAAGTTCATACCAAAACCCACATTAAAAGAGAGAGAAGAGATATAGCACAAGCATAACCACAACCATAAACATGGTCCACAATAACCATAACCATAGCCATGGTCCACAATTTAATTCATCTTCAAGTTCAATTATCATGTGAGGGTCCAAGCCGCTCTTAACCGTGAGCACGGCTGATATATCAGTTTTCACTCTGCAGAGGTTGTACACTTTACCCACAATTCGTGTCTCCCGATTTGCCCGAGGTAGCTAGCCTCTTAAACACTTCCGAGGTGAGTGGCAAGGGATTCACTACGAGGCCTTTACAAAGATTCCCTAACTTATGATAATCCGCTAAGGTTTCAGGCCGCAGTGGTCATAACCCTCCCTAATGAGGAAATGCCTTAGCCAAGGACCACATATATCAATATGCTTCAAGAGGACCGGGCTATACCCCATCAACGCACTCCCCTCTTGCCCTTTCGGTAAGATCATCACAAGCTAGAGTTTCTAATTAATTAGCCAAGACCAGAGCCATATAGTATTGTGGTTGCACTGTTTTCCTGGGTGGTTCTCCATGTTCCGATTAAACATATAATCTTGTGATTAACATCACCAAGAGCATGAACATGGATAAAACAAGATGTAACATCATCATTGTTGTCATCATGGTTATATATTATTCCCAAACCATAACCAGTTGAAGCAACTAAGCAATAGCTACCCAACAAAAAAGATAAAACCCAGGTTGACAAGGAATGATCATAAAGACTAGGCATATCCTTAATTAGGATCCATCAATATTAGGACACATGCATGCATATAAAGAAAATATTGTATTTATTGTGATTATTAGGACAAAAGCATGATCAAGGAAACACTTGCCTTTCTTTTAGAGAATAGCTGCTCAGAGTCTTCAATTCTTGTTCTTGAATCTCTAAATCTTCAAAGCTGTTGGATCACGCTCCTTCTAACGTCACACAAGCAACGGGCCCAAAACATACAAGCAAGCAAACAAACAAGAATGACTAAGAACAGATACTGCAAACAAAAGAAAAGCTTTAAAAGAGCGAACTAAAGGATAAGGCTCGCTGCTACGGTCACGAGAGCGCAAGAAACGCGGAAAATGGAGATAGGGTTGAAAAGAAACAGCTATCGGGAGATTTATGTTACAAAAGAATAAAAGAACGATAGGCTTTCATTTATTTTAATCCAGAAAACTAATGTAAAAGATATTCAAAAGAGAATACCTCTAATTATAATTAACTCATATTATATTTGCATTTATAAAGACGAAGTAGAACTTAGTCAAATTTTATATACAATTCTCTATGTACAAATTACACTAATTAATTAATTAATTAGAAAAGAAACTGGTGAGAGCATCTAAACGTCGAACTTTATAATTCGTGTTGAACTAAACAAATTAAATTACAAACACATTTAAGTTCATATTAATCAAATTAACATTAATTATGAAAACCGGAGAAAAGACTTAATTGGATTTTATTTCGGAAAACTAGATGAGAGGATATTATTCAAGTTAAATTAATATTTAATTTTAAAAACAGGAATTACGGCACAACAATGCTACTAAACGATAGCTTAGGGTTTTAGAAGACTAACGCAAAAAGAACGGATCGAAACGGATCTAAAACGCGGAAACTACGCATAAAACAGCGCTGCAGGGACCTATACGCAATTAACTATAGACTTTAAGGGTTAGCTGAAAAGAAATACAAGACACAGAAAATAGTGTTTGCAAAACACAAAAATATTAGGGTTAGATCTGAAAAAATTCCATGGTGGGGCTGGATTGAAAAGATGGAAAAGATATAGGGGGTTTCCTACAAAATCTGCAAGACACAGGAGAGAACAGGAAAATTACATCTTTCTCCGGGGACTGGATTGCAAAAGCTCGAGTTTCCTCCATGGCTGCTGCACGGAAGCTTCCTGTTGGCCAAAATTGGAGCGATTTAGACCATGGGAGAGCACGGGAAGTGGGGGAAAAGAAAGAGGAGAGGGAGGGGGTTCGATTCCATGCCTTACCCGCAGCGGAGATGCACCGAGACGATCGAATTTCGCGAGAGAAAACAGCAAGGTTGGGTCTGTTCTGAGCGGTTTCTGTTCCTGCTCGTGGCAGCACCTGGGCGACAGGGGGCGGGGCAAGGACAGTGCGCAGGGCAAGGTAGGGCGCTCAGGTGACGCGCACGGGCACAGGAGCATGCAGGAGAGGGAGGGGCGGCGCTAGGCGGGTCTGGGCGCACAAGATGCAGAAGGACGACATCCTGGTGGTGGCCGTGTTGCAGAGACGCAGGAGGATGCAGGAGGAAGGGGCAGCGCTGGCTGTAGCAGGGTAGGGGCTTGGGCGCCTGGGGAGGAGGAGGGCGCGACGGCAGGAGCGATGGGCAGGGGTGCAAGCGCACAGGGGCTCACGGGAGAGGGAGAACGGAGCAGGGGCGGCGCTGGGCGCTGCAGGAGGAGCAAGGCGACGAGGAAAAACTAGGGCCGGCGCTACGCAGGAAAAAGGAGGAGCAGCGATGCAGGGCTGCGCACGACGATCTCAGGTGGGTTTTATATGGGCACAGGGGCTAGGGTTCAGGGGGAAGGCGGCGTGCAGAAGAAGCAGACTGGAACGGGGTTCGACTTGCGGATTTTTATAGAGCGAAACGTCCTGGCTTGGCATGATAGATACGCTAAGGAAAAAGGGACCATCGTGCAGCACCTGGACTCGATCGAGCCTGGCTGGAGGGGTGCGGGGTCGAGGATTTAGCGAGCAGGGGACCGATGCGAGGTCGAGGGATTCGGTGATGGGCCGAAACTTGATCGGGTGAGAGGGCTGAACACGAAAACGAGCTGACAGAGCTGATTGAACGTGAACCATTTATTCGGGAGCGCGAAAAGAGAAGGAAAGGATCAGGCCGAGTCGTTGGGGCTGACGGTGATCGAACATCGTCGGAAAAACACCGAAGACGAGCCACGAGGCGTCGTTTTCAAGCATGACTTGATCGGGGGAAACGGTTAGAGGATCGGGAGCTCGATGGGACATCTCAAAGATTCGGAGAGGACAAGGTTAAAAGGACGTACATCAAGATACGGCTCGGTCCGACTGCGATGAGAATCAAAATAGAAATATTTTCCAGAACATATTTTTAAGTTCAAAATAAATCTGGAAAAGTCCAGATAAATATTTCAAACCAAGAAAAATATATCCGGAAGAATCCCAAAAATTTCCAAGGAAAATCGGGAGGTAAATTTAGGACACGAGGAATCCAAATAGAATATTTGGACTTCATGAAAAAGAATTTTAGAGCTTTCCAAATAATAAAATAAATGGATCTAGCTCTCAGATAAATAGAATAATTGCCAGAAAAATCTTTAAAATTCTCAGAAAATTCTATTGATAGATGAACATATTGTAAGAGATAGTCACATCCTAAAATTAAATATTTTAGGGTGTGACAATGCTACAGCAGGAATTAACCTAGAGGATATTCCTGTTGTATGTGAATACCCAGATGTTTTTCCAGATGAGTTACCCGAAATGCCACCGGATAGAGATGTTGAGTTTGTCATAGAGTTACAACCTGGCACGGCCCCCATTTCTAAGAGACCTTATCGTATGCCACCCAATGAACTGGCCAAATTAAAACTTCAGCTTCAAGAACTCCTGGATAAGGGTTATATTCGCCCAAGTGCTTCACCTTGGGGATGCCCTGCCTTGTTTGTTAAGAAAAAGGATAACAGTCTCAGGTTATGTGTTGATTATCATCCCCTCAATGCGGTTACTATTAAGAATAAGTATCCTCTTCCCCGCATTGATATTCTGTTTGATCAGTTAGCCGGAGCCAAGGTATTTTCTAAGATTGATCTTCGCTCCGGGTATCATCAAATAAAGATTAGACCAAGTGATATTCCGAAAACCGCCTTCTCCACCAGATATGGACTCTATGAATATCTGGTTATATCCTTTGGTCTTACCAATGCACCGGCATATTTCATGTATCTCATGAACTCTGTCTTCATGCCAGACTTGATAAATTCGTCGTGGTTTTTATCGACGATATTCTGATCTATTCCAAAACTCTTGAAGATCATGTTAAACATCTTCATGCTGTTCTTCAACGTCTACGAGATCACCTTCTGTATGCTAAATTCTCTAAATGCGAATTCTGCTAGATACCGTCAAATTTTTGGGTCATACCATCTCTAAGGATGGTACATCTGTCGATCCGAGTAAGGTTCAAGAAGTGATGGATTGGAAACCCCCTACTTCGGTCCATCAGATCCGCAGTTTTCTCGGTCTTGTTGGCTATTACCGTCGTTTCATTCCAGATTTTTCTAGAATAGCCAAGCCCATGACAGAACTGTTGAAGAAAGGGGTTAAATTCTCCTGGAATGAGAATTGTGATGAAGCTTTCCACACTTTAAGAGCACATCTTACCACTGCTCCAGTTTTGGCTCAACCAGACACATCCAAACCTTTTGATGTCTACTGTGATGCATCAGGCACCGGACTTGGATGTGTACTTATGCAAGATAATTGAGTGATTGCATATGCCTCTAGAGCACTTCGGACGCATGAGCAGAATTATCCTACTCATGACCTTGAGCTTGCAGCCGTAATACATGCACTTAAACTTTGGAGACATCATCTTATGGGTATTAAGTGCAATATTTACACAGATCATAAGAGTCTAAAGTACATCTTTATGCAAGCAGACTTGAATATGAGGCAAAGACGTTGGTTGGAACTTATAAAGGATTATGATCTTGAAGTACACTACCATCCAGGCAAAGCCAATGTGGTTGCGGATGCAGTTAGCCGTAAGTCACATTGCCATTGTTTATCAGTAGAAGTTTTCAACGACACCCTTTGCTGGGAAATGAGGAAGCATAATCTGGAAATCGTTCCTCAAGGCAGTCTGAACCATATAGCAGTTAAGCCTATACTCCAGGATAGTATTGTGACGGCACAACAACACAATAAGGGAGTTCAAATGATCAAACAACAATTAGCCCAAAGAGAAGAGAAGTATAAATGTTTCCAAGAGGATTCTAAAGGAATTCTACGATTTAAGGGACGTATAGTTGTACCCAAAAACCATCAGCTTCGCAAGCAAATAATGGATGAAGCACATCTATCTAAATTTGCTATGCACCCTGGCTGTACGAAAATGTACCAAGACTTGAAACAGAATTTCTGGTGGACTCGTATGAGAAGAGAAATCGCAAAGTACGTCTCTGAGTGCGATGTTTGCCAAAGAGTTAAGGCTAGTCACTTAAAGACTTCTGGTATGCTACAGCCTTTATCTATTCCATTTTGGAAATGGGAGGATATCAGTATGGACTTTATCGTAGGTTTACCCAATACTTCTCAAAGGCATGATTCTATTTGGGTGATTGTGGATAGGTTAACCAAGACCGCTCATTTTCTTCCAATACATACCACTTACACTGCTAGGAAGTATGCGGAAATATATCTAGACCAGATCGTTCGTTTCCATGGGATACCTAAAACGATCATCTCTGATCGTGGAGCACAGTTTGTTGCCCGTTTCTGGGAATAGTTTCAACAAACTCTTGGAACCAAGTTAATCCGAAGCTCCGCATATCATCCGCAAACAGATGGGCAGACAGATGCTTCGATCTTGTGTAATCCAATACGATAAGCATTGGGATAAATGCTTAGCCTTGGCAGAATTCTCCTATAATAACAGCTATCAGTCAAGTATCAAAATGGCTCCTTTTGAAGCCTTATATGGTCGCCAATGCAGAACTCCTCTGAATTGGTCTCAGACTGGTGAACGCGAAGTCTTTGGACCGGATCTAGTTAATGAAGCAGAAGAAAAGGTAAAGATCATTCGGAATAATCTTAAAGCAGCTCAATCAAGACAAAAGAGCTACGCAGATAAAAGGAAGAAACCAATACAGTTTGAAGTAGGTGATTTTGTATACCTGCGAGTATCTCCTACTCGAGGCGTTCAACGATTTGGTATCAAAGGCAAACTCGCTCCTTGCTACGTTGGTCCTTTTGAAATCCTCAAAATTTGTGGACCCGTAGCCTATCGACTTCAACTTCCTCCTCTGCTAGCAGCCATTCATAATGTCTTCCATGTATCCCAACTGAAGAAATGTATTCATGTTCCTACCAAAATCGTTGATACACAAAGTATCGACATCGAGCCCGATCTTTCCTATAAAGAACTTCCAATCAGAATCTTAGATACCAAGGAAAGAAGTACTAGAAGAACAACGGTCAAAATGTTTAAAATCCAGTGGAATCATCATACAAAAGAAGAAGCTACCTGGGAAACTGAAGACTATCTTCAAAGGAACTTCCCAGACTTCCTCAAAAATTCCTTGGTATCTATGCTCTTATCACCTCATTCCTGTAATCTCGGGACGAGATTCCTTTTAGGGGGGAAGGTTGTGACACCCTAGGTGTCAAATAGATCAAACCAATAGAAATAATGTTTGGTGTGAATTAATTTGTGTGGAAATCTAGCAAAGTTGTGAAAATAAGGGTAATTGTGTAAATTTATGAAAATACAAGTCCTTTTATGTAACTTAG
Organism: Panicum hallii; assembly: GCF_002211085.1. Taxonomy (NCBI): domain Eukaryota; kingdom Viridiplantae; phylum Streptophyta; class Magnoliopsida; order Poales; family Poaceae; genus Panicum; species Panicum hallii. The sequence goes on from NC_038043.1 coordinate 19,264,179, forward strand.
TTGGAGTATAAAGTAACTTTCCAAAAATTACTAAGGGTCAAAGTGAAAAAGGTGAATGTCATCATAACCAGCCTTAAATGCTTGCAGATAAGCCCAAGAGTTCATAAAAATTACTTTACTAGGACAAGTTTTATGTAAAGTTTATTTTGAGTGCAAAATGGTAAAATAATTCAGCATGCTTTAGGTTTCTGAACTTGAGCCCTAAAGCAAAGTTATAGGTCTTGAAAAGTTCTACAACTTCTGTTTTAACTATTTTCTCATTAGGGCTTTGGATCAGTGGGAAATTTTCTGTTTACAGTGAAGTCCCTGAGGTTTTTGCAATTTCCAGCCAAGTCCCTTGGACCTCCTCCTCTCTTCTTCCTCCTCTGGCAACTCCTCTGCTCCGCCGCTGCACCGCTGCCGCCGGTGTCAGCACCGTTTCCCCGGCCATGTGCTGCGCCTCGGTCGCTCCCCGGCGCCACCTCCAGCTCCTAGCCACCCCACGCGTCGACCCGAACCCGAGCGCCGCTCTAGCTCCTCCTCCCTGGCCCTCTCGCGCGCGCGCCACGCCGACCCGCAGCTCTGCCGCCGCCACCTCGCCATCGCCATGGCATTGCCCGTGCACGCCCTCTCGCCTCATCTCTTCTGGTTCAAGAGAAGCACAACTTCCCTCTCTTCCCATTCCATTCCCGTTTCTGCTCTTTGATTGCCCGGAACCCCGAGCACCACCGCCGCCAACTCCTCCATCTCCGGCGTCCTTCTGTTCGCCGTGGGCAACCCCCTCCAATCCTCCCCGCACCACCACAACACCTTAGGAAGTTTCCCCTTGCTCCACTGAAGCTCCCAAACCATTCCCCGTGGCCGGACCTCCACCGGAGCTACCTCGCCGCCGTTCTCCTTCCGCCAGTAAGCTCCTGTCCGCCGTCGAACCCCTACCTCCACCCCTCCTCTGTCCAATTCGACTACCCCATTAGCTTCCTCTTACCCTGCTGCAGCTCTCCAGCCCAAGCTTGGTCCTCCTCCTCACCGGGAATCCCATCGCCGACGAGCACCCTTCCGCCGCCGTCTCGGCCGCCGTGGAGACGCCCCTTCCGGCCATCCCTTTCTTTTTCCAAGACCTCTGACAGGTGCGCCTTGACCTCCTGGTGCTCGCTGACCACTTATCCTCCGACCCCTCGCCGTCCCCTCGCCGGAATTTGGACGGCACCCCCCTCTGCCCTTCTTCCCCGACGAGCCAAGGGTATAAGTGCAAGGATTTCAAAAATGTTAAGGGTGTCCCTGTAAATTTCCAAAGCCCCCCCAATTCAAAAGCAGTGAACTTCAAAAATTTGTATAAAATTGTAAACAATTTAGAAAAATGCCAAACCAGTTTTGTTGGAATCCTTGAGTTAAATTCAACTACTTTTGTGTAATGAACTTGAGCTATATATGTATAATTTCTGTTGTAGATTAAATACTAGAAAATAAGTGTTTTATTTCTATCTCATGTTGTAGGCATGTGTTATAGCTGAAATTTGGAACTTAGATTGTATGTGCTATGTATAGCTCTGTGTAAAACGTTCGAGTACTTTACTGTTCATTTGCTTAGATTTCGAGTACTTTTTGTTATATGTTGATGAAATGCTTAAATTTTTAATTAAGGGTGTTTCTGTTGATGTTTGTATTTGAAATTTTTACCATAACCTCCTTTTTGGATGTGTAATCCATGGTAAAAATATTATGATTAATAAAAGGTCATACCCCAAGTTATGAATTTTTGGTTTGTTTCTAAAGATAATTCTTTATACTAGCTTTTATTCATGGAAAATTATGAAAATATTCTAAGATGTTGTTCCTAAGTAGTGTAGCATAACTACAAAATTTCAACCTATGATTAGGTGTAAATAGTTAAAATAAATAATGATTATTAGATCTATATTAAATAATAACTTAGGGTTTTTCAAGGTGATTAGCTAGTTAATTAAATAAAAATGTTAAGTGTAATTAGTTTAGTAGTCAACCATGTTACTTCTTGTAGTTAGCTAAATGTTTGGGGTAGATGAACCTGTTACTTAATGTAACTCAGTAATTTATTTAATACTCGATAAATGACTGCCCAGTAAGGGGCAATTGTGTTGTTTGCTATTATATGATGTTATGTTCTTGGCTTGTAATTTTGTCGTGAAGTAGAATGACAATCTACGCATTTTCTTAATTGCATCTTTTTCATCACATGTAGACTCGACGTTTCTTGCCGACGGTGATTATCAGATCTTTCCGGAATCCGAAAGAGAAGTCTCTGAAGACGCTGGGAACATCGTCGGAGAATCAATCGAAGCCCCGAACCCGAGTTCGGAAGAAATTATTAACATTTCTGACCCCAGCCCCGCCAGTGAAGGCAAGCCCCGGACATAATCCTAGTATCTTATTTACACTGCAATTTACGTCTATATATAGTTATATACTTATGCATTAAGTTCTTAGGAGTTGTCTGGAAACCGTAGATGCATCTCTCTAGGAACCAATGTACTGAATATTAGAACCTGAATCCGACCAGTGCTATGCTCATAGGACTGGTAGAAGTCGAGTGATTACCTATCTCTCGCGCGATATAGGAATTGATTGATTACAATTCTGCAATCACTATAAGGAAGACGGACGGGGTTATAAGTAGCATTTTGGAAAGAAAGAATACCCCGTCTGTGTTGATGAATTTGGTTAAGGTCGCAGAGTGTGGTAGTGGCAGTTAAGCGTTTGAAAGTACTAGCCACATGCCGCGAAATATGGTAAGCGGTAAGCATAGTAACCAATCGGTCCGGCAAGTGGACTCGTCCCCCACCAGTCGACTTTTATTTTATGTTTACACGCACCAACTGTGGGAGTACGTTCTGTAAAGCAGACAGGAATACGGTCATGTAGTCGCGCTACAGACGTATGTCCTGCACATTGGATGTGCGTACGGTCCAGCAGTCGCTTGTGGTGGCTTTGTTCCATGACCCGGAATGAGAGGCAAACGGTTGCTTCGGAACGACCTGTTGGTGTTCCAAGCGTGTGAGTTAGGTTTACCTTGCAAGGGTTGAAATTCGATTCAGAATCGTCCGTTTCTCACGAAGATTGAGACTGCTTAACTCTTTTGCCACATAGAGTAACAAGAGTAATGTTGTTGATGAGAAATACTGGTGTATGTTTAAAAGACTCTACCTTGCTTGAGTAGTTACAGGTGCTTACTTAGAATGGTTAAAGAAACTAGAATCTGAAAGCTAAAATATGAAAGTAAGGACCTACTCTTTGTTGCTTTTCGGCTAAAACCAAACTTACCTCCTCATTAAAGCCTTCATAGTCTAGTTATGGGATAAGTATACCTAAATCTCCGGGTAAGCCTTGCTGAGTATTAGAGTACTCAGCCTTGCTATATGTGTTTATTTCAGGTAATATCTCTGAAGACCCTACTTACCCCATGCCTTGGCCTTATGCTTTGCCTGATGGTTGGTCCGTGGAGTGGGACCCGTCCCCGGCCAACCTTGATCATAACGAGTGATGTTATGCCATGGCTTACCATGACGTCCTTACTGGCGACGTGTATAGTTATCGTACTTTAAATTTCGCTGCTAGAACTTGAACTTTAAAACTGGTTTGTAATAATGACTCCTAGTTTGAACCTTTGCTGTTTCTGCAAACCTTGTAATAACTTTGCTAAGTGTGGAACTTTGTACTACTTGTGGAAAATTTTGTAAAATAATTTCCCTGTGATGTAAAAAATGATGGTGACTGTATCTCTGGACTCACCTTCGTACGAGGTAACCTTATTTGATCCTGTATCGGTGGTTTATCGGGATGCTACCCGACAGACCAAGGGATTATACCGTTTGAAGTACGCTGGAGCCCTCTGGAGTGGACTCGCGTGCTTGAGCCGGTATAATTCAGGTTGGTTCTGCCACACTCAGAAAGGACAAAACCTATTCAAATACCACTTTTGTTCAAAATTTAAAATGTAAAGCTGTATGCTTTGGGTTTTTGAACTTGAACCCTAAAGCAATGTTGTAGGGTTTGCAAAACTCTCCAACTTCTATTTTGGGCATTTCCTCATTAGGGTTTTAGATTAGTGGGAAATCTTACTTTATAGTAGGGTCCCTGAGATTTTTGAAATTTTCAAACAGACCCCTCGGATCCCCCTCCTTTCTTCTTCCTCTGGCACACGCTGCTCTGCTCTGCCCCCTCTGCCACCGGTGTAGGGCACCTCGCCGCCGCCGCTGTGCAGGCTGCCGCAGCTCCACCTCCTGCTGCCGCCCTCCCCATGCATCGCCTGGACGTCGCCCGCCGCCCTAGCCCTCCCCTGCTGCCCTATTTCACGCGCGCCACGGCCCCCCCCCCCGAGTCCCCGCCGGTCATCACCTCGCCGCCGCCGTGGAGAGCTCGCTGCAGAACCCCAGGGCCTTATCTTTCGCGCGCATTAGCACTACAAAAGCCCCTACAACCCGTTCCCCTGGTCCTTCTGCCGTTTCCCCGACCTCGGACCTCTGATTACCGCCACCGCCCACTTTCCCTTTCCGGTGAACCACGGGCCGCCGTGGACAGCCGCCACCGAGCGCCCATTGCCCCCACCAACCCCCTAGCAAGTTTCCCTGATCCCTGCTCGTGCTCACCAGCTTCCAAACGCCGTTGAATTCCGGCCGGAGCACCACTGCCGACGAGCGCCGCCCACCGCCGCCCCCTGCTCACCGTAGAACACCCCTCTCCGGCCCTTCTCGACCCCAATTGGCCCCACACCGAGCTTCCCCACACTACCCTGAAGCTTCCTGACCTCTTCCTCGTCGCCCCCGACCATCGGAGCACCGTCCCCGCTATTCACCTCCACCACCGGCCGCACTGCTCTTGTTGCGCCGCCGCTACAGTCCACCGGACCCGATCCCAAGCGTCCACAGGTGCGCCAGAGCCTTGCGATGCTTCCTCGCCCCTCCACCCTCGCCGCCGGCGATCGCCATCGCCAGAACTGGCCGGTCAACCCTGCGCCTCCCTCTCTGACCACGGCCAGGGACCTCGGGCTGGAAGATGCAAAAGCCCAGGGGGCTGTCTGAAAAGCCAAGACTCATATGAATAGTGCTATAGGGACCCCGTGTGTTATTTTTGGTGCCAACTTTGAAATTCCATAGCAATTCAAGGAAAAATCATAAAGATGCAAACTAAAATTTGTTGGATTCTTTATTCTAAGATCTACAACTTTCCTTATAGGTTGACTTTCAATTTCTAAGTAATTCCCACTCTAATTTAAATGCTAAGTTTAAGTACTTGTAGACTAAGAAAATGCATAGTAAATAGTAGAAAAATAGTAAAAATGTGAAACCAATTGAGTTAGTTTTGCTTTGGCATGTAGTATTTATGAAAAATAATTAACCTACTGTTTATATGGTATTTTCATAAGGAATGAGTTTAATCATAGATAATGTCTATTTGAACCTTGGGTATTTAGGATCTACAGTTCTAGATGGTTAAAAACCTTGAAAATATGTGGAGATGTTGAACTTGAATAGTGTAACCTATGCCGAAAAATCTAGAACGAAATCTTGTATGTATGTATAGCTATAAATAATACCTAATAGGTTAGTATTAATGTTGAATATCCTTGTAGCTCAATTTTTGTAGGGATAAAATCTTGGTAAATTTACAATGACTAGCCATAGCTTAAGCTATTAATAGCAAAAATTTCAACCCTAATGCTATGATAGTTTATTTTGTAACAACAACTCATGTTGTCTAATGTAGCTAACTAGATAATTTATACCCGATAAATAACTGCCCAGTAAAAAGAGTAAATGAGATGTTTAATGAGTAAATTATGTTTTCATTGGATTGCAACTTTATCATAAAATAAAATAAAAGTATATGCATCCGTTAAATTATATCTTTGCATATCATATAGATTCAACTACTCTCGCCGACGGAGACTATGAACTGATCCCGGATCAAGGAGTGGAAATTTCTGAAGACCCCGGGAACGTCGTCGAGAATTTAACTGAAGCTCCGAACCAACGTTCGGAAAACTTTGACACTCCTACCCCCAACCCTACTCAAGAAGGCAAGCCCCGGACATAACCCCTACTTTAAATACACTGCAATCTATATTTATTTATACCTATCTATGCATTAAGTTCTTAGGAGTTGTATGGAAAACCCTAGTTGCATTTTCCTAGGAACCAATGTACTGAATACTAGAACTTGAGTTCGAATAGCTGCTACGCTAATAGGACCGGTAAAAGTCGGGTGATTTCCTGTCACTCGCGCGATATATAGGAGTTGCAATGTTTACATTCCTGTAATCACTATAAGGATGACGGACGGGATTTATGTAATGTATCATGATTGTGATGATACCCCGTCTATGTTGGTGAATTTGGTTAAAGTCGCAGTGTGTGGTAGCGGTGGTTAAGCGTTTGAAAGTACTAGCCACATACCGCGAAATATGGTAAGCGGTAAGCCTAGTAACCAATCGGCCCGAGGAGTGGACATACCTCCCACCACTCGTATTTGGTTTTTCTTGTTACTCACTTCGACGTGTGGGAATACGTGTTGCCGGGCAACCAGGAGTACGGTTGTGTAGTCACACAACAGACGTATGTCTTGCACATTGGATGTGCGTATGGTCCTGCAGTCGCTTGTGGTGGATCTGATCCACGAGTCGGAATGAAAGGCAAATGGTTGCTTCGGAATAATCTCTGGATATTCCAAGCGTGTGAGTTAGGTTTACCCTTGCAAGGCTGAAATTTGATTCAGGAATCGTCCGTTTCTCGCGGAGATTGAGACTGCTTGATCCCTTTGCCACATAGAGTAATAAGAGCAACTTTATGGTTATCAAAGATGATGTTTGGCTAAAGATTCTACCATGCTTGAATAGCTATAGGTGCTTATCTAGAATGGATAATCACATAGAACTGGGAAGCTAAAAGTTGAAATTAAGGATCTACTCTTTGTTGCTTTTCAGCTGAAAACTTTATTCATAACCAGAAAAGCCTTCATAAGTCTAGTTACATGGCTAAGTATACCATGAACGGATAAGCCTTGCTGAGTATTAGAATACTCAGTCTTGCATTGTGACTTTTTATTCAGGTAATCCCCGTGAGGACTCTACTCTGCCTGTGCCATGGCCTTACACTCTGCCCGATGGTTGGTCCATGGAATGGGATCCGTCCCCAGCCAACACTGATCCTACCGAGTGATATCATGCTAGGGCTTAGCATGATATCCGTACTGGCGACGTGTACAGTGGTGGTACTTAAGATTTCGCTGCCGTAAACGTGAAAACTCTAACTGGTTTGTAATAAATCCTATCAGTTTAGAACTGATACTACTTTTGACAACTTGTGTAATATAAATGCTAGTGATATAAAATATGACGATGATTGTATCTCTGGACTCGTCTTCGTGCGAGGTACCTTGTTTGATCCTGCATCGATGGTTTATCGGGACGTTACCCGACAGGCCAAGGGATTATACCATTTGAAGTACAATTGGAGCCCTTGAGAGAAAGGACTCGCGTACTTGAGCCGGTGTAATTCAGGTTTGTTCTGCCACAGCTGGTATCAGAGCCCATTACAATTATCCTTTGAGCCCATCTTACTCGCGGCCAACCTTCTAGCCCAGCCAAATTATGGCGATAACACATGCTCCCCTGGTTTCGGCAATAATTATTATAAAACCATTTTTTTCCTTTCCATCGCCTCGCCTCTTCGACTTCCAAAATCCGTACACGCGTGCCGCTTCCACTTCCATGGGATGTGACTACTCTACATCTAACTTCTTGGAAACCGTCACGGTGCCGATTCATATTCCACTCCTGCCTTTATAAGCCTGCCCATGGTAGATTTCATTTCACTCATCTCCTTCCTTCAGCTCCTCTTTCTCTTGCAATGGCTTCCTCATCCTCTGCTTCCTCCGTCATCTCCTTTGAATCCAAGACAACCCAAGAGATGACCCCGGAGTTCAACCCCATCGCCGCCTATGAGGCCTGCGCTCCTCTGCACTAGGATGTAGAGGAGTGGGATTTCCAGTCTTGGTTAGAGGATGATGAATCCCTGACCGACGGCGAAGATCTCCAGCTCCTCCTCGACGGGGAATTGGATGAAGATGACGAGGATGACATGTCCTGGGAGGGGGACTTCTAGACCTCGGAGGAAGAAGTCGATGCCCCATGAACTGAGGAAGACTCGGCGGCAGGAGGCTTCCTGTGTGGTGGGTCCTTGGAGGATGACGACGATGATGACTATGAAGAGACCGAAGACAGTAGCGGCTCCAGCGGTGGCAGTGGCGGGGACGACGGCAGCGACGACGACAGTGACGCCAGCGCAGCCCCTCTGATCAAGCGCCAGAAAGTCTTAGGCATTCACTGGTGGTAGATCGTAGGATTGTACCAAGCCGATAGATTGGCTTTAGGAGCAATCGGCTCCCCTTTTGTACTGGTTTCCCCTATGAATGAAATCCTTCATTTTAGTCAGCAACTGTCAAGAAGCCGATTACCAGGAGTCGATGGTGACGCATCGAACCTCTCCCTCAAAGTGCTGATCCGGTTCGAGTCGATTCCTAAACCAATTCCGTCTTCCGCTTAAATCTGGAACTTCCTCGAAACAGATCTACACAAGTTCCCCAAATTCAAGTTGTGCTCCAAAACCCCTGCTCGTACACCCAATCGCAAAACCTAAATCATAGCCTCAGAGTGCGAACTCAAAACTCGCGAAGCAAACCCTAGATCTAATCTCGAGCCTTCGATCACCATTGGAGCTTCAGATGGTGGAACCCTTGAATGCCGATGCGGGCGTCCTTGGTCTGAAGGTAAAACTCCGACCTTTCACTAATTTAATGAAGTAATTATTCGAACCCCTGAAGCATTAAATGATCCTTTCCTATTATTTGGGTCTTATCGATTCTTCAGGTTTCAGACATCCTTTGCCGCATCCTTCTTTCCCTAATTCCTTTTGTCTTGGGCCTCATTCTTACGAGCGTCCATCAGATTTGATTTCTTGTGAGGCCAATCGAATCCCATTCGTAAGCCAAGATATAGACTTAGATTCCTGGGCTGACAGCCTGCGTGCCTGGCCAAATCCTACCGAGGGCTGGGTATCTTGGTATAATAGAGTAGCAAAAGCCTACCAGCCCACATGGGAAACCATAGGAATAGCTAACACTCTATCTCTGTTATTGTCCCCCCTCGAGAAAAATGAAAACCTTTTGAGAACCATTGGCTATTTTTGGTCTGATGCCCTAAACTGCTTCTTATTTGGCCATGGGCTGATGACTCCAACCCTCAAGGATGTGGTAATGATTACTGGTTTAGACATTGCATCGCCTAGCCCTTCTGCTTATAGAATGCCTGAGGTCCCCTTTAAGTTATCCTCCAAACCAGAATGCACAAATTGGGGTGCCTACCTAAACCAGCACATCAAAACCAAAGGCCCTGTAACTGAGAAGGAACCTACGGCCTTTCTGAACCTCTGGTTGGAACACTTCATATTTTGCGGTCCTTCCCTTGCTCCAACCAAAAACTACCTTTCTCTAGCATATGAACTGGCCAGAGGTAATACTACTGGCCTTGGCAAACTATTTCTTGGGGAAGTTTATAGATATCTTCACCTGATGTCTTCGAGCTTGCTCTCCCAAAAGAAACTTAGAGCTGGTGGTCCCTGGTGGTTCATTCAGTTATGGGCTCACTTGTACTTTCAGAACCACATACCAAACTTCCCTGTTCTGGTCAATAATTCCTTCCCAGATCAAAGTGGGAGACGCATTAGATGTACCAGCTTTGGCCAAACTTTGTACAGTCTTCCTAGTTGCAAGTTGAACCCCATAGATGCCTCAAGCTAGTTTAGAGTATTCTATCGAGGTTTGAACAATCCAATCTACCTTCCTTACACAGATTCTGAAATCTTTGAAAATCCAAGTGCCTTCAAATTGGATGATTTTGCCGATGATGAAAGCACTCGGCATTTGTACTCCATCATCATCCGTCCTTGCTTCCTTCCTGTCGGCATGAGCACCTCCAACAGAATCATCAAACCAGGCTATGAAGCTTACCAACCGGTCGTAGCAGCCCGGCAATTTGGTCTTGGGCAAGTCCCTCCCCACTTATTACTCCACCATCTTACAATAAGTAGAGCCGACCTACCCAATATTCTTACCAGCCAAAGATGTTATAGCCTGTTCACTGATCTTCACATCCCAATCCCCGTCAACTTATCTTTTACCTTTTCGGCCATTGGCTTCGAGAATTGGTGGTCAATGTGGAAGACTCACGTCTTTTGGAAAGCCTTGGGGCCAATGTTGTAGCAGATTAACACTGAGTATGAAGCCCCTGAGGAAGAGGTATCCCCATCAGTTTAATACTTCTTCATGATTTTGCTTGACCCCTTCTCTAATTCTGCTTATTTTCTCTGTAGCAGCAGGATGGTCCGGAGCCCAGGAACGATGATGGCTCCACTTTCAAGTTCTCACCGGTTGCTCCTGTAGTCCTCTTTGGCAAGGATGCACCTCCCCTGTCGAAGGTCATAATGCGGATCCAGCCTGATTCTGCAAAATCGGCCTCCATGTGAAAATGAGTCTTCAACATTGCTACCCCCCGAGCCCAAATTAAGGCGAGGAAGATGATTGTCAGGAAGACTTGGAAGGAAGCTGGACCATCTTCTACCAATCAAGAAGCTCCCAACGTCAACCAGGTTTGGATTGTCCCTTTAGAGTTGGTCCTCTAAACAGGTACACTTCAACCTCGATTGCTCTTTCCTTGCTTGCAGGCTGATATCGTGGATGTTTCCTCCGGGGAAGAGCAAGAGCGCCAAGAAAATCCAACCCTAGAGATTCCAGAAAATCCCGAGACGGCAATCGACACCTTGGTCAACCTCCAGGATCCGATCCTGGGAGCTCCAGAGAATCTTGCAATGACGGTTGATACTTTGGTCAACCTTCAGGATCTGCAGAAGCCGATTGTCACCTCATCGGCTATCAACCCTTCTCAAGAAAAGGTGCGTTATATCTCTAAGCCATTTGCGTCTTCCTTTTCCTGTACCGTACTAATTTTCTGCCTTCTTTCAGGGCTTGAACCTCTCTGAGTTGATCTCGTTTGACCCTGCATCCATTGGCTTGGCCATACTTGAAGCAGATGATCATCAACCACGGTCGACTGGTGTCGCCAGCCAACTTCTCAGCATAAAGGACCTGCTCTCAGCTCCAATTGATACTTTGGTCCAAGACTCTGACGAAGTGAGGCGAATTCTTGAGGAGATCAAGCCCCAACTCCTAGAAATCCTTCAACTTAAACTCTGGTCAACCGGCCTTCTTTCGGGCGAAGGTAGAAAAGGCTTGGCAAAGGATTGAAGCCCGTCGCTCAAAAGCCCCCTTAAAAGCTGATATCGCCGAGAGGTGCCGACTGCTCAACAAGAAGAAGGAGGCTCTAGATGGTAAAGCTGACACTTTTGCTCATTCCCAAAGACTTCAATCTTTGGAGAGGGAGTTGTTAGACCTCAAGGCAAAAGTCTGGGCAACCGAGCAGAGCATCCAGGATGAGAAGGACCTCATAGCCCACTCCCAACAAGAAGCAGAGAATCTGACTGCCCAGCTGAAGACGGAGCTCATAGAATTGAGTGTTCTGAGTCGGCAGATAGTGTCAGGCGAGGACAAGGATGATGAAGCAGTGATCACAGAAGCCGGTCGCGTCCGCCTTGAAGCTATCACGGCCATTGATCAATTTCTTCAGTAGAATTCTTTGTACTTGTCTCATGTGTCCCGTTGTCACCCAAAACTTGCATGTATTCCGATTACACTTCTAAATTTGATGGTTATACATCGGCTATTTGACCAACTCAGTGTGTTGCGTACAAAATATTTTTTACGGGCCGACTGAACGTATCGGTCCCTTTTCTTGTGTCTAGCCCGATGCGTAGCATCGGCTTTTACTTGTATGGGCCAGCTGAACGTATCGGCTCACAGCCTAATGCGTAGCATCAGCTTTATTGCCCATCATCCCACATACTTGGGAAGTATTTCTTGAGATGTTGACCATTGACCACCACCAGAAACTTGACACCATCTAACTCCTCAAGCATATATGCGTTCCCATGTAGGACTTGGTCAACTCTATAGGGCCCATGCCAATTTGGAGACCATTTGCCATACGCTGTATCCTTAGTCCCCAATGGTAACACCGCTTCCCAAACTAGATCTCCGACTTGGAATTCTTTTGGCTTGACTTTCTTGTTGTACACGCGGGCTACCTTGGCCTTATTTTCTTTGATCTTCTCAAGTGACCAAAGTTTGAGCTCCGTAAGTTCCTCGATGTTGTCGTTCATCAGAGCAACATGTTCTTCAGCTGTTAGCTTATTTTGGAACTCTACGCATCTCGAGCAGGCTGTAATCTCCCATGGTAATACAGCCTCCTGTCCATACACCAGATGATAAGGTGAAGTTTTTGTTGCTCCGTGGCATGAAACATGGTATGCCCACAATGCCTCTGATAAGACTTCACGCAAACGCTTAGAATGCTCATCGATCTTTCTCTTGATCAATTTGATAAGGCTCTGATTGGATGCTTCAGCTTGTCCATTCGCTTGAGCATAGTATGGAGATGACCAGATCAGCTTGATGCCCATGTCAATAGCGAATTTTTTGAACTCCTCTGATATGAAGACCGACCCTCCATCTGTTGTGATGGTCTGAGGAATCCCGAACCTATGAATGACATGTTTTGTAACAAAATTGATGATGTCCTTCGACGCCACTGACTCCATAGGGATGGCCTCCACCCACTTGGTAAAATAGTCCGTGATGGCCAAAATGACCTGGTGGCCTTTGCTAGATGGAGGATTAATTTTGCCGATCATGTCCATACCCTAGCCTCTGAATGGTCGAGGTTTGACGATAGGGTTTATTACTGACGCTCGTACCATCTGTATCTTCCCAAACCTCTGACATGCCTAACATCCTTTATAATATTTGAAACAATCTTCAAGCATGGTGGCGAGTAATACCCCGATCGCCTAATCAGCCACTTCATCTTATGAGCCGATTGGTGAGTCCCACAAGTGCCTCCGGGGACCTCGTGTAAGAGCTGATTCGATTCAATCGGCCCCAAGCATTCGAGCAACAATCCTTCTAAAGTCCTGTAGAACATGTCGTCCCCTATCAGGACGTACTTCATGGTCTTGTAACGTATCCTCTTAGGTGTCCCCCGAGCCGGATCCTTTAAGTAATTAAAGATATCGGCTCTCCAGTCTCCTTGCTCCAGCAGGTGTACCTGAAGATCGGCTCCTTCTGCCACAGCTTTGCATCCCGAAGCCATCTGTGCAAGATCATTGGCCTCTGAATTTTGTATCCTTGGTATCCAATAGAAATTTATGTACCTAAATTGGGCCATCAGCTCTTGACACTGTTCCCATAAAGGGAAAAGCGACTCGCTCTCGCACCTGTATTCTTCTGTAAGCTGAGAGATCACCAGCTTTGAATCTCCAAAAATTTCTACTGCTTCCACTCCGGCCTCAAGAAGCAATTACATACCCTTATGTATCGCTTCATATTCTGCTAAATTATTGGTGCAAGGGGTAGGCAACCTGATTGAAAGAGAATATGCTACCCCTCGAGGTGACACGAGCAAGATACCTATACCATATCCGTCCCCACAAGCCGATGCGTCGAAGTACATGGCCCATGCGCGCACGAAGAGCGCTGCTATGTCAGTATTGATCCTTTCTGCAATAAGATCTACCAGCGCTTGCCCTTTCATTGCCTTCACAGGTTGGTACCAGATATCGAACTCTAATAGATATCGAACTCTAACAGTGCAAAAATCCACTTCCTGAGTCGGCCTTTCAACACAGGAGCTGATAGCATATGCTTGATAACATCCGATTTGCAGATGACAATCGTTTCGGCTGATAGCAAGATATGACGAAACTTTGTACAGGTAAAGAACAAACAAAGGCATAACTTTTCAATGTCAGGGTATCTGGTCTCCGCATCTAGCATCCTTCTGCTGAGATAGAACACAACCCTCTCCTTGCCGTCATGCACTTGTATCACCACTGAAGCGATGGAGGTGTCCCCTACAGATAAATAAACATAGAATGGCTTATCATGCTGGGGTGGAACTAACACGGGTGGTTTTGACAAATATTCTTTGATCTCTTCAAATGCCCGTTGTTGCTCTGCCCCCCAGCGAAACTCATCACTGGCTTTCATCTTCACCAACTCCATAAAAGGCTCAATCCGCCTGGAGAGACTGGAAATAAACCTTTCTGACAAAGTTGATCTTGCCAATGAGCTGCTGGAGCTCCTTCTTTGTAGTAGGTGGCACCATTGTTTTTACAGCTTCTTGACTCTTTAGGCCAATCTCAATTCCTCTTTCATGAACCAAGAAAACCAGGAACTAACTAGCTGATACGCCGAAAGCGCACTTCTTCAGATTCATCTTAAGACTGAACCATCTGGTTTGTTCTAGAACTTGCCATATGTCTCCTAAGTGTCCTTCAACCGATGCAGATTTAACCACGACGTCGTCAATGTATATATGTCCACCAACTTGCCGATCAGGTCGTGAAAGATGTAATTCATGGCACGTTGATACGTGGCGCCGGCATTCTTCAACTCGAAGGTCATGACCACATACTCGAACAATCCTACTGCCCCAGGTACTCTGAACGTGGTCTTGTGTATATCCTCTGGAGCCATGAAAATCTGGTTATAGCCAGCGTTGCCATCCATGAAACTCAAAATCTTGTGGCCAGCAGCTGCGTTGATCAATGTCTCTGCAACAGGCATTAGGTATTCGTCCTTCGGAGTAGCTCTGTTGAGGTCTCTGAAGTCTACGCAGACTCGCCATCAACCATCCTTCTTTTGCACAGGTACAATACTTGAAATCCACTCGGCATACCTACACGGCCTGATGAATCCTGCTTCTAGCATTTTCTCCACCTCTTTCTTGACTTCCTCTAGAACATCAGCCTTCATTTGTCGCGCTCGCTGCTGAAATGGCCGAAATCCCTTCTTGAGAGGGAGCCGATGCTCGATGATGCTCCTGTCCAACCCAAGCATTTCCGTGTAATCCTAGGCGAAACAATCTGCGTACTCTTTCAGCAAAACTATCATCAGCTCTCGTAGAAATGGGCTTAACTTTTTGCTGATGAATGTTGGTCGTGGCTTATCCCCAGGACCGATGTCAACCTCTTCGAGCTCGTCAGCCAACGTAACCCGTATCCTAGCTTTCCGTCATCTGTCGAGTCAATGCTGTAAATGGACAAAGAATGTGATGAAAAGAGAAGATCGGCCGCCTTATAACCTTCATTAATCCTTGAAACTTTACAATTGATGTATGGCCGGCTGCTAGAGTGGGCCTCCTTATAACTGCTACAATTATGCAATACACTTGTCATCGGGTGTTTACATTTTATTTTTCGGGGCCGATCGCAGGGATCGGCCTTGCCAAGTGCGTCAGAATAGCCCGCCCTTGATGTTTCATCTACTCTGTAAGGCCAGTGGATAAGACCAGCCTTACCCCATTTTTTGTAGCTTCCACGCGATCACAGCCTTCCAAACTGATTCCTGAAATCGGCTCTTGATCTTCTGCATCCCAAATGCTCATGGCGGCATGTGAAATCTCGATCGAATCATCCGCATGAACCACTTCTACTTCGTCTCCATCCCACTGAATCAGACATTGGTGTATCGTGGAAGGAATGCAGTAGTTGGCGTGAATCCAACCCCTCCCAAGTAGTACGGTGTAAGTACTCTTGCTGTTGACAACGAAGAAAGAGGTTGGGACAGTCTTGCTTCCCAAGGTTAGATCCACACTAAGGACGCCTTGTGCCTCTGATGTTTGGCCGTTGAAATCGCTCAGCGTGATGTTGGTCTTGATTAAATCTCCAGTGGAACGCCCCAACTGACGCAGCACTGAGTATGGCATTATGTTGAGTGCTGCACCGGTGTCAAACCAACATTTTGTTGACAGGCTGGTCATTGATGTAACCCTTGATGTATAGAGCCTTCAAATGCTTATAATTCTTTGCTTGGGGCTTCTCGAATATGACTGGCTGTGGCCCCAAGTCAAGCTAGGCTACTGGTAACTCCTCACGGCCTTGGGCGTAGAACTCTGCAGGGAGTACAAACACCATATGCGCATCAGCCGATGTCTTCGCATCGGCTCTTGTTGGCTTAGGACGCCACTCTTTCTTAGGAGGGCGTGATTCCTTTTTCTGGGCGTGGTGAACCTTATCCGCCAAATCCGGGCGCGCCTTTCTTAGCATCTTGAGATATCTGGCCTCAGCTTCCTCCAAACTGTGCAGCCGCTGTACCTTGCATTTCTGGGAACGGTTAAGTCCATTAGGGCACCAGCGTGGCCGGTGATATTTATCCTCCTCCTCTTCAAAGTCCTCCCTTTTGCACGGTGGCTCAGTTTGCTCATGCTGGGGCGGCACAGGTCCCAAACGCTGAAACACCGAGACCCCTTCTGCATCACGCTTCCGAGATCCGCACTCCGGGCAATCCTTGACAGTAGGCAATCGGCTCATACCGGAGTCCCAGCAATACTTGAAGAACGGGCAATGCCAATGGTCATGTGCATCTTCACGCTTCTTCTGGCTCTTCCTAGTACAGTGCTCATATTCTTCACCCTCCGACTCATACTGGAGACGTTGCCGGTACTGGTACTCATACTTCTTGAGGAGATGGGCGGAAGCCGGCCGTTGATTTCTAACGTGCCTTACTTGTTCTTCGTGATATATTCCTTTTCCCCTTTTTGGGGCCGATCGCAGGGATCGGCCTTTTCCTTCCTTGCATAGCAACGTGGTGCAGGCCCTGCCATATTGATGCCAAATGCGAAATCCAATTGTCGTTGAGCAGATCGGTCACAACCCTCTACCATGTTCACGCTTGGGAAAGGCTGAGTGTCGACCTTCATGGCATAGTGACCTAAGATCAATCGGCCCTGCTCAATAGCCGATTGGATCTGTCGACAGAGTTCTTTGTATTCGCTAGTGTTATGGGTGAAAGAATGATGCCATTTGCAATATGACCTCCCTTGCAGCTCTTGTGCTGTAGGAAACTTACAGCCTTCCGGTAACTTCAACTGCTTTTCCTTCAGTAACAGATCAAATATCTGCTCAACCTTGCTCACGTCGAAGTCAAAACCCTTTGCAGGTCCTTGCTGCTTCACCCACTTACAGGACATGGGATTTGCCCCCCGAGTCCACTCTGCAACCGCTACTTCTGGATCATCCCTAGAATCTTCAGCGTCCTCTGCGTCGATCAATGTTACCTAATGCTTGAACCTGTCCTCGTATAGTTCTGGGTGGCGCTGCTCGTATGATGTCAACTTTTGTACTAAGTGCACCAGAGAATTGAACTCCAATTGGAAGACCAGATCCTTAATCGGCTTCACTAGTCCCGAAGATGCCAACTCGACCGCCTCCTTTTCTGAAATTCGGGTCGAATAGCATCAATTCTTGACTTTCCTGAAGCGCTGGATATACTCTGCCATAGCTTCCCCTCGCTTTTGCCGGACTTGCACCAGTTCAGCAATCCCAGCCTCCGCAGCTTCCGAGTGGTATTGGATGTGGAATTGCTCCTCCAGCTGCTTCCATGTGCGGATCGAGTCAGGACCCAGTGAAATCTACCATCCGAAGGCTGGCCCTATAAGAGACTGCGAGAAGAACCTTACTCATAGAGGATCCAACACTGAGATCATCCCCAGTTGTGCCAAGTATCGGCTCACATGCTCAATAGAGCTGGACCCTTCTGACCCACTAAACTTGGTGAACTCAGGGAGCCGATACTTGGGCAGCAGGGGGATCAAGTCATATTCACTTCGATACGGCTTAGTATAGCCGATCGCTCGCCTTTTCGGTAAAATACCAAATTGATCCCTAAAAATGGCACTAATCTGGTCCACGGTTTGAACTCCTGAGGCCGAGTGCATGTTATCATGACTCAGCCCAGTGGCATATTTAGCTAGCCATGCTTGCTTATCGGCATCTATTCCAGACACTCCTTCAGTCGCCCGCTGCACCGAATATACCGGGTTGTTGCTATCTGGTATATACGCACACATGGACCCATGTGGGATTTCCTTAGGCGGCTCACTGAAGAATTGATGATCCACAGGGTCACCTCCCATCTTGTAGATGACGTATGCCGGTGGACCTTGCGATTCTGGAGCCGTGAATGTATAGGGCAGTGGTGGCCTGGCCTGGAATGACAATTTTCCTTTGTGACTTCCTAGGGTAGGTCCCGATGGAGAGTACTGATTCTTCATGATCTCTTGGACCACGCGCAGCGCGACACACTCAAAAGCATTCACCAGGCTCTCAGAGTGACGATGCAGTGAATGAGCCATCATGTAGTTCACTTCCTGGCGCAGAGCTCTAGTACGATCCTCTGAAGGGGTAGATAGGTCCACATCATCAAGAGCGCTTTCAGGTGAGAACCCCTTCCACCTAACACCGTGGTGGCGGGTTCTCTCAAAAGAGCGGATGAGATCGGCTTCGAAGAGAGCCTTGATCTCATCATACTTCTGCTTGTGCTCAGCAGGCAGCTCCTCGTACGTGATTGGATCCTCCGTCGACATCCCGACGGTGGAAGTTGATGTAGTCAATGAAGATTGTCCCACCGGGCGTGCTAGAATGTGTTGTCGGTCAAAACACACCAGCGAGCAGCGACAGGCAACATGAGGAATTGGGAGGCTCCCGGGACTGCTGGTGGGCCCCGGTCCCTCAGTCAATGGTCCAGGATCCGGCACACGACCTGGTGTTTGGGTTGGTAGGCGTGCCACCTGACCTTGTACCTGATCAGGAAGGTGTAGAAGTGATTTTAGTTAGTTTCCTGCATGCACAGACATGTTCAAACTTTAGATCGAGCCATGATCGGCTCATCGGGTGATCCCCAATATCGGCTGTAAAGAGCCGATTGTCTCCCAGTATTAGATCGGATCTATATATCTCTAAACAAAGCGCATATATCTGATACTAATATAAACTTGCTCTATAATCAATAAGCTAAATTCTATCTATGATGGTTAAAGCTTTCACCACATAACCGGAACATCCTACACGTAGTTAAGCCTAATAAATACGAAAGATAATAGAATAGCAACCTAAACAGAGGCCTAAAAACCAACAGAAAGCCGATTCCCGGAACAATCCCTCTTTAGATTAATACAAAGCATCAAACGTATTGCCGGATCATCTAACTCGTTTGAAGGGCCTAATCATGTAGATTTTAAACTAAATCTTTAACGAATAAAGACTAACCATAACAGATTGGATCTACTAATCGAAACATAACAAAGTGTTGCCCTTACACCCGAGATCATGCACGAGGACAGCTAAACGCTTATGGATGACAAGCAACGCATGAATACAGTATGAAAAGCCGATCCATCCCTATAAGCATTAAGATAACTAGTGTTACTCGCCATCAACAATGCTTCAGTACGAGAAACACAAAGATAAATAGGTAGGAATGATGATGCCCCGATCAAGCAAAGCGTGGTCGGGGCTACATGGCACTTACCCGAGAGAAACCCTAGAACAGGGGTGGCGATGTGCCGAGATCTTGTTTGTGAATGGTTGTTGTTTTCATTCGTAGTCTAGGGTACATATTTATAGTCCGGAGACTTGCCTCTCCTAACTAATCAGGACCAACTACGATACGAATCTTGACTATTGTCGGAGGATTTCTCCAGCCGGGTGGCGGAGTGCACCCGCCTAATCCTAGTTTAGGATGAGTTTGGGGCAGTCAAGGAATGCTAGATCAAGAGGCGTAAGATCACGGAAAGCACACAAGGGTTTAGAGTGGTTCAGGTCGCCGGAGCGTAAAACACTACGTCCACTGTGTGTTGTATTGCCTATGAGTCTGTGGAAAGCTTACGAGAGCCTAAGTGTCTTTGGGACTTCGGAAAACTTGAGAACACTTGTGTTCTAACGTGCGCGCTCTCCCTTTTATAGGCTCAAGGGGAGCGCGTACACTGAGTGGGGTCCCGACAGGTGGACCCGGCGGCATATTAAATATCGTACGTATTGGAGCCTTAAATGCCATAGATTCAGAAATCTTCCTCTTCGGCTCCTGTGCGTATCCTCTACCAGGGTATGGTCATGTACCGTCTCGCTAGCACAGGGTCTGCTGCCAGTGACAGGCGTAGTGGGTGGCATGCTGTCACCGTAGGGTCAGTTCCCGCTGACAGGCGAAGGGGCTATGTTGACCTGCGGTGCTATAGCCTCCGCGTGCACTGTAGCAGCGCACGCTGCGGCCCTCTTGCAGCAGATCATTATTACTCTTTGCTCACGCACGCGGCGCTGTGATGTGACTACACGCCGCCAGTCTGCGTACGCAGTGTGGTGATGCGATGCGCCACCTCGGTAACTGGCGGGCTTACTGTGGTGTCAGCATACCTGCCCAACGTGTCACTAGGCAGCCCATGCCCTGTCTCAGGCACGCACACCCCAACCACCCACATTTAGTGCGGTAGTTGGGCTGGCTTCCCGCAGAAGGCTGGCTGCCACCGGACATGTGGTGGTGCTAGTTTTAGCGGCCGCTTCCCCAGGGGCACGTGGCGGCACCGAACCTCTTCCCTGGTGGGAAGGGAGGTCCGAGCCGCACCAGCTGGTGCAGGCGCACAGGTCCCCTGGGAGTCCGGCTTCCATATGTAGGGGCCCAAGACCACCCCGCGCTGGTCCGGGCCCGCAGTAGCTATTCCTGAGGACCTTGTCCTCGTGGGTACATGGAGGCACCGGACCTGCTAGAGCACGGGGTGAGGTCCAGAGACCGTGACCCCAGCTGTCAGGCCCGGGCCGTACGTCCCGTCACCCAAAGGCTTAGTGCGAGGTTACAGATAACCTCGCACCCCTCAGGTTGGACACACTAGCAGGACGTACCTCTGTCTGTATGTACCGACAACTATCTCTATCTAAGCTAACTTAAACGCACACACCTATCTAGATACATGGCCAATCCTTGCCTTAAACCACCCGCGCAGCAGCCGATTCGCAAGCCCATTACAATTATCCTTTGAGCCCATCTTGCTCGCGGCTCACCTTGTAGCCTAGCCAAATTATGGCGATAACACAATCATCATCAAAGGCAATACAAACCACACAGGAGGTAGGGTATTACGCTCTCGGTGGCCCGAACCTGTCTAAACCTTGTGTTCCTTTGCACCTTCGAGTTTCTGATCTCAACGACACCCTACCTACAAACTCACCACCTCGAGGGTATCCCTCGGTGGGCGTGGCGGTAAAACACCGACACTCACTCTTAGATTCTTTTTGGCAAAAACAACCCTCAGCTAAAAGCCTTTGTAACACCCTAATGTAAAATTTCATATTTTATAATGATTTTAATTGGCTTTAATAAAGTTTCTAAGATTTTTCTTTGTTTAGCTTGCATATAATTATAATTTATTTCACAGAGGATTAAAATTTCCTTTTAGTTCAACATGGTTGCGCATTCATGCTGGTGCATAAATTTTATTTGGTTGAGTGCATAGGAGTTTGAATTCAAAGTTGATTTGAATCCAAATATATTTGAGTTGGTTTGAAAGAGAAAGGGGAAAGGAAACTAGAAAAATAGGAAAAACCCTAAACCAGCCCAGCTGGCCCAGCAACAGCCCGGCCTCTCTTTTCTTTTCCCGCGGCCCGCTTCTCTCTTCCACCCCCCCCCCCCCGCGCTCGGCCCAGCTCGCGCAGGCCCAGCTCCTCTCCCAGCCCGCGCTCTCCCTCTCTCTTCCTCTGACTACTCGGCCCCACCTGTTGGTGCCCCCATCTCCTCCTTCCTTTCTTCTTCCCCGCGTCACCGGCCACACAACGCCCGGCCGCGATTCTCGTCGGCCTTCCCCTGGCACGCCCCCCCGAGATCCCCGGCTTCCCCCTTTAAACCGCCCCGCGCCCCCTGCGCCCTAACCCTAAAACCTACAGCAGCCCCAAACCCTAGCGCCATCCCCGCCTTGCTCCGCCGCGTAGAGCCCCTGCTCCGCAGCCACGGCCAAACCCCGCAAAAGCCCCGCCTCACCGCCAGGAAGCTCCCCAAGCTCGCCACCCGCGACCCCGACCCGTGTAGCGCCGGAATTACACCGAGGACCACCGCCGGTGAGTTGCTCCGCCACCTAGATTCCTCACCATCGGTGGTTCCCCGACCTTCTTGACCCCAGTATCACCACCGCAGGAACACCACGGGTAGACCTGTGGAGCCCAGGAGCCCGGAAAACCCCTGCAGCAGTCTTCTCCATGAGCGCCGCCTCATCTCCACCGCCCGCCATCGACGTCGACTCCCCTGCGCTGCTTGTCCAGCCAATCCTAGCCCTCGGTGAGCACCAGCGCCCTCTCCTGTCCCTTTTGTGCTAGATGTTGTAGACCGTAGGTCGTTCCTGCAGCGGGAACACCGCACGCCGCAAGCGCCGCCGCGCAGACCCGCCTCCGCCGCGGCGCGCGCAACCCCGAGCCCCGCTAGGGCTAGAAAGTGCCCTAGGTGGATCATGCGTGTCATGCTGATCACGACAGACCCAAGCCCCGCTCGATTTGACCCCCGGAGCACCGTTTACGGTGAAGTCCGGCGAACCCCGAGCCGTGCCGCAGCGGAAAGGAGCTGCCGGCGTTACAGCGCCACCGCCCCGCACCCTGATAGGTCTTGGATGTCCGATCGTGAACGGGCGATCCAGATTAGAACGATCCCAGATTGGGATCGGACCGTCCTATCCACCGCCGAGATCGGACCGTCCGATCCACCGCCGCCCCGTGCCCCCGATAGGAGATTGGACCGTCCAATCCAGATCCGACGGCCTCCGACCGAAGATACCGGTTAGTGCTCGCACTTTTGCTAAAGAGTCCCTGGAGTTCTTAGAAATCAACCCGCAGTCCACGCTAGTTCAAAAGTAATTGCGTTTAGACCCTTTCTTTTATGTTTTAGACCCTGAGCTTCTTAGACATAAAACCCACCGTCCAGCCCCTGTGCTTTTGCGTGTTAGACCTTAGATCTAACCTTTAATTATGTATAAGTCCCTAGTTTTTGCGCAGAACCCCTGGAAACTTCAGTTTTCTCACAGAAAAGCCCCTGGATCTAGTTTTAGCTCTAGTTTTCGCGTCCTAGCTCCGTTTTAGGTGGTTTTCATGCTCACGCGATCGTTGTAATGCGTAGAATAGTTCTAGCCTAGTTTTATGCATTGTTTTTATGTAATGTTGTACTGTTTCTTAGCTTTTGCTTTGGTTTGCATGTATGTGTATGTGCTGGACCATGTTTTGGCATTGCGATCGTGAGTAGATGTTGAGCCACCGGAGGAGTACCAAGAGCCAGCTTCAGAGCCCTTTGAGCAGCAGCAGGAGAACTTTAAGGAAGGCAAGTATAACATGAACATCCTATCACTTTTAAATACAATTTTATACTGCATTTTAATACTGTATGCCTATAAGAATTTCCTAACCACTTTTATCCTCTATATATAAATACCTTGGGTTGCATTTTGGTTAAGATTCAAGGAATAGAGGCAGGAAATGATTTTAGGATATTCGCGGAGGCAAGGCAATGGAAGAGAAGTCCTATACTCGTCCAGATCTATCTAGGATTCGTCCTATAGTCGATATGGCTCTGATACCAATCTGTCACACCCGATTTATAAGAACATAAATCGAGCAATCATATATGCGGTAGGATCAAGTCACGCATATATACAACAGATTATCAAGATATCACAACACATGTCACGAATAAAAATGTATAAATTATAAAATGAATATCTTTATTACAACTGAATCAAGAATCAGTTCAAGGAATGCGGAAGCGTAAAATGAATACATGAAGAGTAGGGCGCCACAGGGACGTCAACTAGGAGACAACGCCTAGAAATTGTCGAGTCCGCCGATGTAGTCCTCCACGTCGCCTGGTACTGAGTAGCAGTCGAAGATATCCCATAGAGAACAGAAGGGAGGAAGAGGCAAGTGTGAGTACACAACTTGTACTCAACAAGTATAACACAAGTATGAGGCTCTAGGGTTAGCTGACTCAACTGCAGTAGCTTTTAATCTTGTCAAATTTTATTAAAACTATTTACTATAAAGTGGATGAATTACCATAAACCCATATTGCATAAGAAATTAATCAATATTAATTAAGAACTACTGAGAACCATCCAAACCAAAACCACCCGGGGAATCTCCCTAATCAAAGGTTGATAACCCCACTAATCAGACGGAGGATCTGGGCCGCTCATGACTGTGAGCACAGCTGATATATCAGTTTTACACTCTCGAGAGGTTGCACAACTTTACCCACAAGTCGTGAGCTACGCTAGTTGTTCATCACACTTCCTTAGGTGAGATGGCTAGCAAGCACACTACGAGACCGTTACAAAGGATCACGTTAGTAAGGTGTCACACCCGATTTATAAGAACATAAATCGAGCAATCATATATGCGCCAGGATCAAGTCACGCATATATACAACAGATTATCAAGATATCACAACACATGTCACGAATAAAAGCGTATAAATTATAAAATGAATATCTTTATTACAACTGAATCAAGAATCAGTTCAAGGAATGCGGAAGCGTAAAATGAATACATGAAGAGCTGGGCGCCACAGGGACGTCAACTGGGAGACAAACGCCTAGAAGTCGTCGAAGCCGCTGACGTATGTGGCAGAACCAACCTGAATTATACCGACTCAAGTACGCGAGTCCTCACCGAAGGGCTACCTCGCACTTCAAACGGTATAAAACCATTGGTCTGTCGGGTAACGTCCCGATAAACCACCGAACTCAGGATCCAACAAGGTACCTCACACGAAGGTGAGTCCAGAGATACAATGCCAAAATATCTTACACCACAGGCAGTTACATTACAACCATGTACAAAACATCATTAACTCCCACAGAGGAGAGATTATTACAAGACAGGTTTTAGTTTTTAGTCAAAGCAGCGGAATTTGAAAAGCGTAACCATTATACACGTCGTCATTACAGATATTATGCTAGCCCTGGCATAATATCACTCGGCGGAATCGGTGTTGGCCGGGGACGGATCCCATTCCACGGACCAACCATCAGGCAAAGGGTAGGGCCACGGTGTAATGAATGCTGGCTCATCAGAAGGATTACCTGAATTAAATCAACAAAAGCAAGGCTGAGTATACTAATACTTAGCAAGACTTACCCGGAATTGGGTATACCTTAGCCCATAACTAGACTCATGAAGGCTTTTAGCTTTAGGTAGAGTTTTCAGCTGAAAAGCAACAAAGAGTAGATACTTATTTCCAACTTTTAGCTTTCAGGTTCTAGTTGATTAACCATTCTAGGTAAGCACCTATAACTAATCAAGCATGGTGAAATCTTTAATCAAGCACCATCTTTGATAATCATAAAGTTGCTCTTGTTACTCTATGTGGTAAAGGGAATAAGCAGTCTCATACATCGTGAGAGGCGGACGATTCTGAATCGAGATTCAACCCTTGCAAGGTAAACCTAACTCACACGCTTGGAATACCACAGGGTAATTCCGAAGCAACCGTTTGCCTTTCATTCCGACTCGTGGATCAGTGCCACCACAAGCGACTGCAGGTCATACGCATATCCAAAGTGCAGGAAGTACGTCTGTAGCGCGACTACAAAACCTGTACTCCTGGTTGCCCAGCAACACGTATGCCTACACGTCGAACAAAGTAACCGAAAGAAGCAAATACATGTGGTGGGTGGTATGTCCACTCCTCGGGCCGATCGGTTACTAGGCTTACCGCTTACCATATTTCACGGCATGTGGCTAGTACTTTCAAACGCTTAACCACCGCTACCACACACTGCGACCTTATCAAATTCATCACAACAGACGGGGTATCATCTTGACCATGATACCTCATAAAACTCCCGTCCGGCATCCTTATAGTGATAGCAGGAATGTAAACAATACAATTCCTATATCGCGCGAGTGACAGGAAATCACTCGTCTTCTACCGGTCCTATAAGCAGAGCAGCTAGTCGGACTCCAATTCTAGTGTTCAATACATTGGTTCCTAAAATAATGCAACTAAGTTTCCAAACAACTCCTAAGAACCTAATGCATAAAGAGATATATATAAATAATATAGGTTGCAGTGCAATAAGGTAGGGTTTATGTCCGGGGCTTGCCTTCGCTGGTAGGGTTGGGGTTAGTCAAATTATTTTCTTCCGAACCTTGGTTCGGGGCTTCAGAGAAATCCGCGACAAGATTCCCGGGGTCTTCAGAATAAACTTCTTCTTGTTCCGGGATCAACTGATAATCCCCGTCAGCGAGCGTGGTCGAGTCTATATGAGATGCAAGGTTATCAGTTATGAAATTGTATAGACATTGTTATAATGATTCACAATAAAGTTGCAATCCAATCCTAAGAAAATTTACATTACGATGATAAGTTAACTACCCTGCACTGGGCAGTCATTTATCGAGTATGAATTATTTTATCTAAATCCAATAGACAACGGGGTTGATTACACTAATTAACTAACTAGTAGCATGGAGCAACAAGTGGGGTGGTTTTTAACACTTATATTAAAAAGCTTTACATATTGACCTCACAATTTATATGAACTTTAAGTTACCATTGCATTAAAATCAATTATATTATATCCATTTTATTTAATACTTAACCTTTGATTGAAAATTTAATATCATGTTATAACATTACAAAACAGAACCTTTAATCTATTTTCATGATTTTAGAACATTTAAAACTATATTTATTAGTTATACTAAGGAAACTACTCCTTATTCCTAGCAAAATTTATACAACAAGAAAATAATACTAGAGTACAAGGCTAAATATTTTTCTTCAATTCTACATGCCAAAAGAAAATTATCAGCACTGGTTTTACTAATTTATCATTTTTCTATGAATTACTATGTATTTCTTGAGCCTACAAGCAATTAACTTTGATATTTAAATTAGGTCATCAAATATTCAAAAGATGAAGTCGACCCTTAAAGCAAAGTTGCAGATCTTTGTCTAAAGATTCCAACAAAATTTAGTTTACTATTTTATTATTTTTCCTTGAAGAGATATGGTATTTCTAAGTTGACAGCAAAAATTACATAAGGAGGTCCCTCGGCACTATTCCTCTGAGTCTATTCCTTTGCACAAAACCCCCTGAAGTTCTATTTCTTCTAACCCGAAGCCCTTGGTCTGGGAACCGAGACAGAGCAAGGTGAGGCGGCCATGTTCCGGCGACGGTGGTCACTGGCGGCGAGGTCCAAGTGCAGGAATCAGGTCCGGAGCTTACTGTGGTCTCGATGCGCTACGTGTCGTGGACGGGGATGGCCGGAACAGTGGGGTTCGACTTGAGCCCGAGGTGACGGCGGAGGGGTCACCGTCGACGGCGGAGCTCCGGTGGCGAACGTTGGCAACCGACCTGTGCAAAAGCTTCAGTGAGACACAGGGAAGGTGTTGGTACTATCAATTGGAAGAAGTCGTGCTGGATTAAAGGAGACCGACGGGGACCGAGGCGGCGGCGGCGAAGAAGAACGCCGGCGAGCGTCGGGGAGGCACTGTGATGCACCAGAGGGTCAATGGATGGGTCGAACAGCTTCAGGGTGATGATGTGGTGCTATTTATGGTGATGTGGTGGCTCGGGACTGCTTGAGTGGTGCTGTCCACGGTGAGGCCGAGGGCGGCGGCGGATGGTGGTCGTCGGCGACGAGTTTTCAATGGAAATTGGAGGGCCACGAGTGGTCGAGGAGCACCAGTGGACCACGGGAAAGCTTGTGCCGGTGTTGGTTGAGGTGGAGGAGGTCCGGTGTGGGCTGCCCACGGGCGTGCCGTGCGCGGCCGGAGTGGAAGGGGACGGCGGCGGTGGAATGCAGCTCGAGTACTGGAAATTGGACGCTGGGAGTAGCAGAACAGAACGTAAGTGTTGATGTGGTGCTGCTGCGCGCGAGAGAGAGAGGGTTAAGGCACCGGGGTGGCCTGTCCACGGTGACCAGGAGGTGGCGGCCGGCGGAGGCCTCGGGTTGCCGTGGCGCGCGCGCGTGAGGCCAGGAAGAGAGAGGAAAGAAGTCGAGACCGGGAAAGGATGACGCGTGGGAGGATATGCCAGCAGGAGGTGGAGCTCGGGAAGCTGTGCCGGCGGTGGACGGCGGCGACAGGAGCAGAGCAGAAGGGGGAAGCGGCGCGGTCAGAGGAGGAAGAAGGCAGACAGGGTCAGAAGGACTGATTTGCAAATCTAGAAACTTCCAGGGACTCCTCTGTAAAGGAAGAATTCCCGTTGATACAAAAGCCTAATGAGAAAAGTGTCTAAAGAAAAGTTGTAGAGAATTTCAAATCCTACAAGACTGCTTTAAGGTTCAAGTTCAAATTCTCAAAGAATATAGTTGTATTTTAAACTTTAGAGCACAATTCAAATTATAAACTTTGTCTTGTACTTCAAACAAAATGCTTTAATGCTTAGGGTCTTTTTGCAAGATTTCCTGCAGTAATCATTACTAACTCTTTTTACACTTTAGTCCTTAGGTAAAACTAAGTTTTACTTTTATCTTTTTACCATTTCACATGTAAGTCCCTTATGTTTGTGTTAACTACACATAGGCCCTTAGTTTCTTTCAAAATCTATTTCTCTTAGGTTTTATTTGACTTTTGCTCTTTTCTTTTCTATAGCCATCTGAAATTTGACACTTAAGAACATTTTCACACACTTGCACATAAGAATTTATAAAACTCATGATTTACAAATATACACTTATTGCTTTGTACAACTTGTATACACTATAACATGCTTACATATTATATACCCAAACTTAGGATCTAGTTGTCTAACTACCTGGATATCACAACGTAGTCCTCCACGTTGCCGGGCACTGAGCAGCAGTCGAAGGTATC
This sequence comes from Panicum hallii, assembly GCF_002211085.1. Classification (NCBI taxonomy): domain Eukaryota; kingdom Viridiplantae; phylum Streptophyta; class Magnoliopsida; order Poales; family Poaceae; genus Panicum; species Panicum hallii. The sequence goes on from NC_038043.1 coordinate 19,292,982, forward strand.
CGAAATAGAACAGAAGAGTAGAGAGGCAAGTGTGAGTACAAACTAGTACTCAACAAGTATAACACAAACTATGAGTCTCTAGGCTAGCTGACTCAACTGCATTAGCTTTTAGTCTTGGCAAATTTTATTAAAGCTAATTGCTACAAGTGGATGAATTACCATAACCCAATTGCATAAGAAATTAATCAGTATTAATTAAGAACTACTGAGAACCATCCAAACCACAACCACCCGGGGAATCTCCCTAATCAAAGGTTGATAACCCCACTAATCAAAAGGAGGATCTGGGCCGCTCATGACTGTGAGCACAGCTGATATATCAGTTTTACACTCTCGAGAGATTGCACAACTTTACCCACAAGTCGTGAGCTACGCTAGTTGTTCATCGCACTTCCTTAGGTGAGATGGCTAGCAAGCACACTACGAGACCGTTACAAAGGACCACGTTGGTAAGGTGTAACCGCTAAGGATTCTGGATCAGCAACGATGGGGCCCACCTCCGGGGGTACAAGACACACAGCACAGACCAAGCCGGAGGAGCAGGGACCATTGAAGCTTACCATCCCTCTTGCCCACGCAGGTAAGTTACTCCCGAACCAACACGACCTAATTAGTAAGTCAAGACCGTCCCATTCCAGTCTTGTGGTTGCGCGGTTGTCCCAGGTTGTCGCTCTATGAACCGGTCCTTATGGAGAGTGGCCAACCAAGCACTAAGCACCGTGCTGGCCCCCTAAACCATGTTTCTAATAAAAACATATTTTAAGGACGCACAAACCACTCAAGCACACAGCACAGAGGGTCGGCTCCAGAATTAAGTTGCATAAGATCATTAACAAATTAATTAAAAAGGACCAGGATATGTTATAGCGCAGCAACCTAGCACAACTAACCAAAATGCAACCCAAAGGACATATAAAGGATATAAAGTGGCTAGGAAAGGCCTTATAGGCATACAGTATTAAAATGCAGTATGAAATTGTATTTAAAAGTGATAGGATGTTCATGTTATACTTGCCTTCCTCGTACTCTCCCGGCTGCTTCTTGAACTGCTCGGAAGATGGCTGCTCCTGGTACTGCTCCGGTGGCTCGACGTCTACTCACGATCGTAACAGCAATACATGGGCCACACATGCACACACATGCAAACAATAGCAAAATATAAGAAACAGTACATCAATACAATGGAACAGCACATAAAACTGGCCTAGAACTATTCTACGCGTTATAATGATCGCGTGGATATAAAGAACACCTAAAACGGAGCTAAAACGCGAAAACTACGCTCGAAACAAGATCTAGGGACCTATTTGCGAGAAAAACAGAACTTCCAGGGGGTTCTGTGAGAAAACTGGGGACCCAAACATAAATAAACCCTAGACACAGGGGCTAGCTGGTTAAAAACCTCAGGCTGGACGGCGGGCACTAAATCCCGGAAGCTCAGGGGTCAAAAAGCATAAAACAGGACTTAACCGTAATTACTTTTGAACTACTCGTGGACTGCGGGTTGAATTCCCGAAAACCCGAGGGCTCTTTAGCAAAAAGGCTGGCTGAAGCGGTAGCTTTTATCCTGGACCGTCAGATCTAATCCCAACGGCCCGGATTAGATCTATCTCGCGAAGGGGTATCTACGCGTAATGGCCGTCGGATCTCAATCCGACGCTCCAGACTCTCCCTTAGCGCAGATCTAACGCCTCCCGCTGGATCGGAGATGGACGACCCAGATTTAAAATCCCGGCAAACCGGTACGCGCGGACGTGGTCGCTCGGATCAGGATCTTACGGTTCGCATCAAAGGAGGCCACGACCTAATCTCACCCGTGGATAACAGATCGAACGGCCAGGAGAAGAAGGAGGCGCGGGCTGGTGGCGCTGACCGCCGGAGAAAGAAAGGCTGCGGCGGCGCGGCTCGGGAGCTCGCCGAAGATACGATCACGCGTTCCCGGGGACAGTTCACGACGAGATCAAGCCCAGGAGGCTCAGCACGACACGGGGAACCTAGCTGGGCACTTGCAGAGGTGGATTTGAGCTCGGTTAGGGTAGAACGGCGGTGAGGGCGGCTCGGGACGGTGGGTAACGCCGGCGAGCGGTGTTCCAGGCACTCCGGGTATCTAGAGACTACAACATCGGGTGCAAAAGAACCGGGGAGAGAAGGCGAAGCTCACCGAGGCGGAGATTGGCCGGAACTGTGGCGGAAAGTGGCCGGCGTCGAGGTCCTGCGGCGGAGAGGATCAGGTGCTCGCGGGGAGGGATGTTGCCGGGACTCTCCGGGCTCCGGGTCACCGTGGATCGTCGTGTGGGGGTCCTGTGAAGGCGTCAGGGGGATTAGAGGAGTCCGAGGATCACCGGCGACCAAGAATCGCGGGTGCGGGGCATCTCACCGTCGTCGGCTTCGGCTCCAATTCCGGCGTGGGCGGGGCTCGGGGGTTGATGCAGAAACCCTGGACGGCTCCCTGATGACGAGATGGAGCTACCGCAGCTCTTGGCTGGAGCTGGGAGTCACCGGAGCTGTGGATCCACGGCGGAGCAGAGGCGGGGGAATGCGGCGGCGCAGGGACTCTGCACGGGCGGGGTGCTAGGGTTGGAGGCGGCGGAGCATGGGTGGGGAGATGAGAGCGCAGGGGTCGGGGGTCCCACTTATGGGGCGGCGGAACCCTCGGCATGCGGGCCCAGGCGCAGGCGGCGCGAAGATCCCGGCGGTGGTGCTGCTCGGCCGTTGCAGAGGGGAAACAGAGGAGGGGAAGGAGGAGCTGACGCGCGGGACCAAGCTGTCAGGGAGAAAGGAGAGAGGGAGAGCGCGGCACGTGCTGGGAGAAGAAGTGGCGCCGACAGGCGGGCCCGAGCTGACAGTGGAGGGAAAGAGAGGGGGCGCTCGGGGGGGGGCGCTGGCTGGCTGCTGGGCCGAGCCGGCCCACGCGGGAAAGAAGAGGAGGGAAGGAGGTGGGCTGCCGGGGGAAGGGGCTGGGCTGAGAGGGAGGTTTGGGCTGGGCTGCCTTCCTCTTTTCTTTCCTTTTTCTTCTTTTCTTTTTCCTTTCCACACTCAAACCATTCAAACCATTCCATTTGAATTCAAATAAATTTGAATTCAAACCCAACACAAATAAAACAATGCACCAGCATGAATGCACAAGCAATTTAATCCTATGATAAATTTTATTTTCTTGTGTTATAAATTGCTTTAAATGCAAGATAAATTAGGGAGAACTCCGAAAATTTTATTTAAGCCCAAATAAATTCATTAAAATTAGTGGAAAATTACCTTAGGGTGTTACACCCACCTCCGGGGGTACAAGTTACACAGCACAGACCAAGCCGGAGGAGCAGGGACCATTGAAGCTTACCACCCCTCTTGCCCACGCAGGTAAGTTACTCCCGAACCAAAATGACCTAATTAGTAAGTCAAGACCGTCCCATTCCAGTCTTGTGGTTGCGCGGTTGTCCCAGGTTGTCGCTCTATGAACCAGTCCTTATGGAGAGTGGCCAACCAAGCACTAAGCACCGTGCTGGCCCCCTAAACCAAGTTTCTAACAAAACATCTTTTACGGAGACGTGAGCCACTCAAGCACACAGCACAGAGGGCCACTCTCAGGATTAAGTTGCATAAGACCGTTAATCAAATTAATTAGAAGGACCGAGATGTGTGAGAGCGCAGCACCTAGCACAACTAACCAAAATGCAACCCAAGGTATATATATAGGATATAAAGTGGCTAGGAAAGTCCTTATAGGCATACAGTATTAAAATGCAGTATGAAATTGCATTTAAAAGTGATAGGATGTTCATGTTATACTTGCCTTCCTCGAAAGCCTCCTGCTGCTGCTCAAACTGCTCAGAAGATGGTGGCTCCTGGTACTGGTCCAAAGGCTCCGCGTTTACTCACGATCATCAAGCATGGTCCACACATACACACATGCACAGACAATAGCAACTATAAGAAACAGTACACCAATACAATAGAACAGCACACAAAACTGGCCTAGAACTATTCTACGCGTTACAACGATCGCGTGGACATAAAGAACACCTAAAACAGAGCTAAGACGCGAAATCTACGCTTGAAACAAGATCCAGGGACCTATCTGCGAGAAAAACTGGACTACAGGGGGGTTCTGGACAAAAACCAGGGACCTAAACGCAAATAAAGGGTAGACACAGGGGCTAGCACGTGAAAACCCGGAGCTTGGACGGCGGGTTCAAAAACTGGAAAGCTCAGGGGGGTCCGTGCAAGAAACAGGGCTAAACTGCAATTATTATTGAACTGAAGTGGACCGCGGGTTGATTCTAGGAAAAGCCAGGGACTCTTTAGCAAAACTAACAGGCTGAACCGGTATCTTCTGTTCTGGGCCCTTGGATTGCCATCTAACAGTTCGGATTAGATCTATTACGCGAAGGGGTACGCGCGCCTAACAGCCGTTGGATCCTGATCCGACGCTCCTGACCCTCTCCTCCCTTGGATCTAATACGGTGCGCTGGATCGAAGATGGACGGCTCCGATTTAAAACAAGGGGCGAACCGGTATGCGTGATTTGGGTCCCTCAGATCGCGATCTCACGGCTCAGATTCACCTCGACCTCGATCTAATCCCGTCCGTTAGCCTCGGATCCTACGGCTTGGGGCTTCTGGGCGCTCGGGGCGGCGGCGCTGGTCGCCGGTGACCAGTCCCGCAGCGGCACGCAGCTCGGGCTCGCCGGAGCTCGGCATTCCTGCCGCTTCGGAAGTCAAATCGACCCGGGCTTGGGTCGGGCGTGACCTGCGCGACACGTGCGACCTACCTAGGGCCATAGCGAGGCACGGGGAGGGGTCTGGCGAGAAGCACGACGGCGGGGGCGGTTCGGCGCGGTGGCGCAATGACGGCGCGCGCGTTCCGGCCTCGGGTGTGGTCTACGGCCTACGACAACCGGCACAAAAGGAGCAGGGAGTGGAGGGAAAGCTCACCAAGGGGTTGTGGAGGCAGGGGCTGCGGCGGACGGGGGAAGTCGACGACGACCGGCGGCGGAGGGGATCGGGCTCTCGCGGGGGAAGGTGATGCCGAGGGTCTCCAGGCTCCTGATCACCGAAGATCGATGCGTGAAGGTCCTGTGAAGATGCAAGAGGGATTAGGGAAGTCCGGGGACCGCCGGCGATGAAGAATTGCGGGGGTGGCACAGCTGACCGGCGGCGATGGCGTAGCTCGATTCCGGTGATGCCGGGGTCTAGAGCTCCACTGCATGGCTCGGAAGGCTTCTAGGGGACGGGGCGGAGCTCTTGCGGGGCTGAGGTGGTCCGGGGCGCGGCGGAGCGGCCTGACCCCGGTGAGGCCGAGGTGACCGGAGCGGGGAAAGAAAGGGGCGGCAGTGCGGGAGGTCCTCGGGATGACGCAGGAGTAGGGTTAGGGTTCTGGGGCTCAGAAGGTCCCTTTTGTAGGGCGGCAGCGCTGCCTTGGCGTGCGGGCCCAGAGGAGGGGAGGTCGCCGGGGATCTCGGGCCGTTGCGCGCCGGGGAGGAAGAAGGAGAGGGAGAAGAGGTGCTGACGCGCGGGGCCGGCCTAGCAGAGAGAGAGAGGAGAGGAGGGCGCGTCGGGTGGCCGGACTGAGGGAAGAGGTGGGCCGGGGCGCGGCCCACGCGGGGGGAAGGGAGAGAGAGGGGGGGAGAAAAATGGGCCCGAGGGGGGGAATTGGGCTGCTGGGCTCTCTTTCCTTTCCTTCTTCTTTTCTTTTTCTTTTCCACACCCAAACTATTCAAACCATTCCACTTAAATTCAAATAAATTTGAATTCAAACCCTATAAACTCAACACAAATAAAACAATGCTCCAGCATGAATGCACAAACATGTTGACCTTATAATTAGTTTTATTTTCTTGCGTTATAAATTGCTTTAAATGCAAGATAAATTAGAGAAAACCCTGGAAATTTTATTTAAGCCCAAATAAATTCCTTAAAATTTGGGAAAATTACATTAGGGTGTTACAGCTGTGCTCTAACACATTATGGTCCTTTTTAATTAAATTTGATTAATGGTATATGCAACTTAATTCTGAGAGGGGCCCTCTATGCTGTGTGCTTGAGCGGCCCATGTCTCGTTAAAATATGTTTTCATACAAACTTGGTTTAGGGGGCCAGCATGGTGCTTAGTGCTTGGTTAGCCACTCTCCATAAGGACCGGTTTATAGAGCGACAACCTGGGACAACCGCACAACCACAAGACTGGAATGGAACGGTCTTGGCTTACTAATTAGGTCATTTTGGTTTGGGAGTAACTTACCTGCGGGGCAAGAGGGGGTGGTAAGCGTCTATGGCCCTCGCGCTATGAGGCTTGGTCTGTGCTATGTGCTTGTACCCCCTCGAGGCTTGCTCCATAGTTGCTGATACAGAATCCTTAGCGGTTACCCCTTACCAACGTGTTCTTCGTAACAGCCTCGTAGTGTGCTTACTAGTCATCTCACCTAAGTAAGTGTGATGAATAACTAGCGTAGCTCACGACTTGTGGGTAAAGATGTGCAACCTCTCGAGAGTGTAAAACTGGTATACTAACCATGCTCACGGTCATGAGCGGCGCAGATCCTCCGTCTGATTAGTGAGGTTTATCTTTGGTGGTTTGGCTTGGATTTCAGTAGATCCATGAGTAATTTTAATCAATTATTCAGTAACTTGGGTTATGGTAATTCATCCACTTGTAGTAAATAGCTTTAATAAAATTTGCCCAGATTAAAAGCTAATGCAGTTGAGTCAGCTAACCGTAGAGCCTCATAGTTTGTGTTATACTTGTTGAGTACAAGTTGTGTACTCACACTTGCCTTCTCTACTGTTCTATTCTCTTTGGATATTTTCGACTGCTGCTTAGTACCAGGCAATGTGGAGGACTACATCAACGGACTCGATGATTTCTAGGCGTTTGTCTCCCAGCCGACGTCCCTGTGGTGCCCTGTTTTTCATGTATTCATTTTACGCTTCCGCACTCTTTGAACCGATTCTTGATTCGGTTGTAATAAAGAATTCATTTACAATTTATATGCTTTTATTTCGTGATATGTGTTGTGATATCTTGATCATTCTGTTGTATACATGCGTGACCTGATCCTGGCGCATATATGATTGCTCGGTTTATGTCCTTATAAATCGGGTGTGATAGAATTGGTATCAGAGCCATGTCGACTGTAGGACGAAGCCTAGATAGAAATGGTCAAGTCTAAGGACTTCTTTTCTCTTGCCTTGCTTCCGCAAAACTCAAAAATTCGTTTCTGCTTCTATTCCGTGAGTCCTAAACTTCGATTTGCTAGCTCTCTCTTGTCCTTTCCGAGAATTAGTCTGATCTCTTCCATAGACGTTGGCCTACAATTTTCTGTCTGTCCTCATAAGCCTAGGGTGCCTTCGCAAAAATACGCTAGAGCGTCTGTTTGTTTAAGTCGAGTGGTGTGATAAACTCGGCTAAGGAATATTGAGTGTTTGTGATTGTGCAAAATGTTTGATTTGGATATTTGGTTGATTGCATAGTTTAGAAGTTAAACTTGTTCATGCAAATCGACTTTAACGCAGACTTGAATTAAGTAATAAAACTGAGATAGATCGTTGGGGTAAAACCGTACACTCTTTTGTCTCTACCTTATCCTGCCAGAGTTTTCTTTCTGGAGTTGTACAATATAGGTCTCTTATAAATTTCGTTCTACTGCAATCAGATGATGAACACTAGGAGCACCGGTTCTGGTTCTGGCCAGCAGGGGCAGAACAACCAGGGTACCGGCCAGCCGACGCCGATGCCTCCACCCCTGACTCCGGAGCAGTTCTTCCAGCTCCAGATGCAGATGATGGCTACCCTGAACAACACTGTTCAGGCTCTGCAGCAGATCCACACTCAGCCGCCGTCTCCTCCACTGCAGCAGCCCTGCAACAGGCGTGCGGACTATCTGAGGGGTCACCCGCTGACGTTCTCCCATGCGGCTGATCCACTCCAGGCAGACGACTGGCTTCGTTCGGTGGAGCGTCAGTTGGATGTCGCTCAGTGCGATGACCGGGAGTGAGTTCTATATGCGGCAGGGCAGCTGCGAGGCTCAGCTCTCAATTGGTAGGAGTCTTACCCAGCTCGGGACCGGCGACGCCCTCACTTGGGTCCAGTTCTGGGAACGGACAGGAACCACCACATCCCCGCTGGAGTCATGAAGATGAAGCACAAGGAGTTCCTTGCGCTTAAGCAGGGAGCTATAACACCCTAATGTAATTTTCTCAAAATTTTAAAGAAATTATTTGGGCTCAAATAAATTTTCCAGGGCTTTCTCTAATTTACCTTGCATTTAAAGTAATTTTAAAATGCAAGTAATTAAAATTTATAATAGGATTAAAGTGTTTGTGCATTCATGCTGGAGCATTGGTTTTGTTTGTGTGGAGTGTATAGGGTTTGAATTCAAATTCATTTGAATTCAAATAAAATTGTTGGGATGGTTTGAGTGTAGAAAAAGAAAAGGGGAAAAGGAAAGAAAGGCAGCCCAAACTCCTTGGCCCGGCCTGCTACCTTCCCTCTCTCCCGCTTGTGCCGACTCTCTTCCCCACAGCCCACTCTCTCCTTTTCTTCCCCCCCCCCCCCGCATGGGCCCTGCTGGCCCAACTGCCCAGCCCGAGCTCCTTCTCCCTCTCTCCTTCTTTTCTCTCGCGCTCAGCAGCCGGCCCACATGCGCTCGCTCTTCCCCCGCTCTCTCCTTCTCCCTCTGCCAACCGGGCCCTGCACGACAGCTTCGCCCCCGCTCTCCCCTTCTCCTTCCCCTCCTCTGTTTCTCCCTCCGCCGGCCGGCCGCTCTGCCGCTGACCGTGGGCCACTCTGCAGCACCCCCGGGCTCCCTCCCCCGCGCTCGCAAGGTCCCACTAGCCGGCACCGAGCATTCTCCCCCTTCTAGAAACCCGCCCGCGCTTGGATTAGGTCGGACCGCAACGGCCCGCGGGATGCGCGGCACCCATTGCCGGGCGATCCGCACGCCGAGGCCGCCCCCACCCTTCTTAGCTCAAGCAGCTCTCTCGCGTTTTCCTCCTCAGCCGCCACTACCTCTCCAATTTTTCCCCGTGCCCTTGCGCCGCTCGGATTTGAGCTGCCGCCATCGACCGAGCCCGGCGCCACCCTGATTCCGCCTCAGCATTCCCGATCCTCGGCCACAAATCGTCGTCGTAGCACCCTAGGGTGGTAAGGACCGCACCGTGCCCCTCCTCCCTCTTCTTTTCCCTCCGCGTGAGCACGTCCCCCTGGCCGCAGTGATCCCGAGCCGTCCTTGCCATGGGGAGCTCTGACCCAAACCCTAATTAGCCCTCTCAAGCCCCTAGACGAGTTCTCCGTGTCGCGCTCTACCTCTGGGGCTTGATATCGTTCAAAACCGAGCCCGAAGGGCCGAGTTTGGCCAGCTCCGGCGAGCCTCCGCCGCGGGAGCCGAGCTCCGGTGGCCGGCGCCGCCGTCCCGCGCGCCCATCTGCCCGAGCCGTAGGATGCGAGGCGAGCGGACAGGATTAGATCGAGCCGTGATAGATTAGAGCCGTCAGATCGTGATCCAATGATCCTGATTAGGAGGTACCGGTTCGGCTCTGTTTTAAATCTGAGCGGTCGGTTTGAAATCCAGCGGTCGTGATTGGATCAAGAGTAGAGAGAGTCCGGGGCGTGGGATCGAGATCCAACGGGTGAGGACCGCGCGTACCCTTTCGCGTAATAGATCTAATCTGAGCCGTTAGATGGCGATCCAAGGGCCCAGATTTGGAGATACCCACCGTCCAAGCCCCGGGTTTTCACGTGCTAGCCCCTGTGTCTACCCTTTATTTACGTTTAGGTCCCTAGTTTTTGTCCAGAACCCCCCAGTAGTCCAGTTTTTCTCGCAGATAGGTCCCTGGATCTTGTTTCAAGCGTAGAATTCGCGTCTTAGCTCCGTTTTAGGTGTTCTTTATGTCCACGTGATCGTTGTAACGCGTAGAATAGTTCTAGGCCAGTTTTGTATGCTGTTCTATTGTACTGGTGTACTGTTTTCTTATAGTTTGCTATTGTTTGTGCATGTGTGTATGTCTGGACCATGCTTGATGATCGTGAGTAGACGCGGAGCCTTTGGACCAGTACCAGGAGCCACCATCTTCTGAAGCTTTTGAGCAGCAGCAGGAGAACTTTGAGGAAGGCAAGTATAACATGAACATCCTATCACTTTTAACTACAATTTCATACTGCATTTTAATACTGTATGCCAATAAGGATTTTCCTAGCCACTTTATATCCTATATATATATCCTTGGGTTGCATTTTGATTAGTTGTGCTAGGTTGCTGCGCTATAACAAACTTGGTCTTTTTTAATTAAATTTGATTAATGGTCTTATGCAACTTAATCCTGAGCGTGGCCCTCTGTGCTGTGTGCTTGAGTGGCTCACGTCTCCGTAAAAGATGTTTTGTTAGAAACTTGGTTTAGGGGGCCAGCACGGTGCTTAGTGCTTGGTTGGCCACTCTCCATAAGGACCGGTTCATAGAGCGACAACCTGGGACAACCGCGCAACCACAAGACTGGAATGGGACGGTCTTGACTTACTAATTAGGTCGTGTTGGTTCGGGAGTAACTTACCTGCATGGGCAAGAGGGGTGGTAAGCTTCAATGGTCCCTGCTCCTCCGGCTTGGTCTGTGCTGTGTGTCTTGTACCCCCGGAGGTGGGCCCCATCGTTGCTGATCCAGAATCCTTAGCGGTTACACCTTACCAACGTGATCCGTTGTAACGGTCTCGTAGTGTGCTCGCTAGCCATCTCACCTAAGGAAGTGTGATGAACAACTAGCGTAGCTCACGACTTGTGGGTAAAGTTGTGCAACCTCTCGAGAGTGTAAAATTGATATATCAGCTGTGCTCACAGTCATGAGCGGCCCAGATCCTCCTTTTGATTAGTGGGGTTATCAACCTTTGATTGGGGAGGTTCCCCGAGTGGTTTTGGTTCGGATGGTTCTCAGTAGTTTTTAATTAATACTGATTAATTTCTTATGCAACTTGGGTTATGGTAATTCATCCACTTGTAGTAATCAGCATTAATAAAACTTTGCCAAGGCTAAAAGCGAATGCAGTTGAGTCAGCCAACCTAGAGCCTCATAGTTTGTGTTATACTTGTTGAGTACTAGTTTGTACTCACTCTTGCAATTCTACTCTTCTGTTCTCTTGGATATCTTCGACTACTGCTCAGTACCAGGCGACGTGGAGGACTACATCGGCGGACTCGACGATTTCTAGGCGTTGTCTCCCAGTTGACGTCCCTGTGGCGCCCCACTCTTCATGTATTTATTTTACGCTTCCGCATTCCTTGAACTGATTCTTGATTCAGTTGTAATAAAGACATTCCTTTTATAATTTATATGCTTTTATTCGTGACATGTGTTGTGATATCTTGATAATCTGTTGTATATATACGTGACTTGATCCTGGCGCATATATGATCGCTCGATTTATGTTCTTATAAATCGGGTGTGACAGATTGGTATCAGAGCCGTGTTGACTGTAGGACGAAGCCTACATAGATCTGGACGAGTATAGGACTTCTTTTCTCTTGCCTTGCTTCCGCAAGTCTTCTAACATCATTCCCTACTTCTATTCCTTGAGTCTTAAGTCCTTGATTTGCTATCTCTCTCCTGTCCTTTCTGAGACGTTGACGTTGGCCCGAGTGTCCAACCCTATAAGCTATAAGTTTAGGCTATCCTAATAAAAATATGCTAGAACGAGTGTGTTAGTCGAGTAGAGTGATAAACTTGACTAAGTTGTGAATATTGAATGTTTGTTATTGTGCAAATGTTTGATTTGGATTTTTGGTTGATTGCATAGTCTAGTAGTTAAACTTGCTCATGCAAATCGACCCTAACACAACTTGAACTGAATAATAAAATTGAGTTAGATCATGGGGGTAAAACGTACATTCCTTTCTCTCTATTTTATCCTGTCAGAGTTTTCCTTCCCGAAGTTATACCCTATCTATCTCTTATAAATTTCGCTGTGCTGCAAATAGATGGTGAACACCAGGAGCACCGGCACCGGTTCTGGCCAGCAGGGGCAGAACAACCAGAGCACTGACCAGTCGCTGTCGATGCCTCCACCTCTGACTCCGGAGCAGTTCTTCCAGCTCCAGATGCAGATGATGGCCACCCTGAACAACACCGTTCAGACGCTGCAGCAGATCTACGCTCAGCCGCCACCTCCTCCACCGCAGCAGCCCCGCGACAGGCGCGCGGATTTCCTGAGGGGTCACCCGCCGACGTTCGCTCATGCGGCTGATCCACTTCAGGCTGACGACTGGCTTCGCCAGGTGGAGCGCCAGTTGGACGTCGCTTAGTGCGACGACAGGGAGCGAGTCCTGTATGCAGCAGGGCAGCTGCGAGGCTCAGCCCTCGATTGGTGGGAGTCCTACCCACCTCGGGACCGCGACACTCTCACTTGGGTCCAGTTCCGGGAGCGTTTCAGGCACCACCACATCCCTGCTGGTGTGATGAAGATGAAGCACAAGGAGTTCCTTGCACTTAAGCAGGTAAAACCCGAGTAAAATCTTTCCGCAATTTCTTTTTTTTGAGCTCAAACCCACCCTTGCTACAAGAAATGCTGAGTAAATTCCCATCTTCTTTCCGGTGATTATCATTTCAGGGAGCTATGACGGTGACTGAGTACCGTGACCGCTTCCTCCAGCTCGCTCGCTATGCCCCCGCTGAGGTCGCCCATGATGGTGATAAGCAGGAGCGCTTCAGGAAGGGACTGGATGACCACCTGGAGTATGCGCTCATGAACCACCGCTTCAACAACTTCAACCAGCTGGTTGATGCTGCCCTCAACACCGAGCGCAAGCGCCAGGAGATTGAGGATAAGAAGAGGAAGATGGCTCCTGTTGCGTCGGGTAGCAACACTCGGCCTCGATACCAATACCCGCAGCAGCAGCAGCAGCAGCACCAGAGGCAGGTCCAGCAGTACCAGCAGCGTCAGCAGCAGTACCCGCCTCGTCCTCAACAGCAGCAGCAGGCGGGACTGGGCCAGAGGCTTCCAGCGCCTCCGGCACGCTCTGCTCCACCGGCCCCACCAACTCCGCGGCAGGGAGTGCCTACCCCTCCTGCCGGGCAGCAGGCTCCAGCATTCCCACGGGCGTGCTATCACTGCGGCGAGCCGGGGCACTACGCCAACGTCTGTCCCCGGAAGGCGCAGGCAGGACAGCAGGGGCGTGCAGCACCGCCCAAGGCCCCAGCTCAGGGCAGGGTGAACCACGTGACGGCCGAGTCAGCGGCCGAGGCTCCTAACGTGGTTATTGGTACGTTCATGGTAAATACCCACCCTGCTACAGTGCTTTTCGATACTGGTGCTACGCATTCTTTCATCACCCAGTCTTTTATTGAGCATCATGGTATTCATACTAGCACGTTAAAGAGGGGCATGTTAGTATCTTCACCGGGAGGGCAGTTGAGGTCTCATATCTTCTATCCCAGAGTCAGTATTGTCATAAGGGGGGTAGAGTTCAGTGCTAATCTGATGGTGCTAGACACCAAGGGTATTGATGTGATCCTCGGGATGGAGACTCTTGCTAAGTGGGAAGTCCGGATAGATTGTGCTCAGAGGACGGTTCTTCTGTCAGCACCGGATGGTCAGGAGGTCATTGTTGGAGCCACAGAGCCTTCTAGATTCCTTTATCGGATGGAGGCTAGACCCACGGATGGTATTCGCGTGGTGTCTGAATTCCCGGATGTCTTTCCGGATGATTTGCCAGGTATGCCGCCTGATCGCGACATTGAGTTTTCTATTGATCTCTTGCCTGGCACAGCTCCTATTGCTAAGAGGCCCTATCGTATGGCACCTGCTGAGCATGAGGAAGTTAAGAAGACCATCGACGAGTTGCTAGCTAAGGGTTATATCCATCGCAGTTTCTCTCCTTGGGCCTTTCCTATATTGCTGGTAGAGAAGAAGGATGGCGCGAAGAGAATGTGCGTCGATTATAGGGATCTGAATGCAGTCACCATCAAGAACAAGCATCCATTGCCTCGTATCTAGGATCTCTTTGATCAGCTTCAGGGTGCTTGTGTGTTCTCGAAGATTGATCTGCGTTCGGGTTATCACCAGCTAAAGATTCATTCCGAGGATATTCCGAAGACGGCATTCACATGCAAGTATGGGCTATACGAGTATACGGTCATGTCCTTTGGCTTGACCAATGCTTCGGCTTTCTTCATGCATCTGATGAACAAGGTTTTCATGGATTATCTGGACACCTTTGTGGTGATATTCATTGATGATATCCTGATATATTCCAAGTCAGAAGCAGAGCATGAGAAGCATCTGAGGCTTGTGTTGCAGAGGCTCAGAGAGCACAAGCTGTATGCCAAGCTCAGCAAGTGCGAATTCTGGATTGACGAGGTTCCATTCCTCGGTCATGTTATCTCCAAGGGAGGTATTGCTGTGGACCCCAGGAAGGTGAAGGATGTGCTTGACTGAGTGGTACCACAGACAGTGAAGGAAGTCCGCTCTTTTCTGGGCTTAGCAGGTTATTATCGGAGGTTCATCGAGAATTTCTCCAAGATTGCGAAGCCCTTGACTTCCTTGCTAGAGAAAGGTGTGGATTTCTCTTGGACTGATGGCGTCAGAAGGCCTTCGAGGAGCTGAAGAAGAGGTTAACTACGGCGCCAGTCCTTACTCTGCCAGACCAGAGCAAGAGGTTCACAGTGTATTGTGATGCTTCGAGGGATGGTCTTGGTTGCGTCCTGATGCAGGAAGGCAGAGTGATAGCTTATGCCTCGTGGCAATTGCGCCGGCACGAGCTGAATTATCCCACTCATGATCTGGAGCTAGCCGCAGTTGTGCATGCTCTGAAGATATGGAGGCATTACTTGTTTGGGCAGCAGTGTGACATTTACACTGATCACAAGAGCCTCAAGTATATTTTCACCCAGAATGAGCTGAACATGCGGTAGAGAAGATGGCTAGAATTGGTCAAGGATTATGACCTGGAGATTCACTATCATCCAGGCAAGGCCAATGTTGTAGCAGATGCTCTGAGCAGGAAGAGCTACGTTAACACGGCCATGACTTTTCAAATGCCTCAGGAGTTATGCGAGGAGTTTGAACAGCTGAGTCTGGGTTTCTTGCATCATACCTCGGGTACATCATTCGAGGCAGAACTCACTCTAGAGGCAGAGATCAGGCAGCATCAGAAAGAAGATAAGAAGCTGCAGGAGATCCGTGAATTGCTTAAGATTGGTAAAGCCCCTCATTTCAGAGAGGATGATCAGGGTACCTTGTGGTACAAGGGCCGAATATGTGTGCCAGATGTGGCAGATCTCAGGAAGCTGATCTTGAGTGAGGCTCATGATACGGCATATTCCATTCATCCAGGCAGCACGAAGATGTATTACGACCTAAAGGAACGATTCTGGTGGTATGGAATGAAGCGTTCCGTTGCGGAGTATGTGGCTATTTGTGACACTTGCCAGCATGTCAAGGCAGAGCATCAGAGGCCAGCAGGGTTATTGCAGCCGTTGAAGATTCCAGAGTGGAAAAGGGAAGAGATCACGATGGACTTCATTGTTGGCTTGCCTCGTACTCAGAAAGGGTACAACTCCATATGGGTAGTAGTGGATCGGTTGACGAAGGTTGCTCACTTCATTCCGGTGAACACTACTCACTCCAGCGCTAGACTCGCAGAGTTGTACATCTCCAGGATCGTTTGTCTGCATGGTGTTCCTAAGAAGATCATATCTGACCGAGGATCTCAGTTCACTTCACGGTTTTGGGAGCAGTTGCATGATTCGCTGGATACGAAGCTACGCTTCAGTACCGCATATCATCCTCAGACAGATGGGCAGCAAGTGTTGGAGGATATGCTTCGAGCCTGTGCTATTCAGTACGGTACCAGCTGGGATAAATGCCTGCCGTATGCAGAGTTCTCGTATAACAATAGTTACCAGGCCAGTCTGAAGAAATCTCCTTTCGAGGCCCTGTATGGTCGTAAGTGCAGGACTCCGCTGTATTGGGATCAGATTGGCGAGATGCAGGTATTCGGTCCAGATATTGTCGAAGAGGCAGAACAGTTGGTACAGCAGGTGCGAGAGAATCTGAGGGTCGCTCAGACTCGTCAGAAGAGCTACGCGGATGTTCGTCGTCGGGATCTGACCTTTGCAGTGGGTGACCATGTGTACCTGAAGGTCTCGCCGATGAGAGGAATCCACAGGTTTAACGTAAGAGGGAAGCTAGCCCCTCGATATATTGGTCCGTTCAAGGTGTTGGAATGGAAAGGTGAGGTGGCATATCGTTTGGAGTTGCCTCTCAATCTCTCAGGAGTGCATGATGTCTTCCATGTGTCTCAGCTGAAGAAGTGCTTGAGGGTGCCAGAAGAGCAAGCACCGTTAGAAGGGTTGGATGTACAGGAAGATCTGACTTATATCGAGCATCCGATAAAGATTCTAGAGACATCCGAGAGGGTTACAAGAAACAAGAGGATCAAGATGTGCCATGTTCAGTGGAGTCACCACACGGAGGATGAGGCTACTTGGGAGCGAGAAGATGAGTTGAGAAAGACATATCCCAATCTCTTTGCTAGCTAGCCTATTCGAATCTCGGGACGAGATTCCCGTAAGGGGGGTAGGTTTGTAACACCCTAATGTAATTTTCCCAAAATTTTAAAGAAATTATTTGGGCTCAAATAAATTTTCCAGGGCTTTCTCTAATTTACCTTGCATTTAAAGTAATTTTAAAACGCAAGTAATTAAAATTTATCATAGGATTAAAGTGTTTGTGCATTCATGCTGGAGCATTGGTTTTGTTTGTGTGGAGTGTATAGGGTTTGAACTCAAATTCATTTGAATTCAAATAGAATTGTTGGGATGGTTTGAGTGTAGAAAAAGAAAAGGGGAAAAAGGAAAGAAAGGAGGCCCAAACTCCTTGGCCCGGCCTGCTACCCTTCCCTCTCTCCCGCTTGGGCTGACTCTCTCCTTCTTTTCTCTCGCGCTCAGTAGCCGGCCCACGTGCGCTCGCTCTTCCCCCGCTCTCTCCTTCTCCCTCTGCCAACCGGGGCCCGCATGACAGCTTCGCCCCCGCTCTCCCCTTCTCCTTCCCCTCCTCTGTTTCTCCCTACGCCGGCCGGCCGCTCTGCCGCTGACCGTGGGCCACTCCGCAGCACCCCCGAGCTCCCTCCCCCGCGCTCGCAAGGTCCCACTAGCCGGGACCGAGCATTCTCCCCCTTCTAGAAACCCGCCCGCGCTTGGATTAGGTCAGACCGCAACGGCCCACGGGATGTGCGGCACCCGTTGCCGGGCGACCCGCACGCCGAGGCCGCCCCCACCCTTCTTAGCTGAAGCAGCTCTCTCGCGTTTTCCTCCTCAGCCGCCACTACCTCTCCAGTTTTTCCCCGTGCCCTTGCGCCGCTCGGATTTGAGCTGCCGCCATTGACCGAGCCCGGCGCCACCCCGATTCTGCCTCAGCATTCCCGATCCTCGGCCGCAAATCATCGTCGTAGCATCCTGGGGTGGTAAGGACCGCATCGTGACCCTCCTCCCTCTTCTTTTCCCTCCGCGTGAGCACGTCCCCCTGGTCGCAGTGATCCCGAGCCGCCCTTGCCATGGGGAGCTCTGACCCAAACCCTAATTAGCCCTCTCAAGCCCCTAGACGAGTTCTCCGTGTCGCGCTCTACCTCTGGGGCTTGATATCATTCAAAACCGAGCCCGGAGGGCCGAGTTTGGCCAGCTCCGGCGAGCCTCCGCCGCGGGAGCCGAGCTCCGGTGGCCGGCGCCGCCGTCCCCCGTGCCCATCTGCCCGAGCCGTAGGATGCGAGGCGAGCGGACAGGATTAGATCGAGCCGTGATAGATTAGAGCCATCGGATCATGATCCAACGATCCTGATTAGGAGGTACCGGTTCGGCTCTGTTTTAAATCTGAGCGGTCGGTTTGAAATCTAGCGGTCGTGATTGGATCAAGAGTAGAGAGAGTCCGGGGCGTGGGATCGAGATCCAACGGGTGAGGACCGCGCGTACCCTTTCGCGTAATAGATCTAATCTGAGCCGTTAGATGGCGATCCAAGGGCCCAGATTTGGAGATACCCCTTCAGCCATTCCTTTTGTTAAAGAGCCCCTGTCTTTTAGAGAAATCAACCCGCAGTACTCTTTAGTTCAAGAGTATTTACGTTTTAGTCCTGTTTTACTCGTTCAGACCCCTGAGCTTTCCAGTTTTAGTGCCCGCCATCCAAGCCCCGGGTTTTCACGTGCTAGCCCCTGTGTCTACCCTTTATTTACGTTTAGGTCCCTAGTTTTTGTCCAGAACCCCCCCTGTAGTCCAGTTTTTCTCGCAGATAGGTCCCTCGATCTTGTTTCAAGCGTAGAATTCGCGTCTTAGCTCCGTTTTAGGTGTTCTTTATGTCCACGCGATCGTTGTAACGCGTAGAATAGTTCTAGGCCAATTTTGTGTGCTGTTCTATTGTACTGGTGTACTGTTTTCTTATAGTTTGCTATTGTTTGTGCATGTGTGTATGTCTGGACCATGCTTGATGATCGTGAGTAGACGCGGAGCCTTTGGACCAGTACTAGGAGCCACCATCTTCTGAAGCTTTTGAGCAGCAGCAGGAGAACTTTGAGGAAGGCAAGTATAACATGAACATCCTATCACTTTTAACTACAATTTCATACTGCATTTTAATACTGTATGCCAATAAGGACTTTCCTAGCCACTTTATATCCTATATATATATCCTTGGGTTGCATTTTGGTTAGTTGTGCTAGGTTGCTACGCTATAACAAACTTGGTCCTTTTGGTTAGTTATGCAACTTAATCCTGAGCGTGGCCCTCTGTGCTGTGTGCTTGAGTGGCTCACGTCTCCGTAAAAGATGTTTTGTTAGAAACTTGGTTTAGGGGGGCCAGCACGGTGCGTAGTGCTTGGTTGGCCACTCTCCATAAAGACCGGTTCATAGAGCGACAACCTGGGACAACCGCGCAACCACAAGACTGGAATGGGATGGTCTTGACTTACTAATTAGGTCGTGTTGGTTCGGGAGTAACTTACCTGCGTGGGCAAGAGGGGTGGTAAGCTTCAATGGTCCCTGCTCCTCCGGCTTGATCTGTGCTGTGTGTCTTGTACCCCCGGAGGTGGGCCCCATCATTGCTGATCCAGAATCCTTAGCGGTTACACCTTACCAACGTGATCCTTTGTAACGGTCTCGTAGTGTGCTCGCTAGCCATCTCACCTAAGGAAGTGTGATGAACAACTAGCGTAGCTCACGACTTGTGGGTAAAGTTGCGCAACCTCTCGAGAGTGTAAAACTGATATATCAGCTGTGCTCACAGTCAAGAGCGGCCCAGATCCTCCTTTTGATTAGTGGGGTTATCAACCTTTGATTGGGGAGGTTCCCCGGGTGGTTTTGGTTCGGATGGTTCTCAGTAGTTTTTAGTTAATACTGATTAATTTCTTATGCAACTTGGGTTATGGTAATTCATCCACTTGTAGTAATCAGCATTAATAAAACTAGTTTGTGTTAATGCAGTTGAGTAAGCCAACCTAGAGCCTCATAGTTTGTGTTATACTTGTTGAGTACTAGTTTGTACTCACTCTTGCATTTCTACTCTTCTGTTCTCTTGGATATCTTCGACTGCTGCTCAGTACCAGGCGACGTGGAGGACTACATCGGCGGACTCGACGATTTCTAAGCGTTGTCTCCCAGTTGACGTCCCTGTGGTGCCCCACTCTTCATGTATTTATTTTACGCTTCCGCATTCCTTGAACTGATTCTTGATTCAGTTGTAATAAAGACATTCCTTTTATAATTTATACGCTTTTATTCGTGACATGTGTTGTGATATCTTGATAATTTATTGTATATATGCGTGACTTGATTCTGGCGCATATATGATCGCTCGATTTATGTTCTTATAAATCGGGTGTGACAGGAGCTATGACGGTGACCGAGTACCGTGACCATTTCCTCCAGCTTGCTCGCTACGCCCCTGCTGAAGTTGCCAATGATGGCAATAAGCAGGAGCACTTTAGGGAGGGGCTGGATGATCACATTGAGTATGCGGTCCTGAACCTCCGCTTTGACAACTTCAACCATCTGGTTGACTCCGCCCTCAACACCGAGCGCAAGCGCCGGAAGATTGAGGACAACAAGAGGAAGATGACTCCTGCTGCGTCTGGCAGCAACACTCGGCCTCGGTACCAGCACCCGCAGCAGAGGCCACTTCAGCCGTACCAGCCGCGACAGTAGCAGTACCCGCCTCATCCTCTGCAGCAGCAGCAGGCAGGACAGGGCTAGAGGTTCCCAGTACCTCCGACACGCTCAGCTCCACCGGCTCCACCCGCTCCGCGGCAGGGAGTGCCTACTCCTCCTACCGGACAGCAGGCTTGTGGCAGAACCAACCTGAATTACACCGGCTCAAGTACGCAAGTCCTCTCTCAAGGGCTCCAACATGCTTCAAACGGTGTAACCCCTTGGCCTATCGGGTAACGTCCCGATAAACCACTGAATGTAGGATCAAACAAGGTACCTCGCACGAAGGCGAGTCCAGAGATACAAATGCCGACCATTTTTACATCATAGATATAATATTATATGGTATACAACCATAGTATAAAAACCTAAATAGTTCAAATTTATACAAGAATTTTCCAAAGTCATAGTATTTGCAGCGGAAAATAAACGCGATTCTACAGACATCGCACAACGGATGTTTGAGCTAAGCCCATGCACAACATCACTCGGAGGGACCTGTGTTGGCCGGGGACGGGTCCCACTCTACGGACCAACCATCAGGGAGAGCATAGGGCCATAGCACAAGCAGAGTAGAGTCCTCAGAGGGATTACCTAAAAACAAGTTACAAGGCAAGGCTGAGTATACTATTACTCAGCAAGTCTTACCCGTTTCATGGTATACTTAGCAATGTAACTAGACTTATGAAGGCTTATAATGGTTCTGGGTTTAATTTCAGCTGAAAAGCAACAAAGGGTAGATCCTTAATTTTCCAATTTGAGCTTTCAAATTCTAGTTGATTATCCATTCTAGGTAAGCAACTATAGCTATTCAAGCATGGTAGAACTTTTTCAGCAAATATTATTTTTGATCATCCTCAGGCTACTCTTATTACTCTATGTGGCAAAGGGATCAAGCAGTCTCAATCTCCGCGAGAAACGGACGATTCCTGAATCGAATTTCAACCTTGCAATGGTAAACCTAACTCACACGCTTGGAACATCCAATGATCGTTCCAAAGCAACCTGCCTTTCATTCCAACTCGTGGATCAGATCCACCACAAGCGACTGTAGGATCATACGCACACCAATTGTGCAGGACGTATTGTGGCAGAACCAACCTGAATTATACCGGCTCAAGTATACGAGTCCATTTCTGAGGGCTCCAACGTGCTTCAAACGGTATAATCCCTTGGCCTGTCGGGTAACGTCCCGATAAACCACCGATACACAGGATCAAATAAGGTTACCTCACATGAAGGTGAGTCCAGAGATACAGTCACCATCATATTTTACATCATAGGGAATTACATTACAAGAGTTCTAAAAGCAGTACAAAGTTTCAAATCTAGGGAAAACATTACAAACTGTTAAAGTTATGGTTTTTGGCAGCAGAAAAACAAACGCGACGATTCACAACGTGCCGTCAAGACGGATGTCCTGCTAAGCCCGGGCACGACATCGCTCGGTACCATCAGCATTGGCCGGGGACGGATCCCTTTCCATGGACCAATCATCTGGAAGAGCACAGTGCCAAGGCAAGGGAAGAGTAGGGTCTTCAAAGACTTTACCTGAAAAACATATAACTAGCAAGACTAAGTATACTAATACTCAGCAAGGCTTACCCGGGTTTGGGTATACTTTAGCCCGTAACTAGACTCATGAAGGCATTGTAAAGGTTCTGGGTTTATTTTCAACTGAAAAGCAACAAAGAGTATAACTTACTTTCAAGTTTTAGCTTTCAGATTCTAGCTTGATTAGCCATTCTAGGTAAGCACCTATACTAAACAAGCAAGATATAGATTATCATCCATCAAGATTGTTCCATCAACAATTATACTTTTTACTCGATGTGGTAGAAGGGATAAGCAGTCTCATTCATCGTGAGAGGCGGACGATTCCTGAATCGAAATTCAACCTTGCAAGGTAAACCTAACACACACGCCTGGAACATCCAAAGATAGTTCCGAAGCAACCATTTGCCTTTCATTCCGGGTCGTGGACAGGGCCACCACAAGCGACTGCAGGACCATATGCACACCCAATGTGTGCAGGACATACGTCTGTAGCGCGACTACAAAACCCGTACTCCTGGTTGCTCTTGCAACACGTATTCCCACACGTCGAATCAAGTAACCAAAAGAACCAAATACATGTGGTGTTCAGTATTTCCACTTGCCGGGCCGATTGGTTACTAGGCTTACCGCTTACCATATTTCGCGGTATGTGGTTAGTACTTTCAAACGCTTAGCCACCACTACCACATGGTTCGGCCTTAACCACTTTTAACAAAACAGACAGGGTAAACCTTCAGGTCACGATACACACATGACCCTGCCCATTATCCTTATAGTGGTTGTAGAATTGTAAACAAGCAACTCCTATATCGCGCGAGTGACAGGAAATCACCCGACTTTTACCGGTCCTATTTAGCAGAGCATCTAGCCGATATGGACTCAGGTTCAATACATTGGTTCCTAGTATCAATGCATCTAGGGTTCCATTTCAACTCCTAGACTTAATGCAGGATATAATATATAAGTATAAGATTGCATAATGTAGTAATTTAATTACTGGGTTATGCACCGGGGCTTGCCTTTACTGGTGGGGCTGAAGTCAGAAATGTCAATATCTTCCGAACTTTGGTTCGGGGCTTCAGTTAATCCCTTGGTGACGTTCATTTGGTCTTCAGAAACATCCTCTGCAGACTCTGGGGAGATCTCGTAGGTACCGTCTGCGGAAGTAGTCGTATCTACATGCAATGCAACATTTCATTCAGAGTGTGCACATAAAACTACCTTACTTCACAATACAGTTGCAATCTAGCACTCATATAACACACTATTCACATAACAACCAAAAAGATCTGAAATTAAACTTAGATAGAGCTTTAGGTGGACAACTAATTAGAATCGGCTACTTGTTGGGGATTACAACAGAGCCGATTGGAACAACAGGGGTTTAGCCGATAGAATTGGCAAAGGAGGGAACTATCTACTGTGCTATTTTACTGACCTAGGGTTGTGTACTTTGGTCTGGGTAGCTGATTGAAAGGTGTATCGGGTTTCTAATTGATCGATGAAAGCATGGACTACTTTAACAGAGGGATGATTCCTAAAGCAGCTGTGTCTTAACTGAGATGGGCTTAAGTGTTATTCGAGGTAACTAGGTGTGGTTGCATCGGCTCGATTACGTCAGCACAACAATTGAGGGACGTACAGCCGATTGGAGTGTGGTTGAGGGTATGTGACCGATAGATATATAGCCGATCTCTCAGTCGATAAATCGGCTGATAGAAGTGTGTGGATAAGGATGGGAGAAACTAAGGATTGATCGGCCCTATTTGATTGATATGAAAGACAACTAGAATCGGCTTGGATCGGCCGATAGCAAGAATCTTAAGGTCGTGTGTGCATACCTTTGATACATCGACTATGTGCAGTCGGTGTAGGACAGAACAAAAAGAATTGTATCGGCAGTAGCCGATATTAGAAAGATATTAACCGTATCAGCTAATCAGACAATGGTAGAAGCATATCAAAAGAAATGCATCGGCTGATAGCTGTTACACAGAAACATCATAGATTCAAGGAAACGGATGTTTAACGGCTGAGCTGATAGCCGTTGCTGAAGCATAGCTGCAGAGATGTATAGGCTAAGCAGCAGATATACACGGACTAACAAAGATCCCTATATGAAAAGGACCTTAAGGAAACGGCAATCAAGACAAGGATAAAGTTTTGATGGCAAGGATATGAGCACTCGTGCGAAAGGATTAACTAAATATCACACATCTCCACTTAAGACATACATCCTATGATTTACTTTTCAGCTACAACACATGCATATAACACAAAGCATAATAAAGCACTCATTCCCTAATACTTAACCTAGATCACAAATCAAAGATTTCAACTCAAGATCACAACATAAATTTGTAGGTTTTGACCTAAGGATTCAAACAAAACTGATTTTGTACTTTTATGAACTTCTTACGAAATTCTATGAAATGTAGAAGTTCACTGATTTGAAATAAAGAAGGCCCTAGAGATTTTATAGAAAACACCATAGAACTTTCTAAATCGAAGTAATTAAGTCCCTGGTCAGGGAAACCAGAGAACAGGAAGATAACGATGATATTCCGGCAAAGGGGTCGCCGGTATTAGGAAGATTTAGTGAATCAAGGCAAACCTTGGGGTAGCCTTGGTTGTAGAGGAGAATGGGCGGAAAGTGAATTCCCACGATGAATAGAATTGGCGACGAGAAGAGCTCGACGGTGACGAGATTTCGTGGGTGACGAAGAAGCTTGCCGGGAGATTGTAGTGGGTGAAGAATAACCGGAGAGGTTTTCCTCACGGTGATCCATGGCGACGATAGCCGGTGTTGCCACGGTGATGATGTTCCAGTATTCAGGGATCGAAGAGACTCGAGGAGGAGATCCAGGAGTTTCCTCGAGGTGTTGTGGTCTTGCTTGATCGATCGGCGAGAGGTAAGAGCTGCTGGATGTTGTGGACTTATTGGATGAGACGATGGAGCCGGATTGGTTCGCTATGCTGATTCCTCCGCGAACCTCAGGGTTTTCCTGCTCACGGGTTGAACTTCTTCTGCTCACGCACGTGTGCCACTGAAACATGGACGGCACACCCGCGTAGCCTCCTGCAGGACCGCCGGGCTGGGTTGCATTTCCGATGGGCCACTTCTGCTCTGCTCCCGCATCAACGGCCTGCGGAAACGAACTGAGCCAACTATCAGTCCTGCGTCGTGCGTCGGACTCGCGTCGCGTTGCTCCTGCCTCGACCGCCGCATGGGTGAAGGGAGTTCGTCGTGCCTGGCTGCACCGTATCTTCTCCGAGCTCGATACGCCATAACCACTTCTCCGCCATCGTGAGGACCATGGTCTACTTGTATCAGGGTTGCACTTTCCGTTGCCTTCTCCTCGACGGCCTCCGGCGTTCACCACGCGCGACTCTACTGCCCCCTGGGCGGGTCCGCCCTGAATCATCGCGCTGCAGCACCTCCCGCACTGCGTGCGACCTTCCTGTACTCCAATTCGGTCGTGGCCTGAGCACGTCCAGCGGAGGCACCGCTATGCTGTCGTCTTGCATGCCATTGCCCTGCACGTTGTCGCCCTGCACAGCCCTTCCTACTGCCGGACTCGCGCTCGCCTCGGCCTTGCCGCGTCGCAGGTCCCTCCGCGGCCGTCCTTGCCAAGGTACTGTCGTGCGCGGCCTCGTTGCCCGCCGTGCGGGTCTGTCCCGAGCCGCCACGCCTCACCTCCATCCGCGCACGCCCGAACCGCGCGCGTCCTTGGCCCGCGTCGCGCTGCTGCTCACGCGTCTGAATCCGCCCTGCGCGCCACTGCTCGCTCCGGGCTGTTCGCCTCCGCTCGGGTCCCGCTCCTGCGTGCGCACGCTTGCACCGTCTGCACCCGCGCGCTCCACGCACCGCCTACACCTGCTCACGCTGCCGCCCGTGCTGCTCCGCTGCGAGCCGCCCGCGCACGCCGTGCCGCCCTGCACCAGCGCCCGCAGCCTCCCGAGCCGCCCTGCTCTCCTGTGTCGAGCCGCCGCAGCCGCACGCCACCAGCGCGCTTTCGCTCGCCGTGCGCACGCGCTCGCTCCCGCGTGTGCTCCGTCCTGGGCCCGCCAGCTGACCTGAGCCGCTGCCGCCCCCGTGGCCCGCCGGTTCCACGCCGCCCGCAGAGCCGCTCGCGCACCGCCCGTGCGCCTGCGCCTGCCGCGGCCCGCGCGCGCTCGCCCACGCGCCTCCTGCACCACGCCGCCCGGAGCCTCGCCGAGCCAAGCCGCAGCCGCCCGCCGCGCCTGCCCGCGCGCTGCCCCATCGCTGCCCGCCGCTCGGGCCGCCCTTGGCCGCGCCCTGCTTGGAGCTGAGCAAAGGGAGAAAGGAGGGAAAGAAGATTTGGATGGAGCTGTTGCCTGTGGGGAAAGAAAAAGGAAGGAGACGGCAGGATAAGGAAGAGGAGAGAAGAAGGACAGATGAACTTTCCCAAGGACTTATGCGTAAAATCAGAGAACTGCAGGGACCTGTTTGTAAAGCAAAATTTCCCCTTAATTTAAAACCCTAAAGAAGAAATGCCCAAAACGAAAGTTGGAGAGTTTTTCAAGCTCTACAACTCAAAACTTATATTTTTACACGTGAATTTTTAAACAAAAGTTGGATTTGAATTACTTTTGTCCTAAAGAGCGTAACTTTATAAAATTCAGGATCTAAATGCAAGCATTTATGGCACGTCATGATGACGGGATAGACTCGTCATAATGATTGGATAGACATGTCATGATGACTTGCATCATTTACACTTTAGCCCTGAGTAAATTTTGAAAGTTACTTTTGTAAATCAAATACTTGCATAAAAGGACTTGTACTTTTATAAAATTACATAAACACCTTTATTTTTACCATTTTACCCAAAATTTTTACACACTCCAACATACACATTTCAAATGAAACTTTTGGATAAATAAATATATATTTTTACAAGACATAAAATAAGAAAAGCATATTTGCAAAACTACCCCTCACTTATTTTGAAGTTAACTCCTATCCAATTACATTTTGCAAAAGCAACCCTAGGTTTTTCTGTAATTACAAAAATACCCTTTTTACTTGCACTTTAAATTTTTAAAAGCTTCACATACATACACAAACTTTACACTACAACACATATTTCACACTAACAGTTAATATGTCTAGTTTACAAGTACATGAACTGTCACACGTATGTCTATAGCGCGACTACATGATCATACTCCTGTCCGCCTATGCGAAACGTACGCCTACAGTGTGCGTGACTGTAGGATGTACTCACATCCGCTGCGGAATATACTCCCGCACGTCGGTGCGTGTGCGAAAAACCAAATTACGAGTGGTGGGAGGTGTGTCCACTCCTCGGGCCAATTGGTTACTAGGCTTACCGCTTACCATATTTCGCGGCATGTCGCTAGTACTTTCAAACGCTTAACCACTGCTACCACACACTGTGACCTTAGCCAAATTTATCAACATAGACAGGGTATCATCTCAACTATGATACTTCACATAAATCCCGTCCGTCATCCTTATAGTGATTACAAGAATGTAAACATTACAACTCCTATATCGCACGAGTGACAGGAAATCATCCGACTTCTACCAGTCCTATTAGCAGAGCATCTTTGCGATAAGTACTCAGGCACAATACATAGGTTCCTAGGATTCATGCATTTAGGGTTTCATTTCAACTCCTAGACTTAATGCAAGATATAATATATAAGTATAGGATTGCATAATGTAGTAATTTGAAATACTGGGTTATGCACCGGGGCTTGCCTTTACTGGTGGGGCTGGACTCAGGGATGTTAGTATTATTATCTTCCGAACTTTGGTTTGGGGCTTTAGTTATATCTTCGATAATGTTCCTGGGGTCTTCAGGATTATCTCCTTCTAGTTCCGGGATCAACTGGTAGTCTCCGTCAGTGAGTGTAGTCGAATCTACATGATATGCAATGATTTGATTTAGATGGTTCTTGAGTTAAGAGTTTTACTTCACAATAAAGTTGCAATCCAACACTCATTTAACATATTACTCATATAACAACTAAAAAGATCTTAAACTAAACTTAGATAGAACTTTAGGTGGACAACTAATTAAAATCGGCTATTTGTTGAAGATTACAACAGAGCCGATTGGAAACAACAGGGGTTCAGCCGATAGAATTGGTAATGGAGGGAGCTACCTACATAGTTTTAGGAAATCTGCTGATTTCTGTTTGGAAGAGAAATCGGCAGGAGCGATCTCTGTATATGAGCAGAAGAGATTAGCCGATTTGAGTTCACCTGGGGTCAAATTGGCTGATATGGATAGGATTGTTAAAGCTACAGTGCTTCAAGGATAGAACAAGGAAGGATCTTGTTAATTGGATCTAGTTATTAGCATATTTTTGTTTAGCTGATTGGTTGGTGTATTGGCTTGCCTTAGTCAATGAGGGTGCATCAGGTTTAGCTGATTGATGTGCCTTGGTTGTGCCTAACAGAGGCGTGTTGAGTGTGCTATCTTACTGATCTAGGGTTGTGTACTTTGGCCCGTATAGCTGATTGATAGGTACATTGACTCCCTAATTGATCGATGAAAGTATCGATTATTTTAGCAGAGGGGTGTTTCCTAAAGCAGTTGTCTCTTAATTGATCTGTGTGAGTATCGTGTATCTAGCCGATCTAGTTGTCACACCCGGTTTTAAGAACAAAACCGAATGCATAGCTATATGTATGCCAGGATCAAGTTCCATACATATAGTGACTTCATCAGTGAATAATCAGCAACAGTATCACGAAAAGAGAATTAAAAGACTATAAAGATTATCAGAGTTATACAGCTTATCCTGGAAACGAAGACTCCACACTTCACAGGCAATCGACCGGGGGTTGCGCAAGCCTAGAACTCAGCATCATCTTCAAAAGACTTCAGATCACTTTCTCCTCTGAGCAGCAATTATAACAAGCGTGAGTACACTTATGGTTGGTACTCAGCAAGTGTTGGGAATTATATGACATGAAGGCCAAAATCAAGGAAAGGCTGACTGACTTACTGCGATAAGCAATTTTAGTTGGTCAAGTTTTATTAGCACCTGATTACTAAGATATAAATTCATACCAAAAACCCACACTAAAAGAGAGAGAAGAGATACAGCATAAGCATAACCACAACCATAAACATGGTCCACGATAACCATAACCACAACCATGGTCCACGATTTAATTTATCTTCAAGTTCAATTATCATGTGAGGGTCCAAGCCGCTCTTAACCGTGAGCACGGCTGATATATCAGTTTTCACTCTGCAGAGGTTGTACACTTTACCCACAATTCGTGTCTCCCGATTTGCCCGAGGTAGCTAGCCTCTTAAACACTTCCGAGGTGAGTGGCAAGGGATTCACTACGAGGCCTTTACAAAGATTCTCTAACTTATGACAATCCGCTAAGGTTTCAGGCCGCAGTGGTCATAACCCTCCCTAATGAGGAAATGCCTTAGCCAAGGACCACATATATCAATATGCCTCAAGAGGACCGAGCTATACCCCCTCTTGCCCTTTCGGTAAGATCATCACAAGCTAGAGTTTCTAATTAATTAGCCAAGACCAGAGCCATATAGTATTGTGGTTGCACTGTTTTCCTGGGTGGTTCTCCATGTTCCGATTAAAACATATAATCTTGTATTAACAACGCATAGCACATGAACATGGATAGAACAGGTGTAACATCATCATTGTTGACATTATGGTTATATATTATTCCCGAACCGGAACCAGTTAAAGCAACTAAGCAATAGCTATGCAACGATAAAGATAAAACCCAGGTTGACAAGGAATGATCATAAAGACTAGGCATATCCTTAATTAGGATCCATCAATATTAGGACACATGCATGCATATAAAGAAAATATTGTATTTATTGTGATTATTAGGAAAAAAGCATGATCAAGGAAACACTTGCCTTTCTTTTAGAGAATAGCTGCTCAGAGTCTTCAATTCTTGTTCTTGAAACTCTATATCTTCAAAGCTCTTGGGTCGCGCTTCTTCTAACGTCACACAAGCATCCGACCGAAGCATACAAGCAAGCAAACAAACAAGAACAACTAAGAACAGATACAACAAACAAAAGGAAAGCTTTAAAAGAGCGAACTAAAGGATAAGGCTCGATGCTACGGTCACGAGAAAGAAAGAAACGCGGAAAACGGAGCTAGGGTTGAAAAGATACAGCTATCGGGAGATTTATATTATAAAAGAATAAAAGAACGATAGGCTTTCATTTATTTTAATTTAGAAAACCAATGTAAAAGATATTCAAAAGAGAATATCCCTAATTATAATTAACTCATATTATATTTGCATTTATAAAGATGAAATAGAACTTAGTCAAATTTTATATACAATTTTCTATGTATAAATTACACTAATTAAATAATTAATTACAAAAGAAACTGGTGAGAGCATCTAAACGTCGAACTTTATGATTCGTGTTGAACTAAACAAATTAAATTACAAACACATTTAAGTTCATATTAATTGAGTTAACAGTACTTATGAAAACCGGAGAAAAGACTCAATTGGATTTTATTTCGGAAAACTAGATGAGAGGATATTATTCAAATTAAATTAATATCTAATTTTAAAAATAGGAATTATAGCACAACAATTCTACTAAACGATAGCTTAAGGTTTTAGAAGACTAACGCAAAAAGAACGGATCGAAACGGATCTAAAACGCGGAAACTACGCATAAAACAAGGCTACAACGACCTATACGCAATTAACTATAGACTTCAAGGGTTAGCTGAAAAGAAATACAAGACACAGAAAATAGTGCTTGCAAAACAAGAAAAGGTTAGGGTTAGATCTGAAAAATTCCATGGTGGGGCTGGATTGAAAAGATGGAAAAGATCTAGGGGCTTTTCTGCAATTTTTGCAAGACACAGGAATTTTCACGGTAATTACAGAATCGTCCAGGGACCAATCTGTAAAAAGCTTGAAACAGGCAGCAATGGTGAACGGTGGGTACTGTAGCTCAAATTGCCGGCGATTTAGGGCACAAGAGGTCACGGGAAGTGGGGGAAAAGAAAGAGGACGACGAGGGGATTCGATTCCATACCTCACTTACCACGGCGACGCATCGTAGAGATCGAATTTTGCGAAGGAAGTTGCGCCGGCTGTCTGTTCTGCTCTGTGCGGTCTCTGTTCTATTCGTTCTGGGCAGTTGCACCACTGTTCCTGGCGGTTCTTCTCCTATTCCTGGCGGCGGCCTGCAGGAGAGGGGCGGCGCTGCAGGGGGAAGAGCGGGCAGTGGCAAGGGCAGGCGCGCAGGAGGTGCGGAGCGCGCGCACAGGGAGCTGGCGACGTTCTGGTGGCGTGTGAAGGTGCAGGAGGAAAGGGCAGCGCTGGCTGCAGGAGTTCAGGCGCGGGGCCAAGGCGTGGAGGAGACGCACGGGCGGCTGCAAGGATTCAGGCGATGCAGGGGGCGTGCGGGGGCTGGGTGACGACGCTCCTGGTGGCCGGCGGCAGCACCTGTGCGAGGATGTGAAGGAAGAAGGAGAGCAGGAACGCGAGGGAAATCTAGGGCCGGCTACGTGGGCAGCAGGGATGCGACGCAAACGGTCTCAGGTAGGTTTTATATGGGCACAGGGGCTAGGGTACAGGGGGAAGGCGGTGTGCAGAAGAAGCAGACAGGAGCGGGGGTTCGACTTGCGGATTTTTATAGAGCGAAACGTCCTGCCTTGGCGTGATAGATACGCCAAGGAAAAAGGGACCATCGTGCAGCACCTGGACTCAATCGAGCCTGGCTGGTGGGGGTGCAGGGTCGAGGATTTAGCGAGCAGGGGACCGATGCGAGGTCGAGGGATTCGGTGATGGGCTGAAACTTGATCGGGTGAGAGGGCTGAACGCAAAAACGAGCTGACAGAGCTGATTGAACGTGAACCATTTATTCGGGAGTGCGAAAAGAGAAGGAAAGGATCAGGCCGAGTCGTTGGGGCTGACGGTGATCGAACATCGTCGGAAAAACACTGAAGGCGAGCCACGAGGCGTCGTTTTCAAGCATGACTTGATCGGGGGAAACGGTTAGAGGATCGGGAGCTCGAAGGGACATCTTAAAGATTCAGAGAGGACAAGGTTAAAAGGTCGTACAACAAGATACAGCTCGGTCCGACTGTGATGAAAATCAAAATAGAAATATTTTCCAAAACATATTTTCAAGTTTAAAATAAATCTAGAAAAGTCCAGATAAATATTTCAAACCACGAAAAATATATTCGGAAGAATCCCAAAATTTTCGGAGAAAAACTCGGGAGGTAAATTTAGGATACGAGGAATCCAAATAGAATATTTGGGACTCATGAAAAAGAATTTTAGAGCTTTCCAAGTAAAAAAAAATGGATCTAGCTCTTGGATAAATAGAATAATTGCCAGAAAAATCTTTAAAATTCTCGAAAAATCTTATTGATAGATGAACATATTGTAAAAGTTAGTCACATCCTAAAATTAAATATTTTAGGGTGTGACAGAACTACCCCCCTTAAACAGAATCTCGTCCCGAGATTCGCAAGGGTTGGTGACAAAGACGAGAGTTAGGGCAAAAAGATTTCATCAAGAAGACAACAAGATTTCAAGGCGGGTATCGAGAAAGGAGAGAATTTGGATTTGGATCTTCACTTGCTTTCAGTTGGATTGAGCAGAAGGCGTTGCAAGAGATTCACAGGGCTGGTGATTGGAAGGGGAGATAGAACATAAAGGTTTTTTTTTTTGATAAGGGGTAAGGCAAGATGGCAAGATGGGTAACAAGAAAAGGAGGGACGATGATTGGGTATTCTTCACATGCTTCCAAGCAGATAGGGTTGACAAGGGATTTACAAAATCTTGTGGTTGCAAGGAGGTGATAAGGTACCAAGATGGGTAACAAGAAAGAGAGAAAACGAATTTAGGTTTTCTGTGCTAACTTTCATTAGGGAGCAAGAAGACGTCATTGATGAGAGATTCGTAAAGTCTAGAGATAGAAAGGAGAGATAAGGCAAAGAGCTTCTGACAAGGAGTAGAGCGATATGATAATATGGCTATCAAGACAAAAAGATGGAATTTGGGTTTGGGTCTTTTCTGCTGGCTCATGCCTTGGAACGTGAGGATATCGTGGTTGAGAAAACTAAGGGATAAATGATGTCATTGCAGGCACAAGTCCCACAACACATCAACGAGCAAAAACAAGGAGTCTAAGCAGTCAAGAGCAAACAACAAGCATTACAAGCACACCAAAACAAACCATCAAACAACCGAAACTAGCGTTTTTCAACTGAAAAGGTGAAAACCTCTTAAGTATGGGTCATATCCTAAAGCTTCAGCATTCTTGAGTTAAGCATCTGTCTCGGCTTGTCTGGCGGAGCATTGACTTCTTGGGTATAACATCTGCGATTCCAACGTAGTCTTTAGTTGCTGTAGCTTGACTTCTTGTGGTAGACTGCTACTTCCATTCTTCGTGTACCAGGTCGGACAATCTAGCGTTTATAACAAGAGGAGAGGAAAAAAAATAAATCCACTTGGAATAGAATATAAGGGGATTTCCAAAGTGGCCAAACTTGAAATCAAGGAGGAGGTAAATTGGAACAAATGGATACAAGGTAACTAATGGCAATAAGGGTACAAGCAGACAAGGAAATTGTAAGATGTAAAAGCAATGGAAATGAAGTGATAAAAGATAAAAATACAGGGTTAGATAAAAGCAGCATCAAGGATGAGATAAGTGAAGAAAGATGAGGAATAAACAACAAGAGGGTCAAGGATATGGTAAAATATGACTGTTATGTCAAAATAGATCTTAGAAAACGACCATTGCTATCTAGGCTGGCGTCCTACGATCGACACAGCTCTGATACCACCTCTGTCACACCCGGTTTTAAGAACAAAACCGAATGCATAGCTATATATATGCCAGGATCAAGTTCCATACATATAGTGACTTCATCAGTGAATAATCAGCAACAGTATCACGAAAAGAGAATTAAAAGACTATAAAGATTATCAGAGTTATACAGCTTATCCTGAAAACGAAGACTCCACACTTCACAGGCAATCGACCGGGGGTTGCGCAAGCCTAGAACTCAGCATCATCTTCAAAAGACTTCAGATCACTTTCTCCTCTGAGCAGCAATTATAACAAGCGTGAGTACACTTATGGTTGGTACTCAGCAAGTGTTGGGAATTATATGACATGAAGGCCAAAATCAAGGAAAGGCTGACTGACTTACTGCGATAAGCAATTTTAGTTGGTCAAGTTTTATTAGCACCTGATTACTAAGATATAAATTCATACCAAAAACCCACACTAAAAGAGAGAGAAGAGATACAGCATAAGCATAACCACAACCATAAACATGGTCCACGATAACCATAACCACAACCATGGTCCACGATTTAATTTATCTTCAAGTTCAATTATCATGTGAGGGTCCAAGCCGCTCTTAACCGTGAGCACGGCTGATATATCAGTTTTCACTCTGCAGAGGTTGTACACTTTACCCACAATTCGTGTCTCCCGATTTGCCCGAGGTAGCTAGCCTCTTAAACACTTCCGAGGTGAGTGGCAAGGGATTCACTACGAGGCCTTTACAAAGATTCCCTAACTTATGACAATCCGCTAAGCTTTCAGGCCGCAGTGGTCATAACCCTCCCTAATGAGGAAATGCCTTAGCCAAGGACCACATATATCAATATGCCTCAAGAGGACCGGGCTATACCCCATCAACGCACTCCCCTCTTGCCCTTTCGGTAAGATCATCACAAGCTAGAGTTTCTAATTAATTAGCCAAGACCAGAGCCATATAGTATTGTGGTTGCACTGTTTTCCTGGGTGGTTCTCCATGTTCCGATTAAAACATATAATCTTGTATTAACAACGCATAGCGCATGAACATGGATAGAACAGGTGTAACATCATCATTGTTGACATTATGGTTATATATTATTCCCGAACCGGAACCAGTTAAAGCAACTAAGCAATAGCTACCCAACGATAAAGATAAAACCCAGGTTGACAAGGAATGATCATAAAGACTAGGCATATCCTTAATTAGGATCCATCAATATTAGGACACATGCATGCATATAAAGAAAATATTGTATTTATTGTGATTATTAGGAAAAAAGCATGATCAAGGAAACACTTGCCTTTCTTTTAGAGAATAGCTGCTCAGAGTCTTCAATTCTTGTTCTTGAAACTCTATATCTTCAAAGCTCTTGGGTCGCGCTTCTTCTAACGTCACACAAGCATCCGACCGAAGCATACAAGCAAGCAAACAAACAAGAACAACTAAGAACAGATACAACAAACAAAAGGAAAGCTTTAAAAGAGCGAACTAAAGGATAAGGCTCGATGCTACGGTCACGAGAAAGAAAGAAACGCGGAAAACGGAGCTAGGGTTGAAAAGATACAGCTATTGGGAGATTTATATTATAAAAGAATAAAAGAACGATAGGCTTTCATTTATTTTAATTTAGAAAACCAATATAAAAGATATTCAAAAGAGAATATCCCTAATTATAATTAACTCATATTATATTTGCATTTATAAAGACGAAATAGAACTTAGTCAAATTTTATATACAATTTTCTATGTATAAATTACACTAATTAAATAATTAATTACAAAATAAACTGGTGAGAGCATCTAAACGTCGAACTTTATGATTCGTGTTGAACTAAACAAATTAAATTACAAACACATTTAAGTTCATATTAATTGAGTTAACATTACTTATGAAAACCGGAGAAAAGACTCAATTGGATTTTATTTCGGAAAACTAGATGATAGGATATTATTCAAATTAAATTGATATCTAATTTTAAAAACAGGAATTACGGCACAACAATTCTACTAAACGATAGCTTAGGGTTTTAGAAGACTAACGCAAAAAGAACGGATCGAAACGGATCTAAAACGTGGAAACTACGCATAAAACAAGGCTACAAGGACCTATACGCAATTAACTATAGACTTCAAGGGTTAGCAGAAAAGAAATACAAGACACAGAAAATAGTGCTAGCAAAACAAGAAAAGGTTAGGGTTAGATCTGAAAAATTCCATGGTGGGGCTGGATTGAAAAGATGGAAAAGATCTAGGGGGTTTTCTGCAATTTTTGCAAGACACAGGAATTTTCATGGTAATTACAGAATCGTCCAGGGACCAATTTGTAAAAAGCTTGAAACAGTTAGCAATGGTGACCGGCGGGTACTGTAGCTCAAATTGCCGGCGATTTAGGGCACGAGAGGTCGCGGGAAGTGGGGGGAAAGAAAGAGGACGACGAGGGGATTCGATTCCATACCTCACTTACCACGGGGACGCATCGTAGAGATCGAATTTTGCGAAGGAAGTTGCGCCGGCTGTCTGTTCTGTTCTGTGCGGTGTCTGTTCTGTTCGTTCTGGGCAGTTGCACCCCTATTCCTGGCGGTTCTTCTCCTATTCCTGGCGGCGGCCTGCAGGAGAGGGGCGGCGCTGCAGGGGGAAGAGCGGGCAGGGGCAAGGGCAGGCGCGCAGGAGGTGCGGGGCACGCGCACAGGGAGCTGGCGACGTTCTGGTGGCGTGTGAAGGTGCAGGAGGAAGGGGCAGCGCTGGCTGCAGGAGTTCAGGCGCGGGGCCAAGGCGTGGAGGAGACGCACGGGCGGCTGCAAGGATTCAGGCGATGCAGGGGGCGTGCGGGGGCTGGGCGACGACGCTCCTGGTGGCCGGCGGCAGCACCTGTGCGAGGATGTGAAGGAAGAAGGAGAGCAGGAACGCGAGGGAAATCTAGGGCTGGCTACGTGGGCAGCAGGGATGCGACGCAAACGGTCTCAGGTAGGTTTTATATGGGCACAGGGGCTAGGGTACAGGGGGAAGGCGGTGTGCAGAAGAAGCAGACTGGAGCGGGGGTTCGACTTGCGGATTTTTATAGAGCGAAACGTCCTGCCTTGGCGTGATAGATACGCCAAGGAAAAAGGGACCGTCGTGCAGCACCTGGACTCGATCGAGCCTGGCTGGTGGGGGTGCGGGGTCGAGGATTTAGCGAGCAGGGGACCGATGCGAGGTCGAGGGATTCGGTGATGGGCCGAAACTTGATCGGGTGAGAGGGCTGAACACGAAAACGAGCTGACAGAGCTGATTGACCGTGAACCATTTATTCGGGAGCGCGAAAAGTGAAGGAAAGGATCAGGCCGAGTCGTTGGGGCTGACGGTGATCGAACATCGTCGGAAAAATATTGAAGGCGAGCCACGAGGCGTCGTTTTCAAGCATGACTTGATCGGGGGAAACGGTTAGAGGATCGGGAGCTCGAAGGGACATCTTAAAGATTCAAAGAGGACAAGGTTAAAAGGACGTACAACAAGATACGGCTCGGTCCGACTGCGATGAAAATCAAACTAGAAATATTTTTCAAAACATATTTTCAAGTTTAAAATAAATCTAGAAAAGTCCAGATAAATATTTCAAACCACGAAAAATATATTCGGAAGAATCCCAAAATTTTCGGAGAAAAACTCGAGAGGTAAATTTAGGACACGAGGAATCCAAATAGAATATTTGGGACTCATGAAAAAGAATTTTAGAGCTTTCCAAGTAAAAAAAAATGAATCTAGCTCTTGGATAAATAGAATAATTGCCAGAAAAATCTTTAAAATTCTCGAAAAATCTTATTGATAGATGAACTTATTGTAAAAGTTAGTCACATCCTAAAATTAAATATTTTAGGGTGTGACACTAGTCGATTTGTGAATCAGCATACTAGCCGATTTAGTGCACCAGCACATTAGGTGATTTACACCTCGGGTAGAACTAGTCGAGTGATGTATCGGCATAGCTAGTTGATTAGTGCAAGTAACTAGCCGATGGTGCATTGGTAGACTAGTCGAACTATGTATCCGTACGGTCTGTGTCTCGGCGTATTCAGCCGATTGGTGGGTCAGCTGTGCAGCCGGTTTTCATCCTTAATGTTCTCCTATATCTACTGAGCAGTCATTTATCGAGTATAGACTAACTTAATTAGCTACACTAAACAACATGTTTAACTACGTAAAATAACTAGGGCTGGTTTCATTTTAACCTAATAGATATGGTTCATAAACTATAAGCATCTGATCTTAAGATTAAGATTTGATGCTACAAAGATTATAACAAACAGAACAAACCGAATCAAAATTATCCTAAAGTTTTCAAAACATTTTCTAAATTATATAAATCAGAATAATCATTTCACACAAACAACACCTAGAACATGAATTATTTTTATAGATCAAACTACTGTAGCACTAGGGTTGAAACTTTTATCAGCTATAGTTAACACTATGTCCAAGCTATTATAAATTTATCAAGATTTTATCTTCACAGAAACTATGCCACAAAAATAAACAAAAATAGCACTTAACGGATTAAGAGTTATTTATAACTGTAGATATATACTAGATCTTGTTCTAAAATTTTGTGAACAGGTTACACTACTCAAGAGCAACACCTCAAAATATTTTCATAACTTTTCATAAGCAAGAACTAGCATAAATGAATTATCTTTGAAAACAAGCATAAATCCATAACTTGGTGTATAGCCTACTACTAATCTTAATACTTTTACAATGGATTACACATGCAAAAAGACAGCTAGGGTGTAAATTTAAGATACAAACACTATCAGAAACATCCTTAAATAAAATATAAACATTTCATCAACATACAACAAAGGTACTCGAATTTCTAAGCAATTGAGCAGTAAAGAACTCGAAACTTTTACATAGAGCTACACATGGGACATAAAACCTAAGTTTCAAAATTCAACTACAACACCTGCATATAATATGAGATACAAATAAAACACTCACTTCCTAATATTTAATCTACATCAGAAAATACACACAATACAGCTCAAAGTCACTACATAAAAGTAGTCGAGTTTAACTTAAGGATTCAAACAAAACTGGTTTGGCATTTTTCTGAATTTTCTACAATTTTCTACACATTTTTGAAATTCACAGCTTTGAATTAGTGGGGGGGCTCTGGAATCTTGCTGCTAAGACCCTACAAGTTTTCAAATCAAAGCTAATAGGTCCCTAGCCAGACTTGACAGAGGATAGGAAAAGGCGGTGGCGTTCTGGCGAAGGGGGTCGCCGGCGGTGAGGGTTTGGCTGAGGGGGAACTGGTCCTATACGATCTATAGGATGGGGTGCACATGTTGGTGGGTGGTTGGCACAAAGAAAGGCGGCGGAGCAAGGTCGACGGCGAGGAATGGCGGCGGCCGTGGCGGTGCGTCCGTGTTCCCGACGAGGGGCCGGCGAACATGGAGGAATGGAGTGCGCATGAGTATCGTGGAGTCGTGGGGATGCTATTTCATACCTGGTTCGGCTGGAGATGGGGCGGAAGGGGGTTGTCGACATGGAGCTGGCTCGGGTTTCACCGACGGCAATGGCGGCACAGTATTCCTTCGATTCCGACCGAAGAGAGAACAAAGTTCGGTGAGGATAGGTCGAGGGGCAAGCAGGGGTGGTGAGGAAGCTCTGGGGTGCTGGAATCGAGATGGGGCAGGACGGGACGGCGAGAATTTTCCAGCAGATGGCTCGGCGTTCGACTTGATGCTCGTGGGGAAGAAGAGATAGGGACATCGTCGGCCAAATTCCAGCGAGGGGTGGTGTCAGGAGTGGAGATGGAGCGGCCAGCGAGCACCAGGAGCTCAAGGCGTACCTTCTGGAAGTTTTGGGAAGGGGAAGGGACGACCGGAGGTGGGGTTCCCACGGCGGACCGAAACGGCGGCGGAGGGAGTGACCTGCGGCGAGGTGGTTCCGGTGGGGGTCCGGCCGCGAAGAGTGGTTTGGGAGTGTCAGTGAGGTGAGGGGAAGTCCCAGGGGGTTGTAGTGGTGCGGGGAGGGCTGGAGTGAGCTGCCCACGGCGAACAGGGAGGTCGCCGAAGTGGAGGAGGGGGGCGGCGGTGGTGTTCGGGGCTCGGGGCGTTGGGCGGGAGAAAGGAAGTGCAGAATGGAATGGTCACGAGTTGGAGAAGCTCGAGAGCAGGAGAATAGAGCCCGGAGGGGGTGCTCGGCCCGTGCCACGGCGGCGGCGAGGTGCCGATCGGGCGAGATTCGGGTCGGCGTGGCGGCGCGGGAAAGGGCCAGCAGGGGCGGGCTGGGGCGGCGGCCGGCGTCCAAGTGACGCGTGGGGTCTGCCCGAGCAGGAGGTGGCGCTGGGGAGGAGTTAGAGCGGCGGTGGGCGGCGCTGACAGCCGGCAGCAGGGAGGAGCAGAGGGTGCCAGAGGAAGAAGAAGAAAGGGAGCAGGTCCGAGGGATCTCTTTGGAATTTTCAAAATTCTCAGGGATCCTTCTGTAAAGTAAAATTTCCCACAAATCTAAGGCTCAAACAAAATGTGACCAAAATGAAAGTTGTACAACTTTTCAAGCTCTACAACTTTGTTTTAGAATTCAAATTCAAAAACTCAAAGGGTACAGCTTTATTCAAAAACTTTGGACTCAAATCAAACTTTCCAAAGTATTTGTCCTTAGTTAGATAAATTTCATATAACTTTGGACTTAATTGCAAGTTTAGGTAATGTAATGATGACAAACATTTTTACACTTTGACCCCTAGTAACTTTGAAAGTTAATTTTGCAATTCCAAAACTTTTTATATAAAAGGACTTGTTCTTTTGTAAAATTACATAAACACCCTTATTTTCATAACTTTACACAAATTTTCACACAATTCAACACATACATTTCAAATGAAACTTTTGGGTAAATACATTTTTTACAGGGGTTAAAACAACCCTTCACCTATTTTGAAGTTACCTCCCATCCAAATACATTTTGCAAAAACAACCCTAGTTTTTCCGTAATTATAAAAATACCCCTTTTACTTGCATTTAAGTTTTTAAAAGCTTCACATAAACACACACAAGCCTTACACCAACAAGCACATACTTCACACTAACAAATAATGTGCCTAGCTTACAAGTACTTGAACTGTCACAAGGCTAGCACTCCCACAGGTGTGCTATCACTGTGGCGAGCCGGGACACTACGCCGACGCTTGTCCCCGGAAGGCGCAGTCTGGACCGCAGGGGCGCCCAGCTCAGCCCAGGGCGCCATCACAGGGCAGGGTGAACCACGTGACGGC
Source organism: Panicum hallii (assembly GCF_002211085.1). Classification (NCBI taxonomy): domain Eukaryota; kingdom Viridiplantae; phylum Streptophyta; class Magnoliopsida; order Poales; family Poaceae; genus Panicum; species Panicum hallii. Next base: position 19,333,785 of record NC_038043.1, read on the forward strand.
CGAGTCGGTGGCCGAGGCTCCTAACGTGGTTATTGGTACATTCATGGTTAACACCCACCTTGCTACAGTTCTTTTCGATACTGGTGCTACGCATTCGTTTATTACTCAGTCATTTGCTGAGAAACATCGTATACCGGTATCCTGCATGAGGACTCCTATGGTAGTTACTACACCTGGAGGCAAGATCCATACCTGCTCTATCTGTTCCAGGATTAGTGTGATCATAAGGGGGTAGAGTTCCACACCGGGCTTATCGTCATTGACTCGGTGGGTATCGACGTGATCTTGGGAATGGAGACCCTTGCTAGATGGGGTGTCAGGATTGATTGTGCTCAGAGGACTGTCCACTTGTCAGCACCAGATGGACAGGAAGTCACAGTTAGTGCTTCAGAGCCCTCTGGATTTCTTTGTCAGATGGAGGCTAGACCCACGGATGGTATTCGTGTGGTGTCTGAATTCCCGGATGTTTTCTGGATGATTTGCCAGGTATGCCGCCTGATCGCGACATTGAGTTTTCTATTGATCTCTTGTCTGGCACAGCTCCTATTGCTAAACGGCCCTATCGTATGGCACCCGTTGAGCATGAGGACGTTAAGAAGACCATCGACGAGTTGCTAGCCAAGGGCTATATCCGTTGCAGCTTCTCTCCTTGGGCTTTTCCTGTATTGCTTGTAGAGAAGAAGGATGGCGTGAAGAGAATGTGCGTCGATTATCGGGATCTGAATGCAGTCACCATCAGGAACAAGCATCCATTACCCCGTATTGAGGATCTCTTTGATAAGCTTCAGGGTGCTTGTGTATTCTCGAAGATTGATCTGCGTTCGGGTTATCACCAGCTGAAGATTCGTCCCGAGGATATCCCGAAGACGGCATTCACCTACAAGTATGGGCTATACGAGTATACGGTCATGTCCTTCGGCTTGACCAATGCTCTGGCTTTCTTCATGCATCTGATGAACAAGGTTTTCATGGATTATCTGGACACCATTGTGGTGATATTCATTGATGATATCCTGGTATATTCCAAGTCAGAGGCAGAGCATGAGAAGCATCTGAAGCTCGTGTTGCAGAGGTTGAGAGAGCACAAGCTATATGCCAAGCTCAGCAAGTGCGAATTCTGGTCTGACGAGGTTCCATTCCTCGGTCATGTCATCTCCAAGGGAGGTATTGCGGTGGACCCCGGCAAGGTGAAAGATGTGCTTGACTGGGAGGTGCCATATACTGTGAAGAAAGTTCATTCCTTTCTGGGCTTAGCAGGATATTATCGGAGGTTCATTGAGAATTTCTCCAAGATTGTGAAGCCTTTGACTTCCTTGCTAGAGAAGGGTGTGGATTTCTACTGGACTGATGAGCGTCAGATGGCCTTCGATGAGCTGAAGAACAGGTTAACTATGGCGCCAGTCCTTACTCTGCCGGACCAGAGCAAGAGGTTCACAGTGTATTGTGATGCTTCGAGGGATGGTCTTGGTTGCGTCCTGATGCAGGAATGCAGAGTTATAGCTTATGCTTTGCTGCAGTTGCACCGGCACGAGCTGAATTATCCCACTCATGATCTAGAGTTAGCTGCAGTTGTGCATGCTCTGAAGATATGGAGGCATTACTTGTTTGGGCAGAGGTGTGACATTTACACCGATCACAAGAGCCTCAAGTACATTTTCATGCAGAGTGAGCTGAACATGCGGCAGAGAAGATGGCTAGAGTTAGTCAAGAATTATGACTTGGAGATTCACTATCATCCGGGCAAGGCTAATGTTGTAGCAGATGCTCTGAGCAGGAAGAGTCATGTCAACATGGCCATGGCTTTTCAGATGCCTCAGGAGTTATACGAGGAATTTGAGCAGTTGAGTCTGGGTTTCTTGCATCACACCTCGAGTGCATCATTCGAGGCAGAACCCACTCTAGAGGCAGAGATCAGGCAGCAACAGAAAGAAGATAAGAAGCTGCAGGAGATCCATGAACTGCTCAAGATTGGCAAAGCACCTCATTTCAGAGAGGATGATCAGGGTACCTTGTGGTACAAGGGCCGGATATGTGTGCCAGATGTAAAGGATCTCAGGAAGCTGATTTTGAGTGAGGCTCATGATACAGCATATTCCATTCATCCGGGCAGCACGAAGATGTATTATAACCTCAAGGAACGATTCTGGTGGTATGGGATGAAGCGTTCCGTTGCGTAGTACGTGGCTATCTGTGACACCTGCTAGCGTGTCAAGGCAGAGCATCAAAGGCCAGCAGGTCTATTGCATCCGTTGAAGATTCCAGAGTGGAAATGGGAGGAGATCACTATGGACTTCATTGTTGGTGTAACATTCAGGTAATTAGAAACATAGACACTAAGCTTTAACATAATATATGCATGCTTGTTATGGTGTATGTGAGTAGTACAGATAACCAGGGGTATAATTGTAATTTTGAAACATACAGAACCTTGTGTGTAATTGGGTAAAATAGGAGATAACATTAAAACCCAGGAAAAATATAATATTAAGTGCCAAATTTAAATGACCATAGAGAAGAAAAGTGAAAAAGGTAAGTTAAAAACCTAAGAAAAATAGGCCTTTGTATGAAACTAGGGACCTATGTGTGATTAAGATAAAAATTGAAGGGCCATATGCAAAATAGTTGAAGTGTAATAGTAATATTCAAGGTTACTTAAGGGCTAATATGTAAAAATACAAGTAATCATGACAATCCAGGAAAATTTGTAAACATACCCAAAGTTTGATCAAATTTATTTGGATAAAAACAAAGGTAATTCAAATTCTACCTTTATTCAAAAACTTAACATAAAAAGTTGTAAACTTTGAATTTCTGAACTTGAGCCCTAAAGCAATGTTGTAGAGTTTGAAAAACTCTACAACTTTCATGTTGAGCATTTTCTCATTTGACCTTTGTAGCAGTGAGAAATCTTAGTTTACGATAGGTCCTTGAACTTTCTGGAAATCTCAAACAAGTCCCCCAAACCTCCTTCCCTCTCTTCTTCTTCCTCGCGCACGTGGGCCCTTGCTCTGCTCGCTTATCGCCGGCAGTGCTGCACCTCTGGCCGCCGCTCTACCGCCGCCGTCGTGCCACCTCCTGTTGGATTAACCCCCACGCGTCGTCTTCTTCTTGACCCCGGCGCCAGTTACCCTCTTGCTGCCCTTCTCCGCACGCGCCACGGCATTCCGAGCCGCCCGCCAGCCGCCACGCATCTCATCGCCGTCGCCAGCTCCTGCTTGCCCGCGTAATGCCTCTCCTGGCTCTAAGGCAGACTCAGCCGTTGCTTTGTTACTTGCTTCACTTCCCCGAACGCCCTAAGCCGTAGCATTTTCTATTCTCCGAGCTTGAGCTCTCGTCGGACCTCCGCCGCCCTTGCTGTCCACCATCGCCAGCAGCCCTCACTCCTCCTAAACCTCAATCCAAAGCTGCTAGAGCACTGCCGTGACCCACTGGTGCTCTCCAGCCTGACCAATTTCACCCTTTCGCGCCCGAGCTTCGTCTTCCACAGCTCCGGCTACCTCGAGCTCCGCCGCCGCCCTCGGCTCACCATGGGCAGCACGATCCGAGCATTCCCACACCCCCACGACTCCCTAACCAGCACCACATCACCACCTTGGAGCTCTACAGCCACTTCGTGGCATCTCTAGTATCTTGCATCGCCCTCCCGACGCTCACCGGCGTCTGTTTCCGTCGCCGCCGCCACTGTCTTCGCTGGTTGCCCCTCATCCGACACGTATGCTCCCGATTGACTGCACCTACACCTTCCCCACGTCTCACTGATTCTCGTGCGCAGGTTCCCTACCAACGTTGACCACCGGAGCACCGCCGTCGTCGTCGACCCCTCCGCCACCGCTTCGGGCTCTCGTCGGGATACCCTTTTCCGACCACCACGACCCTCGACATGTGGTGTATTCGAACCCCCGTGAGCCCCTGAGACTTTCCCTGCCCTCGGACCTCGCCGCCGGTGATCCCCCTCGCCGGAACATGGCCGCCCCCTTCCTGTTCCCCTTCTGTCTCTGGCCCAGGGATCTCAGGTTAGAAGATTTAGAAACCCAGGGGGTTATCTGCAAACCATAGACTCATCTGAATAGTGCTAGAAGGACTTCTTTGTGTTATTTTGGATACAAACTTTGAAATTCTGTATCAATTCAAGAAAAAATCATAAAAATACAAACTAAAATTTGACAGAATCCTCTTGTTAAGATCAACAACTTTACTTAAATGATGAAATTCAGTTTCTGAGTGTTTGGTGCTTTAATTTAAATATTAAGTTTACTTAGTTATAGGTTTAGAAAACACATAGTAATTGATATAAAAATGATAAAAATGTGAAACCAGTTGTATTAATTTTCTTTTGACATGTAGAATTTAAGAAAAATAATTATCCTATCATTTAAGTGGTATTTTCTTAGTATATAGGTTTAATTATAACTAATGCATAAGTTAACCTTGTATAATTTATACTGTAAATTTAAATGCTCTAAAATCATGAAAATATTTTTTGGTACTGTTCTATCATAGTGTAGTCTGTCACTAAATTCCCAACCTAGGATTAGGTGGCAAACAACTAAAACAAATTGAACATGTTATAGTAAGTACCTAATTTAACATCAACATGAGATTCATGTAAGTAATTAGTGTAATAAATAAATAAATCTATTTAATGTAGTTATTGGAAACCACCCCAACTTGTTACCTTATGCCACTAGTTAGATGCTTAGTGTATTTAACCCTGTTGTTTAATGTATCTAGGTAAAATAGTTAATACTCAATAAATGACTGCCCAGTGCATGAATAGATTGCATAAGTAATAAATATATTCTACTTTCTTTGGATTGCAACTTTATTGTGAAATAACATAAAAGAATATGCATTCTTCAACTTATAGTTTTGCATATCATGTAGACTTGACTACTCTCGCCGACGGTGATTGTGAAGTGATTCTGGAACAAGGAGTAGAACCAACTGAAGACCCCGGGAACGCTGTCGAAGGTTTAACTGAAGTTCCGAACCAAACTTCGGAAAACTTTGACCCTACTGCCCCCAACAATACGCAAGAAGGCAAGCCCTGGACATAACCCACTATTTTACTTTCACTGCAATTTATATCTATTTATATATTTTTATGCATTAAGTTCTTAGGAATTGCTTGGAACCTTAGTTGCATAATTCCAGGAACCAATGTACTGAACACTAGAACTTGAGTCCGACTAGCTTTTATGCTAATAGGACCGGTAGAAGTCGAGTGATTTCCTGTCACTCGCGCGATATAGGAGTTGTAATGTTTACAATTCTGTTATCACTATAAGGATGACGGACGGGAGTTTTGTGAGGTATCATGGTTGAGATGATACCCCATCTATGTTATTGAACTTGATAAGGTCGCAGTGTGTGGTAGCGGTGGTTAAGCGTTTGAAAGTACTAGCCACATGTCGCGAAATATGGTAAGCGGTAAGCCTAGTAACCAATCGGCCCGAGGAGTGGACATACCCCCCACCACATGTATTTGGTTCTTTTGGTTACTTGGTTCGACATGTAGGAATACGTGTTGCTAGGCAACCAGGAGTACGGGTTTTGTAGTCGTGCTACAGACGTACGCCCTGCACTTTGGAAGTGCGTATGGTCCTGCAGTCGCTTGTGGTGGCTCTGATCCACGAGTCGGAATGAAAGGCAAACGGTTGCTTCGGAACGACCCTTTGGTGTTCCAAGCGTGTGAGTTAGGTTTATCCTTGCAAGGTTGAATTCGATTCAGAATCGTCCGTTTCTCACGATGGTTGAGACTGCTTGATCCCTTTACCACATAGAGTAACAAGAGAAATGTTATGATCATCAAAGATGATGTTTGGATAAAGATTTTACCATGCTCGAGTAGTTATAGATGCTTACCTAGAATGAATAATCAACTAGAACCTGAAAGCTAAAATTTGAAATTAAGGACCTACTCTTTATTGCTTTTCAGCTGAAAACTCTACCCAAGACCTGAAAAGCCTGCATAAGTCTAGGTATATGGCTAAATATACCATAAGCGGGTAAGTCTTGCTGAGTATTAGCATACTCAATCTTGCTTGTGACTATCTACTTCAGGTAATCTCCCCGATGAGCTAGCTTTCATTACACCGTGGCCCTACCCCCTGCCTGATGGTTGGTCCGTGGAGTGGGATCCGTCCCCGGCCAACACAGATCCCGCCGAGTGATATCATGCCAGGGCTAGCATGATATCCGTAATAACGACGTGTACAATGTCTGTGTTTTTAAACTCCGCTGCTGTGACCTAACACTTAAACTATTTTGTAATAATATCCCTTTTTTGGGAAACTAATGTTGCTTTTATGCACTAATGTAATATACATGCCTGTGATGTAAAATGTAATGGCATTTATATCTCTGGACTCGCCTTCGTGCGAGGTACCTTGTTGGATCCTGCTTTCGGTGGTTTATCGGGACGTTACCCGACAGGCCAAGGGATTATACCGTTTGAAGCACGAGGTAGCCCTCAAGAGAGGACTCGCGTACTTGAGCCGGTGTAATTCAGATTGGTTCTGCCACAGTTGGATTGCCTTGTACTCAAAAATGGTACAACTCTATATGGGTAGTAGTGGATCGGTTGATGAAGGTTGCCCACTTCATTCCGGTGAACACTACTTACTCCGGTGCTAGACTCGCAGAGTTGTACATCTCCAGGATTGTCTGTCTGTATGGTGTTCCGAAGAAGATCATATCTGACCGAGGATCTCAGTTCACTTCATGGTTCTGGGAGCAGTTGCATGATTCATTGGATATGAAGCTACGCTTCAGTACCGCCTATCATCCTCAGACAGATGGGCAGACAGAGAGAACCAACCAAGTGTTGGAGGATATGCTTCGAGCCTACGCTATTCAGTATGGTACCAGCTGGGATAAATGCCTGCCATTTGCAGAATTTTCCTATAACAACAGTTATCAGGCTAGTCTGAGGAAGTCTCCTTTCGAGGCTCTGTACGGTCGGAAGTGCAAAACTCCGCTGTATTGGGATCAGATTGGAGAGACGCAGGTGTTCGGTCCGGATATTATCGAGGATGCAGAACAGCTGGTACAGCAGGTACGAGAGAATCTGAGGGTTGCACAGACTCTTCAGAAGAGCTATGCGGATATCCGTCGACGGGATTTGACCTTTGCGGTGGACGATCATGTGTATCTGAAGGTCTCGCCGATGAGACGAATCCGCAGGTTTAATGTGAAGGGGAAGTTAGCCCCTAGATACATCGGTCTGTTCAAGGTGTTAGAACGGAAGAGTGAGGTAGCATACCGTTTGGAGTTACCTCCCCATCTCTCAGGAGTGCATGATGTCTTCCATGTATCTCAGCTGAAGAAGTGCTTGAGAGTGCCGGAAGAGCAAGCACCACTAGAAGGGTTAGATGTACAGGAGGATCTGACCTACACCAAGCATCCAGTGAAGATTCTAGAGACGTCATGTACAGGAGAATCTGACCTACACCGAGCATCCAGTGAAGATTCTAGAGACGTCTGAGAGAGTTACTAGGAATAAGAGGATCAAGATGTGCCGTGTTCAGTGGAGTCATCACACCGAGGATGAGGCTACTTGGGAGCGAGAAGATGAGTTGAAGAAGACATACCCTGATCTCTTTGCTAGCTAGCCTATCTGAATCTCAGGACGAGATTCCTGTAAGGGGGGTAGGTTTGTAACACCCTAATGTAAAATTTCATATTTTATAATGAGTTTAATTGGCTTTAATACAGTTTCTAAAGTTTTTCTTTGTTTAGCTTGCATATAATTATAATTTATTTCACAGAGGATTAAAATTTCCTTTTAGTTCAACATGGTTGCGCATTCATGCTGGTGCATAAATTTTATTTGGTTGCGTGCATAGGAGTTTGAATTCAAAGTTGATTTGAATTCAAATAGATTTGAGTTGGTTTGAAAGAGAAAGGGGAAAGGAAACCAGAAAAATAGGAAAAACCCTAAACCAGCCCAGCTGGCCCAGCAACAGCCCGGCCTCTCTTTTCTTTTCCCGGGGCCCGCTTCTCTCTTTCTTCCCCCCCCCCCCCCCCCCGCGCTCGGCCCAGCTCGTGCAGGCCCAGCTCCTCTCCCAGCCCGCGCTCTCCCTCTCTCTTCCTCTGACTGCTCGGCCCCACCTGTCGGTGCCCCCATCTCCTCCTTCCTTTCTTCTTCCCCGCATCACCGGCCGCGCAACGCCCAGCCGCGATTCTCGCCGGCCTTCCCCTAGCACGCCCCCCCCCCCCCCCCCGAGATCCCCGGCTTCCCCCTTTAAACCACCCCGCGCCCCGAGGACCGCCACCGGTGAGTTGCTCCGCCACCTCGATTCCTCATCATCGCTGGTTCCCCGACCTTCCTGACCCCAGTATCACCTCCGTAGGAACACCACGGGTAGACCCGTGGAGCCCAGGAGCTCGGAGAACCCCTGCAGCAGTCCTCTCCATGAGCGCCGCCTCATCTCCACCGCCCGCCATCGATGTCGACCCCCCTGCGCTGCTTCTCCGGCCAATCTGAGCCCTCGGTGAGCACCAGCGCCCTCTCCTGTCCCTTTTGTGCTAGATGTTGTAGACCGTAGGCCGTTCCTGCAGCCGGAACACCGCACGCCGGCGAGCACCGCCGCGCAGACCCGCCTCCACCATCGCGCATGCAACCCCGAGCCCTACCAAGGCCAGAAAGTGCCCCAGGTGGATCACACGTGTCACGCTGATCACGACAGACCCAAGCCCCGCTCGATTTGACCCCCGAAGCACCGTTTACGGTGAAGTCCGGCGAACCCCGAGCCGCGATGCCGTGGAAAGGATCCCAGATTGGAACGATCCCAGATTGGGACCGGACCGTCCGATCCACCGCCGCCCCGTGCCCCCGATAGGAGATCGGACCGTCTAATCCAGATCCAACGGCCTCCGACCGAAGATACCAGTTAGCGCTCGCACTTCTGCTAAAGAGTCCCTGGAGTTCTTAGAAATCAACCCGCATTCCACGCTAGTTCAAAACTAATTGTGTTTAGACCCTTTCTTTTATGTTTTAGACCCTGAGCTTCTTAGATATAGAACCCACCATCCAGCCCCTGTGTTTTTGCATGTTAGACCTTAGATCTAACCTTTAATTATGTATAAGTCCCTAGTTTTTGCGCAGAACCCCCTAGAACCTTCAGTTTTCTCATAGAAAAGCCCTTGGATCTAGTTTTAGCTCTAGTTTTAGCGTCCTAGCTCCGTTTTAGGTGGTTTTCATGCTCACGTGATCGTTGTAATGCGTAGAATAGTTGTAGCCTAGTTTTGTGCATTGTTTATATGTAATGTTGTATTGTTTCTTAGCTTTTGCTTTGGTTTGCATGTATGTGTATGTGCTGGACCATGTTTTGGCGTTGCGATCGTGAGTAGACGTTGAGCCACCGGAGGAGTCCAGGAGCCAGCTTCAGAGCCCTTTGAGCAGCAGCAGGAGAACTTTGAGGAAGGCAAGTATAACATGAACATCCTATCACTTTTAAATACAATTTCATACTGCATTTTAATACTGTATGCCTATAAGGATTTCCTAGCCACTTTTATCCTTTATATATAAATACCTTGGGTTGCATTTTGGTTAGTTGTGCTAGGTGTTGTGCTCTCACACATTATGGTCCTTTTTAATTAAATTTGATTAATGGTATATGCAACTTAATTCTGAGAGGGGCCCTCTGTGCTGTGTGCTTGAGCGGCCCATGTCTCGTTAAAATATGTTTTTATAGAAAATTGGTTTAGGGGGCCAGCACGGTGCTTAGTGCTTGGTTGGCCACTCTCCATAAGGACCGGTTCATAGAGCGACAACCTGGGACAACCGCGCAACCACAAGACTGGAATGGGATGGTCTTGGCTTACTAATTAGGTCATTTTGGTTTGGGAGTAACTTACCTGTGGGGCAAGAGGGGTGGTAAGCGTCTATGGCCCTCGCGCTATGAGGCTTGGTCTGTTCTATGTGCTTGTACCCCCTCGAGGCTTGCTCCATAGTTGCTGATCCAGAATCCTTAGCGGTAACACCTTACCAATGTGTTCTTTGTAACGGCCTCGTAGTGTGCTTACTAGTCATCTCACCTAAGGAAGTGTGATGAACGACTAGCGTAGCTCACCACTTGTGGGTAAAGATGTGCAACCTCTCGAGACTGTAAAACTAGTATACTAGCCGTGCTCACGGTCATGAGCGGTCCAGATCCTCCGTCTGATTAGTGGGGTTTATCTTTGGTGGTTTGGCTTGGATTTCAGTAGACCCATGAGTAATTTTAATCAATTATTCAGTAACTTGGGTTATGATAATTCATCCACTTGTAGTAAATAGCTTTAATAAAATTTGCCCAGATTAAAAGCTAACGCAGTTGATTCAGCTAACCGTAGAGCCTCATAGTTTGTGTTATACTTGTTGAGTACAAGTTGTGTACTCACACTTGCCTTCTCTACTCTTCTGTTCTCTTTGGGATATTTTCGACTGCTGCTCAGTACCAGGCGATGTGGAGGACTACATCAGTGGACTTGATGATTTCTAGGCGTTTGTCTCCCATCCGACGTCCCTGTGGTACCCTGTTCTTCATGTATTCATTTTACGCTTCCGCACTCCTTGAACCGATTCTTGATTCGGTTGTAATAAAGAATTCATTTACAATTTATATGCTTTTATTTCATGATATGTGTTGTGATATCTTGATAATTCTGTTGTATATATGCGTGACTTGATCCTGGCGCATATATGGTTGCTTGGTTTATGTCCTTGTAAATCAGGTGTGACAGCCTTGCATGTCTAGGATTCGGCTAAGTATATACCAGTAGTTGGGTAAGCCTTGCTGATTATTAGTATACTCAGCCTTGCTTATGGCTTTGTTTTCAGGTGAGACCTTTAAGGACATGGTTGCTAGTTTGACTTGGCCGTGTACACTTCCTCCTGGTTGGTCGGTGGAATGGGATACGTCCCCGGCCAACGATGATAACGCTGAATGATGTCATGTACGAGCTTCATCATGATATCTTGTATCATTGTTAGAACTTTCGCTTATTTTCGCTGCACTATTAAACTCTAAAAATACTTGTTTATGAATGAATTCGAACTTGGTTTGTAATAATAATTCATGTTGAACTCTGTGATATGAGAAACTATAGATTGTTGTAATCTTTGGGCTCACCTTCATGTGGGTTATATGTATGCATTGTTTCGATCGAAATTCCAGTGATTGCATCGGGATGTTACCCGACAGATTGTCGTTTTACTCCATTTTAAGTGCATGTTAGCCCAGATTTCCTCTATGGGTGATGGTTAGCGCACTTAAGCCGGATTAATTCGGGCGGTTCAGCCACACTCTCATCTCTCGGTAGCTCAGGTTGCAGGGCGTGATGAAATTGAAACACACCTCGAAGTTGCTAGATGGAAATATGTGTTTTGCAAGAACCTTGTTCCCCCGGAAGTCATGCTTGTGCTTCCAACGCAAATGCGCAGGCTACACAATTACTACATGCTCGCGTCTAGCCATAACGATTGCATGCTGGGTGTATGGATTAAAGATGAAGATTACTTTTATGGTGAAGATGCGATGTGGTTGTATTTCAAAGAATTATACCAACTATACCATCAAGACGCCCTCGACATCAGTTTTGTTAGCACCTAACTTCTGTAAGTGGTGTTCTTCAATTTTTATTTACATAATTAGCGAATCTTAATACATGTCCTCAATCTATATATTTCATTTTTCTTTTGTATCATGTAGAATGGAGATTTGAACTTGCAAGAAGAATGACTACTTTCACTTGGGCTTCGTCGACCTAATGGTTGTGAATTGCGTTACTCTAAAGGACAACCCTCAAGAAACATTTCATAACTTATACAAGTTCTTATCCATTTAGCATTACAAGCAGAATATAGTGTTTTCTTACAACTTTCACTGGTGTTTTCTGCCGTGTAACCCTTTTACTTTTGTATAATTGAATTTTTCTAACCCTAACAAAAAGTGGCTCTATATAATCTTGCAAAAAACACTGGATACTAATTAACATAATTCCTGGCATGCGCTTAGAGATTGTTATGGACTCATTGAAGAAAAAGCCAAAACTTTACCTAGACATTACCGACTTGTTGAAAAGGTAATTACTAATTGTGAGAATTCCTTACATGCGCTTAGCGATAAATATATTTATTCGTTCTCGGTCATGCGCAGGGTTTGGGAAAAGTTAAGTGAAAAAGAACCACGTAATTTCACAGGCGAACTTAGATTGAAGATAGACTTTCCGGTACGTACTGGATGCTACTTTGCACGTTTCATTTATTTTATTATATATTCATATGGATACCTGATGACTTCTTTTGTCTTAAAGTGTTTGAGGCGGGCATAGGCCAATAATTTATGTGCATACTATGTTTGCGAGAATATTCACACTCTTGTAGGTTCTAAGACATACTTCTTGGTAAGCGGAAATAAGTAATAAACAACATTTTGCAATATTTCAACTAATTTTAAAAATTATCATAATTAGTATTTTTCACTTTTTTATAGATCCATAGGATGCTGGATCAGCTCCTTCCACAAAAAAGAGTTTTGACAGTTCAAGAAGCCATGGCAGGATTTATTTATAAGCAAGTCGTCAAACCAGATGGTGAATTCCACTATGATGGACACATTCTTGATAGAAGTAGTAAATATAGCATAGACGTCATATAAAACTTTATTGCACTTTGTATGGATATATCTATGTATGTTTTATTTTGTTGCACTTTAATGGTGAATCCTACTTGCTATGTATATGTGTGTGTGTCTATATATATCAGTTGATTTCATACTCAGCTCGAACAAGCGAGCGTGTAGGAACATATAGTAATACTATAAAATACTGCATAATTTCGAATATGAAAATATAACTGAAACAAAAAAGAAATGAATGGAAAGGAACACAGAAAAAATAATAAAAAACCTTTAATCCCGGTTGGTAACACCAACCGGGACACCAACCGGGACTAAAAGGCTTCTTTAGTCCCGGTTGCCAGACCCGGGACTAATAGCCCGGGCCTTTAGTCCTAGATTGGCGGTTCGGATTGAGAAATCGGGACAATAGAGGTTTCCCAACCGGTACTAGTGAGCCTTTATGTACTAGTGTACAATGCCATCGTCCATCCTTAGCAGGTCTGAATAACAGTAGGATGATATTGATGCGATTATGAGTTGCAGGAATTTAATGGGAGCAGTTACATGTGTATCAACTACGAACGTCTTTTCCCTTTTGTTCCCCTGAAATTTGTAAGATGTATTGATGTGTGGGTTTACTTATTGCTAGCCCATTTGCATTAGGAGGGTTATCATGTTACTAACTTGAGTAGATCTTGTCCAAATATTTCTGTCCAATATCCTGCACGTTACTCACATGTGGATCACGCATGCCCTCTCTATACTGTACGGTTCTGTTTGGCAGAGCTCCCAAAGCAACGTCTAGTCTGAATTCTGAATTTAGAAGAAGCTCTGCCAAATAGTTTTTCTAAGATAGATAATTCTATACTAATTGTGTGGATTGATTCTCTAAAATGAACTAATAAGCTGGGAGCTGGAAAAAGTAGTTTCTCCTGATTAAATTCTTCAATTCTCACGCTAGATCTGTTTTTTATAAAACTAGTATCAGAGAATCATAAGAATCACTTTCAGCTAGTGAATCACTTCTCTCAGAGAATCATCTCTCATAAAGAATCAGAATCAGTTGGAGCTCTACCACACATGCTCTACATTTCAACCAATATCTTGTATCTGGGTTGGATGATTTGAGTCTCAAGTAACATCTATCTGTTATTGTGTTTGTTTTTTTAACCCACTGGTCATTCTCTCGTTGATTATAAAGTGGTGTGTCGTAGTATACTAGTATCTGTTTCCAGAAATCGGTTAGCTGCTGACTACCTATTTCCCTAGCTTTTAGCACATCTTGTTCTTTCAGAGTATCTCACTGAACAAAAGTTTCGTAATTTAATACATTGTGGGCAGTCAGTTTGCCTTCCATGCCAGACAGTTATATCTGTTATCTATTTGAAATAATTTTGCACAGTACTATCTATTTTCCCAGCTTTTAGCACATCCAGTCAGTTTGCCTTTAATGTTATCTGTTTGAAATAATTTTGCACAGTACTATCTGTTTTCAGTTTGATCTAATTTTTGCACAGTACTATCTTTGAATTGTGCTATGGCTTGTCTTCCAATAACTACACGAATGCTGCAAAGAAATTCGGCCCTTAGAAATATGGTGTCTTTCATCATGCTAATATATTACTATATCTTGGCATTATTAGTACTGTCAGATAAGTGGAAGTGTTGGAAAATAGAAAGGAGGATAAAAGTTAAAGAACTTAGACGTCAACGTATGTACGGTCTTATATGTGAGAGTGATGTTACGTGCATAAATGACTTTCGCATGGATAGGAGAACTTTAATTTCATATATTATGTGAGATGCTTAGAGATGTTGCTGGGTTGAGGGGTACAAGAAATAATCCGTTGGAAGAGATAGTAGCAGCCTTTTTACACACTCTGGCTCATCATGTGAAAAATAGAACAATCGGAGGTTTTTTCTTGCGGAGTGGTGAGACAGTGAGTAGAAACTTCAATTCATGCCTCCTACCTATTCTGAAACTTCACCAATTGCTACTTAAGAAACCAGAACCTATACCTGCAGATTGCACAGACTTTAGACGGAAGCATTTCAAGGTACTCAACTTGTCAACAGAAAAGTGTCATATAGACTATACTAATAGGCGTGCATTACTAATTTAATCCGCTGTTTGGATTATGTCATCGAATTGCTTGGGCGCATTGGATGGCACACATGTAAAGGTGACTGTCCCAACTAAGCTGAAGGGGAGGTATAGGTCAAGAAAGGGAGATATTGTGACAAATGTGTTAGGTTTCTGTGCACCTGACATGCAATTTATCTATGTGTTACCTGGTTGGGAGGGTTCTGCACAGGACGCACGTGTGCTTCGAGATGCCATCTCGAAACCAGATGGTTTACGTGTCCCTCAAGGCGAGTTTTGTCCCTTCACTTTGAAAAAAATTATGTACGCACAATTATTTTCTATTTGAACTATTATTTTTTTGGTATTGGTTATCTTGTCCCTCAAGGTTGCTATTATTTGTTGATGCTAGTTACACCAATGTAAATGGTTTTTTAGCGCCATACCGAGGACAAAGATACCATATAGGAGGTTTCAATGGGCAAAATCCACCACGTGGTGCAGAGGAGTATTTTAACTTGTGCCATGCTAGAGCTAGGAATATTATTGAGAGGGCTTTTGAAAGACTCAACGGTCGTTGGGCAATTTTGAAATCTGCATCGTATTTCCCAGTCAAGAGTCAGTGTCGAATTATAATGGCATGTGCTCTGTTGCATAACTTAATTCTGCAAAAGATGCCAAGAGACACACTTGAAAGTGAGGAATCAGCTATGGAGGCCTCATATGATGTTATGGAAGAAGAAAACGGTGAACCGGAATTTTTCACGTCTATCTCAACATCTAATGAATGGACAAATTTTCGCAATAATCTTGCTCAAGGAATGTATAATAGCCATAGAGCTTCTAGACCTAATTAAGGTTTGTGCCTTTTCTAGGTGGTTGTTTATTATTTTTGACATGTTGCTTGTGATTTTCCATGTATTTTTTAAATAAGAATAACTTCCAAGCTAATTATGATAAACACTTCTTATAGGTATGAATCCATCTGGAAGCTCAACTTCTGCATGAGGAAAAATAAAAGGATCTGGACCTATTATGAAGATGATGAGTTGATAAAAGCATTGTATGAGGTATCTTTAGATCCAAGGTGGAAAAGTGAGGGGGGCTTTAAGAATGGTTACTGTTCTGTTCTGGAAAACATGTTTGCTTCAAAGCTACCAAATTCTGGTCTTACTGCTATTCCGCACATTGAGTTTAGAGTGAGACATTTTAGAACAAGTATGGTGCCATTGAGGTCATGCTAGCCAAAAGTGGGTTTGATTGGGATGAGAATAGAAAAATGGTGCAATGTGAGAGTAGCACACATACATGGATTGATTTCTATGCATGTTCTTGGACATTTTATATGCTCATAATTTTCTAGACTCAATGCTGCAAATATGCTTTCTCCTTGTTTACTCATCATTAATCATATTCTTTCCCTCTTGTATGATAACCCTGATGCAAGAGGCTTGTATGGCATCTCATTTCCTTATTATGAAACCTTAGCTGCTATATATTCTAAGGACATAACTACTAGAGAAGGAGCAGAGGGGATTGGTGAGGCTGTTTCGAACATGGATAAAGAAATTGCTCTAGGAGATAGTCTTAATGAAGTGGAAGAAGATCATATGTCTATGGATACACCGCAGCAGTCTTTGGATAGTAGGAACTCAATGGATTCAACTTCCTCAAGCTCGAAGAGAAGGAAGAAGGCTAAAGACAACAGTAAAGGGAATGAGCCAAGTCTGTCAAGTGATCCATTTTTGGATATGGTTGGCGGACTCCATGGTGATCTGAACAAAGTTTCGCAACACTTTCGAAAGATGGCAGAAGCATGGGAGCGGGAAGCCAAGGTCCAAGCGGAGGCAACGCAAAATGATCCAATGCAGATGTTGCAGGAGAAGTCTATAGCTGAGTTGACTAGGCTTGGATTTACTGGCAACGAACTTCTTAAAGCTGCAACCGTATTCATGAAGATCCCAAATCAAATGACCATGTTGTTTGCACTGCCGGAGAATCTTAGGAGAGAATTCATTCAGAATATGCTTGCTGGTAAGTTATTGTTTCCTCATTTTATAGCTGACTAAGTGCTTTAGTAGTTGTACTTATCTTCTATAAATAAGTGATTGATCCATGTATGATAAATATTTGCTTTGTACTCTGCCTTTCACATGTTGTTGCTGCTGGTTCATTGACAAAACTTTCTGTTTGGTTGCTATAGTATGGAACTTGCCATTTGTGATGTTTACTTCCACCTTCATGTTTGTAGTATGAGGCTGCTGGTTCATTAGATGAGGCGGTAGTATAAAATTTTTGAACTCATGTTTTTCCACCCTTTTCATTAGATGAGGCACAAAGGATGAAGTGAGCTCAAAGGAATTGAGTCTGTTGCTGTCAATTATGCACTCAAGAATTTGATAAGTCAATGTTCATCCTGTTCTTTGTTAGACGAGGCTCAAAGGAAGAAGTGAGGAGTCGCCATCAGATTTTTCACTTAAGCATCTCAGAGCATTTGGTGAAGTCATCATGAGATCAACTTCTGGAATTGTTCACGGAGCATTTTTGTATCATGGAGAATTGTTCCAAGACGTGTCATATGAATTTCTGGAAGTCTAGTAATGAACATTTTTGTATTTAATTTTATTTTTCTATCTTCTTACGTATACTATAGGTTTTTAATTCATCCATGAAAAGTTTTGATCGATGGATGCCTTTGTCATATATGTGTTTGTTCTGGAAGGCTAGTCCAAAGCCTGCTGCCCTTCTTAATTATCAGCATGCGTTTCAGTAGTTCCCAGCCAAAAATGCTGTTAAGGGAATGAAAAATGTTACACACAGCCACCAAACAAAAGCTGATAATTATTATATTGTAACAGATCACAGTGGCAGCTGATTCCATTACCGTCACCACAGTGTTAGCTGAACCAAACGTTATCTTACTCTATGTCCAAGACAATTAATTAAGTTAGGTACTGCATCGTTTGCACCCATATTTTCTTCTTTCGGTACACTAAGATGGTGTTTGGATACAGGGAAATGAGGGGTGGGATAGGGATATGATGGTTTGGATAAATCTTTTCTAATGTTTGGATTGTGGGTTTGGGAAAAAGAGGGACTCTAGGATAGGGATATAATGGACTCATCTCACCATTCATATCCCAGGTGGAGGGGTGGGGTATGGACTTATGGTGAGAAGCTTGGAGTATAATATCTAAAATTACAAAACTGCCCTCGTACCAAAAGAACTGATACATATAAGAAAAGGGCACTTCAGGCATTTGTTCTATCATTTCCCATACCCAATCTCTAACATCCAAGCATGGGAATAGGATAAATTCTTCATTTCCTAATCCATAACCCACGTGATCATGATCCAATATTGTATCCCTATCCCTTTCTGTAACACCCTCATTTTCAAACTAGGAGTTTAAACAAACTTTGTTAGGTTTTATTTAGGATTCATAAGGTTTAATTCAAATTCTTTTAATTTTAGAGCATTTACCGTGAATTAATAGTATTTTATTTATCTATAAAAAGAAATATAAGGAAATATAGGATTTATGCATTTCATGCCACATTGCACTGTTTTATTGTTTGTTTTCTATTTGAATTTAAATTTTAAATTTAAATTCAAAAGCATTTGAATTGCATTCCTTTTTCTCTCTCCCTCTCTTTCTCTCTTGGGCCGGCCCACCTCCCCTTTTCATTTTCCTTTCTCTTTTTCTCCTCCCCGCGCAGCCCAACCATCCTAGCTGGCCCGACCCTCCTTCTTCTCTCTTTCTCCTGCGCGGCCCAGTCCCTCGCGCGGCCCACCTCTCCCTCTCTCTCCTAGGCCAGCCGCTCGCCCTGGCCCAAAACCGCCCGCATGCTCCCTCTCTCGTTCTCTCTCTCGCGCTGACAGGCGGGGCCCACCTGTCAGGCTTGTCTTCCTCCTCCGCCCCGACTCGGGCTCGCACCCAAGTCCGGCTCGGTCTCCACCGCTGTGGCAGAACCGGCTGAATTATTTCAGCTCAAGTGCGCTAGTTATCGCTAAGTAGCTAATATTAACTTAACACACTCCAAACGGAACAATCCATTGGTCTGTCGGGTCTCCGCTCGATACAACCACGGTTCAACAGGATCGAAGTAGGTTTACCTCGCACGAAGGCGAGTTTACAACGCAACAGCTCACCAATTTATAATTTACAACATATAGAACATTATTACATACCATTTCAAACTTTAAGTAAATTTATACAAACATTGTTAAAAGTAACAAGCTAAAAGCTTGCTCAGGTTTACAGCGGAAGGAAACATAAACACGCGACTACACACATCACGAAGGTTGACACCGTGCTCAGCCCCAAGTTTGGTGTCACTCAGGAGGGTCACTGCCAGCCGGGGATGGATCCCACTCCACGGACCAGCCAAAAGGAACGGAAGTTGGCCATGCAGGGTTGTCCGTGGGGTTCTCGAGGGTCATACCTGAAAAATTTACTAGCAAGACTGAGTATATTAATACTCAGTAAGACTTACCCGCTTTGTGGTATACTTAGCCAGGTAACTAGACTTATGAAGGCATTGTAAAGGTTCTGGGTTTATTTTCAGCTGAAAAGCAACAAAGAGTATGATCTACTTTCAAATTTTAGCTTTCCAGATTCTAGTTGATTATCCATTCTAGGTAAGCACCTACACTAAGCAAGCAAGGTTGAGCTTAACTTTCATCAAGATAATTCCATTAATAATTGCACTTCTTACTCTATATGGCAGAAGGAATAAGCAGTCTCAATCTCCGCGAGAAACGGACGATTCTGAATTGAATTTCACCCTTGCAAGGTAAACCTAACTCACATGCTTGGAATATCCAAAGATCGTTCCAAAGCAACCGTTTCCCTCATTTTCCGGGTTATGGATCAGAGCCACCACAAGCGACTGCAGGACCGTACGCACACCAATTGTGCGGGACATACGTCTGTAGCGCGACTACATGATCGTACTCCGGTCTACCATGCAGAACATACTCCCACTCGTCGGTGTGTGTAAACATAAAATAAAAGTCGAGTGGTGGAGACATGTCCATTTGCTGGGCCATTGAGGTACTAGGCTTACCGCTTTACCATATTTCGCGGCATGTGGCTAGTACTTTCAAACGCTTAGCCACCACTACCACACACTTCGACCTTATCCATATTTATCAATACAGACGGGGTAAACTTCCAGGTCATGTTACTGCACATCACCTCGTCCATGAACCTTATAGTGACTGCAGAATGGTAAACATTCAACTCCTATATCGCACGAGTGACAGGAAATCACTCAACTTTTACCGGTCCTATTTAGCAGAGCGTCTAAGCGAAAAGGACTCGGGTACCATACATTGGATTCCTAGGATTTATGCAACTAGGGTTTCATTTCAACTCCTAGACGTAATGCAAGATATATAATATAATAATGAAATTATAATAAACTGAAATACTGGGATATGCATCGGGGCTTGCCTTCTTGAGTGGGGTTGGGGGCAAGAGTGTCAAAGACATCTGAACTTTGGTTCAGGGCTTCAGTTAGATTTCCGGCGACGTTTGTCGGGTCTTCAGAAAACCCTTGATCTTGTTCCAAGACTAGCTCGTAGTCTCCGTCGTCGAGCGTCGTCGATTCTACATGGTATGCAATGATTTAAGTGAGGTGGTGCTTGAGTTAAAGATTTTATTTCACGATAAAGTTGCAATCCAATAGTTAACACACATGAACTCATGAAACAAGGGGGTTTAGTCTTAAATTACCATTTACATTTAAGTTATGGTTATAGTACTGGATTTACTGAAAATAGAAACTAAAACATTTGAATTTGAATTCAAACTTCAAGTTTAAATTCAAATCTTAGGTAAATAGAATTATAAAATCTTGAAAATCTAATTATGAACTAATTATTAACATGTTAAATTATGATAAAAAGATCTAAACAAATAAGCCTTAGAAACAAGCCTAATCAAATTTAAATTCATTTAAATTTGATTTGCACAAGTTCAAAAGAATTCAAACTACAAAATAGTAATGTGCATGAACTTTTTATATTAGCTTACACATGATCTAAAGATGTTTTATACCAAAGATCACAAGAAAATAAGCTAGTATGTAGAAGTTATGCACAATATACCTTTTAACCTTAAGTTTAAAATAGACTCAAAAGTATTTAGTTTCAAACCAAACTTCATTAATAAATGTTGTAGATTTGGATTTCTAGTTTCTAACAAAACTAGTTTGGTAATTTTTGGATTTTTCTACAATTTGCTATGAATTTTACAAGTTAGCAGCCTGCCCACATAAAATAACAAAACCATTAGGGGGGGTCCTTAGTCTTTATGCGCCTGGGTCCCTAGAACAAGAAATCTATTCGCACATGTACCCCTGCCAGCCCCCGACGGCGGCTGGCCGGTCTGCTCCGGCATGTTCCCACCGGCGGCGAGGTCACCGGTGGGGAGGGACTGGCTTGGCACGACCTACGGGACGTGGGGAGCTGGTTGGAGGGGGTTGTGCTCGATGGGCAGAGGCGGAGCACGGCTGGTGGCGAGGAGGGGCGGCGGCCGCGACGGCGTGCTGGCGTTCCCGGCAAGGGGCCGGCGAACAGGGCAACCAAAGCACACAAAAGCACCGGGGAGAAGTAAGGAAGCGATTCCCGTACTTAATTTGGCTGAGGAAGGAGTGGAAGTGGGTCGTCGACGGTGAGGTCGTCCTCGGGTGCCTCCGGTGAGGGGCGGCATGGTGTCGGAGCAATTCCGGTGAAGGAGGGCCGGGAGCTGGACCAGATCAGGTCGGGGGGGCTAGCGGAGGAGGTGAGGAGGCGGTGGGCAGCTGGAATTTGGGAGGGGTGGAGCGGTCGCAGAGGAATCCGGCGAGGAGTGCGGCAGTGGGCTCGGTGGTCGCGAGGAGGAAGAAGAGGAAACAAGCGAGGAAACGGGGTTCGGGTCAAGCTTTATAGGAGTGCACGGCTTCGCAGAAGAGAGGGGGAGAGAGAGCGGTCACGGGGCCGGGCTCAGGTCGGCGGGCAGCGCCGGCTTGCCCTTTGGGTGCGTGGCAGCCACTCGGCACGGGCGGCCCGACATGGCTGAGCGGGGAACGGCCAGCGGGGGCAATGCGGGCGATGGAAGGAGGGGTGGGGCGACGCGTGGAGCAAGATAAGGGCGGCGCAGACCTGCAGGGGCTCAGGAGGCGGCCGGCGGCAGAGATCACGCGCGCGGCAGAGAGCAGAGGGGATTGAGGACTCGAGGAAGACGATGGAGGACCTAGGTGCAATATCATAGAAATGCAGGGACCCTACTGTAATGCTCGAGTAACTTTCAAACCAGGGCTCAAATGAAGATGGACCCAAAAGTAAAAATGTATGGTTTTTCAAAATGTACAACTTTGCTTTAAGGCTCATCCACAGAAGAGCTAAGGATTTGGAGTTAACATAAAACTTAGCAAAGTTTCTAAACTTTACATAAATCCTATTTAAAAATTGCACTACATTACATCCCATGTGTAGTTTCACCTACATTTACGATTTAAACACAAGTTTTTGACTTTTGCAAAACAATCCTCATACATTTAAACTCTACCCTCCATGCTTACCCATTTAACACTAAAGGACCTCTATTAAAATATAATTATATAAATAACCCTTTTCCCTTAGTATTTAAATTTTTAAACACACTTTTACCATATTTTGCACATAACATCACAATAAAATTTAGGGTGTGACAACAATAATTACCTGAATGTCACAACCACACGGCGTCCTGGGCCCGCATGCCTAGGGATCCGCAGCCGCCCTATAAGTACCGCCCGTGCCCTAGGGTTTTTCCCCTCAAGCCGCAGCTGCCATAGCCTAAACCCTAGCCGCCCGAGAAGCTCGCTCCGCCGCTGTGCCTCGGCCACCCACCGCGCTGTCGCTCCGCCGCTCCCCGCCATCGTCTGTGAGCACTAGAAGCTTCGCCATGGGGTAAGGACCCTCTCCGGCCAGTTAATCTCTCTCTCCCCGCTTTCCCCTTGCGCCAATTTGCTCACCGCCGCTCCACGCCGCCTCTCGCCACCGGCCGCCGCCTACGGCCCCTGGTGCCCCTTCTCGACCCCCTAATTGAGTTCCCCTTCTTGCGCACTATCTCCTGGGCCAAACCCGAGGCCGAAATCGCGTAGATGCGTTTCTCCGGTGAGCTCCAGCCACGTTAGCCTCGCCGCCAGCGCCCCGCGCCGTCGCCCACGCTGCCAGCCCGCTTCCCCGCCATTAGATCTAGATCCGACGGTCCAGAACAATCTTAGGCCGAGTCAAACAGATCTAATACCGGTCAACCCGAGGTGGTTTTGTGGTTTAGCCCTTAAGTTTTCTGGAAATCAACCCGCAGTCCATGTTAGTTCAAAAGTAATCGCGAATAGGTCCTTTTTCTACTATTTCGGCCCCTGTCTTTTTCTAAAATAGAACCTGCCATCCTTAACTCTTCTGTTTTAAAATCTAACCCCTAGGTCTAAGGTTTAGTTATGATCTAGCCCTCGGTTTCTTCTATCAGAGCCCTTTTAGTTTCAAATCTTCTACAAATAAGGCCCTGGAATCATGTTTTAGCCGTAATTTCTCCGTTTTAACTCTATTTTCATCAATTCTTGCGCTCATGCGATCCTTACAATATATGCAGTAGCTTTATTATATTATTTTGTTCTGTTTATATTGATTGGTGTACTATTTCTTATTATTGTATTTGTTTCCTTGTACGTATTTGTGTGCTACGATAGACGATACGCAGTTCGAGGGTCCGCAAGAGCCAAGCTTTGAAGATGTTCCTAAGAAGCAGCAGTTCGTTAATGAAGGCAAGTGGTTCTTGATCATACTCCAGTCCCAATAACATTATAAATACACATTTACCTTATATGCATGCATATGTCTAGAATATGATGGAATCCCAATTAAGAATGTGCTTAGTTTCAATTGAACTTTCTTGATTAAACCTGGGTATTTATATTATATTTATGTTGTAGCTATGCTAGTTGCTTTCACTTAGATTTCAGTTGGATAACTTGAAAATCATGTTACACCGGTTTATGCATGTTATGGAATACTTTATTGGTGATAATTAAGATCATTGCATTAATTGGAATATGGAGAACCACCCAGGAAAACAGTGCAACCACAATACTACATGGCTCTGGTATTGGCTAATTAATTAGAAACTCTAGCTTATGATAATCTTACCGAAAGGGCAAAAGGGGTTGCATCGTCGGAGTATAGTTCGGTCCTCTTGGGGGTGAGATATGGTCCTGGGTAAGACGTCTGCCTCATTAGGGAGAGTTATGGCCGCTTTGACTTGAAACCTTAGCGGATTTTTATAAGTTAGGGAATCTTTGTAAAGGCCTCATAGCGAATCCCTGCCACTCACCTTGGAAGTGTTTAAGGGCCTTGCAAACCCGGGCATGAAGGGAAACACGAATTGTGAGTAAAGTGTACAACATCTGTAGAGTGAAAACTGATATATCAGCCGTGCTCATGGTTAAGAGCGGCTTGGACACTCACATGATAATTAAACTTAAAGATGATCTAAATCAATGTTCCTTATTTATTTATTTACTTATGTTGTGGATTATTTACCTCAGATATTTTGTTTATGGGTTGGTATATATTTACACGTAGCTAATGCTTGCTTAATTAAAACTTGACCAACTAGAAATGCTTATCGCAGTCAAACCATGTCAGATTTTTCATTGATCATAGCCTTGCATGTCATATAATTTACTCCACTTGCTGAGCGCCAACCATAAGTGTACTCGCACTTGCTTTATTAAAAATAATGCTGCTCAGACCAAGATAATTGTCTGGTGTTTCTCGAAGCTTTCGAAGAATACTAGGTGTATGTCTCCCAGTCATCTGCCTATGAAGTTGAAGTCCGCTGCTATTTATCGATGATTATTTATTCGATTAAGATTAAGACTGTTGATCATGTAATAAAGTACTATTATACTCTATTTCGTTAATGCATTGTTTCGGGTATTCACTTGTGACGTCTACTGTATGTGCTGAACTTGATCCTGGAGCACATATGGATGCATCTGGTTACCTTTTCTAAACCGGGTGTGACAGAAGTGGTATCAGAGCAGTGATAACTGTAGGACGTTAGTCTAGTCAGTAATGATCGAATTTTAAGTCTTATCTTGCTTAGTAGCCTAGCTTCTGCTTGCTCGCTTTTGAAAACTGCTTATTTCTTGAGTAAAATACTATTATTTACCCCTTGACTTCATGCTTGTCTCTCAAGTGTGTTGATATTTTTAAAAATGCAATCTTGCTTTAAGGTCACCTATAGCATTTTTTCTTAATATCCTCTATCTTGCGCTGCCCTTACTTTTGCTACAGATGGTCAGAAATAAGCAGACCACCTACAAGAGCACCCGTGGACCGCCGCATCTGATCCATCATCTGCAGGAAGTGTCCGATCTGGAGGAGTCCGAGGAGACGGTGCCCAAGTACGTGATACTCGAGGACGACGATGATGACAACCACGGCCGTCCTGAAGGAGGCTCGGTGGACACTGACACCGAGGAGGAGCCCATGGAGCTGCCTAAGGACCACCCTGAGGTCACAAGCGGCAACAATGGGGATCCCGCAGGAGGAGACGGTGCCAATCCATGTGCCGCAGGCAGAGACGAGGATGAGGATGGTGGCGATGACTCAGCTGCACCCGATGGTGGTGACGATGGCTCAGATGATGACCCAGAGTCAGCCGCGGCCGCAAGCCCACCGCCACCTAAGCCCCACTACGAGAAGCAGATACTTCACTTGGACTCTGCTGAAGGTCCACCTCTGCGCGGATTCCTACCCCACCCCTTGGGGAAGGAAGCCTGCTCATGGACACAACACAAAAGTTGGTTGCCGCTCTCAGCACGGATCTGGATGCAGCTGGAGCAGAGATCCAGGAGGTCAAGAAAAAGCTGATGAAGACCATCAGGAAGAAGGCAATTCTGGAGGCTCGGCTGAGAGGAGATCCAGATTTACCCTCAGAGTACGATAGCGATGAGCCTAGGGAGTACCTGCCAGAGTGTAACATCCTAATGTAATTTTCCCAAATTTTAAGGAATTTATTTTGGCTCAAATAAAATTTCCAAGGTTTTTCTAATTTATCTTGCATTTAAAAGTAATTTATAATACGGGAAAATAAAATTTATTATAAGGTCAACATGTTTGTGCATTCATGCTGGTGCATAAGTTTTATTTGGTTGAGTGCATAGAAGTTGAATTCAAATTCGAACTGAATTCCAATAGATTTGAGTGGAAACAGGAAAGTGAGTCAGTCATTCTCTCTTTTCTCAGTCACTCCCGCAGCCTCTCTATTCTCAGTCATTCCTTCCATTCTCAGTCATTCCGTCTATTCTCAGTCATTCCTTCCATTCTCAGTCATTCCTTCTTTCTCAGTCACTTCCCCAGCTCGACCCCACCTGGCAGCCCCCGTCTTCTTCCCCCTCCCCTCCTACTTCCCCGGTGCGCAACGGCCCCGCGAGATCGCCGGCGACCCTCTCTCCCCGGGCCCGCACGCCAGTGTGGCTCCGCCGCCCTACAAAGAGCAGCCCCTGCGCCCTAGTACCCAGAACCCTAACCCTAGTCATCCCAGCGCCGCCGCCCGCTGCCCCGCCGCTCGGCGCCCTGCTCCACCGAGGATCCGTTGCTCCGTCGTGCCCCAGCCCCGGCCAAGGCCCACGGCATCTCCGCCTCGCCGCCAGGAAGCTTCCCGAAGCTTCTGCCCTCGACCTCCACCCACGGGCACGCCGGAATTTAGCTCGAGCGCCATCTCGGGTAAGTTCGTCGCCGTGGCAATAGCTCGCCGCCGGTGCCACCCCGGTCCCGCTGACCCCTCCACCGGCTTCGCAGGAGCACCATGCGTTGATCCGTGGGGTCCTGGAGCCTGGAGCACCCCGGCATCGTCTCCCTCCGCGAGAGCCCGAGCCCTACCGCCGCCGGTCGTCGTCGTCTTCCTCCCTCCGTCGCATCTCCGGCCTCCACAGCCCCTCGGTGAGCTTTGCCCCCTCTCCCTGGTCCTTTTGCACTAGATGTCGTAGCCTTTAGCTACCCGGAGTGCCGGAACACCGCTCGCCGGCGTTGTCCGCCGTCCCGAGCCACCTTCGCCGACGTTCCACCCTAACCTAGCTCGAATCCACCTCTGCAAGTGCCCAGCTTGGTTCCCCGTGTCGTGCTGAGTCTCCTGGGCTTGACCTCATCGTGAATCATCTCCGGCGACCCCCCCCCCCCCCGCCGCCGGCCGCATTCCGTCGGATCGGACCAGTCCGAACCGCGCTGTTCAGATCGGACCGTCTGAACCGGAGTGCGTCTAAACCGTTCGATTTAGATCCAACCGCCCAGATTAGAAGTCGCGTACCCCCCTCAGCCGTGGCAGTTTTGTTAAAGAGCCCCTGCCCTTTTGGGGAATTAACCCGCCGTCCATCTCTAGTTCTGTTTTTCTCGCAAATAGGTCCCTGGATCTCGTTTTAAGCGTAGTTTTTGCGTTTTAGCTCCGTTTTAGGTGTTCTTTATATCCACGCGATTGTTGTAATGCGTAGAATAGTTCTAGGCCAGTTTTATGTGCTGTTCCATTGTATTGATGTACTGTTTCTTATATTTTGCTATTATTTGCATGTGTGTGCATGTGTGGCCCATGTATTGCTGTTACGATCGTGAGTAGACGTCGAGCCACCGGAGCAGTACCAGGAGCAGCCATCTTCCGAGCAGTTCGAGCAGCAGCCGGGAGAGTACGAGGAAGGCAAGTATAACATGAACATCCTATCACTTTTAAATACAATTTCATACTGCATTTTAATACGGTATGCCTATAAGGATTTCCTAGCCACTTTTATCCCGTATATTATACCTTGGGTTGCATTTTGGTTAGTTGTGCTAGGTTGCTGCGCTATAACACACTTGGTCCTTTTTAATTAATTTGATTAATGGTCTTATGCAACCTAATTCTGGAGCCGACCCTCTGTGCTGTGTGCTTGAGTGGTTTGTGCGTCCTTAAAAATATGTTTTTGTAGAAACATGGTTTAGGGGGCCAGCACGGTGCTTAGTGCTTGGTTGGCCACTCTCCATAAGGACCGGTTCATAGAGCGACAACCTGGGACAACCGCGCAACCACAAGACTGGAATGGGACGGTCTTGACTTACTAACTAGGTCATTTTGGTTCGGGAGTAACTTACCTGCGTGGGCAAGAGGGGTGGTAAGCTTCAATGGTCCCTGCTCCTCCGGCTTGGTCTGTGCTGTGTGTCTTGTACCCCCGGAGGTGGGCCCCATCGTCGCTGATCCAGAATCCTTAGCGGTTATACCTTACCAACGTGGTCCTTTGTAACGGTCTCGTAGTGTGCTTGCTAGCCATCTCACCTAAGGAAGTGTGATGAACAACTAGCTTAGCTCACGACTTGTGGGTAAAGTTGTGCAACCTCTCGAGAGTGTAAAACTGATATATCAGCTGTGCTCACAGTCATGAGCGGCCCAGATCCTCCGTCTGATTAGTGGGGTTATCAACCTTTGATTAGGGAGATTCCCCGGGTGGTTTGGTTTGGATGGTTCTCAGTAGTTCTTAATTAATACTGATTAATTTCTTATGCAATTTGGGTTATGGTAATTCATCCACTTGTAGTAAATAGTTTTAATAAAATTTGCCAAGATTAAAAGCTAATGCAGTTGAGTCAGCTAGCGTAGAGCCTCATAGTTTGTGTTATACTTGTTGAGTACTAGTTTGTACTCACACTTGCCTCTCCACTCTTCTGTTCCATTTCGGATATCTTCGACTGCTGCTCAGTGCCCGGCAACGTGGAGGACTACGTCAGCGGCTTCGACGACTTCTAGGCGTTTGTCTCCCAGTCGACGTCTCTGTGGCGCCCAGCTCTTCATGTATTCATTTTACGCTTCCGCATTTCCTTGAACTGATTCTTGATTCAGTTGTAATAAAGATACTCATTTTATAGTTTATACGCTTTTATTCGTGACATGTGCTGTGATATCTTGATAATCTGTTGTATATATGCGTGACTGATCCTGGCGCATATATGATTGCTCGATTTATGTTCTTATAAATCGGGTGTGACAGATTGGTATCAGAGCCGTGTCGACTGTAGGACGAAGCCTAGATAGAATTGGACGAGTTTAGGGCTTCTTTTCTCTTGCCTTGCTTCCGCAAATCTTCTAACATCATTTTCTGCTTCTATTCCTTGAGTCTTAAGCCCTTGATTTGCTATCCCGCTCCTGTCTTTCCTGAGAAATAGTTTGAGTCTTCCGTAGACGTTGGCCTGAGTCGCCTAATCCTGTAGCTATAAGCTTAGGTTGTCCCGATAAAAAAAATATATATACGCTAGAACGAGTGTGTTAGTCGAGTGGGGTGATAAACTCGACTAAGTTGTGAACATTGAATGATTGTTATTGTGCAAATGTATGATTTGGATCTTTGGTTGATTGCATAGTTTAGTAGTTAAATTTGTTCATGCAAATCGACCCTAACCCAACTTGAACTAAATAATAAAATTTGAGTTAGATCGTCGGGGGTAAAACCTATATTCCTTTCTCTCTGTTATATCCTATCGAAGTTTCATTTCCGCAGCAGCACCATATCTTATTCTCATAAAACTTCATTTGTTGCAATCAGATGGTGAACATCAGGCGCACCGGTTCCGGTTCTGACCAGCAGGAGCAGAACAACCAGGATACTGGTCAGCCGTTGCCGATGCCGCCACCACTGACCCCGGAGCAGTTCTTCCAGCTCCAGATGCAGATGATGGCAACCCTGAACAATACTGTTCAGGCTCTTCAGCATATCCATGCTCAGCCCCCACCTCCACCGCCACCTCAGCCCCGTGATCGGCGTGCGGATTTCCTGAGAGGTCATCCTCCGACCTTCTCTCACGCCACGGATCCACTCCAGGCGGACGACTGGCTTCGTTCGGTGGAGCGCCAGTTGGTTGTTGCTCAGTGCGACGACCGAGAGCGGGTTCTGTACGCAGCAGGGCAGCTGCGAGGCTCCGCTCTTGACTGGTGGGAGTCCTACCCGGCTCGGGACCGAGATGTTCTCACGTGGGACCAGTTCCGTGAGCGCTTCAGGAACCACCACATTCCCGAGGGCATCATGAAGATGAAGCACAAGGAGTTCCGTGCCCTTAAGCAGGTAAAGTTGAATGGAATCCCCTGCAGTTCCTTTTGAGCTTCGATCTGTCCTTGATCTCTTTCATAAGTCTCGCATTGAGCGATTTCTATCCTTGTTATCTGTGTTGTCATTTCAGGGATCTATGACGGTGACGGAGTACCGTGACCGTTTTCTTCAGCTGGCCCGCTATGCCCCTGCTGACGTCGCTCGTGATAGCGATAAGCAGGAGTACTTCAAGGAGGGACTGGATGATCACATCCAGTATGCGCTGCTGAACCACCGCTTCGACAACTTCAACCAGCTGGTTGATGCTGCCCTCAACACCGAGCGTAAGCGCCGGGAGATTGAGGATAAGAAGAGGAAGATGGCTCCATCCTCTTCGGGCAGCAACACTCGTCCCCGCTATCAGCATCCACAGCAGCAGCAGCAGAGGCCGCACCAGCAATACCAGCAGCGGCAGCAGTTTCCGCCTCGTCCTCAGCAACAGCAGCAGGCGGGACAGGGTCAGAGGCTTCCAGCGCCTCCGGCTCCACCAGCTCAGAGGCAGGGAGCGCCCACTCCTCCTCCTGGGCAGCAGGCTGCTGCATTTCCTCGAGTGTGCTTCCACTGCGGCGAGCCGGGGCACTACGCCAACGTCTGCCCTCGTAAGGCGCAGGCAGGACAGCAGGGGCGTGCAGCACAGCCCAAGGCCCCAGCTCAGGGCAGGGTGAACCACGTGACGGCCGAGTCAGCGGTCGAGGCTCCTAACGTGGTTATTGGTACGTTCATGGTTAATACCCATCCCGCTACAGTGCTTTTTGATACTGGTGCTACACATTCTTTCATCACCCAGTCTTTTGTTGAGCATCATGGTATTCATACTAGCACATTAAAGAGGTGCATGTTAGTATCTTCACCGGGAGGACAGTTGAGGTCTCATGTTTTCTGTCCCAGAGTCAGTGTGGCCATAAGGGGGGTAGATTTCAGCGCAAATCTGATGGTGCTAGACACCAAGGGCATTGATGTGATCCTCGGGATGGAGACTCTTGCTAAGTGGGGAGTCTGGATAGATTGTGCTCAGAGGACGGTTCTTCTGTCAGCACCGGATGGTCAGGAGGTCACTGTTGGAGCTACAGAGCCTTCTGGATTTCTTCATCAGATGGAGGCTAGACCCACGGATGGTATTCGCGTGGTGTCTAAATTCCCGGATGTCTTTCCGGACGATTTGCCAGGTATGCCGCCTGATCGCGACATTGAGTTTTCTATTGATCTCTTGCCTGGCACAGCCCCTATTGCTAAGCGGCCCTATCGTATGGCACCTGTTGAGCATGAGGAGGTTAAGAAGACTGTCGACGAGTTGCTAGCTAAGGGTTATATCCGTCGCAGTTTCTCTCCTTGGGCTTTTCCTGTATTGCTTGTAGAAAAGAAGGATGGCGCGAAGAGAATGTGCGTCGATTATCGGGATCTGAATGCAGTCACCAATAAGAACAAGCATCCATTGCCGCGTATTGAGGATCTCTTTGATCAGCTTCAGGGTGCTTGTGTATTCTCGAAGATTGATCTGCGTTCGGGTTATCATCAGCTGAAGATTCGTTCCGAGGATATCCCGAAGACGGCATTCACCTGCAAGTATGGGCTATACGAGTATACGGTCATGTCCTTTGGCTTGACTAATGCTCCGGCTTTCTTCATGCATCTGATGAACAAGGTTTTTATGGATTATCTGGACACCTTTGTGGTGATATTCATTGATGATATCCTGATATATTCCAAGTCAGAAGCAGAGCATGAGAAGCATCTGAGGCTTGTGTTGCAGAGGCTCAGAGAGCACAAGCTGTATGCCAAGCTCAGCAAGTGCGAGTTCTGGATTGACGAGGTTCCATTCCTCGGTCATGTTATCTCCAAGGGAGGTATTGCTGTGGACCCCGGAAAGGTGAAGGATGTGCTTGACTGGGTTGTTCCGCAGACAGTGAAGGAAGTCCGCTCTTTTCTGGGCTTAGCAGGTTATTATCAGAGGTTCATTGAGAATTTCTCCAAGATTGCGAAGCCTTTGACTTCCTTGCTAGAGAAGGGTGTGGATTTCTCTTGGACTGATGAGCGTCAGAAGGCCTTCGAGGAGCTGAAGAAGAGGTTGACTACGGCGCCAGTCCTTACTCTGTCAGACCAGAGCAAGAGGTTCACAGTGTATTGTGATGCTTCGAAGGATGGTCTTGGTTGCGTTCTGATGCAGGAAGGCAGAGTGATAGCTTATGCCTCGCGGCAATTGTGCCGGCACGAGCTAAATTATCCCACTCATGATCTGGAGTTAGCCGCAGTTGTGCATGCTCTGAAGATATGGAGGCATTACTTGTTTGGGCAGAGGTGTGATATTTACACCGATCACAAGAGCCTCAAGTATATTTTCACTCAGAGTGAGCTGAACATGCGGCAGAGAAGGTGGCTAGAGTTAGTCAAGGATTATAACCTGGAGATTCATTATCATCCGGGCAAGGCTAATGTTGTAGCAGATGTTCTGAGCAGAAAGAGCTATGTTAACATGGCCATGGCTTTTCAGATGCCTCAGGAGTTATGTGAGGAGTTTGAGCAGTTGAACCTGGGTTTCTTGCGTCACACCTCGGGTACATCATTCGAGGCAGAACCCACTCTAGAGGCAGAGATCAGGCAGCATCAGAAAGATGATAAGAAGCTACAGGAGATCCGTGACCTGATCAAGCTTGGCAAGGCTCCTCATTTCAGAGAGGATGATCAGGGTACCTTGTGGTACAAGGGTCGTATATGTGTGCCAGATGTGAATGACCTCAGGAAGTTGATTCTGAGTGAGGCTCATGATACAGCATATTCTATCCATCCTGGCAGCACGAAGATGTATTACGACCTGAAGGAACGATTCTGGTGGTATGGAATGAAGCGTTCCGTTGTGGAGTACGTGGCTATCTGCGACACTTGTCAGCGTGTCAAGGCAGAGCATCAGAGACCAGCAGGTCTATTGCAGCCGTTGAAGATTCCAGAGTGGAAATGGGAGGAGATCCCCATGGACTTCATTGTTGGCTTGCCTCGTACTCAGAAAGGGTACAACTCCATCTGGGTGGTGGTGGATCGGTTGACAAAGGTTGCTCACTTCATTCCGGTGAACACTACTTACTCCGGAGCTAGACTCGCAGAGTTGTACATCTCCAGGATTGTCTGTCTGCACGGTGTTCCAAAGAAGATTATATCTGACAGAGGATCTCAGTTCACTTCACGGTTCTGGGAGCAGTTGCATGATTCGTTGGATACGAAACTGCGTTTCAGTACCGCTTATCATCCTCAGACAGATGGGCAGACAGAAAGGACCAACCAAGTGTTGGAGGATATGCTTCGAGCCTGTGCTATTCAGTATGGTACCAGCTGGGATACATGCCTGCCTTATGCAGAGTTTTCGTATAACAACAGTTATCAGGCCAGTCTGAAGAAATCCCCGTTCGAGGCCCTGTATGGTCGGAAATGCAGGACTCCGCTGTATTGGGATCAGATTGGCGAGAGGCAGGTATTCGGTCCGGATATTGTTGAAGAGGCAGAACAGCTGGTACAGCGGGTGCGAGAGAACCTGAGGGTCGCCCAGACTCGTCAGAAGGGCTATGCGGATGTGCGTCGTCGAGATCTGACCTTTGCAGTGGGTGACTATGTGTACCTGAAGGTCTCGCCGATGAGAGGAATCCGCAGGTTTAATGTGAGAGGGAAGCTAGCCCCTCGATACATTGGCCCGTTCAAGGTGCTGGAACGGAAAGGTGAGGTGGCATATCGTTTGGAGTTGCCTCTCAGTCTCTCAGGAGTGCACGATGTGTTCCACGTGTCTCAGCTTAAGAAGTGCTTGAGAGTGCCAGAGGAGCAAGCACCGATAGAAGGGTTAGATGTGCAGGAGGATCTGACCTACATCGAGCATCCAGTGAAGATTCTGGAGACATCCGAGAGAGTTACCAGAAACAAGAAAATCAAGATGTGCCGTGTTCAGTGGAGTCATCACATAGAGGACGAAGCTACTTGGGAGCGAGAAGATGAGCTACGGAAGGCATATTCCGATCTCTTTGCTAGCTAGCCTATCCGAATCTCGGGACGAGATTCCTGTAGGTGGGGTAGGTTTGTAACATCCTAATGTAATTTTCCCAAATTTTAAGGAATTTATTTTGGCTCAAATAAAATTTCCAAGGTTTTTCTAATTTATCTTGCATTTAAAAGTAATTTATAATACAGGAAAATAAAATTTATTATAAGGTCAACATGTTTGTGCATTCATGCTGGTGCATAAGTTTTATTTGGTTGAGTGCATAGAAGTTGAATTCAAATTCGAACTGAATTCCAATAGATTTGAGTGGAAACAGGAAAGTGAGTCAGTCATTCTCTCTTTTCTCAGTCACTCCCGCAGCCTCTCTATTCTCAGTCATTCCTTCCATTCTCAGTCATTCCGTCTATTCTCAGTCATTCCTTCCATTCTCAGTCATTCCTTCTTTCTCAGTCACTTCCCCAGCTCGACCCCACCTGGCAGCCCCCGTCTTCTTCCCCCTCCCCTCCTACTTCCCCGGTGCGCAACGGCCCCGCGAGATCGTCGGCGACCCTCTCTCCCCAGGCCCGCACGCCAGTGTGGCTCCGCCGCCCTACAAAGAGCAGCCCCTGCGCCCTAGTACCCAGAACCCTAACCCTAGTCGTCCCAGCGCCGCCGCCCGCTGCCCCGCAGCTCGGCGCCCTGCTCCAGCGAGGATCCGTTGCTCCGCCGTGCCCCAGCCCCGGCCAAGGCCCGCGGCATCTCCGCCTCGCCGCCAGGAAGCTTCCCGAAGCTTCTGCCCTCGACCTCCACCCACGGGCACGCCGGAATTTAGCTCGAGCGCCGTCTCGGGTAAGTTCATCGCCGTGGCAATTGCTCGCCGCCGGTGCCACCCCGGTCCCGCTGACCCCTCCACCGGCTTCGCAGGAGCACCACGCGTCGATCCGTGGGGTCCAGGAGCCTGGAGCACCCCGGCATCGTCTCCCTCCGCGAGAGCCCGAGCCCTACCGCCGCCGGCCGTCATCGTCTTCCTCCCTCCGTCGCATCTCCGGCCTCCACAGCCCCTCGGTGAGCTTCGCCCCCTCTCCCTGGTCCTTTTGCACTAGATGTCGTAGCCTTTAGCTACCCGGAGTGCCGGAACACCGCTCGCCAGTGTTGTCCGCCGTCCCGAGCCGCCTTCGCCGACGTTCCACCCTAACCGAGCTCGAATCCACCTCTGCAAGTGCCCAGCTAGGTTCCCCGTGTCGTGCTGAGTCTCCTGGGCTTGACCTCGTCGTGAATCATCTCCGGCGACCCCCCCCCCCCCCCCCCCCCCCGCCGCCGGCCGCGTTCCGTCGGATCGGACCAGTCCGAACCGCACTGTTCAGATCGGACCGTCCGAACCGGAGTGCGTCTGAACCGTTCGATTTAGATCCAACCGCCCAGATTAGAAGTCGCGTACCCCCCTCAGCCGTGGCAATTTTGTTAAAGAGCCCCTGCCCTTTTGGGGAATTAACCCGCCGTCCATCTCTAGTTCTGTTTTTCTCGCAAATAGGTCCCTGGATCTCGTTTTAAGCGTAGTTTTCGCGTTTTAGCTCCGTTTTAGGTGTTCTTTATATCCACGCAATCGTTGTAATGCGTAGAATAGTTCTAAGCCAGTTTTATGTGCTGTTCCATTGTATTGATGTACTGTTTCTTATATTTTGCTATTGTTTGCATGTGTGTGCATGTGTGGCCCATGTATTGCTGTTACGATCGTGAGTAGACGTCGAGCCACCGGAGCAGTACCAGGAGCAGCCATCTTCCGAGCAGTTCGAGCAGCAGCCGGGAGAGTACGAGGAAGGCAAGTATAACATGAACATCCTATCACTTTTAAATACAATTTCATACTGCATTTTAATACGGTATGCCTATAAGGATTTCCTAGCCACTTTTATCCCGTATATTATACCTTGGGTTGCATTTTGGTTAGTTGTGCTAGGTTGCTACGCTATAACACACTTGGTTCTTTTTAATTAATTTGATTAATGGTCTTATGCAACCTAATTCTGGAGCCGACCCTCTGTGCTGTGTGCTTGAGTGGTTTGTGCGTCATTAAAAATATGTTTTTGTAGAAACATGGTTTAGGGGGCCAGCACGGTGCTTAGTGCTTGGTTGGCCACTCTCCATAAGGACCGGTTCATAGAGCGACAACCTGGGACAACCGCGCAACCACAAGACTGGAATGGGACGGTCTTGATTTACTAACTAGGTCATTTTGGTTCGGGAGTAACTTACCTGCGTGGGCAAGAGGGGTGGTAAGCTTCAATGGTCCCTGCTCCTCCGGCTTGGTCTGTGCTGTGTGTCTTGTACCCCCGGAGGTGGGCCCCATCGTCGCTGATCCAGAATCCTTAGCGGTTACACCTTACCAACGTGGTCCTTTGTAACGGTCTCGTAGTGTGCTTGCTAGCCATCTCACCTAAGGAAGTGTGATGAACAACTAGCGTAGCTCACGACTTGTGGGTAAAGTTGTGCAACCTCTCGAGAGTGTAAAACTGATATATCAGCTGTGCTCACAGTCATGAGCGGCCCAGATCCTCCGTCTGATTAGTGGGGTTATCAACCTTTGATTAGGGAGATTCCTCGGGTGGTTTGGTTTGGATGGTTCTCAGTAGTTCTTAATTAATACTGATTAATTTCTTATGCAATTTGGGTTATGGTAATTCATCCACTTGTAGTAAATAGTTTTAATAAAATTTGCCAAGATTAAAAGCTAATGCAGTTGAGTCAGCTAGCCTAGAGCCTCATAGTTTGTGTTATACTTGTTGAGTACTAGTTTGTACTCACACTTGCCTCTCCACTCTTCTGTTCCATTTCGGATATCTTCGACTGCTGCTCAGTGCCCGGCAACGTGGAGGACTACGTCAGCGGCTTCGACGACTTCTAGGCGTTTGTCTCCCAGTCGACGTCCCTGTGGCGCCCAGCTCTTCATGTATTCATTTTACACTTCCGCATTTCCTTGAACTGATTCTTGATTCAGTTGTAATAAAGATACTCATTTTATAGTTTATACGCTTTTATTCGTGACATGTGCTGTGATATCTTGATAATCTGTTGTATATATGCGTGACTGATCCTGGCGCATATATGATTGCTCGATTTATGTTCTTATAAATCGGGTGTGACACAGAGTCACCTCCTCACAAGCGCGTCCACTACGGAGAGCCCGGCTACCGCACCAGCTATCGTTAGAGAGGATAGATTTAGGAATTAAGATAGGAGTATATTTTCTTTTTAGATAAAAGTTTTCTAAGAATCTTTTGTAATCGCTAGTCTGAACGGTCTTAATAGTGTGTTAATTTAGGTTAATGTGAAAGTGTGCTTGGTTTTGTGAAAACAATATGATTTGGATCTTTGTAATGATTGCGATAAATTGTGGAGTAACGACCACAATTATATCAAGTTATTAATACAAATAGATAGTTTAGTAAAAGCTTTGGGTTGTCTATCTTCTTTACTATCTTTATCTTATCCTTGCTCATATCCTTTTTCCATAATTAATTTCATGAGTCTCATTTTTCTAACTTATCAGATGGTGAACACCAGGTCCGGGTCAGGAGTTGTTGATCAGCCTGTAGTTTCGCGATAGGGAACGAATAACAAGACCAACCCTGATCCGCAACCAAGTCAAGCATACCAGGCGCCACCTACAGGGATGGAGCAGTTTCTCGCTGCCCAGACTCAGCTGCTTACCAATATGGCGAACACTATCGCCAACATGCAGGCTCAGATGAACCAAGCTCCACCACCTCCACCACCACCAACAAGAGACAGGCACAGGGAGTTCATGAGCCACAAACCTCCCTCATTCTTCCACTCATCCGACCCGCTGCAAGCTGATGACTGGATCAAGACAGTGGAGAAAATGCATGACATCGCCTAGTGTACTGGCAGGGAGAAGGTCCTTTATGCATTAGGCAGATTGGAAGGGACCGCGACAGATTGGTGGGATGCTTACACCGCAGCCCATAACGCCCCCAACACCATCACCTGGCAGGAGTTCAAGAACCAGTTCAGGGAGCACCACATACCTAAGGGTCTGATGAAGCTCAAGAAAAAGGAGTTCCTTGCGCTGAGACAGGGGTCTATGTCTGTGAGTGAGTACCAGGACAAGTTCATCCAAATGTCTCGCTACGCTCCCGCAGATGTAGCCGATGATGAAGAGAAGCAGGATCATTTCAGGGAGGGTCTGATTGGTCCTATCAAGTATCAGTTGTTGGTGCATACTTTTAAGAATTTCCAGAAGATGGTGGACAATGCCGTCCTGGTGGAGCGTGCTCGCTAGGAGATGGGTGAGCAGAAAAGAAAGTTTGAGTCCTAAGGACAGTTCAACAACAATTCCCGCCCTCGTTACACGCCCCCGCAAGGAAGACCTTTCTGCCCAGGAGGACAGAATGTCAACTACAGGCAGAGGCAGTACCAACGCTCCAACCAACAAGGTCAATAGCAGCAGCAAGCTCAGCATGCCCAACTTTCTGCAGAATCGCCAGGGCACTCCTACGGGCACACTGATGAGGAACAATGCCCCTGCTCCCACCGGTGGTAATACTTGCTTCAGATGTGGTGAAGTGGGACACTATGCCAACCGATGTCCCAAGGGAAATATCCAGAACACTCCTGGCCAGTTCAACAACAGTGGATAGAGGTAGACCCCGGAGCAGCAACAGCCTAGGAACAACAACCAGACACCGCAGAACAACAAGGGTCAGCAGAATTTCATCCGTGGGCATGTGAATCATGTGGCCGCAGAGACTGCTCAGGAGGCTCAGGACGTTGTGTTCGGTAAGTTTCTCGTCAACTCAGCCCCTGCATCCATTTTATTTGATTCTAGGGCATCGCATTCCTTTATTTCTGCTTAGTTTGTTGCAAAACATGGCATACTCGTGCATTCCATGCCCAACCACATGCTAATTAGTTCGCCTAGGGGACATATGAAAGCCATGTATCAGTGCCTAGGCGTTAGTTTCAAGATTGTGGGCAAAGAATTTTGTGCAAATTTTGTGGTGCTGGATTCCAAGGGAATAGATATCATACTCAGGATGGGATGGTTGAGCAAGGTTGATGCAGTGATTCAGTGTGCCAAAAGATCTGTACTTCTCACGAGCCCAGATGGTGAAAGGTTCAAGTTTGTTGCAACACTTCCATCGGCAGCAGACTGTACAGTGAATCAGTTGAAGACAGATTCGACTGAGGACATCAGAGTTGTCTGTGAGTACCCGGACGTCTTCCCTGATAACTTGCCAGGTATGCCCCCTGAACACGACATTGAATTCATCATAGATCTCCTACCTGGTACTGCACCTATTGCAAAAAGGCCATATATAATGTCAGTTGGTGAATTAGAAGAACTTAAGAAATAGCTAAAAGGATTGTTAGATAAACAGTTCATTCATCCTAGTTCGTCACCTTGGGGAGCACTCGTGATATTCGTTGGAAAGAAAGATGGTACACAGAGGATGTGTATTGATTCAGGGCCTTGAATGAGGTTACCATCAAGAATAAGTATCCACTGCCTCGTATAGAAGATCTGTTTGATCAATTGAAGGGAGCCAGAGTATTCTCCAAGATTGATTTGAGGTTAGGGTATCATCACCTAAGGATACAACCCTCAGATATTGCCAAGACAGCTTTCACTACCAGATATGGGCTATATGAATACACGATCATGTCATTTGGGTTGACTAATGCTCCAGCCTACTTCATGTATCTGATGAATAAAGTGTTCATGGAGTATCTTGACAAGTTCGTGGTGGTATTCATTGATGATATTTTGGTGTACTCTAGGAATAAGGAGGAACACAAGGAACACTTGAGGCTTGTTCTACAGAAACTCAGAGATAATCAGTTGTATGGCAAGTTCAGCAAGTGTGAATTCTGGTTGAAGGACGTCTCGTTTCTTAGCCATGTTATCACAAGAGGAGGTATTGCAGTGAACTCAGGGAAGGTTAGAGATGTGCTGAATTGGGAACCGCCAACCACAGTGTCAGAGATCCGGAGTTTCTTAGGACTCGCGGGATATTACCGAAGGTTTATAAAAGGCTTCTCCAAGATAGTGAAACCCCTTACATCGCTACTAGAGAAAGACAAGAAGTTTGTATGGTCAGAGGCATGTCAGAACAGCTTTGATGAGTTGAGAAAAAGATTGACAACCGCACCGGTGTTGGCTATGCCTGATGTTCACAAGAGTTTTGACATCTATTGTGATGCTTCTAAGCAGGGTCTTGGCTGTGTGTTGATGCAAGAGGGACATGTGATTGCATATGTGTCCCGTCAGTTGAGAAAGCATCAGCAGAACTATCCTACACATGACTTGGAGTTAGGAGTAGTGATACATGCTCTGAAGATATGGAGGCATTATTTGTTGGGTCACAAATGTCAGATATACACCAACCACAAGACTCTAAAGTACATTTTCACTCAGAACGATCTCAACCTGAGACAGCGAAGATGGTTAGAGCTCATCAAGGATTATGATCTGGAGATACACTATCATCCAGGGAAGGCAAATGTGGTTGCCAATGCCTTGAGTCGCAAGAGTCATGTGAACACGACCATGGTTAGCCAGATGCCTCGGGAGTTGTACGAAGAGTTTGAACGGCTCAATCTGGGGTTCGTCGCTCATACGGAAGGAATCACTATAGAGGTAGAGCCGACCCTCGAGCAAGAGATAAGGAAGGGTCAGCTTGAGGATCCAAAGATACAGGAGATAAGGGAGATGATAGAAGCAAGCAAGGCACCTGACTTCACAGAAGATGAACATGGAACGGTGTGGTACCGAAAGAGGATATGTGTGCCCGATGTGGATCATCTCCGTGAGAAAATCTTACAAGAAGCTCATGACTCAGCTTACTCTATCCATCCGGGCAGTACCAAGATGTATCAGGATCTAAAGGAGAGATATTGGTGGTATGGCATGAAGCGTGATGTTGCAGGTCATGTAGCATTGTGTGATGTGTGTCAGAGGGTCAAGGCAGAACATCAGAGACCAGCTGGTTTGTTACAGCCATTGAAGGTGCCAGAATAGAAATGGGAAGAGATTGGTATGGATTTCATCGTGGGATTGCCACGCACACGAGATGGTTATGATTCCATATGGGTTGTAATGGATCAATTGATCAAGGTAGCCCACTTTATACCGGTGAAGACTACTTACACAGGGGCATGATTAGCGGAGTTATACATCTGTCGGATTGTGTGTTTGCATGGGGTACCTAAGAAGATAGTGTCCGACAGAGGTACTCAGTTCACATCTCGATTTTGGCAGAAGTTGCATGAGTCAATGGACACAAAGTTGAACTTCAGTTGCGCTTATCATCCGCAGACTGATGGGCAGACAGAAAGGACCAACCAAGTGTTGGAAGATATGCTTAGGGCTTGTGCCCTGAAATATGGAGGCAATTGGGATAAGAGCCTACCATTCGCAGAGTTCTCTTACAACAACAGTTATCAGGCCAGCCTGAAGATGGCACCGTTCGAGGCATTCTATGGCAGGAACTGCAGAACTCCATTGTATTAGAGCGAGATAGGTGAAAGTCAGTTGTTCGGGCCTGAGATCATTAAAGAGGCTGAAAGACAGGTACAGGTTGTTCGTGAGAATTTGAAAGTGGCTCAGTCGAGGCAGAAAAGTTATGTAGATACTCGACGACGAGAGTTGACTTTTGAGGAAGGAGACTATGTGTATCTGAAGGTGTCACCTATCAGAGGTTTGTGCAGATTCAAGGTCAAAGGGAAGTTGTCGCCTCGTTACATTGGCACGTTCAGGATCTTAGAATGGAAAGGCGAGGTAGCTTACCAGCTAGAGCTACCTGCGCGACTGTCAGACGTGCACAACGTGTTCCATATATCGCAGTTGAAGAAGTGTTTGAGGGTGCTAGAGGAACAGTTGCCACTGGAGGAACTGGAAGTGCAGGATGATTTGACTTATACGGAGTACCCGATCAAAATACTAGGCACAACAAAGACAATCACCCGGAGTAAGAGGATACGGATGTGTAGGGTTCAGTGGAGTCACCAAGCAGAGGATGAGGCTACTTGGGAATGAGAGGACGAGTTACACGCAGAATTTCCCCAGCTCTTTGCTAGCCCAACCGAATCTCGATTGTAACACCCTAATTTTAAGGGGGGTAGGTTTGTAACACCCTAATTTTCAAACTAGGAGTTTAAACAAACTTTGTTAGGTTTTATTTAGGATTTATAAGGTTTAATTAAAATTCTTTTAATTTTAGAGCATTTACCGTGAATTAATAGTATTTTATTTATCTATAAAAAGAAATATAAGAAAATATAGGATTTGTGCATTTCATGCCTCATTGCATTGTTTTATTGTTTATTTTCTATTTGAATTTAAATTTCAAATTCAAATTCAAAAGTATTTGAATTGTATTCCTTTTTCTCTCTTCCTCTCTTTCCCTCTTGGGCCGGCCCACCTCCCCTTTCCATTTTTCTTTCTCTTTTTCTCCTCCCCGCGCAGCCCAACTAGCCCGACCCTCCTTCTTCTCTCTTTCTCCTGCGCGGCCCAGCCCCTCGCACGGCCCACCTCTCCCTCTCTCTCCTGGGCCAGCTGCTCGCCCTGGCCAAAAACCGCCCGCACGCTCCCTCTCTCATTCTCTCTCTCATGCTGACAGGCGGGGCCCACCTATCAGGCTTGTCTTCCTCCTCCGCGCCCGACTCAGGCTCGCACCCAAGTCCGGCTCGATCTCCACCGCGCGGCGTCCCGAGCTGCATGCCTAGGCGTCCGCAACCGCCCTATAAGTACCGCCCGTGCACTAGGGTTTTTCCCCTCAAGCTGTAGCCGCCGTAGCCTAAACCCTAGCCACCCGACAAGCTTGCTCCGCCGCCGCCACCGCTGTGCCTCGACCGCCCGTTGCGCCGTCGCTCCGCCGCTCCCCGCCATCGCCCGAGAGCACTAGAAGTTTCGCCGTGGGGTAAGGACCCTCT
Source organism: Panicum hallii (assembly GCF_002211085.1). Lineage (NCBI taxonomy): Eukaryota > Viridiplantae > Streptophyta > Magnoliopsida > Poales > Poaceae > Panicum > Panicum hallii. The sequence continues at coordinate 19,376,524 of NC_038043.1, forward strand.
CCGGCCGGTTAATATCTCTCTCCCCGCTTTCCCCGTGCGCCAATTTGCTCACCCCCGCTCTGCGCCGCCTCTCGCCGCCAGCTGCCGCCTACGGCCCCCGGTGCCCCTTCTCGATCCCCTAATTGAGTTCCCCTTCTCGCGCACTATCTCCTGGGCCAAACCCGAGGCTGGAATCGCGTAGACGCATTTCTCCAGTGGGCTGCCGCCGCCCGCCGCTGCGCTAGCCTCGCCTCCGGTGCCCCGTGCCGATAGCCCGCTTCCCCAACGTTAGATCTAGATCCGACGGTCCAAATCAGTCTTAGGCCGAGTCAAACAGATCTAATACCAGTCAACCCAAGGTGGTTTTACGGTTTCGCCCTTAAGTTTTCTGGAAATCAACCCGCAGTCCACGTCAGTTCAAAAGTAATCGCGAATAGGTCCTTTTTCTTCTGTTTAGGCCCCTGTTTTTTTCTAAAATAGAACCCGCCATCCTTAACTCTTCTATTTTACAATCTAACCCCTAGGTCTAAAATTTAATTATGATCTAGCACTCGGTTTCTTCTGCCAGAACCCTTTTAGTTTCAAATCTTCTACAAATAAGCCTCCTAGAATCATGTTTTAGCTCTAATTTCGCCGTTTTAACTCCGTTTTTATCGATTCTTGCACTCACACGATCCTTACAACATATGCAGTAGCTTTATTACATTATTTTGTTCTGTTTATATTGATTGGTGTACTATTTTTTATTTATTATATTTGTTTGTATGTATTTGTGTGCAATGATAGACGATACACAGTTCGAGGGTCCGCAAGAGCCGAGCTTTGAAGATGTTCCCGAGCAGCAGCAGTTTGTTAACGAAGGCAAGTGGTCCTTGATCATACTCCAGTCCCAATAACATTATAAATACACATTTACCTTATAAGCATGCATATGTCTAGAATATGATGGAATCCCAATTAAGGATGTGCCTAGTTTAAATTGAACTTCCTTTATTAAACCTGAGTATTTATATTTATATTTATGTTGTAGCTACGCTAGTTGCTTTCACTTAGATTTCGGTTGGATAACCTGGAAATTATGTTACACTGGTTTATACATGTTATGGAATACTTTATTGGTGGTAATTAAGATCATTGCATTAATTGGAACGTGGAGAACCACCTAGAAAAACAGTGCAACCACAATACTATATGGCTCTGGTCTTGGCTAATTAATTAGAAACACTAACTTATGATAATCTTACCGAAAGGGCAAGAGAGATTGCATCGTCGGGGTATAGCTCGGTCCTTTTGGAGGTGAGATATGGTCCTGCGTAAGGCGTTTGCCTCATTAGGGAGAGTTATGACTGTTTTATCTTGAAACCTTAGCAGATTGTCATAGTTAGGGAATCTTTATAAAGGCCTCGTAGAGAATCCCTGCCACTCACCTTGGAAGTGTTTAAGAACCTTGCAAACCCGAGCATCAAGGGAAACACGAATTGTGGGTAAAGTGTACAATCTCTGCAGAGTGAAAACTAATATATCAGCTGCGCTCACGGTTAAGAGCGGCTTAGACACTCACATGATAATTAAATTTAAAGTTGATCTAAATCAATATTACTTATTTATTGATTTACTTATTTATGTTGTGGATTATTTACCTCTAATATTTTATTTATGGGTTGGTATATATTTACATGTAGCTAATGCTTGCTTAATTAAAACTTTACCAACTAAACATTCTTATCACAGTCAAACCATGTCAGCTTTTTCCTTGATCATAGCCTTGCATGTCATATAATTTACTCCACTCGCTGAGTTCCAACCATAAGTGTACTCACACTTGCTTTATTAAAAATAATACTGCTTAGAACAAGATAATTATCCGGTGTTTCCCGAAGATTTCGAAGAATAATAGGCGTATGTCTCCTAATCATCTGCCTGCGAAGTTGAAGTCCGTTGCTATTTATCGACGTTTATTTATTCGATTAAGATTAAGACTGTCGGTCATGTAATAAATGTCGGTCATGTAATAAAATACTATTATACTCTATTTTGTTATTGCATTATTGCATTATTTCGGGTATTCACTTGTGACGTTCGGGTATTCACTTGTGACGTCTACTGTATGTGTGGAACTTCATCCTAGCGCACATATTGAATTGTATCTGGTTATCTTTTCTAAACTGGGTGTGACACTCTCCATCCGGCATCCAAACCCCACCTAAAGACGTGAGGTGATGGTTGTTCCTCGGTTCTGTCATTCTATTCCCACTACCCGTATAAAATCACTAAAAATCTAGTTGTTTCTACATTCTACTATGGCGAGCTTGAATTTGGATGGTGTTTACTAAGCATGGGAGGCGTCAGGATAATCTGCCTTTCTCAGTTTCTTCAAGGATGCTGCGATACACAGTACTTCCATCATCCGTTGCAGTAGAAAGCAAGGATTTCAGACAAACTGAGCACAAGGGTGGTAGCTTAGCAAACGCTTGTTGCTTTTGAGCTTCGGACTGATTGTTTCAGGGAGAGGTTAGGGGCTGCTTCACTTCAATTTCGCGTAAATGCCCTAGAGTAGCTCAGTGTATTCTACTAGTATCCTCAGGAACCACATATAAAATTATTGAAGAAAGATACTTATTAGATAGTTGTTCTTTTTCCTTATTCCAAAGAAATACAGCAATCCAACCTTGTAGGGCTGCAAACATAAGAACCAGATGTGCTGTTCTTGTGCTTGATACGAAAAGGATGATATCAGTACAAAGAATGGACTACTTTTGTTACAAGTACTTTGATATAGCTGATGGTAACCATTTGCCGTGTATTATTATAATTTTCACTTTTAGTAAAGCTTTCCAAATTCCAATGCATCGAGCCAATTTCTGGAAGTCTATGATGTAGCACACACGACCATATAATCTTCGGTAACGCTTCATAAAGGCGTCCGATGTAATTAGAAAAATCGGACGCCACAGTCAGTCGACGGATGCCGTCCGCTCCTCCTTATCCTCTCATCCACCTTTCTCCTTGAACCCATGAGCTCCCAAGCGCCGTGTCTCTCTCTAGCCTGCGGGCGCTCGCGCGCATGCCTCTCAACACAACCTCGCGTCTGAACTCTGGTGGCATGACGACCTCGGGCCCCACGCCTGCCGCCGCTGCCCCGCGGTGCGGGTGAGCCGCGCCGGCCGTCGCTCTCCCACAGCTTCCCTGCGCCGGCCACCGGAGGGGCTCCTGGCAGCAGCCATGTCGGGCAGCTCCGTGCGGCGGGCAGCAGGTGGAGCGCACGCTGTGGGATGTCGGGCTGCCGCTCCCCATGCCTTCCCCCGCCCCGATCGTCGCTCCCCCACAGCTTCCCCTGCGCCGGTCGCCGGAGGAGCTTCGGGCGGTGGCCATGGCGGGCAGCTCTGGGAGGTTGCAGAGGAGGAGCGAAGGTTGTGGCAGGGAAGTATCGGGTGGTCATATTGTAGTAGGTATCTTATAATGTTGCATTAGAGATTTTTGAGTGTTGCAATGGGTATCTCATGGTGTTGCAGTAGAGATTTTTGGATGTTGCTAGTGCTGTAGATATGGTGATTTTTGTTTGGGAATGTTGCATGAAACATGTGTTCGATGTTGAGGCGGGAATTTTTTTCTCGGAATATGATATTTATGTTGACCTATTCTTTTTCGTATTTTTCAGTATTGCAATCTTATATATTTTTTTAATATTTTAGATGTTTTATTTTGATGTTGCAACGGAGCATCCGATCCATTGGACGTCCGGACGCTAGCAGCACCGTATAATCTTTTGTGTTTCAAAACCCATTATAGTTGCAATTGAAATTTGAAACCAAAAAGGGCAGCACCGAACTATAATCAGGATCAAAATGCTATTTCTAAATGCTATTTCTACCACTAAATGTGCCAAAATATGTAGTTCCATGAAAACACCAGCACCTATTTTCCAGGAGAAATATGCAGAAGAGACACCAAAGGTAGTTGCGTCTGAGAAATATGAGACAGATAGCTTGGCTTTACAGACGGCTTGGCGCCACAAGAGTCGAGTTTCTTTTTTGAGGGTAAAGAGTCCGAGTTTAATTATTCTCTGCGAAGCGTCTTACAAAATTATCAACTTTTTACCTCTTATGTGCAAACTAAATGTTTATTCTGTCCTTTTAAAGACTACTAGTAAGTAGTAATAACTAGCGGAAAATGGCTTGAACCCTTGAACTGCCCTCCTTTTGTTTTGGTTGAAATCCTAGCACGAGGAAAGTGGAGCAGAGGGCAGCGTGTGCCTTATGTGTAGAGCCCAAAGTGATTGCAAAACATATCCGAATAATATTGTTGTTGAACTAGGGCAGATGGACCGATTGATGCACATTGGCTACAACCACACTGTTTGTAGACATGTGACATGTTGTAACTTATTTAATTGAAAGTCTTGTTGTGCCTCGTGAAATTAAATGGCTCACGCACATAGATAGATCAAATAAAACATGGCACCTTCACCTTTCATTCTAAATCCCTCGGGACATCATTAAATGATACCATGTATATAGTCCGTTGGGTGAGAAGGGTAGACAAAGGTCCAACATTTCTAAGCAAATAATTTGCAAAAAAGAAAGAAAAAAAAGGATGGTTCAAGGTTTCATCCACGCCATGTTGCAAATGCATTCATCAGTAGGCAACCTAAGTATATCCGGTTTCAATTTTAATTGGATTCTCACGAGTTACTTCCTCCGTTTCAAATTATAGGTCGTTTTGGTTTTTATATATATATTAATTTTATTATATATATATACTATGTCTAGATATATAATAAAACTATGTATCTAGATTTGTCAAAATATCTGCGATTTAAAACGGATGGAGTAGATAGCTAAAGTAGCCTTCATAAAACATAAGAAAAACTGCATGCTAAGTTTACATACTCAATCCTACCGCAAAAGGTGGTAAAAGTGTTGTGTTTTAAAATAACGGAGGCCGGAGTATGATAATCTTTAGTATTCGGCGAGTTACCCAACACATGCTTCTCCACCATTTCAAATATTTTGATGATTTGATCCAACGCAAAACCATATGCCATTCACATGATATCAGAGCATGGAACTACCAGAACCCGTTACATGGCCCCCTCCACACATACATGGTGACGACGCGACGGATGGGTCACTCCTCCGCGGCTGCAGGCTGCTTATTCCACGGCGCCCTGACCGGCCTGGCGGGGCGGCGCTGCGGGTGGCGGAGGCAGTCGCAGAGGCGGCAGAAGAAGTCGACGACGGGCTTGATCCGCGACAGGAGCACGAACACCGGGGCCAGCACGCCGCCGGTCACCGTCACGATCGCCATCGGCTCCATGGCCTTGTCTGTCTCTGATCTCGCTGATGAGATAGAAACCTTCACCTCACTGGTTAAAGAATCTTCAGCAAAAACTTGTATCGATGTATGCAGTTTCCGATTTCTGAATTGGCTCGGAAAAGGGTAGTGAACGGAAACGCCGATTTATGCAGTGGACAGGGGACCTCCGGTGTTAGAGCCGTTCTGCGGTAACCGCGGGCCTGCATCCACGCCTGCTGAAAACGCCTATTTTGGGTGCTGCAAGTTAAGGGTACCTGGTTCAGGACGTGCCAGTAACTGTAACTTAGTTGCACTAGTTACGGACGTTACGGACGTTGAATTCTTATCAGAGTTTAGATAGTTCAACTGCACGCAAACCTTTATAAAAAAGAAAAAACTGCACGCAAACCGAAGCATCACTTTTCATGTAACTTAAAAATAGTAAAAAACTGAACATTTGGCAAGTGGTTTTCTCACTGCATTGGGGGTAAAACATGAGCATTCTGAGAAAACTAGCAGGGAGTACAAGTCTCCTTGAGATACCAACTCCACCGAGTTGGCAGTCACATATACATATACATAGATACATAGGGAGCACTCCAACCTGGTAGTGGTAGCTTTCATGGGTGGAAACGTCACATTTCCCATGACATAATAAGCGCGAAAATACACTCGCTAGGTTAATTAGGATGGTAACAATCTCGGATACCGGTTATTATAATCCCGCGTTCTCTACTACGCACTCTACTTGTCCTACTCAAGCCTGCAGCCAGTGATTACAAGCAAGAGGCAATACTACCACCCCCCACCATAGGCTCCTGGGGTTCAGATAACAAGATCACTGGGGTTGAGATAACAAGATCACCTCCGTGGACCACGGACTTGTCTCGGGCGCACGCTTGTCAACTACCCCGCTCTCATGGACCTTCGATCCTGATTCTGTTGAATGAGTGAGTGAGGCCGTTGCCTCCCCTCAACTTGTGGAGCTCTGATTCGATGCTCTCTGCAATCTTGACTTCCTCAAGGCCAGGCGAGGGCACATCCACATGGAGTGAGCCTTGTTTTATGGGGCCAACAGAGTCCAGTTTCAAAGATTGCTGCTTCACGTAGTTGTACAGCTGCTGGTGGAAAGGATGGTCATAGGAATAGCAGTAAACTACGTCGAGAGAGTCACTGGATGAACCTGATCCTTCCCTCTTGCAAAAGTGTGGAAGTGACTCATAGTCCATAACCTGCGGGTGACAGCATTAAGATTGGCAGTCAAAAACATGCAGATCAATTGATGAGCTACTCAATTGACTTTGGGGATTACTTCAAACGAAGGAACACAAGGAGGATATAAGTATAGAAACTTTTATGACAGAAAAACTGATGTCGCTTCCAAACTGAAGGGACATATTAAGAATCTTTACCTTCAATAACTCATCCCTCCCAGAGCCATACAGGACTTGGATCTTCTTTTTAGTTCTTTCTTGTAAAAGTGGCTTCACAACCTGACCATAAGTTAACAAAATCTTAATTGATTAACTAGGAAAAAAGGTTGTGTTGTGCCAGAAAGAAAAGATCAAACAAAAAGAGAGTAAGAATACTAGAGATATATAGAATATGATAGCAAGGCAACTTATGAATTTAGATAGGTGCACTGACCTTCCAACATGCCGAAAAAACATATGGTGCATTCACAATGTAATAAGTCTCCGTTTTCTCAGGATAATTAAGGTCATCAACAGTTGTAATCATGGTCAACATCTGCATATGGGGAAAAATTGATAAGTATTTCTGTGACATCTCTTCCTGTAAACAATATAGGCATATGATTGGAAAATTGCACAGACAAACAAAAGAAGAAATGATGATTTGATGTAAGGTTTTGACCCTTATCAAGCTTCATTTTAGGCAAAGCATGCATGAAATTTGCACATTAAACTGCTGAACAGTATCTCTCCCTCAATTTTGGTTCTTCCACTACTGAACTGCAAACTTCATTTCACAGCCGTTGGTCAATTCAAATATGCTCCAGATACAACAGTTTTATTGGTGAATCAGTCTGTTCAACTAAGGCAACTTTTGAATAGGCTGAATATTCAATTCTGATATTAGAACTTCATTTTTAACATTATTTCCTGTTATATGTACGTTCATGTTCATCCATTGGACTTTCAAATCTCATGTCTCAACAAGAGGCTCATGAATGTAGATTCGACAAAAAGGAGAAAGTAGGGGGGAAAAGAAACAACAACTACAAGCAGATTCTAGCAAATATCTCAAAGTATTTCATGAAAAGGAAAATCTCAACTTAGAAAAAAACATGTATTGCAATATGGAAGTCAGGAATGTTCAAGAAAATTTAGGCATAAATGTTAGTTTGATGTTTAGAAAGCAACGACTCCAAATATACAAGTCATTCAGTTACAGCATAATTGAAAATGAGAAAAAATTATTACTTCAAATGGTTGCTAAAAGCATGCAACTAAATACTTCTAGAAGTCAATCCTGAGTTCAAGATCTACCAAACTCATTTATTGTCAAATTGGAACTTTCATGGCTACAGTTGAACAATGAGCTAAGTGCATTCTGCTTCTGCTGTAGTACCCAGGCAACTAGTCCATAAACATGTTCACCAGCGAGTGTCCACTCAATGATAGACAGCAGAAGTCAAGAATAGCCATGCCAGAACAAATCCTGAATGATTTTTTTGTTATTTTATTGCTTTTAGTTTTACAGACAATCACATGTTCTAATTCATGCAATGCAGTTATTCATTTAGTCACTTTTCAAATTCAGATGAACTTTCAAAATTTAAAAACTAAACCAACCTGCGAGGAACTAGGTGGCTTTATATTAAGAAAACATATATATGCACCTAAATTCACCTCGATGAGGGCTTAATGCTCTAGGTGTACATCCAAACCCGAAAATAAATGATTTAAGAAAGTAAGAGTTCACTCCTGCTTTATGTAAGCATGCAATGTAAAGGAGTTCCTGAAGAATTTTGGGTCTCCGTTCGAGAAAAAAAGAACTTTGGGTCTCCAATCACCATTAACTATTTAATAGAAGCACTGATGAAATGCAGCCAATTATCAATCTGCAACACCTTCTTCTGAAATGCAATTAATAACTGTATCTATTTAACACTGTTATTTCATCAAAAGCCGCCATCACGATGTCACCATGCCCCCAAAAAATTATTATGGATGCAAGTGGGTCAAATTGGGTCAACGTCAACCCATTGATCTGTTCTAGTTCTTCTTTTCTTTTCTTTTAAAAAAAATATTGCCTGCCATGTGTGCAGCAGTGAAATGAACCATAAGTCTAGTGCAGTGGGCCCTGGGTTGGCCCATTTGCATCCCTATCCTGGTTGTCTGAGATCTCACACTAGTCCTAAAAACATCCTCAAAAACTTATGGCTGGTTGAGACTTCAGACCTCCACCAGGCAAACTAATAGACAAATGGGGGTTCAAAAGTGTGAACAAAACCATGATGGACTTGATTCACTTGAAGCCAAGAAGAAATTAAGGGCAAAAGGACGAGGAGAAAAAATAGAGAAGAAAGATAATTGTGCACAATAGTAACACGGACAGTAATTTAGCTTTTGAAGGAAAAAAGAAGATCTTGACTAGTATCTCCAACCCAGAACTAAAAAGACAAAATTACTGATAAGTAAACCTACCTTTTGATGCAGATGCAGTCCTACGGTACAAAAAATGTTACGAGTAATCTAGTAAAATTCGAGTGTACATTTATGCTTCAAACATCCCATCAAATTTATCCTCAGTTAGGTGTCCCCAGTTAATTTTCATACAACTACACTAAGCCAGTCAGTTTCTTATTATGGAACATGGCTGCACACCACAACTATCACCAAACAATCTGTTCACTATTTATAAATTGAAAATCTGAGATGCAACAAAAATTTATCATTCAGATCACCACAGAACCTGTAACAGATTGTGAGCTCACCTTTATTTGGCTCAAGGCAGACAGCTTCAGGCCAGTCATATCCATAACCTTCAAGCAGGTATTAATTTGTCTCCCAAACTTCTTCGATGCAGCTGGCTAATAAAGAACACAGGATATATTTAATCTCTTTTCCAAAATTTGGTACTAGTAATCAACAATAAGAAAGCACTTACCAGGACAACACGGTCTCGATATTCATTCATCTGTATGTGTGATTGAACATAGTAATTCACCTAAGAAAAAAACAAATGATATCATTTAGAGAAAGAATCTTATTTGTTTGGAAAAAATTAGATATTTTTATGAAAACCAGACTGCCAATGCCTGTAAAATGAGTAAGGTCAATAGGTGGCCAACTATAATCTACAACTCAAGACAGAGTTATGTACATATCTATCATTCAGCTTATCCTTATTTACATGGTACAATTCTACTCAAATTAAAGGTTTTCTTGATTCACATACATACCGTGCTACGCCAGTTAAGATATATATATGAATCTGACCCAGTCTAGTACTGAAATCTCTTGCCATTCTTTAAAATTAAACTAAAAGCCTTGGACTTTTTTTCAAAGGCATATGCTAACACCTACCGAAGCCTTATCAAAGGTGCTGAGACCAACACCAAATGCATAAACAGGTTGTCCCTACAAAAAAAAAGGAGAGGAGCACGAATTAAAGCATATAATAGAAATCTTTCTCAATACTGTGGATGGAAACTGCTGAGAAATGAAGACCACTTGTGCAAATGTGTCAGGACTAAATAGAAGATTCCAACAGATGGAGCAAAAGGAATAAGTAAAAGCATATCACAAAAATTGCTAAATGAGAAATATCGATCTGATCACCGTACCTGTTTGGAGTACCCTGTCAATCCAACAAGTAGAGTATCCCGGATAGCTCTATATAAAGCAGATGGCACAATGGGTTTCTGGATCAGAAACAAATAGTAATTGTGGTTAGAAGAATATCATGGGCTAAATCATAAAATGGAATAGAGTTCCACATATCTGCATCAGCATTAATGGAGCAATATTTCAAAAATTATTTCTGCTGCCAATGTAAGAAATACAGAGACAAATGTTATTGCTATTTTGCTTTACTTCATTTGTCTATCTTTTGTGGTCACTACAAAATAGTTCGAAGTCAATGGTTGGAGATACTATCTATTTTTATGCTCTTTCAAAGAAAAATAAGATATTGTACATAAAGAAAGGTACTTACAGCTAACACACTGTCAATCTCATTTTGTATTCTCCAATTTAAGCAATCGATAAGCTGCACCACATAATCAGACATCAGTTCTTCCCAAGGGTCAATATATTCTCAACCTGAATGTAGAAGTTGCAAAAGAAGTCCTGGCGCCTTACCATGTTATGAGCTTTAGGTACACTCCATTCTCTGGCCTTCAGAAAACGCACCAAAGTCCCCCTCAGATTTCCTTGATGCACATTCTGAAAACATATCACTAACTAATCATGTTTTTCTCCTAGAGTTTCTACTTTCAAAATACAGTATCAAGTGTCGACAAAAAAAAAGTACTGATTACTGACAGCAGAACAAATTCAAAAGTAAAAATAAAACTAACAAACAAATTGCAAAAGATATGGTAAAAAAATACAGAAAATAGAAGCCAAAGTGAGAAGCCAACAGAATGCATCTAGAATCACATAAAGGGGGAAAGTAAAATAATGTTCCCTAGTGGACATATATTGTGATGCAAGCATATCGACAGGAAAAACAATGTAAGAAAGAAAAACATTGTTTCTTAGTGGGCATATTGTGATTCCAGCGCGGTTAAGCAGCTGCACACATAGTCCTGAGATCAACCATACTCCATTACGATACTTATCATGAGTCATGACAAGGACTCCATGACCAAATAAAAGTCCATATCTGCAATTGAAACATCTCCACCAGGGCCAGAGATGTTCAGGCACACGTCAACGTCCAGGCCCACCCTCATCAGCACACGTCCAAATCAAACAACAGCAACTTCTTCGGCTATTAATCCGTGCTAGGTGAGAACCACACAACGTCTGCATCACCCAACTACAAGCTTGGACAGAGTCCGCCCATGGGGTAAATGACTAGTTCAGCATGCAACTCCTAACTATAATCTTGGGAGTACTTGACCTCACAAATTTCTAGCATACATGCTTAGAAAGTAGGAAGTCTAGAAAATTTCCTAGCCGGCAGCCATGACTGGAATTAGTTACGAGTCAAACAAGAAGAAAAGCAGCATCAGGGCTCCGAATGGAGAAAAGGAACAGTAGGCGGCACCGACACAACTGTACCAAAATTGCAGTCAGAACCCAACCGGAGTACTACTTTCATTTATATCTCGTGAGATCCCCAAACAAATATCTCCGTATGCAACCAGAACAAAAGGATTAGTTCATTTTGAAATCATAAAGGTACTTTGGAAAGCACCAAATTGATTGCTCCAAAAACACTCCAACCCACAAGAAGTTTAAGCTTTATGGAAACAAAAATACATCCTCTCAAAAAAAACCAAGTTGAGAACCAATATCACATAAATCAACAAGAAAGTCGGGCAACCTTTGCCAAAATTTCGAAGTAATAAACGCTGATGAAAGCATACTTGAGCTAAAATCAGAACATGGGCTTTTCTCATGAAAAGAACAAAAATAAATAAATCATTAAAGAGTGATGGAAGCAGGAAATAATGAAATTAAAGATTGAGAAAATTTCATTTTGATAAAAATTCGAAAATGGACGACACTAAATTGACCAAAATGAGCGACACGATGAAATTCCAAAGATCTAACCTTTACGCGGCTAACAGGGCAACAGACAGAGTAGCAATTCTTCAGAAGAATACAAAACAGAAGTGCTCAGCAGCACCATATGAACAAGAATTGAAGTAAAAGTCGACTTCAAAAACGCATAGAGAACAAAATCAGCACCAGAGGCAGGGGTTTGCGCTCAGAAAGCAACCAGAACCAAGAAGGCAGCACCAGAAAAAAAGCAGAGATCCATCAGGAACAGCGAGTGGAGCAGATCGGCACCTGGAATGTGGTCTTGAGCGGCTCCTCCACTGCAAGAAAGAAATTGCCGCGCAGTTCAGTGACCAAGAAATACCGGTGAAGAAAAAAGATTCTTTTTCTTCGCAAAGAAGAAGAAGAGCAGCAGCACAAGAGTAGAGGACTCACGCTGCTCCATGAGCGCGGAGAACTGCTTAACGGCCTCCTCGGAGGCGGCCGCCATTGCCGGCGACGGTGGGCTTGGCGGGGTCAAAAGCCGAGTTTGTTTTGCCTTTTTTCAGCTCCGTATTCCTCCCCTTACTTCCTCTGTCTCTCGCCTTCTTGTTGTGTTCTTGTGCGCTCCCTCACCAGTCACCACACCACCAAACCGCGTGGATGTGTGGTGCTGTGGGGCTCAGCTCCGGTGGCCCGCCGGTGATCCAAAGGTTTGGGGGATATAGGGAGGATGCCCCGTTCGCGTCCTTAAAAAGGTTCAGCAGAGCAGGCGAGCTCTCTCTCTTTATTTTCCCCTTATCTCTCCGTCCCTCTCCACTAGTCTGTAGGGCTTTTTTTTTTTGAGAGGTTCTTCGACGAGGTCGACGCAATACCGATGGTTGTATTTATACATGGTGAAAATTATAGTAGTGGAGAATCCTACTCAAAACCGAAGGAACTCAGCCAACTGCCTGGAATTTTCCTCCTAATAAGGCACAACTAATTGCGCCAATATATCTAATTGCATTGCGAAAATTATATTATCTATAAAAGATCAAAACGACATATATTTTAGATTGGAGAAAATATCATTTTTACCCTAACTAGGTGAAAATCAAGTCATAACTTTGTCTTTAGCTTTACCATTCAAAACTTTTAAGTATGTTTTCAAAAAAATTTATACCGCAGCCGTGTTACGTCTTATCTTTTGAACTCTTGTGTTCAGTATAAGACATCCTCTGCCTTTTCCGTTCCACAATCTTTTCTCATTTACAAAATCGCCAAAACTTGCTAGTATTTTAGGTTAATTTGTTGCTCAACTTTTGAATCAGGAGTTAGGGTTAAGAAGAGGAGCTCATTAGATTTCCGCAGGCATAGATACAATTCGTATGTGCAAACCAGCTTGAAGGTTTATGGTTGAGTTGGAGCAGCTGAGGCGGTACGTGGGCCGTTATCTTGGAAAAATGTTAACATTGATCATTTTTTTCTTGTTAGGAAGAATGTTAACAAATACATAACCTGATTGGCTTGTTTCGGATATATGATTTTACCTCTTCTCATTGTTAACAAATACATAACCTGATTGGCTTGTTTGAATATACGATTTTAGCTCTTCTCATTGTTTACTGAATCATTCAGCAGCTTCCAAGAAAGAAGTAGACACACACATGTACGTCTTCCTTTTCGCTGCTGTCAGATTTGTTTGACCGTATGCCAAATGTGAGTAAAGTAATGCAGGTAGTAGGTGAAGAAAGGTCAGTGCTAACGAACGTGATGTGCATGCCTGCCAGCAGCCCCAGCATGAGACCATTATTTTGCTGTTAAACATGAATTAGCATGCTGGTTGCTAGCAGATTAAAATAAACGGCCTTTTTGTTAAGCTGTTCCTTTCGTACTCCTGGCCGTATCATGTTTTAACGAAGAATATCAGGGGGGAATGCATGTGTGATATCTCAACGCTCAAGATGGCTGTTTGTTGGTATGCAAAGAGAAGCAGCTTTCTCAAATTAGTTTGTCGATAATCGATGTCCAAGCAGTTACCCTTTATTAGCACATAAACACAATATCCAATTCGTCCACTAAACAATACCAATGGGCAATGGATATTTATACCGGGTCTTTCAAAAAAAAAATGGATGTTTTACGTTAGCATGCATACAGTCTGAGTCATGCCGCCTAGGCGCCTACACAACAATTTGGATATGTTAGTATATATACTTTCAGTACTCCGTCGACCGTCTTAAATATTTTTCTACCTTGGCTTTTGATAATGACGTTTGACTGTTCATATTATTTAAAAAATTAGTGTAAATATGAAAAAGAACATAAATCATGCTTAAAGTACCATTACTATTTAAACAAGACACAGGCCGAAAGATAATGTTTACATATCTTTTTTATCAGATGAATGGTCATACGTCGTGTTCAAAAGTAATGGTGACAAATATTTAGGAAATGGGGAGTAAATGGTTCTATCAGACACTTCTACCTCACAATAATCTTACACTCGTATATCAAATGGGGAGATGAGAAAAAAAAGTGCACAAAAGAAAGGAAAAACTATATAAGTCTCTCTTTGAGTTCTTTGGCACAAATTTACGAAAGAAAGCAATAATTAGAGCTTTATTGTTGATCGTTGGCAGTTAGATACCCTAACAGTTGAAAAAATGCAAATGAAGGTGAAGTGTCCTACTCCAATCCAATCAGGATGAGCTAAATGTTGTGCAATATTAGTTGCCGGTTCCTTAATAACTGAAGCGTTCAAAGAATATGGTGTGTATTTTATTAGTCTTTAATATTAGAGTTTCATAACTGTTCTCTCATAAATAATACCATCTACAGTTACAAAAATAATATGAAATGAATTAATTTTAAAATATGAACCTAACTGTAATTTTTATACAGTACAAAATTCCAAGCTGGATTAATAAGTTCTATTCAAAATTTACAGAATTAAACTTCGAAGCTTTTTCGTGGATTGGTTTTCATGTGCATATGATGGGACATCCAGGACCAGGATCTTCTATGGTTGATGCGATAGCCTACACAATTTTTGTTGTTTTATTGGAAAATAGCAAAAAAAACTGCAAGCTAAGGTTTTTTAAGGAAAAAAAGAACTGCAGCTCTCGTCTGGTCTCGAGCATGACTTCTTGGTGCTTCATCATGGATTGAACACCATTTAGTTCAGTGTGAATCACTTCAATTTAGGAGGAATAATATATATGTAAAACAGCGCAGTGATAATTATTCCACGAGTGACATGGAGATCGAGGACAATATTCATGATGCCGATGTGGGTCCATGCTAATTATATGACATCTAAGCAATGTTGGAGCAACAGCTGGAGTCGAATTGGAAGCTAATCGTGAGCAATATCAAGCCAACAAAAATTTGCCAAAAGGTATTAAAAAACGTATAAAGGTTTTTGGTGCTAGAGTACATGAACGGTGTGTGCTGGCACCTCCCATTTTAGGTGCTGGCGGTTGGTTTTGGCCACCGCGAGCGCGAATGGGCAGGTGGCTGGCCGGTTACCGACCACTAGCGCTGATCCATCTGTCAGATCCACACCTACGGGACTGTGCACATAACATACATATTTTAAGATAAAGGATGAGACATAACCCACGTGCTATATCCGTTGTAACTAATCGTATCGTACCATAGTATGACCACTTGAACAGTAGTAGAACTAGTCGGAACATAAATAAACTACCCAAAAAGTACTCGGGTAGGTCTTCTGGGCTCGTATCCGATTAGAACTTCCATATAACCCTATCCCCCAGACTATATAAGAGCAGGCAGTGACCCTGTCCAACCAGGAGATCACCCCGATCAACACCTAAGGCAATACGAATCACACAGGATGTAGGGTATTACGCTCTTGGCGGCCCAAATCTGTCTAAACTTTATGTTCCTTGCACCTTCGAGTTTCTAATCTCGGCGACACACTACCTACAAACTCACCACCTCGGGGGTATCCCTTGGTGGGCATGGCGGTAAAACACCGACAGCTGGCGCGTCAAGTAGGGGTGTTCATCGAGCATCCACCAGAGAACTCGATGGCATCTTTCAGCTTCACCAGCACCGTGCTCGATGAGGGCACAACTTTCATCTTCGGCTCCTGGATCTGCGTCACCAACGGCTTGGGTGGCTTCATGTAACGCCCGCGTTTTTTATCTTATTCAAATTGCATTATCAATCACTTGATTAAATTTTTTTAAATCTTTTCCGCCGCTCGAGCTCCCGAAGCCCACCCCCGATTTTCCACCGTCCCGACATCGCGTAGTCCTCTTTTTCCGCGGAGCCGCCTGTCCCTCTTCCTTTTCCACCGGCCCCACCATCCCGTCGCATCACCATCATGTCGCGGTCGGCCGCGTGCACCTGCCCGGCCGCGATCGTCAGTGCCGCGCGCGTGTCCCCTCTTTTCTTTTCTCATATTTCATTCAATCCATTTTATTTCTCTCTTCTAACTTTTTTCTCCCAGACTCTTTTTTTTCCAGCGCTGGCTTCCTCTTTCTTTTTCTCCCCTGTGCTACCTGCTGCCTGCTCGAGCTGTAGCCCGCTCCTTGCGCGCACGTGCAGGCCAACGCACGACCCGCCGCTGCCCCCGTTGCTGGCTGTGCACGCGCGCTCGCATCACGCCGCCCGCATCACGCCACGCCCGCCGCGGCCGCTACTACTCGTTGTGCCGTTGCGTGCTTGCTGCCCGTGCACGCCAAGCCGGCGTGCGACCCGCTGCTGCGCCGGCCCGTCTCCGTCCCGTCCCGTCCCCTCACCCTCGCAGCTTGCACCTTGTCCCCGAGCATTCCGGCCGCCATTAATGGCGAGGTTCCTGTACTGGCCGTGACCCTCCCATGCCGGCCATCTCCCCTCTCCCTCTCGGCCTATAAATCAGCCCCCGAGTGCCCCTCACTTCGCCCACACCGCCCTAGCACCTCCCTTCCTCTACCTCGTGCTGCAGCTCGCCACCACCGCTCACCATTGCCGGCCACCACCCATCTCTATGGACAGCCCTCCATAGCCCATCTCCGCACGAGGTGAGGGCCGGAATTGGACCCCCTCAGCCTCCTCTCCGTTTTTCCCTCCTCCCCGGGTATTGCCATGCACCAGGGGGCCGGCGCCCATGGCCTGGCCCCCCTCCTACCGTTCTCCTCCGCCTCCTGTTCTGTCTCGAGGAAGAAGAAAGGCAGACTTGTGCATAACCCCCTCAACTTTTCCTCCTTATGCAGTCCACAGTCCTCCACCTCCCTCTCCCAAATATTTAACCAGAGCTTCCTCCATCTCTTTATTTCATTACAAATAGGTCCTCGCCCTTTTAAACTACTCCCTAAATGGCCTTTAACTCATCAGTTCATGCGACATTTTGTTCCGAATCGATTCCAAACTCCACCACGCATCAAATATTCTCTCCAAGTCTTAGGATCCACATTCGACAAATATAATAGTCTTCTCTATTTTTTTAATCGAAGCTCTCTATTTCCCTCTCTTTTTTTAAGCTCGTCGGCGAATTTTGTTTTTATTGTGTGATTGTTTGTGTGTCGTAGCCGACGGTGTGACCGAGGAGGAGCAGGTTTGTGAGCCGGAGCCCGAAGACCCGTACCTCGAGGAGGAGCTTCCGGAAGGCTTTAAGGACGGCAAGTCCAATCTCATCCTTTGATGCATATTTATCCCAGTTTTATAAACACAACCTATTGGCCTGTTTTATAAAATGCATTGTTGCAATACATGGTTGGATAGCCACCCCTTGATTGCTATGATGATTCCTTGATGACCTAGATTAATGTCTATATAGGGTTTGCTCTGCTGGACGTTAACTACTGCTAGAGATGCTTAGGACCTTTTATTCCCTTTATTATATTTTAATCATGACCACAACGCGCTTTATCGAAAACAAAGGTGTGAGTGTTTCCTGTGTGAAATGCCACTGGTGAGCTTATACCTTTATGGTTGAGCATGGTTGGGAGATGTCCGTCTTGTCAATGTAAGGATGAACTGACGTGTCATCTTGCCTAATGTAACATCCTGAAAATTTTACCCAGAAATCACGCGCTAAGGTTTTCGTTTTCGAGAACCGTTCCACCGAAACCCTAAATTTCCCGGCACCCGAATCCAATCGCAGTCACGCCATCTTTCCCCCCCCCCTCGTGCAGCGCGCGAACGCCGCGCGCGCGTAACCGAACAGCCGCGGTCACCGCCGTGAAATTCGCCGCGCGGTCGCCGCCGCGAATCCCGCCGGCGCGCGTCACTTCTCCCCTTTTTCCATTATTTCTTTTCCCTTTTTCCTTTTCTCTCTTTTCCCTTTTTCCTTTTTCCCATTTTCCTTTTCCCTTTTCTTCCCTCCCTTTCTCCTTTCTCCTTCCTGTTTCTTCCTCCCTGCTCCTCTGCTCCCGAGCGCCACCCCCGCACACCGCTCCGGCCTCTGGCGCCCCTGCCCTTGCGCGCACGCCACCCCGCCCTCGCGCGCACGCCGCCGTACGCGCGCGCGCCGCCGACCCTCGCGCGCACGCGCTTCACGCGCAAGCGCACGGCCGAGCCGCGACGCGCTCGCGCACGCGCCGCCCGCACGGCCGCCGCGCCGCCCGCCGCTGCCGCGTCCCGCCTCGCCGCCCGCGCCCTTCCTGTGCCGCACAGCCCGCCGCGCCGTCCCTTCGCCCCGGCCTCGCTGCCCGCGCACCGCACGACGACAAGGCCGAGCGCCATTAATGGCGCTCCGCGCCGCTCGCTGGCCCCCACCTACCCCGGCCTCCCCACCGCGGCACCCCGCCTATAAATAGGCCCCCACCCCGCCTCTCTCTCCCCCACGGCCTCCACCGCCACTGCCGCCGCCTCCCCACGCTCCCAGCGCCGCCGCCGCCCGCAGTTCGGCCGCCGCCCGCCGCCCGCCGTGGGCACGCCCCCTCGCGCCACCCCGGCCCAAGGTGAGGGCGGGGATCGAATCCCCCCCTCCTCCTCTCCCTTTTTCCCCAAACCCTAGCCGCAATCGAGCCCCAGGCCGCCGGATTGGGCCGGCGCCGAGCTCCTCTCCCCCTCCCCTGTTTCCCACGGCTAGAGGAAGAAGAAAGGGCTATTTTGCCCTTAGCCCCCTCCCTTCTTCCCTAACTGTTAAATAGCCCCCACTCTATTGGCCTTTTTGCAAGAAAGCCCCTGTTTACTATTTTCTTTCAAACTAAGCCCCCCCACAATGCAAACTTATTTCCAAATAGGCCCCCACACTTTCTACTACACCCTAGCACTTCTGTAATTTACAAATAAGCCCTTCTCTTTTTAGAGAAACTTGCAAATAAGCCCTGGATTCCCTGTTTGACCCCTAGATCTCCCTTTACCTCGTCATTTTATGTGCGAAACGACCTTCGATCGACTTGAAATTTTACCACGCCCTTTCTAGCATAGTTCTAAGCACGCTATACAGAAACCACCCGAAAATATTAACCCTACCTCCGTAACTAAATTATTTCCGATTCGAGCTCAACGATAAAAGCTTTCAGTTCTTGTGCTTGATTGTGTGTCTGTTTGTTTGCGTCGTAGGACACGGAGTGAACGAGGAAGGCCTCGACTATGATCAAGCGAACGAGAACCAGTTCCGCGACTCCGAGCCCGTGGGACAGTGCTACGATCAGGACCTCCCGCAAGAGTTTGACGATGGCAAGTTCAATTCCGCCCTTTGATGCATGTTTTTGTCCTAGTTTTTATAAACACAACCCGATGGCCTGTTTTATAAAATTGCATGGTTTTGCGTGCCGTAACCATGGTAGGATAGCCACCCTTGTTTGAAATAACCATACTTTGACCGCCTGATTTATAAAGAAAATGCGTGTGTGTGGGAAGGGATAAAAATGTGGTTTCGAAAGATGAGTCAGACGGGGTGGATGGCATTTCTGGGTGAAATGCTGTTGGTGTGCTCGTACCTGTGTGGTAGGGCAAGGAAGGGAGATATCCATCCTGTCACCCCTAAGGACCGAGTTGATGTGACATCTCACCTAGCTTCTTGTCGTGCGAACCACTTGACCGTTGTATGGGCAACGGCTTAGCATAAATCCCACTAGTTAGCCTGATAGTCATCAGGAGAGCTGAGAGCAACGGGTGATCAAGGAGAAGGGATAAACTCTGGGTGACTTATGCCCTGGTTAAACCTTGGAGATAGGACGAATGACCCCTTGATGGATCCCGGGATGGCTAGTCAGGTCTAGCTAAGGTGGGTAATGGCTTTGATGGGATCTGCACCGGCACTAAGGTGATCGTGCTGTGGTACTCCACCTGTGGGTAAAGTTGCACACCTCTGCAGAGTTGAGAATCTATTCGAATAGCCGTGCCCACGGTATTGGGCAAGTTACGGTGTGGTCACATAACTAGTGTTTCCCTCTGGGAATGGTTGAGCTGGTGTGAGTGGTTTGGAAAGTGTCCGGCAGTTGTGCCGTGTGCTACGGCGGACGGGGAGTCCGGTAGCAGTTTAAAACTTGGATCCTGCGTGGATCAACCTTGTATGCTCTTTGGTACTTGAAAGCTTGCTTTGAAAATGTTTTAAACGAACCATTGCATGCAACCGAGATTTCCGCAAACAAACCCTAACCGTACCCTTGGATTACCCCTTTGCATTAATTTCTGTTATACCCCCTCCGTGGGTGTGATTGGACTTGCTGAGTACGTTTGTACTCACCCCTTCTTACTTTTACAGTGGAAGACCCAGACTACGTCCCCGATGACAACGAGTAGGGTTTCGTCCTGCACCCAGTCTTGCCTGTGGTTGAGGCCACCGTTGGATTCCGCATGGCGCAAGACTCTGATGATTCTCTTTTCGTAGCTAGTGTAGTAGTGTGGGTTCTGGTTGTAATCCTCGCGATAGTGGCGCTTCACTACCCATTACCGTGTAGAGTTGTACGGTGATGTACCATCTGATGTAATAAAAGTGTTATCAGCCTCCTGGGACTGATAAATCAACACTTTCAAGTCTTCCCTGATGGGGGGACGCTTCAGGTGGTATCAGAGCCGTAGGCTGGCCATAGGACGTGACCCTAGGAACGAGACCCCTTTTTCAGACCTTAGAACTTGTCCCGGTTTAGAAACTTTCTGCACAAACACTCACCACTGGTCTTTGCCTTGTTCCAGATGGCTGGCAATGGATGGGTTAGCGGAATCTGCCACGCAGAGCCCGGCCTCCCCAAGCTACTATTGCTCAGCCTGGAACGCGCTGGGATTATGGAACCACCGGAGTATGCCTATCGTGAGTACATCGCCGGAGGCACCCTTCGGTGCGACATAATGGTTTTTGTGGAGAAAAGCACCCGCTACCCTGATGTGGACCCTTGGTTCATCTCCACCACTGGTTTCCGCTTCCCCGACACCTATCGAAAGGCCGCTCGTAAAGCCTTGCGACGACTGCGTGTGCTCTGCAGGCACCACCTTCAGCGGACCCCTATGGGATTTTTCCCACCCGTTGAGGGAAGAGGGCGCACTTGGATTGCCCGAATGAGGGGACTTGGACGAGAAGAAGAAGACCTGGAAGACACGGTCTCTGAAGCGTCCCCCCATCAGGGAAGACTTAAAAGTGTTACTTTATCAGTCCCAGGAGGCTGATAACACTTTTATTACATCAGATGGTACATCACCGTACAACTCTTCGCGGTAATGGGCAGTGAAGCGCCACTATCGCGAGGATTACAACAAAAGCCCATACTACTACACTAACTACGAACAGGGGATCATCAGAGTCTTGCGCCATGCGGAGCTCCAACGGTGACCTCACCCACAGGCAAGACTGGGTGCAGGACGGGACCCTACTCGTCGTTCTCGGGGATGTAGTCGGGATCCTCCACTGTAAAGTAAGAACGGGGTGAGTACAAACGTACTCAGCAAGTCCAATCACACCCACGGGGGGATACAACGGAATTAAATGCACAGGAATATTCAAGATAGGAGTTTGGGTTTATTTACGGAAAACTCGGTTATGTGCAAGGGTTCGTTTTGGAAAATATTTTCAAAGTAAGTTTTCAAATATCAAGGAACACACGATGTGGATCCACACAGGATTCACGTTTTAGATCGCTACCGGACTCCCCGTCCGCCGTAGCACACGGCACAACTGCCGGACACTTTCCAAACAACTCACACCAGCCCAATCATTCCCAAGAGAAACACTAGTTATGTGACCACACCATAACTTGCCCAATACCATGGGCACGGCTATTCGAATAGATTTTCAACTCTGCAGAGGTGTGCAACTTTACCCACAGGTGGGGTACCACAGCACGAACACCTTAGTGCCGGTGCGGATCCCAACAAAGCCATTACCCACCTTAGCTAGACCTGACTTGCCACCACGGGCTCCATCAAGGGGTCATTCGACCTATCTCCGAGGTTTAACCGGGGCATAAGTCACACAGAGCTTATCCCTTCTCCTTGATCACCCGTTGCTCTCAGCTCTCCTGATGGCTATCAGGCTAACTAGTGGGGTTTATGCTAAGCCGTTGCCCATACAACGGTCAAGTGGTTCGCACGACAGGAAGCTAGGTGAGATGTCACATCAACTCGGTCCTTAGGGGTGACAAGATGGATATCTCCCCTCCACGCTCAACCACACAGGTACGAGCACACCAACGGCAATTCACACAGAAATGCCATCCATCCTGTCCGACTCGTTTCTCAAATCCACATTTCACCCTTTCCCACACACACGCATTTTCTTTATAAAATCAAGGGGGGTCAAGGTATGGTTGTCACAACAAGGGTGGCTATCCTACCATGGTTACGGCACGCAAAACCATGCAATTTTATAAAACAGGCCATCGGGTTGTGTTTATAAAAACTAGGACAAAAACATGCATCAAAGGGCGGAATTGAACTTGCCATCGTCAAGTCCTTGCGGAAAGTCCTGATCGAAGCACTGTCCCTCGGGTTCGGGGTCGCAGAACTGGTCCTCAGTTGCTCGGTCGCAGTCGGGAACCTCGTCGTTCACTCTGTGTCCTACGACGCAAACAAACAGACATACGATCAAGCGAAAGAACCAAAAGCTTTTATCGTTGAACTTGAATCGGAAATAATTTAGTTACGGAGTTAGGGATGATATCTTTGGGTGGTTTCTTAATGGCATGACTAAAACTATACTAGAAAGGGTGTGGCAAAGTTTCGGGTCGATCGGGGGTTGTTTCGCACATAAAATGACGAGCTAAAGGTGGTTTCAGGGCTTAAATGGGGGTCCAGGGACTTGTTCGTAATTTTCTAAAGGGGGTAAGGGTTTATTTGCGAACCCTAGAATTAATCAGGGCATGCTAAAGGGTGTCGGGCATGGTTGGGGTTTTATGTAACGGAGGGATTCAATTTGAATTAATAGAGTGGGCAGGGTTTCTTTCGCGAAAGGGAGCTATTAGAGAGGGGGGGGTCCTTATTTAGAAAAGAGAGTAAGGGCGGGGGGTTAAGTGCAAAACCACCCCTTCTTCTTCCTCCTGCCGCAGGAAACAGAGGAGGGGGGGGGCAAGGGGCTCGGCGCCGGCCTGATCCCGGCGGCCGAGGCCCGGGGCGGCTCGGGCGCGTGGGGGAAAAGGGAGAGGGGGCTAAGGGGACCTGATTCCCCTGCTCACCTTGAGCCGGGGCGAGGTGTGGGAGTGGGGCGGCGGAGGTCAGTGGTGGTGGCCGCAAGAGCTCGGCGGGCGGCGCGTGGGCTCGGAGAGGCGAGGGGCCGGGTGGTTGAGCGAGTCGTGGGATGGGTGAGCCGCGCGGGGAGCCGATTTATAGAGGACGGGGCAACGAGGCGGAGGAGAACGTGATGATGGCGGCCGGCGGGCGGTGCGGGCGCCATTAATGGCGCTCCGGCCGCACGCGGCCGTCGCGACGCGGCGTGGCGCGAGCCGTGGCGGGGCGGCGCTCACCGCGGCGTGCGCACGTGGATACAGTGGCGAGGGAGGACGCGGCAGCGGCGGTCGGCGCGGCGTCGTGGCGTGGCCGTGCGACGGGCGGCGCGGCGAGCGGCGCGGCGAGTGGAGCACGCGCAGGGCGCGCACGGCCGGGCGCAGAGGCGTGCGTGGGCGCGGGTGGCCGAGCCCGGGGCATGCGTGCGCACAGGGGAGAGAAGGTGACCGTGGTTCGGGAGCCGGGGTCGGGCGGCGTTCAGGAGCAGAGAGAAAAGAGGAGGAAGGCAGGAAGGGAGGAGGGAGAAAAGAAAAGGGAGGAAGGAAGAAGAGGGAAAAGAGAGTAAAGGGAGAAAAGGAAAAAGGAGAAAGAAAAGAGAAAAAGAATTAGGGAGAGAGGGAGAAAAGAAAGAGAGGGGAGGGGAGAAGTGCCGGCGCCGGTCGCGGCGGTGACCGCGGCCGGTCGGCCACGCGCGCGCAGGATTCGCGCGCCGCGCGAGAAAGGACTTGCGCCGGCGCTAATTGCGGGAAGCGGTCGCGCGGTCATCGTGGCGCGATGGCGAGGGTCGAGGCGGTGCGTGTGGGAAAACCGGGCGCTGTGTGGCACAGGGCGGGGAATGTGACAGCGTGCGTGTGGCGGTGAAATGGGGGAGTCAGGGTTTTACGTCGGATAAAGTTTTCGGTCAGGGCACCTTAACGCGTTATTTAAATTCGAAATTTTCGGGACGTCACAAACCTACCCCACTTAAATGAATCTCGTCCTCGAGATTCGGCTGATTCTTGAATAGATGGGGAAACTCCTTCTTTAGCGCTTCCTCGCGTTCCCAGGTTGCTTCTTCTATTCCGTGTCTGCTCCATTGAACCCTGCATATCCGCACCTCAGAGTTTCTTGTCCTCCTAGTGACAGTGTCCAGAATTTTGACCGGTACTTCCTGGTATCGCAGATCCGGTTGCAGGTCTATTGTTTCTACCGGCACGTGTTCTCCTTCGGGTACTCTCAAACATCTCCTTAATTGCGAGACGTGAAACACTGGATGTATATCTGACATTTCTTCCGGTAACTCCAGTCGGTATGCCACTGCTCCTACTTTCTTTAGAACCCGATACGGCCCAATGTATCGAGGGGCTAATTTTCCTTGTACCTGAAATCTTCGTGTCCCTCGAATGGGTGAGACTTTGAGATAGACAAAATCCCCCGGATTGAAACTTATTTCCCGCCTCTTCTTGTCTGCGTAGCTCTTTTGTCGGGACTGAGCCGCTTTCAATTTCTCGCAGATTTCCGCTACTTTTTCCTCTGCTTCTTTTATGAGTGCCGGTCCTACTAGGGCACGTTCCCCAACTTCCGACCACATCAATGGAGTTTTGCACTTTCTTCCATAGAGGGCTTCGAATGGCGACATGCCCAAGCTGGCTTGGTAACTGTTATTGTACGAGAATTCTGCATAGGGCAGACTCTGTTCCCAATCATTTCCATAAGTCAGGACACATGCTCTCAGCATATCTTCCATGATCTGATTCACCCTTTCGGTTTGACCATCCGTCTGTGGGTGGTATGCGGAGCTAAAATCTAACTTCGTGCCCATGGTTTTGTGCAGGCTTTTCCAAAACCTGGATGTAAATTGGGTCCCTCTATCCGAGACAATTCTGCTAGGCACTCCATGTAACTTTACTATGTTTTCCACGTAAAGTTTTGCCAGCTTTTCTCCACCATAAGTGGTCCTTACCGGTATGAAATGTGCCGATTTAGTGAGTCGATCCACAATTACCCATATGGAATCGTGTCCCTTCTGTGTTCGGGGCAGTCCCACTACAAAGTCCATCCCTATCTCATCCCACTTCCACACTGGAATAGGCAAGGGTTGCAATAATCCTGCCGGCTTTTGATGCTCGGCCTTTATCCTTTGACAAATGTCACAATGAGCCATGAATCTTGCAATATCCGCCTTCATTCCGTTCCACCAATATTTTTGCTTTATGTCCATATACATTTTGGTGGATCCTGGGTGGATGGAGTAGGCCGAGTTGTGGGCTTCGTCCATGATCAATTTCCGGAAATCTCCATTCTGGGGTACGCAAATCCTATTCTCGTACCATAACGTTCCTTTATCGTCTACCCTGAAGCCTGGCGCTTTGTTTTCTCCAGTTTGCTTGCGGATCTTTACTAACTCCTGATCCGAGCTTTGAGCCTCTCTAATTCTATCCTCTAGTGTCGATTGAACGCTTATCACTTGGCTGGAACCTCGAGGAACAATGTGCACGTTTAATCGTGCCATTTCCTCGCGCAGATTGTCATCCTTGGGTCCATAGGATTTCCGACTTAAGGCGTCGGCTACCACATTTGCTTTTCCAGGGTGATAATGAATTTCCAAATTATAGTCCTTGACCAACTCCAACCATCTTCTTTGTCTTAGGTTCAAATCCGGCTGGGTAAAGATATACTTCAGACTCTTATGGTCGGTGTAAATCTCACACTTATTTCCAATCAGGTAGTGCCTCCAAATCTTAAGGGCATGCACTACGGCTGCCAATTCCAAATCATGGGTCGGGTAATTCTGCTCATGAGTCCTGAGTTGGCGGGAAGCGTATGCAACGACTTTCCCGTCTTGCATCAGTACACACCCTAATCCTTGTCGGGATGCGTCACAGTAAATGACAAAGTCCCGATGAATGTCCGGTAGGGTCAGCACTGGGGCGGTTGTCAACCTTTGCTTCAATTCTTGGAAACTTCTTTCACAAGATTCCGTCCAGGCGAACTTCTTCTCCTTCTTAAGAAGTTCCGTCATGGGTCGGGCTATCTTGGAGAATCCCTCAATAAATCTCCGATAGTACCCAGCTAATCCCAGAAAGCTTCTGATTTCACTAACGTTAGTCGGTCGCTGACAGTTGGAGACTGCTTCGACCTTTTCTGGGTCCACTGCCACACCTTCCGCGGTTAAAATGTGACCAAGGAAAGCTACTCTCTCCAGCCAAAATTCACACTTGCTGAACTTGGCATATAACCTATGTGCCTTCAGCTTTTCCAATACTACCCGCAGATGTTGCTCATGTTCCTGAATACTCTTGGAGTAGATAAGTATGTCGTCGATAAAGACTACGACAAACTTATCCAGCTCGTCCATAAATACTTTGTTCATGAGGTTCATAAAATAGGCAGGGGCATTGGTTAGTCCAAAGGACATTACGGTGAACTCAAACTGCCCATAGCGGGTGACAAAAGCTGTCTTAGGGATGTCACTTTCCCTAATCTTGAGTTGAAAATACCCTGACCTTAGATCAATCTTGGAAAAGTACTTGGCTCCCTTAAGCTGATCAAACAGGTCATCAATCCTGGGGAGGGGGTACTTATTCTTAATGGTAACTTCATTCAGTGCCCGGTAATCTACACACAACCTCATACTCCCATCTTTCTTTTTGACAAACAGAACTGGGGCTCCCCATGGCGACGAGCTTGGCCTGATAAAGCCAATTCGTTGCAGTTCTTCTAGTTGCTTCTTTAATTCCGTCAACTCAGATGCCGCCATTCTATAGGGTCTCTTAGCTATAGGGGAGGTTCCGGGGATAAGGTCTATGACGAACTCTATATCCCTATCTGGCGGCATACCGGGAAGCTCTTCGGGGAACACATCTAGATATTCGTTTACTACCGGGACCCCTTCTAAGGGCTTGGCTTCCATGCTAAACATCATTGGGTCAAACTTACTATCCCGGGTATGGCAGATCACTTGTATTCCTTCGGGGTTTGTTAGGTGTACCACTTTGTCAGTGCAGCCTATGAGACCATTGTGTCGGCTTAACCAGTCCATCCCAAGGATCACGTCTATTCCCCCAGGCTTAAGTACTACCAAATCTGCTAGAAAGTCTACCCCACTTAAATTGATCCTTACCCGGGGACAACCTAATTGACAATTGATGTCGCCTCCAGGCGTCCGGGTTAATAGGGGTGTTTTTAGTAGTACTGTAGGTATTTTGTGTTTCTCCACATAGCTCGAGGATATAAACGAGTGTGATGCTCCAGAATCAAATAATACTGTCGCCAGAGCCGAGTTGACTAGGTACTCACCGAGCACTACGCCTTGAGCTTCTTGAGCCTCCTGCGCGTCGATGTGGTTGACGCGGGCTCGTCCAAATGATTGCTGCTTCACCTGCTGGCTGCCGTCGTTGTTGCGGACGGGCACTCGGTTGGCACCGGTCAGGGCTGGTCTGGGCCCATTCACCGTGTTGGAGAAGGCTGACGTGGCCGGCTTATTCTTGGCGTAGGGGCAATTGGCGATGAAGTGCCCCGTCTCACGGTAGTTGAAACAGGCCCTAACATTGTTGTTGTCGGAGGCGGCCAGACTTATGTTGCTCTGCGGGGCCCTCATGGTATTCTGACTCTTGGGCTGTGCTTCAGAGGCTCGTGATCCAGTCACTTGGGACTGAGTCCTATACTGCATTGGGGCCTGGGATCTTGGTGTAGTGTAGTTGGAGTTCCTCGACTTTTGGAAGCGGTCCTGCTGGCGAGCCTTACTTTTCAAGAATTTGCGTTTATTGTCCTTTCTTTCTTCGGCCTTGGCCCTTTCTGTGAGGATGGCCTTGTTCATCAGGGTGTTGAAGTCCGGATAGATCTGGGGAGTAAGTAAGGTCCGGAGCTCTGGGCTTAATCCCTTCTTGAACATGTCTTGCTTCTTATCATCGTCATTCACTTCTTCCGGCGCGTACCGGGCCAATTCTATGAACCGGTGGGTGTATTCTTCCACTGACATGCTTCCTTGTTGTAGTGCGCGGAATTCATCCGCCTTGCGCTTCATAGTGGCCGAAGGGATGTGGTAGCGGCGGAACTCCCTTACAAATTCTCCCCAGGTGATGGTAGAGGCATCTTCGGCTGCGGCACAATAGTTTTCCCACCAGGATAATGCTGTTCCGGTGAGCTGGTGGGCTGCCAGAAGGACTTTATCCCGGTCCTGGCATTCGAATGGTTCGAGCTTCCTCTGAATTACTCGCAACCAGTCGTCAGCATCCAACGGGTTGCAGGATCCGGCGAAGGTAGGTGGCTTAGTCCTTAGAAAGGCCGTCAGCTTGTCGTTCATATTCTGCCCTCGTGGCTGCCGGTTAATGAGGGCATTCGCCAGAGTCTCCAGTATGAGGGTCTGGTTATGGATGATCTTCGCCAGGTCTCCGAGGGGTGGGGGTGGTGGTAGTTGTTCTCCTTCTTGACTTCCCCCTCGGTTCTGGCTTACTTCTTGTTCTCCTTGGGGAAGATCTTGTTCAACGGGATGTGCTCCGACACTAGCGGCTACGGGGTTCCGGCCACGGGAGGCCCTCGCGACGTTCCGGGGGGTTACCTGTTGATCGGGTAGATTGGGGTTACGTTTATGTGATGTTTAAGTTGTTTAATTCGTATATATATATAAGGCAGAATCTACCTCCTGCCGGTACTCATATAAATAATCAGCACACAACAAGCTAGCACACAACAGCACAAACCATTTTATTACTGCAAGGGGGGTACAACTTAGGGTATGGCTAGGTCTCGTACTACTCGTCTGGGATCAGGCACCACAACAAAAGTGGCTGGGGACACATTACTAGGGTGGCGCCGGTCATTTTACTCGCGGGGCAGGCCTTCTTCTGGGGCGGAGAGCGCGAGTGATCCTTGCTCGCCGTCTTCTGGGTTTCCACCGGTCAGGGGTTGCGCTTGAGCATTCCTTTCGACGGCGGCAGCAGAGCTTTCAGGGTTTCCGGGTGGGGCTTGTGTGTTTCCAAAAAGGGGTCCCCATCCTATGATGGGCGTCCCGAGTAAAACATGATCCTCCCCAATTGCCGGGACTGGTGTCCCACTCCGGGTCCAATCTTGCATGCGCCGGTCTCGGGCTTGCCTGAGGCTTTCTTGGGCGACTGCTTCGTTACTGACCGCGGCTGCGGCTCTTGCCTCGGCGTGGGCGGCTCGGATCTGCTGTAATCTCACTGCGAGCTCCGCTTGCTCGGCTCGATGGGTCTGCTCCCTCAGAAGGTTGGCTTGCTCATCAAAAAGTTGATCCAGGGCGGCTAGGTAAGTAGCTACTTGGTACAGGGGGCCTTCTTCGTGGCGACGTCGTTCCAAGTTTCTCATGCGTGCTTCCCAGACTGGGGTTCTGATGGCCGGCGGGAAGAACTTCGCTGGTGTGGGGGCGAGGTGTTCTTCAAAAATCCGGCACAAATAACGGAGTGTTTTTCTGATGGCCAAAGGATAAGTGTCCTGGTGTCTAAACCCTGTGGCGGTCGCTCGCCAAGGCTGGATGTCGGGGTAGCGGTTGCTCCTGGCGATGACCAGGATCACCCTGCAGCGGAGGGTACCATGGTGCTCGTACTCTCGGCTGTAGTACTTTGGGCGTTCCATAACGCCAAGGTCTTCCAGGGTGTTGAATAAGAGGCTGGGGAATCCAGGTGCAGCTTGGCAATCGCCCTGGGTCCATCCTTCCTCAGCCATCTGAAACAGAAACAGGGTAAACAATCTGATACAGGTGCAACGGGAGTAGATGATATTTATTATTACAACAAGGGTGGTACAGTTTTCATGGATGCGTAGTCATTAGGTAGGGTTTTAGCTAGGGGTGCTAATCCTATCACGGGGATTCCTCTTCGGTCCTGATAGAGCGCTTCTTTATTGGAAGAAACCGATCCATCTCGTTTTCGGTCTGAGTACCCTTATCCCAATGGGTTTCCATGGGTTCTTCTTCTTCTTCCTCTATCCATCCACCTATTCCGTTGCGGTTCTCGTATTCTTGCACCTGGGCTTGGAGGGCGGCTAAGGAATACTCGGCGTTCGCGGCTCTTGTCCGTTGCTCCTCCAGTTCTTGGGTTAACTTTTCAATCCCATGGATTAGCTGCTTCAGTTGTGCCGCCTGTTCACGGTAGAGTGCATCCAAGCCGGTGAGGTAGATGGACAGGTGGGAGACCGTGTCTTCCAGGTCTTCTTCTTCTCGTCCAAGTCCCCTCATTCGGGCAATCCAAGTGCGCCCTCTTCCCTCAGCGGGTGGGAAAAATCCCATAGGAGTCCGCTGAAGGTGGTGCCTGTAGAGTACACGCAGTCGTCGCAAGGCTTTACGAGCGGCCTTTCGATAGGTGTCGGGGAAACGGAAACCAGTGGTGGAGATGAACCAAGGGTCCACATCAGGGTAGCGGGTGCTTTTCTCCACAAAAACCATTATGTCGCACCGAAGGGTGCCTCCGGCGATGTACTCACGGTAGGCATACTCCGGTGGTTCCATAATCCCGACGCGTTCCAGGCTGAGCAATAGCAACTTGGGGAGGCCGGGCTCTGCGTGGCAGATTCCGCTAGCCCATCCATTGCCAGCCATCTGGAACAAGGCAAAGACCAGTGGTGAGTGTTTGTGCAGAAAATTTCTGAATCGGGATAAGTTCTAGGGCCTGAAAAGGGGTCTCGCTCCTAGGGTCACGTCCTACGGCCAGCCTACGGCTCTGATACCACCTGAAGCGTCCCCCCATCAGGGAAGACTTAAAAGTGTTACTTTATCAGTCCCAGGAGGCTGATAACACTTTTATTACATCAGATGGTACATCACCGTACAACTCTTCGCGGTAATGGGCAGTGAAGCGCCACTATCGCGAGGATTACAACAAAAGCCCATACTACTACACTAACTACGAACAGGGGATCATCAGAGTCTTGCGCCATGCGGAGCTCCAACGGTGACCTCACCCACAGGCAAGACTGGGTGCAGGACGGGACCCTACTCGTCGTTCTCGGGGATGTAGTCGGGATCCTCCACTGTAAAGTAAGAACGGGGTGAGTACAAACGTACTCAGCAAGTCCAATCACACCCACGGGGGGGATACAACGGAATTAAATGCACAGGAATATTCAAGATAGGAGTTAGGGTTTATTTAAGGAAAACTCGGTTATGTGCAAGGGTTCGTTTTGGAAAATATTTTCAAAGTAAGTTTTCAAATATCAAGGAACACACGATGTGGATCCACACAGGATTCACATTTTAGATCGCTACCGGACTCCCCGTCCGCCGTAGCACACGGCACAACTGCCGGACACTTTCCAAACAACTCACACCAGCCCAATCATTCCCAAGAGAAACACTAGTTATGTGACCACACCATAACTTGCCCAATACCATGGGCACGGCTATTCGAATAGATTTTCAACTCTGCAGAGGTGTGCAACTTTACCCACAGGTGGGGTACCACAGCACGAACACCTTAGTGCCGGTGCGGATCCCAACAAAGCCATTACCCACCTTAGCTAGACCTGACTTGCCACCACGGGCTCCATCAAGGGGTCATTCGACCTATCTCCGAGGTTTAACCGGGGCATAAGTCACACAGAGCTTATCCCTTCTCCTTGATCACCCGTTGCTCTCAGCTCTCCTGATGGCTATCAGGCTAACTAGTGGGGTTTATGCTAAGCCGTTGCCCATACAACGGTCAAGTGGTTCGCACGACAGGAAGCTAGGTGAGATGTCACATCAACTCGGTCCTTAGGGGTGACAAGATGGATATCTCCCCTCCACGCTCAACCACACAGGTACGAGCACACCAACGGCAATTCACACAGAAATGCCATCCATCCTGTCCGACTCGTTTCTCAAATCCACATTTCACCCTTTCCCACACACACGCATTTTCTTTATAAAATCAAGGGGGGTCAAGGTATGGTTGTCACAACAAGGGTGGCTATCCTACCATGGTTACGGCACGCAAAACCATGCAATTTTATAAAACAGGCCATCGGGTTGTGTTTATAAAAACTAGGACAAAAACATGCATCAAAGGGCGGAATTGAACTTGCCATCGTCAAGTCCTTGCGGAAAGTCCTGATCGAAGCACTGTCCCTCGGGTTCGGGGTCGCAGAACTGGTCCTCAGTTGCTCGGTCGCAGTCGGGAACCTCGTCGTTCACTCCGTGTCCTACGACGCAAACAAACAGACATACGATCAAGCGAAAGAACCAAAAGCTTTTATCGTTGAACTTGAATCGGAAATAATTTAGTTACGGAGTTAGGGATGATATCTTTGGGTGGTTTCTTAATGGCATGACTAAAACTATACTAGAAAGGGTGTGGTAAAGTTTCGGGTCGATCGGGGGTTGTTTCGCACATAAAATGACGAGCTAAAGGTGGTTTCAAGGCTTAAACGGGGGTCCAGGGACTTGTTCGTAATTTTCTAAAGGGGGTAAGGGTTTATTTGCGAACCCTAGAATTAATCAGGGCATGCTAAAGGGTGTCGGGCATGGTTGGGTTTTTATGTAACGGAGGGATTCAATTTGAATTAATAGAGTGGGCAGGGTTTCTTTCGCGAAAGGGAGCTATTAGAGAGGGGGGGTCCTTATTTAGAAAAGAGAGTAAGGGCGGGGGGTTAAGTGCAAAACCACCCCTTCTTCTTCCTCCTGCCGCAGGAAACAGAGGAGGGGGGGGCAAGGGGCTCGGCGCCGGCCTGATCCCGGCGGCCGAGGCCCGGGGCGGCTCGGGCGCGTGGGGGAAAAGGGAGAGGGGGCTAAGGGGACCTGATTCCCCTGCTCACCTTGAGCCGGGGCGAGGTGTGGGAGTGGGGCGGCGGAGGTCAGTGGTGGTGGCCGCAAGAGCTCGGCGGGCGGCGCGTGGGCTCGGGGAGGCGAGGGGCCGGGTGGTTGAGCGAGTCGTGGGATGGGTGAGCCGCGCGGGGAGCCGATTTATAGAGGACGGGGCGACGAGGTGGAGGAGAACGTGATGATGGCGGCCGGCGGGCGGTGCGGGCGCCATTAATGGTGCTCCGGCCGCACGCGGCCGTCGCGACGCGGCGTGGCGCGGGCCGGGGCGGGGCGGCGCTCACCGCGGCGTGCGCACGTGGATACAGTGGCGAGGGAGGACGCGGCAGCGGCGGTCGGCGCGGCGTCGTGGCGTGGCCGTGCGACGGGGGGCGCGGCGAGCGGCGCGGCGCGTGGAGCACGCGCAGGGCGCGCACGGCCGGGCGCAGAGGCGTGCGTGGGCGCGGGTGGCCGAGCCCGGGGCATGCGTGCGCACAGGGGAGGGAAGGTGACCGTGGTTCGAGAGCCGGGGTCGGGCGTCGTTCAGGAGCAGAGAGAAAAGAGGAGGAAGGCAGGAAGGGAGGAGGGAGAAAAGAAAAGGGAGGAAGGAAGAAGAGGGAAAAGAGAGAAAAGGGAGAAAAGGAAAAAGGAGAAAGAAAAGAGAAAAAGAATTAGGGAGAGAGGGAGAAAAGAAAGAGAGGGGAGGGGAGAAGTGCCGGCGCCGGTCGCGGCGGTGACCGCGGCCGGTCGGCCACGCGCGCGCAGGATTCGCGCGCCGCGCGAGAAAGGACTTGCGCCGGCGCTAATTGCGGGAAGCGGTCGCGCGGTCATCGTGACGCGATGGCGAGGGTCGAGGCGGTGCGTGTGGGAAAACCGGGCGCTGTGTGGCACAGGGCGGGGAATGTGACAGCGTGCGTGTGGCGGTGAAACGGGGGAGTCAGGGTTTTACGTCGGATAAAGTTTTCGGTCAGGGCACCTTAACACGTTATTTAAATTCGAAATTTTCGGGACGTCACAGTCTCCCACCTGTCCATCTACCTCACTGGCTTGGATGCACTCTACCGCGAGCAGGCGGCACAACTGAAGCAGCTAATCCATGGGATTGAAAAGTTAACCCAGGAGCTGGAGGAACAACGGACAAGAGCCGTAAGCGCCGAGTATTCCTTAGCCGCCCTCCAAGCCCAGATGCAAGAATATGAGAACCGCAACGGGATAGGTGGATGGATCGAGGAAGAAGAAGAAGAACCCATGGAAACCCATTGGGACAAGGGTACTCAGACCGAAAACGAGATGGATCGGTTCCTTCCAATAAAGAAGCGCTCTATCAGGACCGAGGAAGAATCCCCATGATAGGATTAGCACCCCTAGCAAAAACCCTACCCTAATGACCACGTAACCATGAAAACTGTACCACCCTTGTTGTAATAGTAAATATCATCTACTCCCGTTTGCACCTGTACCAGGTTGTTTACCCTGTTTCCGTTTCAGATGGCTGAGGAAGGATGGACCCAGGGCGATTGCCAAGCTGCACCTGAATTCCCCAGCCTCTTGATCAACACCCTGGAGGACCTTGGCGTTACGGAGCGCTCAAGGTACTACAGCCGAGAGTACGAGCACCATGGTACCCTCCGCTGCAGGGTGATCCTGGTCATCGCCAGGAGCAACCGCTACCCCGACATCCAGCCCTGGCGGGCGACCGCCACAGGGTTTAGGCACCAAGACACCTACCCCTTGGCCATCAGGAAAGCACTCCGTTACTTGTGCCGGATTTTTGAAGAACACCTCACCCCTACACCAGCGAAGTTCTTTCCGCCGGCCATCAGAACCCCAGTCTGGGAAGCGCGCATGAGAAACCTAGAGCGATGTCGCCACGAAGAAGGCCCCCTGTACCAAGTGGCTACTTACCTAGCCGCCCTGGACCAACTCTTTGACGAGCAAGCCAACCTCCTAAGGGAGCAGACCCATCGAGCCGAGCAAGCAGAGCTCGCGGTGAGGATACAGCAGATCCGAGCCGCCCATGCCGAGGCGAGAGCCGCAGCCGCGGTCAGTAGCGAAGCAGTTGCCCAAGAAAGCCTCAGGCAGGCCCGAGACCGGCGTATGCAAGATTGGACCCAAAGTGGGACGCCAGTCCCGGCGATAGGGGAAGATCACGTTTTACTCGGGACACCCGTCATAGGGTGGGGATCACTCTTTGGGAGCACACGAGCCCCACCCGAGAATCCTGAAAGTTCTGCTGCCGCCGACGAAGGGGATGCTGCAATGCAGCCCCTGACCGATGGGAACCCAGAAGACGGCGAGCGAGAACCTCTCACCCTGTCCGCCCCGGAAGAAGACACACCACGCAAGTAGAGTGACCGACGCCATCCCAGTGATGCCCCTTCCCAGCCTTTCTGTTTACGCCGTACCCTTAAGACAAGACCCTGGCCGAGTAGCACGAGACCTAGTCGTACCCCCAAGTTGTACCCCCCTTGCTGTAATAAAAGGGTTTGTGCATGCTGTTTGTGATGATTGTGTGCTGGTTTGTTGTGTGCTACTTGTTTATATGGGTACCGGCAGAAGGTAGATTCTGCCTTATATATACGAATTAAACAACTTAAACATCATAAAATCGTAACTCCGATTTACCCAATCAACAGGTGACCCCCCGGAACGTCGCGAGGGCCTCCCGTGGCCGGAACCCCGTAGCCGCTAGTGTCGGAGCACAGCCCGTTGAGCAAGATTTTCCCCAAGGAGAACAAGAAGTAAGCCAGAACCGAGGGGGAAGTCAAGAAGGAGAACAACTACCACCACCCCCACCCCTCGGAGACCTGGCGCAGATCATCCATAACCAGACCCTCATACTGGAGACTCTGGCGAATGCCCTCATTAACCGGCAGCCACGAGGGCAGAATATGAACGACAAGCTGACGGCCTTTCTAAGGACTAAGCCACCTACCTTCGCCGGATCCTGCAACCCGTTGGATGCTGACGACTGGTTGCGAGTAATTCAGAGGAAGCTCGAACCATTCGAATGCCAGGACCGGGATAAAGTCCTTCTGGCAGCCCACCAGCTCACCGGAACAGCATTATCTTGGTGGGAAAACTATTGTGCCGCAGCCGAAGATGCCTCTACCATCACCTGGGGAGAATTCGTAAGAGAGTTCCGCCGCTATCACATTCCTTCTGCCACCATGAAGCGCAAGGCGGATGAATTCCGCGCACTACAACAAGGAAGCATGTCGGTGGAAGAATACACCCACCGGTTCATAGAGTTGGCCCGATATGCACCGGAGGAAGTGAACGATGATGACAAGAAATAGGATATGTTCAAGAAGGGGCTAAGCCCAGAACTCCGGACCTTGCTTACCCCTCAGATTTACCCTGATTTCAACACCCTGATGAACAAGGCTATCCTTACGGAAAGGGCCAAAACGGAAGAGAAGAAGGAGAACAAACGCAAATTCCTGGAGAGTAAGGCCCGCCAACAGGACCGCTACCAAAAGCCGAGGAACTCCAGCTACACTGCACCAAGATCCCAGGCCCCGATGCAGTATAGAACTCAGTCTCAAGTGACAGGATCACAGGCCCCGCCCAGGAGCCAGAATACCACGAGGGCCCTGCAGAGCAATGCAAGCCAGGTCGCCCCCGACAACAACAATGTTAGGGCCTGTTTCAACTGCCGTGAAATAGGGCATTACATTGCCAATTGCCCTTATGCCAAGAATAAGCCGGCCACATCAGCCTTCTCCAACACAGTGAATGGACCCAGACCAGCCCTGACTGGTGCCAACCGAGTGCCTATTCGCAATAACGACAACAGCCAGCAGACGAAGCCGCCTCAGCAATCATTTGGACGAGCCCGCGTCAATCACATCGACGCGCAGGAGGCCCAAGAAGCTCAGGGCGTAGTGCTCGGTGAGTACCTAGTCAACTCAGCCCTGGCAACAGTACTATTTGATTCTGGAGCATCGCACTCGTTCATATCCTCAAGCTTGGTGGAGAAACACAAAATACCTACAGTACTACTAAAAACACCCCTATTAACCCGGACGCCTGGAGGCGACATCAATTGTCAATTAGGCTGTCTACGGGTAAGGATCAATTTAAGTGGGGTAGAATTCCTAGCGGATTTGGTAGTACTTAAGTCCGGGGGAATAGACGTAATCCTTGGGATGGACTGGTTAAGCCGACACAATGGTCTCATAGGCTGTACTGACAAGGTGGTACACCTAACAAACCCTGAAGGAGTTCAAGTGATCTGCCATACCCGGGATAGTAAGTTTAACCCAATGGCGTTTAGCATGGAAGCCAAGCCCTTAGAAGGAGTCCCGGTAGTAAACGAATACCCAGATGCCTTCCCCGAAGAACTTCCCGGTATGCCACCGGATAGGGATATAGAGTTCGTCATTGACCTTATCCCTGGAACCTCCCCTATAGCCAAAAGACCCTATAGGATGGCGGCATCCGAGTTGACAGAATTAAAGAAACAACTAGAAGAGCTGCAACGAATTGGTTTCATCAGACCAAGCTCGTCACCATGGGGAGCCCCAGTCCTATTTGTCAAGAAGAAAGATGGGAGTATGAGATTGTGTGTAGATTACCGGGCACTGAACGAGGTTACCATTAAGAACAAGTACCCCCTCCCCAGGATTGATGACCTTTTTGATCAGCTAAAAGGAGCCAAGTACTTTTCTAAGATCGATCTAAGGTCAGGATATTTTCAACTCAAGATTAGGGAAAGTGACATCCCTAAGACAGCTTTTGTCACCCGCTACGGGCAATTTGAGTTCACCGTAATGTCCTTCGGACTAACCAATGCCCCTGCCTATTTTATGAACCTCATGAGCAAGGTATTTATGGACGAGCTGGATAAGTTTGTCGTAGTCTTTATCGACGACATACTTATCTACTCCAAGAGTATTCAGGAACATGAGCAACATCTGCGGGTAGTATTGGAAAAGCTGAGGACACATAGGCTCTATGCTAAGTTTAGCAAGTGCGAATTCTGGCTGGAAAGAGTAGCTTTCCTTGGTCACATCCTGACCGCGGAAGGCGTAGCTGTGGACCCAGAGAAGGTCGAAGCAGTCTCCAACTGGCAGCGACCAACTAACGTCAGTGAAATCAGGAGCTTTCTTGGGTTAGCCGGGTACTATCGGAGATTTATCGAGGGATTCTCTAAGATAGCCCGACCCATGACGGAACTTCTTAAGAAGGAGAAGAAGTTCGCCTGGACGGAATATTGTGAAAGAAGTTTTCAAGAATTGAAGCAAAGGCTGACAACCGCCCCAGTGCTGACCCTACCGGACATTCATCGGGACTTTGTCATTTATTGTGACGCATGCCGACAAGGATTAGGGAGTGTACTGATGCAAGACGGGAAAGTCGTTGCATATGCTTCCCGTCAACTCAGGACTCATGAGCAGAATTATCCGACCCATGATTTGGAATTAGCAGCCGTAGTGCATGCCCTTAAGATTTGGAGACATTACCTGATTGGAAATAAGTGTGAGGTTTACACCGACCACAAGAGTCTGAAGTATATCTTTACCCAGCCGGATTTAAACTTAAGGCAAAGAAGATGGTTGGAGTTGGTCAAGGACTATGACTTGGAAATTCATTATCACCCCGGGAAAGCAAACGTAGTAGCCGATGCCTTAAGTCGGAAAAGCTATGGACCCGAGGATGACCATCTACGCGAGGAAATGGCACGATTAAACGTGCACATTGTTCCTCGAGGTTCCAGCCAAGTGCTAAACATTCAATCGACACTAGAGGATAGGATTAGAGAAGCCCAAAGCTCGGATCAGGAGTTAATGAAGATCCGCAAGCAAACTGCAGAAAACAAAGCGCCAGGTTTTAGAGTGGATGATAAGGGAACGTTGTGGTACGAGGATAGAATTTGTGTACCCCAGGATGGAGATTTCCGGAAATTAATCATGGACGAAGCCCATAACTCGGCTTACTCCATCCACCCAGGATCCACCAAAATGTATATGGACATAAGGCAAAAATACTGGTGGAATGGAATGAAAGCGGATATTGCACGATTTGTGGCGCATTGTGATATCTGCCAAAGGATCAAGGCCGAACATCAAAAGCCGGCAGGATTATTGCAACCCTTGCCTATCCCGGTCTGGAAATGGGATGAAATAGGAATGGACTTCGTAGTAGGCCTACCCAGAACACAGAAGGGACACGATTCCATATGGGTAATAGTGGATCGACTCACTAAGTCGGCTCACTTTATACCCGTACGAACCACTTATGGTGGAGAAAAGCTGGCAAAGCTTTATGTGGAGAATATAGTAAAGTTACATGGAGTGCCTAGCAGAATTGTTTCGGATAGAGGAACCCAATTTACATCTAGGTTTTGGAAAAGCCTGCATAAAGCCATGGGCACTAAGTTAGATTTTAGCACCGCATACCACCCACAGACGGATGGTCAAACCGAGAGGGTGAATCAGATCATGGAAGATATGCTGAGAGCATGTGTCCTGACCTATGGAAATGATTGGGAACAGAGTCTGCCCTATGCAGAATTCTCGTACAACAATAGTTACCAAGCCAGCCTGGGCATGTCGCCATTCGAAGCTCTCTATGGAAGGAAGTGCAAAACTCCCCTAATGTGGTCGGAAGTGGGAGAACGTGCCCTAGTGGGACCCGCACTTATAAAAGAGGCAGAAGAAAAGGTAGCGGAGATCCGCGAGAAATTGAAAGCAGCTCAGTCCCGACAGAAGAGCTACGCGGACAAGAAATGGCGAGAAATAAGTTTCGATCCAGGGGATTTCGCCTATCTCAAAGTCTCACCCATTCGAGGAACGCGAAGGTTTCAAGTACAAGGAAAACTGGCCCCTCGATACATTGGACCGTATCGAGTCTTGAAGAGAGTCGGAGCCGTGGCATACCGACTAGAGTTACCAGAAGAAATGTCAGATATACACCCAGTGTTCCATGTTTCGCAATTGAGAAGGTGTTTAAGAGTACCCGAGGGAGAATATGTGCCAGTGGAAACAATAGACCTACAGCCGGATTTACGATACCAGGAAGTGCCGGTCAGGATTCTAGACACTGTCACCAGAAGGACAAGGAACTCCGAAGTGCGGATTTGTAGGGTTCAGTGGAGCAGGCATGGAGTGGAGGAAGCGACATGGGAACGCGAAGATGCTCTGAAGAAGGAGTTTCCCCATTTGTTTAGGAGCTAGCCGAATCTCGGGGACGAGATTCATTTTAAGTGGGGTAGGTTTGTAACATCCTGAAAATTTTACCCAGAAATCACGCGCTAAGGTTTTCATTTTCGAGAACCGTTCCACCGAAACCCTAAATTTCCCGGCACCCGAATCCAATCGCAGTCACGCCATCTTTTTCCCCCCCCCCTCGTGCAGCGCGCGAACGCCGCGCGCGCGTAACCGACCAGCCGCGGTCACCGCCGTGAAATTCGCCGCGCGGTCGCCGCCGCGAATCCCGCCGGCGCGCGTCACTTCTCCCCTTTTTCCATTATTTCTTTTCCCTTTTTCCTTTTCTCTCTTTTCCCTTTTTCCTTTTTCCCATTTTCCTTTTCCCTTTTCTTCCCTCCCTTTCTCCTTTCTCCTTCCTGTTTCTTCCTCCCTGCTCCTCTGCTCCCGAGCGCCACCCCCGCACACCGCTCCGGCCTCTGGCGCCCCTGCCCTTGCGCGCACGCCACCCCGCCCTCGCGCGCACGCCGCCGTACGCGCGCGCGCCGCCGACCCTCGCGCGCACGCGCTTCACGCGCAAGCGCTAGGCCGAGCCGCGACGCGCTCGCGCACGCGCCGCCCGCACGGCCGCCGCGCCGCCCGCCGCTGCCGCGTCCCGCCTCGCCGCCCGCGCCCTTCCTGTGTCGCACAGCCCACCGCGCCGTCCCTTCGCCCCGGCCTCGCTGCCCGCGCACCGCACGACGACAAGGCCGAGCGCCATTAATGGCGCTCCGCGCCGCTCGCCGGCCCCCACCTACCCCGGCCTCCCCACCGCGGCACCCCGCCTATAAATAGGCCCCAACCCCGCCTCTCTCTCCCCCACGGCCTCCACCGCCACTGCCGCCGCCTCCCCACGCTCCCAGCGCTGCCGCCGCCCGCAGTTCGGCCGCCGCCCGCCGCCCGCCGTGGGCACGCCCCCTCGCGCCACCCCGGCCCAAGGTGAGGGCGG
This sequence comes from Panicum hallii, assembly GCF_002211085.1. Lineage (NCBI taxonomy): Eukaryota > Viridiplantae > Streptophyta > Magnoliopsida > Poales > Poaceae > Panicum > Panicum hallii. The sequence goes on from NC_038043.1 coordinate 19,417,927, forward strand.
GGATCGAATCCCCCCCTCCTCCTCTCCCTTTTTCCCCAAACCCTAGCCGCAATCGAGCCCCGGGCCGCCGGATTGGGCCGGCGCCGAGCTCCTCTCCCCCTCCCCTGTTTCCCACGGCTAGAGGAAGAAGAAAGGGCTATTTTGCCCTTAGCCCCCTCCCTTCTTCCCTAACTGTTAAATAGCCCCCACTCTATTGGCCTTTTTGCAAGAAAGCCCCTGTTTACTATTTTCTTTCAAACTAAGCCCCCCCCACAATGCAAACTTATTTCCAAATAGGCCCCCACACTTTCTACTACACCCTAGCACTTCTGTAATTTACAAATAAGCCCTTCTCTTTTTAGAGAAACTTGCAAATAAGCCCTGGATTCCCTGTTTGACCCCTAGATCTTCCTTTACCTCGTCATTTTATGTGCGAAACGACCTTCGATCGACCTGAAATTTTACCACGCCCTTTCTAGCATAGTTCTAAGCACGCTATACAGAAACCACCCAAAAATATTAACCCTACCTCCGTAACTAAATTATTTCCGATTCGAGCTCAACGATAAAAGCTTTCAGTTCTTGTGCTTGATTGTGTGTCTGTTTGTTTGCGTCGTAGGACACGGAGTGAACGAGGAAGGCCTCGACTGTGATCAAGCGAATGAGAACCAGTTCCGCGACTCCGAGCCCGTGGGACAGTGCTACGATCAGGACCTCCCGCAAGAGTTTGACGATGGCAAGTTCAATTCCGCCCTTTGATGCATGTTTTTGTCCTAGTTTTTATAAACACAACCCGATGGCCTGTTTTATAAAATTGCATGGTTTTGCGTGCCGTAACCATGGTAGGATAGCCACCCTTGTTTGAAATAACCATACTTTGACCGCCTGATTTATAAAGAAAATGCGTGTGTGTGGGAAGGGATAAAAATGTGGTTTCGAAAGATGAGTCAGACGGGGTGGATGGCATTTCTGGGTGAAATGCTGTTGGTGTGCTCGTACCTGTGTGGTAGGGCAAGGAAGGGAGATATCCATCCTGTCACCCCTAAGGACCGAGTTGATGTGACATCTCACCTAGCTTCTTGTCGTGCGAACCACTTGACCGTTGTATGGGCAACGGCTTAGCATAAATCCCACTAGTTAGCCTGATAGTCATCAGGAGAGCTGAGAGCAACGGGTGATCAAGGAGAAGGGATAAACTCTGGGTGACTTATGCCCTAGTTAAACCTTGGAGATAGGACGAATGACCCCTTGATGGATCCCGGGATGGCTAGTCAGGTCTAGCTAAGGTGGGTAATGGCTTTGATGGGATCTGCACCGGCACTAAGGTGATCGTGCTGTGGTACTCCACCTGTGGGTAAAGTTGCACACCTCTGCAGAGTTGAGAATCTATTCGAATAGCCGTGCCCACGGTATTGGGCAAGTTACGGTGTGGTCACATAACTAGTGTTTCCCTCTGGGAATGGTTGAGCTGGTGTGAGTGGTTTGGAAAGTGTCCGGCAGTTGTGCCGTGTGCTACGGCGGACGGGGAGTCCGGTAGCAGTTTAAAACTTGGATCCTGCGTGGATCAACCTTGTATGCTCTTTGGTACTTGAAAGCTTGCTTTGAAAATGTTTTAAACGAACCATTGCATGCAACCGAGATTTCCGCAAACAAACCCTAACCGTACCCTTGGATTACCCCTTTGCATTAATTTCTGTTATACCCCCCTCCGTGGGTGTGATTGGACTTGCTGAGTACGTTTGTACTCACCCCTTCTTACTTTTACAGTGGAAGACCCAGACTACGTCCCCGAAGACAACGAGTAGGGTTTCGTCCTGCACCCAGTCTTGCCTGTGGTTGAGGCCACCGTTGGATTCCGCATGGCGCAAGACTCTGATGATTCTCTTTTCGTAGCTAGTGTAGTAGTGTGGGTTCTGGTTGTAATCCTCGCGATAGTGGCGCTTCACTGCCCATTACCGCGTAGAGTTGTACGGTGATGTACCATCTGATGTAATAAAAGTGTTATCAGCCTCCTGGGACTGATAAATCAACACTTTCAAGTCTTCCCTGATGGGGGGACGCTTCACCTAACCCACTTATCGTACAACCACTCGACCGTTGTGTGGGCAACGGCTTAGCATAAACCCCACTAGTTGTTCTGCTAGCCAAAAGGAGAGCTGGTGAGCAATGGGAGATCATGGAGAAGGAATACGATCTATGTGAGTTATGTCCCAGTTATGACTTTGTTGATAGGTCATTAACTCTATGGTTGGTTCCGTGTTGGCTAGTTAGATTCAGCTAAGGTGGGTAATGGCTTTGTTAGGATCTGCAGCGACACTAAGGTGTTCGTAGTGCGGTACCCTACTTGTGGGTAAAGTGTACAACCTCTGCCGAGTGTAAAATCTATTCGAATAGCCGTGTCCACGGTATTGGACGAGTTAGGCATGGTCACTTCAATAGACATTTTGGGATGGTTGGTTTTGTGGCGTGAGTTGTTTTGAAAGTGTCCGGCAGTTGTGCCGTGAGCTACTATGGATGTGGAGTCTGGTAGCATTAAAACTTGGATCCTTTGTGTAGGATCAACCCCACTTATTATTCGAATACTACAGAAATATTTTGAGAAAACTCTTTTATTAAATGAACCCTTGCATGTGGGAAACCTCGCTTTATCGCAAATGAACCCTAGCCTTATCCTTGACATATCCTGTGCATGATCTTTATTATCCCCCTCCGTGGATGTGGTTGGACTTGTTGAGTACGTATGTACTCACTCTTGCCTAGTTTTTACAGAGGAGGATCCGAACTTCGTTCCAGAAGACGTCGAGTAGGTCGCCGTCCTGCACCCAACCTTGCCTATGGTTCAGGGTCTCCACAGGAAGCTTACCATGGCGCAAGACTCTGATGTTATCTTAGATTTCATTGGCACTTTAGTTTGTCTTGTAGTCCTTATGTTGTCCCTCTTGATAGTGGCGCTTCAGTGCCCGCTACCTCGACGGTTTGTACCATCTGATGTAATAAATGTGTTATCAGCCTCCTGAGACTGATATTTGTATCACATTTAGTCACCTTGGATCAGGGGACGCTTCCTTCAACAGCCACCTAGTCGACTCCAGGAAGCCGGAGGCCTCTACACCAACTTGACGCAGCAACCTCGACGTGTTCATCGACAACCTCGATGAGCTGCTGCTCCCCGATCTAGCCGGGCAGATTGAGAGGATGTCCATTTTCGACGCGACTTCAACTCGTGCTGCACCAGAACCAGTCGGATCAGACTCAAACCGATCTGAGGACACTATACAGACCGAGTCCCTCTCCGACTTGGAGGAGGACTTAGATCGTCTACTCAAGCTCGAGGATGCGGGAGCCACCACCCGTCGAGGGCCCCTCATTTTCGACAACTACTCGGACTCAACGAAGAGTACTCATTAACTAGTGCTATACCTTCAAGTTGGAGCTTGGGAGGACTCAGGGACAAAGGAGCCACCGCTTATCGGGAGGCCCCTATCCTCGACAACCACTCGGAATCAATGATGATCCCGAATCCTTTTCAGGTAATCACCTGGGTTTAACCATAACGTCTACGCTACAAGGTCGTTTCGTGTACTGGAAGGGCTTAGAGCCTTCTAAACTACTCGAGTACGACTCCCGCCTTGTGGCCTTCACGCGAGAACTGCCCTTCCAGGAAGGCAAACCCCTCTCTCCCATCTTGGAAGAGGGAGAGGGCAGCATAGAGCTAGTTGAGTATAGCCATACGGCTGAGAGCTCGTCGAATCGAAAAAGTCTACATGGCTTCCCTTCGCAATGCAGATGACGATGAGCCGAGTTCCGAGTACGATGTTGAACTACTCGCGGACGTGTCTGTCGACGAGCGTACGGCGGACGCCCCCAGGACGAGAACAAGGAGCACAGAAGGATCCAACGATTGAAGAGCGCCAAGCGCGCCTAGCGCAGGTGGAATGCAAAAAACCATGCACGTAACCCAATGTACCAAAGAAACCTCAACAACACTTTCACAGCAGCTGCAGATCAGGAGTATCACACATCGATTGGCGCCATTGTAGAAGTAGCGCTCTTAGCTCAACAACTACCACCCAAGCCCCTAGATACAAAGCTGCAGTATCTAACACAACGCACGCTCATGCAACTCGATGGGCAACACCCAATGTCCTCAACCCGGTACATGCTCTCGAGATTTGAGCGTCATGGTGACTCTGCGCAGATTAGTCGCACCCCTGGAGGAGGCCCCAGATATCAGAGGAACGACAATCGCTAGCGCAACTAGAACAATCCAGTCGGCCATGGCAATCCCTAGGGCCACCAGTCCGTGTGTGGCAACATCGAACAGGAGGTGCAACAATCCACTCGTCCACCTCGCAACCGGCACTTTGCAAGGCCTCAAGGCGAAGCTCCATCTGAGGCCAGCCTCCAGGACGCTCCCATGATTGATCTAAGGCAGAACATCAATGATGGCCGTGATGTGCGACGCATCATTGGGGCAAGGAGAAGGGACCGTCCCGCCGAGAAATCCTACCCCAAGGATTTTAAACCAATTGGCATTCCCAAGTACGATGGCAAGCAAGACCCGCGCTAGTGGATTCGTTGCTACTCCGTCGCCATCGAAGTCTCAGGGGGATCCAACTCCATGAAGGCACTCTACTTCCCGGTAGCCTTGGAATCCGTGCCCCTCACTTGGCTTGAAATCCTTAAACCAAACCCCATCAACTCTTGGGAGAACCTCAAGCGGGCCTTCATCAACAACTTCCAGGGATCCATGATTCGAGCAGGTACTCGTCATGATTTGTCCCAGGAAAATTCCCGCTCATCCTAGATCCTATCGTGGCGGGCTCACAGTTGACTCGAGTACTCATCGACAGCGAGAGCGGCCTCAACTTGCTCTTTGCGAGTACTTTGAAGAAGATGGGACTGAACATTTCCAAGATGCTCACCCCTAGCAGAGCTCCATTCTATGGCATCGTCCCGACAAATGTGGCTACACCACTCGGGTCAGTGGTCCTGCCAGTCACCTTTGGGACGAAAGATAACTACCGCACGGAGTACATCAAGTTCGAGGTTGCTGACTTCGAGTTGTCATACCACGCCATCCTCTATAGGCAAGCCTTAGCCAAATTCATGGCCATGCCCCACTACATCTACCTACTACTCAAGATGCTAGGCAAGACAGTCGTACTCACATTCCACGGTAACTTGAAGAAATCGTACGACTGCGACCAAGAGGTGATCGAGTACGCCGCGACATCACGCATGCTAGAACCTTCTGTGGAAGTCTTGGCGGCCGCGCAAAAGCTCACTGACTCAGAGATGGAGATCTCCAGCCAGAGGCCTAGCTAGTCGAAGGTAAAAACCAACCCCAGCGACGTTGGCATCAAGGCCATCCAGCTGCAAGAAGGCGACTCGTCTAAGATTTCTTTGATCGGAGGCGGCTTGAGTGACAAATAGGAAAGCATGCTCGTCATCTTCCTTAGGGCTAACTGTGACATATTCGTGTGGAAACCAGTGGATATGTTAGGTGTGCCCAAGGAGTTGATTGAGCATTGACTAAAAGTCGACCCCAAAGCCACTTCGAAGAAGCAACGACTACAACGCTTCGCTCCCGACAAGAGGGAGGCCATCAAGAAGGAGCTAGCAAAACTACTCGTGGCTGGCTTCATTAAAGAAGTCTACCACCCCAAGTGGTTAGCCAACCCTGTACTAGTCTTGAAAAAGAATAGTAATGAATGGAGGATGTGTGTGGATTACACTGATCTCAACAAACATTGCCCGAATAATCCCTTCGCGCTCCCACGCATCGACCAAGTCATCAACTCTACGGCTGGCTGCATCCTGCTCTCTTTCCTCGACTGCTACTCGGGTTACCATCAGATTGCTCTCAAGGAAGAAGACTAGATCAAGACAGCATTCATCACCCCCTTGGGAGCATATTCCTACACAACCATGTCCTTTGGGTTGAAAAATGTAGGAGCCACCTATCAGCAGGCCATCCAATTATGCCTTACTGATCAGTTACATCGCAACATTGAAGCCTACATGGATGACATGGCCATCAAGGCCAGAGCCCATGAGAAGTTCATCTCTAATCTTGAGGAAACCTTCAACAGCTTACGCAAGATTCGATGGAAGCTTAACCCAACCAAGAGCGTCTTCGACGTGCCACAAGGAAAACTACTTGGTTTCATCGTCAGTCACCGAGGAATTGAAGCAAACTCGGAGAAGACCACTGCCATTACAGACATGGATGCTCCACAAACGATCAAGGATGTCCAGAAGCTCATAGGCTGTATGGCGGCCCTAAACAGATTTATCTCACGACTTGGAGAACGGGGATTACCCTTCTTCAAATTGCTCAAATGCCACGATAAGTTCTAGTGGACCGAGGAGGCGAAGCAGGTGCTGGAAGATCTCAAGCATCATTTGCTGTCACCCACCATCCTAACGGCTCCACAACCAGGTGAGAACCTATTACTCTACATCGCCGCGACTACTCACGTCTTCAGCACGGCAATCATGGTGGAACTCCAAGAGGAAGGCCATGCCTTCAGTGTGCAGCGGCCCGTCTACTTCATCAACAAAGTCTTTTCTGAATCCAAGGTTCGTTACCCAATAATTTTGAAACTACTCTACGTTATACTCATCACCTCCAGGAAGCTTCACCACTACATCGACACAAACAACATCTCGGTGGTCACAGATTTCCCATTGGCGGATATCCTCCACAATCGGAATGCCACCGACGCATCTCCAAGTGGGCAGTAGAACTGGAGGCTCTTACTCTTGACTTCAAGCCCCGAACGGCCATCAAGTCACAGGCACTAGTCGACTTCATGGTAGAATGGCGAGAAAACCAAGTGGAAGCCCCGACTAACTAGCCAGAGCATTGGGTGATGCACTTCAACGGCTCACTCAAGCTCGAAGGCAGTGGCGCAGGAGTACTCTTCATCAGTCCAAAAGGAGAACAACTCAAGTATGTGTTCCAAATACTATTTGAGGTCTCGAACAACGAAGCCGAGTGCGAGGCACTATTGCACGGGCTATGCCTGGCAGTCTCTCTAGGCATCAAGTGACTATTTATCTACGATGACTCCTTGCTGGTGGTCCAACAAGTCAACAAAGAGTGGGACGTCAACAAGGACACCATGGATGCGTACATCGTGGAAGTACACAAGTTTGAGAACAAGTTCTCGAGGCTGGAAATTCATCACATGATTCGCGACAACAATGTGAGAGCGGATGTGCTCTCGAAACTAGGCTCCGATTAAGCCAATGTCCCACCGGGTGTTTTCATCCATGAGTTGCATCACCCATCCATCAAGACACCAGATCCAAGCACCATCACTCAGGGTCCAATAGAGCCCAACCAAGAGGTCTCTATGATCAAGATTGACTGGTAGGTGATGTTTCTCAACTTCAACAAGGAGCATAAACTACCCCTCGGTGTCGACCCAAAAAGCCCTGAGGCCACACGCATTCTAAGGCGTAGCAAAGGGTACATTCCAGTCGGAGACAACTTATACAAGAGTGGATCAGCATCAGGCATACTCATGAAGTGTGTCCGCATGGAGGAAGGCAGAGAGATACACCAGGAGATTCACGAAGGCGTGTGCGGGAACCATGCTGCTTCTCGCACACTAGTCGGAAAAGCTTTCAGATCCGGGTTCTACTGGCCGACTGCTTTGGCAGACGCCGAAGCACTCATTCGCCGGTGCACAAACTGCCAGATCTTCATCAAGCAGCCTCACATCCCGGCCCACAACCTTATTACCATACCACCTTCATGGCCGTTTGCATGCTGGGGCCTGGACATGATAGGGCCCTTGAAAACTGCGCTAGGAGGTTTTACTCATGTGTTGGTAGCCATCGACAAGTTCACGAAGTGGATCGAGTACAAGCCAATTACAAAGCTCTCTGCAGATCGAGTGGTTAGCTTCATCTGTGACATCTTGCACCGATTCGGCTTCAGCTTCCCCAACACTATCATCACGGATTTGGGATCAAATTTCCGTTGGCATCAGTTTTGGGATTTCTGTGAACGTAGTGCCATTGAGATCAAGTATGTTTTAGTGGCTCACCCGCGGGCCAACGGCTAGGTTGAGCGCGCCAATGGCTTGATTCTTGATGGCTTGAAGAAAAGACTCTACGATAAGAACAGCAAAAAGGGCAGCAAGTGGATCAATGAGATCTCGTCAGTAGTCTGGGGGCTTCGCACAGAACCAAGCAAAGCCACAGACAGTCACCTTTCTTTCTCGTCTATGGGTCCGAAGCTATATTACCAACTGATGTCATGTGGCAATCTCCTCGACTGGAGATGTACGAAGAAGGCGAGGCTGATGATGCAAGACATCTCGAACTTGATTCGGCAGAAGAAGTCCGATGCAATGTTTTGCTCCAGCCAGCCTGCTACTTACAAGGCATCCGTCGTTACCACGACCGGAACGTTCAATGACACTCTTTCAACATTGGAGATATGGTCCTTCATTGTATCCAGGATGAAATCGGGCTGCACAAGCTTAATTCATGATGGGAGGGACCATTCATCATGCATAAGGTTACAGGACCAAGGTCGTATCGCTTACAGTACCCTGATGGCTAGGAGGTCCCAAACTCTTGGAATATCGAGCATCTACGCTATTTTCATCCTTAGCCAACGAAGACATCTTCGTGTGGCAACATACAACCTATCTTGGCTCGACTAAGGAACTGATCAAACCCATGTGAAGAACGTCGCCGTAACTTCCTTCGGGCCAACCGTGACGTTTTTGCATGGCAACATGTGATTTCTCATGGCCTGCCCAAGGAATCATCTTCAGTAGGCGACTGGAGATCAATACTTCCAGTACTACTCTATTCTACTGGTTCATGATTGGTTCTACATGTAGTTTACTACATGGGCCTCACTCCCATACTTCCAGTATTACTCCGCTTACTGGTTCACGACTGGTACTACGTGCAAGTTTACTGAAGGGGCCTCGCTCCCATACTTCAAGTAATGCTCAGATTACTAGTTCTCGACTAGCACTCTATGTTACTAAAGGGGCCTCGCTCCCATGCTTCCAGTAACGCTCAAATTACTAGTTCTCGACTAGCACTCTATGTTACTGAAGGAGCCTCGCTCCCATAATACTACCCCGTTTACTGCTTCACGACTGGTACTACATGCAAGTTTACTGAAGGGGCCTCGCTTCCATACTTCTAGTACTACTCTGTTTACTGATTCACGACTGGTACTACGTGCAAGTTTACTGAAGGGGCCTCGTTCCCATACTTCTAGTAACGCTTAGATTACTAATTCATGACTAGTATTCTGTGTTACTGAAGGGGCCTCACTTCCATACTTACAGTAATGCTCGGATTACTAGTTCTCGACTAGCACTCTATGTTACTAAAGGGGCCTCACTCCCATACTTCCAGTACTACTCCATTTACTGGTTCATGACTCGTACTACGTGCAAGTTTACTGAAGGGGTCTCGCTCCCATACTTCCAGTACTACTCCGTTTACTGGTTCACGACTGGTACTACGTGCAAGTTTACTAAAGGGGCCTCGCTCCCATACTTCCAGTCACACTCAGATTAATGGTTCTCGACTAGTATTCAATGTTACTGAAGGGGCTTTGTTTCCATAACACCACGTTTACTAGTTCCCAACTAGTATTATATGCTGGCGACTACTTTGACTACTCGTCTCGCCTACAAAACTAGTTGGAATTGACTCCGACTAGTCGGCTTCATCGACAGTTCAAGGTCTAGCGGCAACTTGGCCAATGCCTAGGCTCGGGGGCTGGCGCCACCGACTACTAGGTGTATCCAACTACTACGTGTATCTTAAGTGACTCATCTAGCTCCTAGGTTTGGGGGCTGGAGGTGACACGGCACTCAGCGAACAAGGTATGATTTGAGCGGTAATTTAGGGCACTTTTTGGAGAAGTTATTTGTTTAACCATTTTTTAGGGAATTTATTTTGAAAAAAGTAGTTTTCGAATTTCTGAACCAATTTTCCCATATTATCCATCAAATATTTACCATCATATATTGCATACCATGATTCTTTGGATCCTTTATTCAAAACCTTGAGGATTTGGATTCAAGGCTCAGGGGCTGCAGGGACACGTGTCATCAGCAACTTATTTTTCAAATCTTTTGGAAGATAAGGACAGAAGACTCAAGACTAATTTGACCCTCAGTTTGATTCTACGAGTCAACCTAAGGCTCGAGGGCTACTCCATATGGAGTGCGAGTTTAATCGTACCCCATATAAAAGAAGACTTGACAACTACTTGGGGCATGAGCACCTCACAGCCTCGATACAGCCAAGTACTCGGAAGACACCTTTAAGATGGAGTTCGGGAGAACTCGAAGACGCCATCAGAAGTACTCGGACGCCTGCAGAACTCGACTACGAAGAGCTCAGGGGCTTGTCAGACCCGGACCCATAGGACTGTGCACATATGTACATATCCTAGGATAAGGATAAAGGATGGGACATGGCCCACACCCTACATCCGTTGTAACTACTCGTACCGTAGTAGGACTACTCGAACAGTAGTAAAACTAGTCGGAACAAAAGGAAACTACTCGAAAAGTACTCGGGTAGGACTCCTGGGCTCGTATCCGACTAGGATTTCCTTATAACCCTATCCCCCCAAACTATATAAGGGCGGGCAGGAACCCCCTCCAAACAGGAGATCATCCAGATCAGCACCTAAGGCAATACAAACCACACAGGAAGTTGGGTATTACACTCTCGGCGGCTCGAGCCTGTCTAAACTTTGTGTTCCTTGCACCTTCGAGTTCCTGATCTCAGCGTCACCCTACCTACAAAATCACCACCTCGGGGTATTCCTGGTGGGCGTGGCGGTAAAATACCGACACCATCTTTGCTGGTGGTCCACTTAACCACCTAAGCACCCGCCAGCATAAATGATACATTATATAGCCATTTCGTGCCTTCTTCCTCCTCCATCCCGCCTTCCATTCTTGCCCGAGAGGAGCTCGTGGCCAGGTGGAAAAAAGAGAAATACAAGAGGGGAGATTTTCTTCTTAATTTTCTTGGAGGAGCCGACTCTATTAGGTGAGTTTATGCCACTCACGACTATTTTCCTAGCTTCTGTGGTGCATGGTTCTCCCTATTTTCATGTTAATGTAGCTCAATTTCGTGCCGATTCACTCTTCAATGGAGAAGTGCTAGCGCCCACCTTATTATCTAGCATCAATTCTAGCTTTTTGAGTAAATTTTGCTGGGGAATGGTGGATTTTCATCCATAAGAGTGAGGGTTGGAGAGGGGTGGATGATCTGGTTTATTTGTTCTAGTTAAATAATTTGATGAAGAATTGCAAGATATAATTTTTTATATAAAATTTTAATTATATAACTTGGTGTATATATATAAAAATGTTGATTACATATATTGGTAAATTGTTAATTATAAAAATTGTTGAATATATAAATGGGTAAATTATTTCTTTATTGCTTTTTATAGGTGTGAATTCAAGTTAGAGATGGATAGGTCATGGATGTACCAGAAACGTGGAGGTTTTTTTATTAAGCAAGTTAGGGGTTTTGTAGATACGACAGTGAAGCATTGTGCTAGTAGGAAGACAAATCAAATCCGTTGTCCATGTCGTGACTGCCAGAATAAGAAAGTATGGGATTCTCCGGATGTGCTAAAGAGACACTCAGTCCAGCGAGGTTTTATGAGCGATTATGAGATTTGGACACATCATGGCGAGGGAGGGGCTGGTAGTTCCGTAACAAGCAAAACTGATCCGCTGATAGAACCAGGTGATGGTGGACAAAATTTGGATCCAATGAGGGGATTGGGAAGCTTAAAGGATGACTGGGTAACAATGGATTATGACGATTGTGTTGGTAGGGATGATCATTGTAATAATGATGTGGAGGCTGATAACTGTGAGATTGATCCCGATATGGAAGAACTGTTGTGCCATGTGGAACCTGAAGTGTTAATTGGCAGTGCAAAGGGGTTAGAAAATTTTGATGCACTCAAGAAGATCGCTCGTGACTGTGTACATGATGAATCCAAAGGATATGAGAACACGTGAACGGTCTTGAGCTTCTTAATTCAACTTCTAATGCTTAAGGCTAAGCATGGATGGTCGGAGAGTAGTTTCAATGATCTTCTACACCTCCTAGGGTTCTTGCTTTTCCAAAGCCTAATTTCATGCTGAAAAACACATATGAAGCGAAGAAGATTATCAATCTGTTATCAATGTGTGTTCAAAGAATACATGCCTGTCCAAACCTCTGTATCTTGTATAGCAATTATGAGAAGTATCAGAATTGTGGCTCAAGTCATTACAAAAGTAATGCAGATTTCGGTCCGGATGAGGTGGGAGATGCAATATCGGAGAAGAGGAAGCGAGGCGAAAAGAATAAGGGTGCTGCTCAACATGTGGACGATGACACATGTGTAGATGTGGACAATAACCAGAGAAAGGTTCCCGCGTTGGTTATGTGGTACCTGCTAGTGATCGACCACCTGAAGCGTTTGTTCTCAAATTCTAAGAATATTAAACTTATGACATGGCATACCGATCGACCCGATAGGGATGACTGGAAGCTTCAACACCCATCCGGTGCTCGCCAGTGGAAAACTTTTGATGCAAATCATGAAGAGTTTTGCAATGAAACTAGGAACATAAGATTTGTGTTGAGTATAGATGGGATGAATCCTTTCGGTGAAAGAAGCAGCACTCACAGCACGTGGCCAGTGATCCTAACCATTTACAACCTTCCACCATGGCCGTGTCACAAACGAAAGTACCTTTTACTGACCATTCTTATACAAGGTCCAAAGCAACCTTGTATCAACATAGATGTTTTTCTGGAGCCTTTGTTGATAGATATGAAGAATCTATGGGAAGATGGATTCCGTATGTGGGATGAGTACCGACAAGAGTACCTCACACTTAGAGCCATTATTTTTGTTACGATCAATGACTATCCCGCGCTATTTTCCATGAATGGTCAGATCAAAGGGAAGATAGGTTGTGTGGTCTGCATTGATTCAACTGCATTCTTGTTCTTACCTGGTAGCAAGAAAACAGTGTACATGCGCCATCGACGCTTCTTATTGAAGTCTCACAGGTATCGTAAGATGAAAGATCATTTTGACAATACGATTGAGAAAGATGGTGCTCCACAGTATCTCAGTGGCAAGAAAGTGTTTGAGATGGTCCAGAAGGTACGGATCAAGCTAGGAAAGAAGTCATTGAAAAAGGATCCAAATAAGAAGAGGAATACTCCATTCATCGTCGAGGGTGTGCCATTCAAAAAAACTCATTTTTTTCAAGTATTTGGAGTATTGGCCGGAACTAGCAGTTCGGCATGCCATCGATGGTATATGAACCTAGTGAAAAATTTCTTTGAGAGCACCATCGGTTTCTTGGACCTATCAAGCAAGAAAAAGGATTCCCTCAAGTCCCGCATTGACTTGGTTGAACTTGGTATCAGGCTAGAGCTTCACCCATAGGATCGTGGAAATGGAAAAAAGTATCTTCCCATGGCTAGCTACAATCTGACAACAGAAGAGAAACAAGCAATTTGCAAGAGTTTTCAAGAAGTGAAAATTCACACTGGTTTTTCATCCAACATCAGGAAACTAGTTTCCATGAAGGATTTGCAGCTAACCAATCACAATTCTCACGATTGCCACATGATGATGACGGTGTTCCTCCCTATTGCAATCAGAGCTATAAAACCAGTGTACATGAGGATGGTTATCACACGGATGTGTTACTTCTTCAACATGATTTCCCATAAGGTGATTGATCATGATGATTTGTCTTGTCTACAACTATTCATTGCAGAGACCCAGGTCCAGCTTGAGATGTGCTTCCCTCCTTCCTTTTTTGATATCATGAATCATCTTATGATTCACATGGTAAATCAGATCACCGAACTTGGTCCTATGTACTTTCACCAAATATGGACGTACAAGCGGTTCATGTCTATTCTGAATGGTTACATGAGAAATAGCTCCAACCTAGAGGGTTCCATGATGGAGGGGTACCACACCGAAGAACATATTGACTGCTGAATAATTTACATAAAAGATAAGAGAGCAATTGGTCTATATGAATCTCCACATCAGAGGAGGTTGTTAGGGATCGGGAAATGTGGCATGAAGAGATTCATCGATGCTGATTATGTTGCAGTGGAATAAGCACACTCCAGTGTTCTACAACAGCTCATGATCGTTGGGCCGCTCCTCGAGGAACACACGGATGAGATTAGCACACAAAGTAATGGCCGTCGAGGATTGGATTGTGAAAGAGCAGAATTATACATTCTCGGCCTGGTTAATGAAGCAAAAACTTTCCCAAGAAGATTCCACAGATGCAAGAACGATAAGTTTGTTGCTTCTGGTCCATCCAGCATGGTCACATCATGGCAAGCATATGACATAAATGGATACACCTTCTATACCAATGCAAAGGACAAGAAGAGCGTCACCTACCAAAATAGTGGTGTTCGGATAGAGGCCGTGGATGAAAATGGTCATGCAATTAGTTACTATGGCTATATAGATGCTATACAGGAACTTAGCTATGGAGGAAACCTTAGGATCTCTGTGTTTAAGTGTCAGTGGATTAAATTGTCGGATGTCGACAACTATGGGTGGACACTTGTCGACCTTGGCAACGTGGGTCACATAGATGACCCGTGGGTACTCGATGAGCGTGTCGTGCAGGTTTCCTACATAACTGACCCCGAGAAATAGAAGAAGCATATTGTCATCTCCGGAAAGCAAAGAATTCTAGGTGTTGATGGCGTAATTGATGTTGAGGAATACAATCAGTACGAAGAGTTGGAGCTTTTACAATTTTCGAACAAAAGATCAAGCGTGTAGAAAACAACTTTGATAAGGACTTGAAGCCCTGGTATCACACTGACTGCCTTGGAAGAACTGTTAACGGATAAAGCAATATTCCTCCTTGTGTGTAATTGTAGTCCTTCCTTTTTGTAACTTAATTATTACCTCAGAAGGGATTATGCTAATGGACCACAATATATATTCTTGAACATTATAATAATAAGTTCTTCATCATTAATAATACATAAATAGTCTTGTAGTAATTAATAAGTTCTTGAACTACTGATAAAAAAACTGCCACACATGCTGCGTACATCAATTGTCCTTGATCAATCATCTCAGGCAGGGACACCAGCAAATTGGAACACATAACGGTTCCAATATATGTCGTTGATGGTAACTCCAAAGAACCTATCAACATGATCTAGTGCATATATTAATGCACTATCCGTGGCCTCGTAGGGAGCGTCTAGAGCCTCCCCATGTATCTTCAGCATGTCGTTAGAGAATATAGGCTTGAAAACCACCTTGGACTTGATACGTGCCTGACTCCCTATATGCATACCCCAACTGTGCCAGGACCTGACGTAGTACTTCTCCAAGTTCAGGCCCTGTGTGCAAGTACCCGTTGCGATACACATCCTAAAACCAAATGATAGAATCACATGTGAAATAGGCAAGTAAATAACATCAATAAAAAATAGTTCAAAGTGTTGAGGTACCATACATTCCAAGATTCATGCGCCGGCGTATGTGTTTTCAGCATCTGCCTCAAGTCCGGCTCATTAGCCTCTTTTTCTTTAATCTTGAAGTAGCTGTAGTCTGGGAACCTATGAAGCATGTACCGCTCCAATTCTTTCTGGGCCCTTCTCACAGCTTGCCAAGCGGAAACATAGTCCTGAGGGAAGGGGTCAGACTGAACATGGATACAAACCCTTTCACCTCTGTTTGGATCCGTTACGGTTCCTTCTTCGATGTTGAGGGAGATCACATATGACACATGCGTGGCAAAAGTTTGTTGCCTCACTACTGTAGGACGAGAGCCACTAGCTGAGGATACAACAACTTTGAGCCATTCTACGGCATCAATGTCCTGCAGCAGTAGATGACATAACAAGTGCGCAAGTACTTGTTAGTTCAATGTGATATAGAATCCAGAGGAGGATTTTTGTCTAACATACCTTCTTCTGCCATAAACGAGCATCATGAATTGGCTCTAGGAGTTGGGCGGGGTCGGTGACCCAAAGACCTGGATTGTTTGGTTCTGGTGGCATGCGCACTCAGGCTCTATACGGCATACTTGGAGCACGGCCACCACGGTTCGCAATCGGAGTACCATGTTGTCTCAGCATTTTCTATAAACAAATAACAATAATTTTAGGAATTATAGGAAATTTAAAATACACTACATTGCATTCTTTAACTAAGTATTGCATTCTATAAATAAATACACTACATTGCATTCTACAAATGTAAATTTTACATTCTTTAATTAAATACTAAAGAAAATACTACAACAAACTACATTTCATTCTATAAATAAGTAACAATAATTTATATAATAAAATACATGTTATCGCCATAATTTAGACGGGCCAGAAAGGTGGGATGCGAAGCAAGATGGGATCGAAAGATAATCGTAGTGGGCTTGCGAATCGGCCCCTGCGCGGGTGTTTGAGGCCAGGGTTGGTCATGTATCTAGATAGGCATGTGTGTTTAAATAGTTTAGATAGAGATAGCCAAGATTCGTGTTGTGGTTAGTTAGGATTGGTTAGGGAAGGCAAGTCTCCGGACTATAAATATGTACCCTGGATTATGAATAAAACAATCAATCATTCACCAACAACTCTCGGCGCATCGCCACCCCTGTTCTAGGGTTTTTCCCGGGTAAGTGCCGTGCAGCCCTGATCATGCCTCGCGCGTCTACCTTTGTGTTTCTCGTTCTGAAGCGTTGTTGATGGTGAGTAACACTAGTTATCTTGGCGTTTATAGAGTAGCATCGGCTCTTCCATGCTTTATTCGTGCATCGTTTGTTACCTGTAAACGTTCAGCTGTCTTCGTGCCCGATCTCGGGTGTAAGGGCAGCACCTTGCTCTGTTCTTGTTTAGTAGATCCAATCTATTATGGTTAGTCTTTTTTCTTCGAAGATTTAGTTTAACATCTGCATGTTTAGGCCCTTCAAACGGGTTGAATGTTCCGGCAGTACTCTTGGTGCTTTGTATCAACTTAAAGAGGGATTGTTCCGGGAATCGGCTCTCTATTGGTTTTTAGGCCTCTATTTAGGTTGTTATTTCGTTACCTTCCGTATCTGTTGGGCTCAATTACGTGTAGGATGTTCCGGCTATGCAGTGAAAGCTTTAACCGTCGTAGATTAAATTAGCTTAATGGTTATAGAGCAAGTTTTACATTACCATCGGATATGCTTGCCTTATTCAGATATATAGATCCGATCCGGTACTGAATACAATCGGCTCTTTACAGCCGATATCGGGAATCACCCGATGAGCCGATCACTGCTCGGACTAATGTTTATCGTGTCTGTGCATGCAGAAAACTAACATATAACACCTTCCTGATCAGGTACACGGTCAGGTGGCACGCCTAGCAACCCAGATGCCAGGTTGTGTGCCGGATCTCGGACTGTTGACCGAGGGACCAGGGCCCACCAGCAGTATCGGGAGCCTCCCGGCTCCTCGTGTTGCCTGTCGCTGCTCGCCGGTGGGTTTTGACCGACAACACATTCTGGCACGCCCGGTGGGACAATCTTAATCAACTACATCGACTTCTGCTGACGGGATGACGAGGGAGGATCCGATCACGTACGAGGAGCTGCCTGCTGAGCACAAGCAGAAATACGTTGAGATTAAGGCTCTCTTCGAAGCCAATCTCATCGGCTCTTTCGAGAAGACCCGCCATCACAGCGTTAGGTGGAAGGGGTTTTCACCTGAAGGCGCTCTTGATGACGTGGATCTGTCCACCCCTTCAGAAGATCATACTAGAGCTCTGCGCCAGGAAGTAAACTACATGGTGGCCCACTCACTACACCGACACTCCGAGAGCTTGGTGAACGCTTTCGAGCGTGTTGCGCTGCGCGTGGTCCAGGAGATCATGAAGCATCAATACTCTACAATGGGACCTACCTTGGGGAGTCATAAGGGAGAATTGCCGTTCCAGGCTAAGCCACCACTGCCTTATGCGCTTGCAGCTCCGGAGTCACACGGCTCCCCGACCTACATCGTCTACAAGGTGGGAGGTGATCCTGTGGATCACCAGTTCTTCAGCGAGCCACCCAAGGAGATCCTGCATGGGTATATATGTGCTTATATACCGGATAGCAATAATCTAGTACATTCGGTGCAGAGGGCGGCTGGAGGAGTTTTCGGGGCAGATGGTGACAAACAAGTGTGGCTAGCTGCTTATGCCACTGGGCCGAGTCATGAAAGTACGCACTCAGCCCCAGGAGCGCAGACGGCAGACCAGATTAGTGCCATCCTAAGAGAT
This sequence comes from Panicum hallii, assembly GCF_002211085.1. Classification (NCBI taxonomy): domain Eukaryota; kingdom Viridiplantae; phylum Streptophyta; class Magnoliopsida; order Poales; family Poaceae; genus Panicum; species Panicum hallii. The sequence continues at coordinate 19,436,234 of NC_038043.1, forward strand.
CAATTTGGCATTCTACCAAAGAGGAGGGCGATCGACTATACTTAGCAGTATCCTAGTGACTATGATTTAATTCCCCTGCCGCCCAAGTATCAGCTTCCTGAGTTCACCAAGTTCAGTGGAGCGAAAGGATCTAGTTCCATCGAGCACGTGAGCCGATACTTGGCGCAATTAGGGATGGTTTCGGTGTCGGATCCCTTGTGAGTGAGGTTTTTCTCACAGTCTCTCACAGGGCCGGCCTTTGGATGGTACACATCATTAGGCTCTGTTTCGATCCACACCTGGAAGCAGCTGGAGGAGCAGTTTCATATTCAATATCACTCGGAAGCTGCAGAGGCAGGAATTGCCCACTTGGCACTAGTACGGCAGAAGCGTGGGGAAACCGTGGCGGAATATATCCAACGCTTCAGAGAGGTAAAGAACGATGCTACTCGACTCGTATTTCAGAGAAGGAGGTGATCGAGTTGGCATCCTTGGGACTACTAAAGCTGATCAAGGATGTGGCTTTCCAATTGGAGTTCAATTCTTTAGTGCACTTGGTGCAAAAGTTAACAACATATGAGCAGCGCCACCCAGAACTATAGCAGGATAGGTTCAAGCATCAAGTAACATTGATCGACACAGAAGACGCTGAGGATTCTGGGGATGACCAGGAAGTAGCAGTTGCAGAATGGACTCGGGAGGCAAATCCTGTGTCCTGTAAGTGGGGGAAACAGTAGGACCTGTGAAAGGTTTAAAATCGAACAGATATTTGATCTGTTATTGAAGGAGAAGCAGTTGAAGTTACCTGAAGGCTGCAAGCTTCCTACAGCATAGGAGCTGCAGGGGAGATCATATTGCAAGTGGCATCACTCTTTCACTCACAACACAAGCGAGTGCAAAGAACTCCATCGGCAGATCCAATCGGCTATTGAGCAAGGCGATTGATCTTGGGTCAAACTGCCATGAAGGTCGATACCTAGCCTTTCCCGAGTGTGAATATGGTGGAAGGTTATGACCAGTCTACGAGGCGACAACTAGATTTTGCACTCGGCATTAACATGACAGGGCTTGCGCCACGCCGCTGAACCAGGAATGAAGAGGCCGATCCTTGCGATCGGCCCCAAAAAGGGGAAAAGGCATATATCACGGAAGAACAAATAAGGCATGTCAGGAATCAGCGGCCAGCTTCTTTCAATCTCCTCAAAAAGTACGAGTACGAGTACCAGCAACGTCTCCAGTGTGAGTCGGAAGAGGAAGAGTGTGAACGTCGTACTGGGAAAAGTTTAAAGAAGTGGGAAGACACGGGTTATCATTGGCATTGCCCGTTCTTCAAGTATTGCTGGGACTCTGGCATGAGCCGATTGCCTACTACTATGGATTGCCCGGAGTGCGGATCCCGGAAGCGTGATGCAGAAGGGGTCTCGGTTTTTTGATGTTTGGGACCTGTGCCATCCCAGCAAGAACAGATACAACCAACACGAAGAAAGATGGACTTTGAAGAAGAAGAGGATAAGTATCACCGGCCGCGCTGGTGCCCTGATGGACTTAACCGTTCCCTGAAAGATAGGGTACAGCGGCTGTGCAGCCTGGAGGAAGCTGAGGCCAGATATCTTGAGACGCTGAGGAAGGCACACCCGGATTTGGTGGACAAAGTCCACTACACTCAGAAAAGGGAGTTGCGCCCTCCCAAGAAGGAGTGGCGGCTAAAACTAACAAGAGCCGATGCGAAGACATCGGCTGATGCACATATGGTGTTTGTACTCCCCGTGGAGTTCCACGCTCGAGGCCATGAAGTGTTATCGGTAGCCCAGCGGGACTTGGGGCCGCGGCCAGTAATATTTGAGAAGCCCCGAGCAAAGAACTACAAGCATTTGAAGGCTTTATGTCTCAAGGGTTACATAAACGGCCAGCCTATCAACAAGATGTTGGTCGACACAAGAGCAACACTTAACATAATGCCATACTCAGTGCTGCGTCAGTTGGGGCGGTCCGCTGGAGATCTGATGAAGACCAACGTCACGCTGAGCGATTTCAACGGCCAAACATCAGAGGCACAAGGCGTCCTTAGTGTGGATCTGACCGTTGGAAACAAGACTGTCCCAACCTCTTTCTTCATCGTCAACAGCAAGAGTACATACAATATCTTAGTTGGCAGGGATTGGATCCATGCCAACTGCTGCATCCCTTCCAAAGTGCATCAATGTCTAATTCAGTGGGATGGAGATGAGGTAGAGGTGGTTCATGCAGATGACTCGATCGAGATCTCGCATGCCGCCATGAGCATCTGGGACATGGAAGACCAAGAGCCGATCTCAGGGATCGGTTTGGAAGGCTGCGACCGCATTGAAGCTACAAAAAATGGGGTGAGGCTGGTCTTATCCACTAGCCTTACAGAGTAGACAAGTCACAAGGAACGAGCTGCTCTGACGCACTCGGCAAGGCCAATTCCCGCGATCGGCCCCAAAAAATAAAATGTAAACTTTTGATGGCAAGTATTTTACATGATCATAGCAGTTACAGGGAGGCCCGCTCTAGCAGCTAGCCATACTTCAATTGTAAAATTTCAAAGATCAATGAAGGACATAAAGCGGCCGATCTCAATGATCGGCCGAAATTCTTTTTATTATCTTCTCTGTCCATCTGCAGCGTTGACTTAACAGATGATGGAAAATTAGGATACGGGTTTACATCAGCTGAAGAGCTCGAAGAAGTGGATATTGGTCCTGGGGATAAGCCACGACCAACATTTGTCAGCAAAAAGTTACGCCCGTGTCTACGAGAGCTGATGATAGCTTTGCTAAAGGAGTACGCAAATTGCTTCGCCTGGGATTATACGGAGATGCCTGGGTTGGACAGGAGCATAGTCGAGCATTGGCTCCCTCTCAAGAAGGGATTTCGGCCATTTCAGCAGCGAGCGCGGCAAATGAAGGCTGAAGTCTTGGTGGAAGTCAAGAAAGAGGTGGATAAAATGCTAGAAGGAGGATTCATCAGGCCCTGCAGGTATGCGGAGTGGATTTCAAGTGTCGTACCTGTGCAAAAGAAAGATGGCTGATGGCGAGTTTGTGTGGACTTCAGAGACCTCAACAGGGCTACTCCAAAGGATGAATAGCCAATGCCAGTCATGGAGACATTGATCAACGCAGCTGCTGGTCATAAGATCTTGAGTTTCATGGATGGCAACGCCGGCTATAACCAGATCTATCAGACCCGGGGCCACGGGACTGTGTACATAACGTAGTTTAAAGAGGTTTAAGAGATTAAGTCTGTCTTATCTCTTAGTTATCTCATTTATCTCTTATTTATCCCATTTATATAGGAGATAAAGCTAACCGATACAGAAGGAATCTATTCGAGATGTGTTCTGGTACGATTCCTTGGCTAGTGTTGGTTAATATCCTTGTAACCCTGGCCTCTCAGGTTTATAAGGGAGGACAGGGACCCTCTCAAAACAAGGTCTCCAGATCATTCTACACCAAAGTCAATACAAATCACTATACAGGATGTAGGGTATTACGCATCTTGCGGCCTGAACCTGTCTAAGTTTTGTGTTCCTTGAACCTTCGAGTTCCTGATCTCGGTGTCTTCTCACCTAAACTTACCACCTTGGGTATACCCCTCGGTGGGCAGCCGGTGAAACACCGACAGCTAGCGTGCCAGGTAGGGGAGCATGTCGAAGATCCACCGGCGAGCTCGATGGCATCTTTTCGATTCACCGGGTCAGTTCCCTCCTAGGGCACAACATTTGTTTTGGCTCGTGGTTCTGCATCGCAGATGGTGTGGGCGATTTCCGGTGATTCCTCATCGGCATGAAGCCAAAGACTCCCGTGGCGGATCTTCGTAGCAACCTCGACAAGTTTGTTGATGATCTCGAGGACTTGTCGATCCATGCATCCGTTGCAAAGATCAAGATGGAGTCAGCTCCCGGCTCGACTTCATCCGGTGCTGTGGCAAATTCCCTTGGGTTGGAATCATTCCAATCTAAGGGTTCGCGTAGCCGATCCCAGTTCGGTTCACGCAACCCGGCCACTAATCTTCAAGAGGTTGACGTCTCCGGGTCCCTCTCCAATGTACGAAGCGCCCCTCCAGTATGGAGGGCTTGAAGGCACCGCATGTCGGGGGGCTTCGGGCTGTTTTGGCGCCGGTGATCTAATGATCACCTCCATACTGGAGGGGCGCTTCGTACATTGGAGGGGCATGGAGCTCTCCGATCTACTCGAGGCTGAGAGTCGACTTATGGCCCACCTCGAACCTTTGCCTTTCCAGGAGGGCAGGCCGCTGGCCACCGTGGCGGAGGAGTCGATTGAACTAGTCGACGCGAGCTCTGATGAGCTCGTCTCCCGCCAAGTGCTAATGGCGGAAGAAGGCGAAGACGACGGCGGTTTTCCCATCGTCGACTTTGATGCGATCTCTGAAGATGAGGCCACAGCCAACACCGGCGACGAGAACGACGCTGATCGCGAGGCGCGGAGGGCCAGGAACAGGGCCCGCACGATCCGGCGGAGGAGGGTCAACGAGCGCAGGTGATCTATGCATCGCGAGCTTGACCCTGAATTTGCCGCCGTAAGTGAACGGGGCTTCAGGACCCCAGTGGCCAACATTGTCAGGGTTACGGCCATACTCGAGCGCAGTAATGATCCGAATATGCGTCAAGCACTTCTTTACACGCAGAGGGCCTGGATCCAGCTGGATCAGCAAAACCCGGCGTCTACTATTAGGGAGGAGCACGTGGGTGAGAGTCGGAGCCAGGCTCATAGCCGAACGGCTGGCGGTCGCCCTCGACCTCAACCCAGCCACAACAACGACAACACCCGGGGGAGTCAGGCCCCTGGCGGGAGGTAGTAGCCACCTCCAGGGGGCAACCCGCAGTAGGCCAATCACCGGCCTCTTCCAGAAGACCTGCGCCAGCACATCAATGAAGGCCGCGATGCGCGGTCTGTGATCAACTCCAGGCGCAAAGTACGCGAAGAAGTCAAGGCTGAAGGAACTGACTGCAGCGACCGGTTCCCAGCTTTCTCTGCTCGGTTCAGTAGCTATAAGTAACCTGAGGGCTTCAAGCCAATCGGCATCACCAAGTATGATGGCAAGCAAGCCCCTCAGCAATGGCTACATTGCTATTCCACGGCCATCCAAGTCGCGGGGGGCTCCAACATCACCAAGGTCGTCTACTTCCCGATGACCTTGGACCCTGTGCTGCTCACATGGCTGAAGAGCCTCAGCAACAACTCGATCGACTCCTGGGAGCGGCTCAAGAAGGTCTTCATAGACAACTTCCAGGGGGCGATCGCCCACGCAGGTACTCGTCACGATCTTGCTCAGTGTAAACAGGAACATAACGAGCTTCTGCGGTCCTACACACATCGCTTCTTCGACGTTCACGCTACCATCGCGAACATCTCAGAGGATGACATTATCGACTGTTTCTACAACAGCATCACCGACCCGGGCAACTACAGAGATTTCGGGCGGAACAGGCCAAAAAATGTTGCGGGCCTTCGTGATATGATGCACGACTGGTCCGAACAGGAGGAGAAGATGCGGGAGCGGTTCCCGCGGCGCCAAGATAGCAATCTGAGGTGCCAAAATGACAACTGCAAGGACAAAGCCAGCGGGACTTTTCGGGTCCACCTCGGAAGCGCAGGCCAGATGATCTCATCGTGGCCATGGATCATCCCCCGCGAGGCAAGAAGTCGACGACACAGGAGGAGTTCGAGAAGCTCCTGCAGAAGAAATGCCCATGGCACCCAGGCTCCAACCACGCGGCTATCGACTATTACCATCTCCGGAGGACATTCAGCAACTCCGGTGGTGGTCAGAAGAGCAAAAAGCCAGCGGACAAGGAACCCGAGGATGACGATCAAGAGGACCAAGGGCGTAACACAAAGTTCTAGAATGCTTTGAAGACCGTCAACATCATCTTCGGGGGCGACGGTGACTTCGGCTCCAGGCGGGACCAGAAGCTGCTTCTTCGGGAGATTATGTCCATCGAGCCGGCGGTTCCACGACCTCTCCGTTGGTCGGAGGTCCCCATCTCATTCTCCCGTGATGATCAGTGGACGAGCTTCTCGGAGCCCGGAAAGTTCCCCCTGGTCCTGGACCCAGTGGTGGCAGAAGTCAGGCTAACCAAGGCGCTCATCGACAGTGGGAGTGGTCTCAACCTCATCTTCGCCAGCACTTTATGGAAGATGGGTTTGGACCTCTTGGGCATGCTGGTTCCGAGAAAGTCCCCCTTCTATGGAATCGTCCTAGGTAACACGGCGCACCCACTTGGTACGGTAGTTCTTCCAGTCACCTTCGGCACGAGGGAGAACTACCGCACTGAGTTCATTAAATTCGAAGTAGCTAACTTCGAATCCTCTTGTCATGCCATATTGGGTCGTCCGGCACTTGCCAAATTCATGGCAGTGCCGTATTATGTTTATCTGCTTCTCAAGATGCCAGGACTCAGTGGAGTACTCACTCTCCGAGGCAACTTGAAGAAGTCGTACGATTGCAATCAGGAGGCGATCCAGTATGCTTCGACTACTCGTGTGCCAGATGCTTCAGGGGAAGTACTCGCGGCTGCGCAGCAGCTCTCCTAGTCCGGGCTGGAGATCCCCTCGAAGAAGGCCAGCAAGTCGAGCATTCAGTCGACTGAGGACGTGGCCCTCAAGACGATCCAGCTCCAGGAGGGTGACTCATCTAAGACCGCCATCATCGGTGCGGGCTTAGGAGAAAAATAGGAACTCGCGCTCGTCAGCTTCCTTCGGGCTAACCGAGACATATTCACATGGAAACCAGCAGATATGCCAGAGGTGCCCAGGGAGCTGATCGAGCATAGTCTGAATGTACACCCACAGGCCGTGCCCAAAAAGCAACGCCTGCGATGGTTTGCCCATGACAAGCGTGAGGCAATTAAACGGGAGATAGCTAAACTCCTCACGGCTGGATTCATTAAAGAGGTAATCCATCCAGAGTAGGTAGCTAATCCCATCCTTGTACGAAAAAAGAATAATGAATGGAGGATGTGTGTTGATTACACTGATCTCAACAAACATAGCCCGAAGGATCACTTCGGGCTACCGTGCATTGATCAAGTTGTCGACTCGACGGTGGGTTGCGTTCTGCTTCATTTCCTTGATTGTTATTCAGGTTATCACCAAATTGCGCTCAAGGAGGACGATCAAATCAAGACCGTGTTCATCACCCCGTATGGGACATATGCTTACAAAACTATATCCTTCGGGTTGAAAAACGCAGGAGCAACCTATCAGCGTGCGATCCAGATGTGCTTTGCTGATCAGCTGCACCGGAACGTTGAAGCCTACGTGGATGACGTGGTCATTAAGACCATGAATTCCAATGACTTGATCGCAGACTTGGAAGAAACGTTCAACAGCCTGAGCAGATTTCGGTGGAAGCTCAACCCAACCAAATGCATTTTCGGAGTGCCATCAGGAAAATTGCTCGATTTCATCATCAGCAACCGGGGAATTGAAGCCAATCCTGTAAAGATCACGGCTATCACTGATATGGAGGCTCCGGCCACAATCAAGGATGTGCAGAAGCTAATAGGATGCATGGCAGCCCTGAACAGGTTCATCTCCCGACTCGGGGAGAGAGGACTACCCTTCTTCAAGCTCCTGAAATGCCAAGATAGGTTCCAATGGACAGAGGAGGCCGAGCGGGCTCTGCAAGATCTGAAACATCACCTTCAGTCTCCGCCGATCCTTACAGCACTATTGCCGGGGGAAGATCTACTACTTTACATCGCGGCAACAACTCATGTTGTCAGCAGTGCTATTATAGTCGAGCGAGGCGAGGAAGGCCATGCATTTGGAGTGCAGAGGCCTGTATCTTTCGTCAGCGAGGTACTTTCCGAATCCAAGGTACGATACCCGGCAGTTCAGAAATTTTTATATGCAATTCTAATTGCATCAAGAAAGCTGCGCCATTATTTCGACGTGTACAAGATCATTGTGATTACGGATTTTCCGTTGGCGGATATTCTCCATAATCAAGAGGCCACGGGGCATATATCAAAGTGGACGATGGAACTGGGGGCTTTGTCTATCAACTTCAAGCTACGCACTGCAATCAAGTCTCAAGCTCTAGTCGATTTTATGGCTGAGTGGAGAGAAAATCAAATTCCAACTCCAGTCGACAAGCCAGAGCATTGGACCATGTACTTTGATGGATCTCTCAAGCTCGATGGTGGCGGCGCTGGAGTCCTATTTATTTCTCCACTGGGCGAACAGCTGAAGTATGTCCTTCAGATCCTTTGGGAGGTATCCAATAATGAAGCCGAGTATGAAGTCTTGCTTCACGGGCTTCATTTGGCGATATCACTAGGGATCAAGCAACTACTTGTGTATGGCGACTCTCTTCTTGTGGTTCAGCAAGTCAACAAAGAGTGGGACTGCAACAAGGAGACGATGGATGCCTATGTACAGGAAGTACGCAAGCTGGAGAATAAGTTTTCCGGCCTGGAGGTTCACCACGTGGTACGGGAGCATAACGTTGGCGCTGACATGCTCTCCAAGCTAGGGTCCACTCATGCACAGGTTCCAGCGGGAGTTTTCGTCCAGGAGCTAACGCAACCATCCATTAAGTCCTCACCATAGGTAACCACTGATGATGGCCCTAAACAGCCTGATCGGGAGGTTATGATGCTCGGGGAGGACTGGAGAGAGGCTTATATCGCCTTTATTCGGGATCAAACACTTCCGGCCAGGGTGAACGCAAGAAGCGCAGAGGCAGCCCGTGTCATGCACAGAAGCAAGGGTTTCATCCTGGTTGACAGCAAGCTCTATCGGCGCGGCGCACGGTCCGGGGTGCTCATGAAGTGCGTCACAAAAGAAGACGGCTACAACATATTGCGGGAGATACATGAGGGCGTTTGCGACAACCACGCAGCTTCAAGAACACGGGTGGGAAAAGCATACGGAGCTGGTTTCTGGTGGCCCACTGCAGTGTCCGATGCTGAAGACCTCGTGTGGAGATGCCAAAACTGCTAATTCTTTGGAAAGCAATCTCACGTCCCGGCTCACAGTCTCATCACCATACCACCATCTTGGCCGTTTGCTTGTTGGAGCCTGGACATGATCGGGCCCTTCACGATGGCGCCACGCGGTTTCACCCATGTCTTGGTGGCTATCGACAAGTTCACCAAGCGGATCGAGTACAAGCCGATAGCCAAGCTCACGCCAGATCGGGTTGTTGACTTCATCTCTGATATCTTGCATCGCTTCGGTTTCCCGAATACCATCATCACGGACCTGGGATCAAACTTCACGGCTAACCAGTTCTGGAAGTTATATGAAAATGCGTGCATCGAGGTCAAATATGTCTCTGTTGCACACCCAAGAGCCAATGGTCAAGTCGAACGGGCGAATGGCATGATAATTGAGGGCCTCAAGAAAAGACTTTATGATGAAAACAGCAAGAAAGGAGGAAAGTGGATACATGAACTGCCACATGTCATCTAGGGGCTCCGGACTCAGCCGTCCAAAGCCACAGGACAAACTCCGTTCTTCCTCGTCTACGGCTCTGAAGCTATCCTGCCAGCTGACATCATGTGGAAATCCCCGCGGGTCGAAATGTATAATGAAGGCGAGGCAAATGAAGCGAGGCAGTTAGAGCTTGATTCTGTCGAAGAGGCTCGCTGCACCGCTCTTGTTCAGTCAGCCCGATACTTGCAGGGGATTCGACGATATCACGATCGCAATGTGAGGGAACGATCATTCAGCATCGGTGATTTGGTCCTACGTCGCATTCAAGATGAGTCCGGCCTACACAAGCTCAACTCAAGGTGGGAGGGCCCGTTCATCGTCAAGCAGGTTACAAGACCGGGATCATATCGACTACAATATCCTGAGGGCCAAGATGTTCGGAACTCTTGGAACATTCAGAACCTACGCAAGTTCTACCCATGAGAAAGTGTTTGAAGATGGCTGATCTCCGGGCGCTCAGGTGGTCTTTTTCTCTTCTGAACCAAATTGGAGGCCTCGCGCCACAAAATTCGGATTGTAAATTTCTCTGTGAACATACGGAGGCTACGGCCATGTGCATGTTTTATATAAATCGACTTCTTGTCGCAAGATTGACGGAGGCTACGTCCACGTCCTCGCTTTATCGACTTCTCGCCATGACCTTAGATGGTCGTTCGTGATGATGATCACATCTTTCCCAACAAGATCGATCCGTTTGAATGGTTTATACCTAACTTGTTGGATGGGCTCGTGTACGGAGCTGTGTCGACTACGCCCAGAGTCACTGCACTCAGGGCAATCTCGACTCCTTGCCAGCAGCATGGCAGTTGCGCGACGATGCTCGCATTCTTTCCCAACAGATTCGATCCGTTCGATCGGCTTATGCCTAACTTGTTGGACGTGCTCACATAAGGAGCAATCTCGACTACACCTAGAGTCAGTGCACTCAGGGTAGTTTTGTTCTCTTTGCCATAAACATGGCAATTTCACGATGATGCTCGCGTTCCTTCCTAACAAGTTAGACCTACCCGCTCGGGTTACGGCTAACTTGTTCGTTGGGTTCCTACTCAGTGCTACTATGACTACTTCCAGGGTCGGTGCACCCGGAGTAGTGTCCACTACTTAGCCTCTGAGCCTGGATAACAATTCAGCTAAGGCACATACAAGTAGAGACATCAAATAAAATTTATACACATGACAACAAGTACTTGTTTTTACATCCTACTCCTGTAGTACATTTCCTACTATCTGTTCTGCTACAGGTCGGGCTTCTTGGAGGTACTCGGCGAATTGGTCTTCAGTGCACTCCACAGCCACTCTCTGAGCAAATATCTCTAGTTGAGCCTCCGGCAAAAAGGACTTTACAAAGGCGAGGGCGTGGCTGACACACGCGACCGGGCCTTTCGAGAGGAATTTGACCACCTTCTGGGGTGCTCCGCTCAGTCGCTCCAGCAAGGGCCATTGGCCCTCTTCGCCTTCTTCTGGTGGATCCACCATGTCCACCAGCTCCTAGGCGGCCCCCCTGAGGTCTTCCAGCTCCTTTTGCCGCTGCTCGTCCTTCTCGCTCAGCGTCTTGATCTGCTGAAGGCTGCCGACGAATTGTTGTTCGGTGTCGGCAATGACCTTCTGCAGCCTCTCGACGTCATCTGTATGGCGATACAGCATATTCTTCATGTTAGTAAGCAGCTCTTCTTTGTATTTTAAGATTTTCCTAAGCTCTGCAGTGAAGATATTTTCAGTGTCCAAGGAAACCTATTAAAGGGAATGTACTCGAGGCAAGCGAATGGCTTACCTTGGTGCGCCTCCTTCTGATCTTTGAGCTACTCCTGGTGCGCTTTTTCCTGCTCTTTGAGCTGCTTTTGGTGCGCTTTCCTTTGCACCTCGAGTTGTTCTTGGAGCTCAGAGTTGGCTTTCTCGAGATAGCAGTTCTTCATCTTTTCATCGGAGATGCGCTTCTCGAGGGCGGCGAGCTCTTGGTGACCACTCACAACGGCTTTCAGCTTTTCTGATTTCTTCTGGAGTGGGTGATCACATTCTGCATAAGGAGGGATATTCCGATAAGCAACTCGTCAGTGTTCACCAGCATGAAAGTACTCAGGTCTTACCATGGCAAAGTCATACGACTTCTTGAAGTTCTCTACGTTGCTGTCTGTCAGCATCGGATCGTCCACCAGATCGGAGGTGATGACATTCTGATACCCGGACCCGGTCATCAGCAGTTCACCAGGGCTCCTTGAGGTTCTTGTGGCTTCTTCAGGTGGTGGTTGCTAGGCATCTACAAACTCGGGTGTTTTCAGCATACAACGCCGGGTTCTAGGCAGCTAGCCGTGGGCAGTCAGACGCTTACCTGTGCCATCTGTAGGAGCGGTAGCAGGGGTTTCGACATGTTCCTCGCCACCAGCTCTGGCTTCGCTTTGTTGGAGTTCGGGAGGCGGCAAGTCGGGCAGCATCGCATCTGTCTCGGGGGCTGGCTCCGTGGGCGACGACTCTAATGGGGCTGTTGGCTCGGGGGCTGGAGCAGCCGTAGCTGGCTCAGCCGATACGGACCCTCCTGGGGCTGATGGCTCGGGAGGTGGGTGTGGCAGAACCGCCTGAATTATTCCGGCTCAAGTGCTCTAATGATTACCTTACAACTGCTATTATCTTAACGCACTTCAAACGGAACAATCCATTGGTCTGTCGGGTCTTTGCCCGATACAACCACGGTTCAACAGGATCGAAGCAGGTTTACCTCGCACGAAGGCGAGTTTACAATCACAGAACAGCTCATCAACTTTTAATTTACAGATAATCAAACATTATTACAAACCAGGTTTAAGCGTAAGTAAACTTATACAACCGTGTTCAAACTGACAAGCGGAACAGCTTGTCCAAACTTACAGCGGAAAGAAAAGATTACGCGACTACACACGTCGCGAAGGTGGACACCATGCTTAGCCCAAGGTCTGGTGTCACTCCGGAGGGTCACTGCCAGCCGGGGACGGGTCCCACTCCACGGACCAGCCAAAAGGAACGGACGTGGGCCACACAGGGTTGTCCGTGGGATCCTCGAAGGTTAAACCTGAAACAGATACTAGCAAGGCTGAGTACTCTAATACTCAGCAAGGCTTACCCGAGCTTAGGTATACTTTAGCCCATAACTAGACTCATGAAGGCATTTCAAGGGTTCTGGGTTTATTTTCAGCTGAAAAGCAACAAAGAGTATGAACTACTTTCACATTTTAGCTTTCACACTCTAGTTGATTATCCATTCTAGGTTAGCACCTACACTAAACAAGTAAGATATAGATTATCATCCATCAAGATTATTCCATCAACAATTACACTTTTTACTCGATGTGGCAGAAGGGATAAGCAGTCTCATTCATCGTGAGAGGCGGACGATTCCTGAATCGAGATTCAACCTTGCAAGGTAAACCTAACACACACACTTGGAATACCAACAGGGCGTTCCGAAGCAACCGTTTCCCTCCTATTCCGGGTTATGGATCAGGGCCACCACAAGCGACTGCAGGACCGTACGCACACCAATTGTGCAGGACATACGTCTATAGTGCGACTACAAAACCCGTATTCCTGTCTGCCTTGCAGAACGTACTCCCACACGTCGGTGCGTGTAAACATAAAATAAAAGTCGAGTGGTGGAAACGCGTCCATTTGCCGGGCCATTCGGGTACTAGGCTTACCGCTTACCATATTTCGCGATATGTGGCTAGTACTTTCAAATGCTTAGCCACCACTACCACACATTTCGACCTTAACCACTTTTGACAAAATAGACAGGGTAAACCTTCAGGTCATGATACAACACATGACCCTGTCCATCATCCTTATAGTGGTTGCAGAATTGTAAACAAGCAACTCCTATATCGCGCGAGTGACTGGAAATCACCCGACTTTTACCGGCTCTATTTAGCAGAGCATCTAAGCGATAAGGACTCAGGTACAATACATTGGATTCCTAAGATCTTATGCAACTAGGGTTTCATTTCAACTCCTAGACGTAATGCAAGATATATAATATAATAATGGAATTGTAATAGATTGAAATACTGGGATATGCACCGGGGCTTGCCTTCTTGAGTGGGGTTGGGGGTAGGAGTGTCAGAGACTTCCGAACTTTGGTTCGGGGCTTCAATTAGTTCCTTGACGGCTTGTGTTGGGTCTTCAGAAAACCCTTGGTCTTGTCCTAAGACCAACTCGTAATCTCCGTCGTCAAGTGTCGTTGACTCTATATAAGATGCAATTAATTAAGTAAGATGAGATTAAATTTAAGGTCCTATATTACAAAAATTGCATTTCACCAAGTCAACACACAAGGGCTCATGAAATAAAAAGGGTTTAGGTTTGAATCACCATTTATAAAGGAATCATGAGAGTATCATTCAATTTACTGCAAACAGGAACTAGAACATTTAAATTTGAATTTGAAATCCAAATTTAAATTCAAAACTTTAAGTTTACAGGATCATAAAGTTTTGGAAACTTAATTATGCATTAAGTATTAACACATTGGAACTTGATACAAGGATCTTAACTAATTAGGTTTAAAGGACATGCTTAGCTAACTTTAATGTTTCTGAAATTCAAATTGCCTAAATTCAAAAGAAGTTAAGTTATTAAAATAAAGCTAAGTTTGAAATTTTAACACAAGGTTACACATAGCTCATAGAATTTATATGCCAAAAACCATGAGAAACAAAATCAAAATGTAGAAGTTGTATACCAAATACCTGTTAACTTTAGATTTAAAATAGGTGTGCAAGTATTTAATTTCATATCAAACTTCATAAATAAAAGTTGTAGGGTTTGAAATCTAGTTTCCAACAACACTAATTTTACAATTTTTGGATTTTTCTACACTTTTCTATTGATTTTTCAAGTCAGCAGCACTTCGCACATGAAATATCAAACATGTTTACACAGAGGTCCTTAGCATCATTATTCCCCTGAGTCTTATAGCTTGCAAATAGCCCCCTGGGCTTTTGCTCCTTCTAACCCGAGATCCTTGCCGGTTCAAAACAGGGATAGCGGAGTTTGACCGGTGTGTACCGGTGACGGCGATCACCGGCGGCGGGATTGGAGGGGTAGGGAAGCACCAGTGACCCCTTGCGCACCTGGGGATGCTTGGAATTAGTGCAGGGTGGCTGGTAGCGGCGGCACGGCGGAGGCAGGCGGCCGGCAGTGGAGGTGAGTGGTGGGAGCGGCGGTCCAGTGGTCGGAGGTGGCGTGGGGTAGGCCGGGGAGCTTCACTAGGTCACAGGGAATCCAGCCGTAGGGTCTTGGTGATGCGGGGGTGATCGAGGTGACCTGCCCACGGTGGGCAGGAGGCGGCGGCGGGCGGCGCTGGTCGAGAGGGTTCCTTGGCCGGGGTTGGGAGGCGGCTGGGGGCTGGGAAGTACAGCAAGTACCGGGAGAGCTTCTGAAGGGGTCAGTGAGGGCAATGGCAGCCTGGATGTGGCTGCCCACGGTGACCCAGAGTTCACCGGAGGAAGGAGTTGGGCGGCGGAGGCGAAGGGAGCTCGGAGTGGGTTTGGCAAGGAAATTAGCGGTGCAAACGGAGCGAGTGTGAGTTGCTGATGCTGCTGAGCAGAAGAGAGGGAAGGATAAGGCGAGCTCATGTGGGAATTGCGGCGGTGGCGAGGTGGTGGCCAGCGGGCGCTCGGGGGAGCCGTGGCGCGCTTGGAGCAGGACAGCGGGGCAGAAGACAGAGCCGGGCTCGAGGAGAGGATGACGCGTGGATGGGGAAGGAGCAGGAGGTGGATGGCGGTGGCCTACACAGTGGTGGCCAGGGGCGGCGTACTGCACCGGCGATAGGGGAGGCAGAGGAAAAACCAGAGCAGAAGAGCAGGTGCTCGAGGAGGAAGAAGAGAGGGGAGGGGGTCCGAGGACTTGTTTGCAAAATAGAAGAATTACAGGGGCCCCACAGAAAAGAAAGATTTCCCACTAATCTAGAGATCTAATTGTGGCAGAACCGCTCGAATTATTCCGGCTCAAGTGCGCTATTGATTGTCGTTCAATCGCAATCAGACCAACGCCCTTCAAACGGAACAATCCTCTGGCCTGTCGGGTCTCCGCCCGATACAACCACGGTTCAGCAGGATCGAAGCAGGTTTACCTCGCACGAAGGCGAGTTTACATCACAGAATAGCTCATCAACTTTTAACTTACAGCCATACATACATTATTACAAACTGAGTTTAAAGATAAGTAAACTTATACAAAACCATGTTTAACTGACAAGCATAACAGCTTGTCCAACTCACAGCGGAAGAAAAAGTTTCACGCGACTACATTCATCGCGAAGACGAACACCAAGCTTAGCCCAAGGCTTGGTGTTACTGCGGAGGGTCAGTGCCGGCCGGGGACGGGTCCCACTCCACGGACCAGCCAAACGGAACGGACGTTGGCCACCCAAGGTTGTCCGTGGGGTTCTCGTAGGATATACCTAAAACAGACATTGGCAAGGCTGAGTATTCTAATACTCAGCAAGGCTTACCCGGGATTGGGTATACTTTAGCCCGTAACTAGACTTATGAAGGCATTGCAAAGGTTCTGGGTTTATTTTCAGCTGAAAAGCAACAAAGAGTATGAACTACTTTTAAGTTTTAGCTTTCAGATTCTAGTTTGATTAGCCATTCTAGGTAAGCACCTATACTAAGCAAACAAGGTAGAGATTATCATTCACCAAGATTATCTCTTTAACAGTTACGCTTCTTACTCAATGTGGCAGAAGGGATAAGCAGTCTCAACCCTCGTGAGAGGCGGACGATTCGAATCGAATTTAACCTTGCAAGGTAAACCTAACACACACGCTTGGAACATCCAATGATCGTTCCGAAGCAACCGTTTACCTTTCATTCCGACTCGTGGACAGGCCACCACAAGCGACTTGCAGGACCGTACGCACACCCTATATGTGCAGGACATACGTCTGTAGCGCGACTACAAAACCCGTATTCCTGTCTGCCATGCAGAACGTACTCCCACAGGTCGGTGCGTGTGAACATAACATAGAGGTCGAGTGGTGGGAGTATGTCCACTTACCGGGCCGATTGGTTACTAGGCTTGCCGCTTACCATATTTCGCGGCATGTGGCTAGTACTTTCAAAAAAACTTAGCCACCACTACCACACATTTCGACCTTAAAGCTTTTATCAAAACAGACAGGGTAAACTTCCAGGTCATGATACAGCACATGACCCTGTCCGTCATCCTTATAGTGGTTGCAGAAATGTAAACATGCAACTTCTATATCGCGCGAGTGATAGGAAATCACCCGACTTCTACCGGTCCTATTTAGCAGAGCGTCTAATCGATAAGGACTCGGGAGCATTACATTGGATTCCTAGGATTCATGCATCTAGGGTTTCACTTCAACTCCTAGACTTAATGCAAGATATAATATAGATATATATAGATTGCAGTGTAAATAAAATAGTGGGATATGTCCGGGGCTTGCCTTCTGGAGTGGGGGTGGGGGCAGGAGAGTCAGAGGCTTCCGAACTCGGGTTCGGGGCTTGAGTTAGTCCTTCGACGACTTGCGTAGGATCTTCTGGGAAGCCTTGGTCTTGTCCTAAGACCAGTTCGTAATCCCCGTCGTCGAGTGTCGTAGATTCTATATGAGATGCAATAAATTAAATAAGGTGAAATTTAAATTTAGAATTTCACATTTCAAATATTATAACTCATCCAGTTAACACACAAACATACATAAAATAAAGAGGTTTTAGATTTAAACACTATTTATATAGATATGGTAGAGTTTATTGTAATACAAACTAAATATTTGTATTCAATTTGAAATGAACTAAAGTTTGAATTCAAAACTCTAAATAAAAGATTATAGAAATTTGATTATACATTAAACATTATAAAGTATCACATTAGTGGATGATGAAAAATTCCAATTAGAGAAGGCTATACATTAGGTGTCTTTTAAATTTGAAAAATTTCAAAATAAAAGAGGTTAAGTTTAAATCAAAATTAAGTTTGTAACTTGCACAAAGTTATTTAGAGTTCATAGAACCTTTATGCCAAACTGCATAAGTAACCAAACATGAAATGACAATGTCAAGTGTACATTACCCCCTTAATCTTAGATTTAAAATACAGGTAGAAATATTTTGTTTCAAACTAAACTCTATTAACAAAAGTCATAGAGTTTGAAATCTATTTTCTAACAAAACTGGTTTTGCTATTTTTTGATTTTTCTATGAATTACTATGGATTTTACAAGATAGGGAAAGCTCTCATATGAAATAACAAGTATCCTTTACAAACTAGTCCCTGCGTTTTACAACTAACCCCCTGGAAGGAAAACACAGAGAGCAATTGGGTCCAGGCCATGGCCGGCGGCGGGGAAGCACATGTCCGGCCAAATTCCGGCCGGGGAAGTCGCCGGCGGCGAGGGGGAAAGGGAGAGAGAGCACGAGGAGGGCTAAGGCTACCTGTGGTTGGTCTCAGGAAGGCTCGGGGTGGCCGGAATCGGGCTACCCATGGTGGGCCGGGCCGGCGGCCGAAGGCGCACGGCGGCGGGGTGGTTCCGGCGTGCGGAGGAGGGAAAGAACTGGCTGGGGAGGTGCGGTAGGGCACTAGGAAGCGGGTGGCGCTACTGGTTTGGGAAGGGGAAGGGCGGAGGGTGAAGCTCCACGGGGGACCGAAGCTCACGGCGGCGCAATGGGGGGGCGGCGGGGCACTGGCGCGCGCGAGGAGGCCCGGGCGGCACTTTTATAGCCAAATTGAGAAGAGAGGAGGGGGCACGGCCGAGCAGGGCCTCATCTGGGAGTTGCTACGGGGGGAAAAGACTTGGCGAACACGGCGAGCGGCCGCGACACCGGCGGCGGCGCGGCAGTGTCGCAGGCGCCGTGGCGCGCGGGCAGGACGACAGCTCCTCTACGCACAGGCGAGACGGATCTTCAGCGCCCGTGTACTCGAATCCAAGGTTGTGGTGCTGTTGGATTGGCTGGACTCGGCATTTGAAGGAGAACATGACGGACGCGCCGGTCACTCCCATCAGCTTATGAGCTTCTATGGTTTCTAACAATTCCTCGACTTGGTCCATATCCCCCTTGGACAGCTCGATGTTCCACTCCGGCCTCACAACAGGTGGATTGTTCGGCTTTTCTGGGAGTTGGGGGCATGCTTTTCGATATAAAACCAGTGGTTTTTCCACCATGGAATGTTGGAGGGGAATTTATATGCAAGGTATTTGTCGCCGGCTTGCTGTCACAGTTGGATACCGGCGCCCCCTGCAACTGATAGATTCTTTGAGGTGGGCTGTGGTTTGACTCGGAAGAGGAAACGGAAAAGATCCCAGTGGGGTTCGATTCCGAGGAAGGTTTCACAGAAATGGATAAAAATTGGAATGTGGCAAATGGAGTTCGGGTTGAGGTGATGGAGCTCAAGCCCGTAATAGTAAAGGAGGCCACGGAAAAAAGAACAAGAGGGGAGGGCCAGACCCCGTTCGGCAAAATGGTAAAATGTGACAATTTCATCAACATTTTCCATGGGGAAAGGTTTGCGAAACGAGGGGCGCCAATTGACAAGATTCTTGACTTGGAGCAATCCCTCGGAAACTAGCTTATTCAGATCATTGAGGGAGCACTTACTGTGGGTCCATTCCCCGGACGGCGGCTGCGCCTCTTTCTTCTTCCCTTCTTTCTCCGATTTCTTGGGCGCCATCTCCAGATCCGCTTGCCATGAGTTGCTCGGGGGCTGCAGGGAGAGGGGTGGGGAGATCTGGGGGATGGGGATTTCTTCGGGAAGATGAAGGTGGCACGCGGTTCTATTTGGGGATTTTGTGGCAGTTCTTGGCGGATTGCAGATTGGAAGCACAGTGTTTGCTTAGTGTTACTGCGGGGTTAAATAACCAGCGGTTGGGGAAAAGTTTTACTGTTTTGACGTTGAAACATCGTTTCTGGAAATATTCGGAAGATGAGGGGTCATTTGGTGGATTCTTTAGATAATATATTCGATTAGTCACTTTTTCAGGGTTAAGTGTCCTGAAAAGAGGGGTTTTTTTGAATTTCGAATCTAATTTCCATCACTTGTACCATCGCTCCAATTGTTTCACATGGGAACATTTTTTCACTGCATGCCATGAATTTTGGATCCTTATTTCCAAATTTGAGAGATTTGGATTCAAGGCTCGGGGGCTGCGGGATACGTGGCATCGACTACTTATTTTTCAAATTTATTTGAAAAGTAAGAAGGATTACGGACTAATGTGACCCTCAGCCTGATTCTCCGATTCAACTTAAGGCTCGGGGACTACTCCATATGGAGTGCGATTTTTCAATCGCACACCATATCATGGATATAATTCGGGGCATGAGCACCTCATAGCTTCGATGCAGCCAAGAAAGTACTTGAAGAAGAACTTCAGGACGGAACGTCGAAAGAAGCCGAAGACTACTTCGAAAGTACTCGATAAGCCTGTAGTACTCAGCTACGAAGAGCTCGGGGGCTTGTCGGACACGGGGCCACGGGACTGTGTACATAACGTAGTTTAAAGAGGTTTAAGAGATTAAGTCCGTCTATCTCTTATTCATCTCATTTATCTCTTATTTATCCCGTTTAAATAGGAGATAAAGCTAACCGATATAGAAGGAATCTACTCGAGATGTGTTCTGGTATGATTCCTTAGCTGGTGTTGGTTAGTATCCTTGTAACCCTGGCCTCTCGGATATATAAGAGAGGACAGGGACCCTCTCAAAACAAGGTCTCCAGATCATTCTACACCAAAGGCAATACAAATCACTATACAGGATGTAGGGTATTACGCATCTTGCAGTCCGAACCTGTCTAAGTTTTGTGTTCCTTGCAGCTTCGAGTTCCTGATCTCGGCGTCTTCTCACCTAAACTTACCACCTTGGGTATGCCCCTTGGTGGGCAGCCGGTAAAACACCGACAAGATCTTCATGGCTCCGGAGGATATAAACAAGACCGCGGTCAGAGTGCCTGGGGCAGTAGGACTGTTCGAATATGTGGTTATGACTTTCGGGTTGAAGAATGCTGGCGCTACTTATCAGCGTGCCATGAACTACATTTTCCATGACCTGATCGGCAAGTTGGTGGAGATTTATATTGACGACATCGTGGTGAAGTTTGCGTCGGTTGAAGGGCACTTGGGGAACCTACGGCAAGTTCTGGAACGAACTAGAAGTTTGGGCTAAGGATGAATCAGAAGAAATGCGCTTTCGGCGTATCGGCCGATCAATTCCTGGGTTTCTTGTTCATGAATGAGGAATCGAGATCGGCCTAAAGAGTCAAGAAGCTGTGAGAACAATGGTGCCACCTACTACGAAGAGGGAGCTCCAGCAGCTGATTGGTAAGATCAACTTTGTCAGAAGGTTTATTTCCAATCTCTCCGGGGGGATTGAGCCTTTTATGGAGTTGGTGAAAATTAAACCCAATGATGAGTTTCGCTGGGGGGCAGAGCAGCATTGGGTGTCTGAAGAGATCAAGGAGTATCTGTCAAAACCACCCGTGTTAGTTCCACCCCAACAAGATAGAACATTCTACGTGTACTGATCAGTAGGTGACACCTCCATCGCTTCGGTTGTAATACAAGTGCATGACAACAAAGAAAGGGTTGTGTTCTACCTTAGCAGAAGAATGCTAGATGTAGAGACAAGGTACCCTGATATTGAAAAGTTATGTCTTTGGTTGTTCTTTACATGCACAAAGCTTCATCATATCCTGCTATCAGTGAGACAATTGTCATCTGCAAATTGGATGTCATCAAGCACATGCTATCGGCTCCTGTGTTGAAAGGCCGACTTGAAAAGTGGATGTTTGCATTGTCAGAGTTTGATATCCGATACCAACCCGCAAAGGCGGTCAAAGGGCAAGCGTTGGCGGATCTCATTGCAAAAAGGATCAATACTGACATAGCAGCACTTTCCGTACACGCATGGGTCATGTACTTCGATGGATTGGCTTGTGGAGATGGATGGGCATAGGTATCCTGCTTGTGTCACCTCGGGGGGCAACATATTTTTTTCAATCAGATTACCTACCGCTTGCACCAATAATCTCGTGGAATTACTTTAAACGGATGTGGCAAAGATTGCTTCAAATATTATAAAGGATGTCAGTCATGTTAGAGGTTCGGGAAGATTCAGATGGTACCAGTATCAGTAATGAACCCTATCGTCAAACCATGGCCGTTTAGAGGCTGGGGCATGGACATGATCAGCAAAATTAATCCTCCATCCAGCAAAGGCCACCAGTTTATTTTGGCCATCACAGATTACTTTACCAAGTGGGTGGAGGCAGTTCCCATGAAGTGGGTAGCATCCAAGGATGTCATTAATTTTGTCAAAGAGCATGTCATTCACAGGTTCGGGAATCCTTAGACCATTACAACAGATGGAGGTTCAATCTTCATTTTAGAGGAATTCAAGAAGTTCACCACTGACATGGGCATCAAGCTGATTAGGTCATCTCCATATTATGCCCAAGCAAACGGACAAGCTGAAGCGTCCAATCAGAGCCTTATCAAGTTGATCAAGTGAAAGATCAATGAACATCCTAGGCATTAGCATGAGGTCTTACCAGAGACATTGTGGGCATAACGTATTTCTTGCCATGGAGCAACAAAAACTTCTCCTTATCACCTAGTGTATGGACAGGAGGCTGTATTACCATGGAAAATTATGGCCGGCTCGAGGAGCATAGAGTTCCAAAATGACTTAACAGCTGAAGAGTATGCTACTCTGATGAATGATACTATTGAGGACCTCACGGAGCTCAGGCTTTGGTCACTTGAGAAGATCAAAGAAAATAAGGCCAAAGTAGCATGCACGTATAATAAGAAAGTCAAGCCAAAAGAATTCCAAGTTGGAGATCTGGTTTGGGAAGCGGTGCTATCATTGGGGACTAAAGATGCAACGTATGGCAAATGGTCTCCAAACTGGCACGGGCCTTATAGGTTTGACCAAGTCCTACCTGGGAACGCATATATGCTTGAGGAGTTAGATGGCGTCAAATTCCCGGTAGCGGTCAACGGTCAACATCTCAAGAAGTACTTCCCAAGTATGTGGGATGATGAGCAATAAAGCCGATGCTACGCATTAGGCTATGAACTGATACGATCAGTTGGCCTGTACAAGAGAAAGCTGACACTACGCAGGAGGATATGAGCCGACAGAACCTGATGACTCGTACAGGTGAAAGTCGATGTTACACGTCAGGCTGGGCACAAGGAAATAGGGCCGATACGTGCAGTCGGCCCACATATATATAAAAAAGAGAAGTACATTGTACCCAACGCATTGAGTTGGTCGAATAGCCGATGTACAACCATCAACTTTAGAGTCTTAATATAGATGCATGCAGGTTTATCTTACAAAGGGTGATTACAAGGAAGTCTACTGAAGGAACTCGTCGATGGCAGCGATGGCCTCAAGATGGACGCGATCAGCTTCAGCAATCACTGCTTCATCGTCCTTGTCCTCTCCCGACACCACCTGCCTACTCAAAGCGCTCAGCTCTGCAAGTTCTATCTTCAGTTGGGCGGTCAGGTCTTATGCTTCTCGTTCGGAGCTGGTAATAAGGTTCTTCTCTTCCTGGATACGCTACTCGGCCCGGACCTTAGCCTTGAGGTCCTCTAATTCCTTCTCAAGAAGTTGAAGCCTTTGAGAGTGCACAGATGTATCGGCCTTGGCGTCCAGAGTCGCCTTTTTCTCATTAAGCAATCGGCACGTCTCGGCAATGTCGGCCTTCAAGGGGGCTTGAGAGCGATGAGCTTCAATTCTGTGCCGAGCCTGTTCTACCCTTGCCCGAAAGAAAGGGAGGTGCCCGGTTGGCCAAAGCTTGATCTGAAGGACTTCCGAAAGTTGAGACTTGATCTCCTCGAGAATCTACCTCACTACTTCAGAATCCTGGACCAAGGCGTCAATTGGAGCTGACAGAAGGCCCTTCACGCGGAGGAGTTGGCTGGCGACGCCGGTCGAATCTTGCTGATGATCACTGATTTCCAGTATGGCCGAGCCGACGGATGCAGGGTTGAATAAAAGTAAATCTGAGAGGTTCAGACCCTGAAAGAAGACATAAGATTAAAGCAGCTTAGGGAAAAGAAGATGCAAACAACTCAGTGATAAAACATACCTGTTCTGGTGGAGGAGCAATGACAGCCGATGAAGTGATGATCGGCTCCTGAGGACGCACCTGTTCTGGAGGAGGAGTGACAGCCGATGAAGCAACGATCGGCTCTTGCAGGCGCGCACTTTCTGGAGGAGGACTGATAGCTGACGAGGAGACAATCGGCTCCTGCATAGAATAACCAACATCCAACGTGGCACCGATCGGCTCCTGCAGATCCTGAAGGCCGATTGAAGCATCAACTGGCGTTGTGGGGTTCTCTGGAGTCTTCAGGATTGGATCCTGAAGGTTGACTAAGGTGCTGACCATCGTCAAAGGATCCTCTAGGGCCTCTAGAGTTGGGTTTTCTTGGCATGTGGGCTCTTCGCCACTAGAAATATCTACGACATCGGCCTGCAAGAAAGGAAAGAGCAATCAAGTCAAAATATACATGTTCAGAGGATTAATTATAAGAGGAGCGATCTAAACCTGGCAAGCGATCGAAGCTTCTTGAGTGGTGGAAGATGGCCTAGCTTCCCTCCGAATTTTCCTGAAAATCATCTTCCTCGCCCTAGTTTGGGCTCAGGGGGCAGCAATGTCAGAAGACCGCTTCCACTTGGGAGTTGATTTTGCAGAGCCAGGTTGGATCCGCTTAATGGCCTTTGACGGAGGCGGTGCGTTTCTGCCGAAAAGGACCACCGGGGCAATCGGTGAAAACTGGAAGGTAGAGCCATCATCGTTCCTAGGCTCCGGCCCATCTTCCTGCTGCAGAAAGAGCAAATGGAATCAGAGAAGGAATTAAGCAAAGTCAGGAGGAAAACATTGAATTGAAACTAATACCTCTTCTTCAGGGGCTTCATACTCAGCGTGAATCTGCTGCAGCATCAGCCCTAGGGCTTTTCGGAAGACATGAGTCTTCCACATCGACCACCAGTTCTCGAAGTCGATGGCCGAAGAGGTGAACAACAGGTCAACAGGGATTGGGATTAAAAGATCTAACAATAGGCTGTAGCATCTTTGGGTGATGATGACGTCGGGCAGATCGGCTCTGTTTGTTGTCAAATGATGAAGGAAAAAGTGAGGAGGAACTTGCCCGAGGCCAAACTGCCGAGCTGCTATGACCGGCTGATAGAACTCATATCCTGGCTTGATGATCCGGTTGGAGGTGCTCATGCCGACTAGAAGGAGGCAAGGGCGGATCATGATAGAATATAGATGCCGAGTGCCGTCATCATCGGCAAAATCAGCCAACCTAAAGGTGATCGGGTTCTCAAAAATTTCAGAATCAGTGTAGGGAAGGAAGATAGGGTTGTTCAGACCCCTATAGAAAATCCTAAACCAGTTTGAAGCATGTGAGGGATTCAACTTGCTGCCAGGAAGGCTATACAAAGCCTGGCCAAAGCTGGTACATCTGATCCGCCTTCTACTTTGATCTGGAAAAGAGTTATCAGCCAGAACAGGGAAGTTTGGGATGAAGTCCTGAAAGTATAGGTGAGCCCACAATTGGATGAACCACCAGGGACCACTGGTCCTAAGTTTCTTCTGGGAAAGTAGGCTCAAGGACATTAGGTGGAGGTATTTGTAGACCTCCCCAAGGAACAACTTGCCAAGGCCAACAGTGTTACCTTTGGCTAGTTCATATGCTAGAGGAGATAATTCTTGGTTGGGGCAAGGGAAGGACCGCAAAATAAGAAATGTTCCAACCAAAGATTCAGGAAGGTTGTGTGTTCCTTTTCGGTCACAGCACCTTTGGTTTTAAGGTGCTGGTTTAGGTATGCACCCCAATTTATGCACTCTATTTTGGAGGACAACTTGAAGGGGACTTTGGATAGTCTGTAGGTAGAGGGGCAGGTAGAGGGGCAGAATGATGAGATGTCCAAACCAGTGATCATCACTACATCTAGGAGGGTTGGAGTCATCGGTCCATGACCAAATAGGAAGCAATTCAAGGCATCGGACCAAAAGTAGCCGATGGTTTTCAAGAGGTTCTTGTTCTTCTCAAGAGGGGATAGAGACAAAGATAAAGCATCGGCTATCCCTATGGTCTCTCATGTGGGTTGGTAGGTCTTTGCTACTCTTTTATACCAGGTCACCCAGCCCTCGAGAGGATTTGGCCAGGCACGTATGCTGTCGGTCCAGGAATCTAAATCTATGTTTTGGCTCACGAATGGAATTTGATTGGCCTCGCAAGAAATCAGATCTACAGGTTTCTTGTAAGAACGAGGCCCGAGACAAAAAGAATTGAGGGAAGAAGGATGCGGCAAGAGAATATCTGAAACCTGAAGAATCCATAAAAACCAAATAATCGGAGAAGGATCATTTAATGGTGCAAGGGATCTAGTAATTGCTGCATTAAATTAGCAAAGGTCGGAGTTTTACCTTCAGGCCAAGGACGCCTGCATCTGCATTCGAAGATCCCACCATCGGAAACCACAAAGATCAAGAACCTAGGAACTGGATCTGGGGTTGACGGCGCAAGTTTGAGTTTGTGCTCTAAAGGCTTTGGTTCGGATCTTTGCGGTTAGGGTTTATGAGCAAAAGGTTTTGGAGAATAACTTGGATTCGGGGAATCTTTGAAGATCTGTTTTGGGAAGGTTCTGGATTTAAGCGGAAAATGAAATGGATTGGAGAATTGACTTAGATCCGGATCAGCACTTTAAGGAAAGGAACCGATGCGTTGCCATCGGCTCCCAAGAGATCGGTTTCTTGACGAATTGTGGTTAAAATAAAGGATTTTATTTATAACGAGGAGAGAGTACAAAAGGGGGAGCTGATTGCTCCTAGAGCCAATCTATCGGCTTAATCCTATAGTCTACCACCAGTAGGTGTTGGAGACTCTGTGGCGCTTGATCGGTGGAGCCGTGCTGGCGTCGCTGTCGTCGTTGCTGCCATCGTCGTCACCGCCATCGTCTCTGCCGCTGTCGCTGCTGAAGCCACTGCTGTCTTCGGCTTCTTCATCATCATCGTCGTCATCGTCATCCTCCGACGATCCGCCAAGGAGGTAGCCTCCTGCCACCGAGTGCTCCTCTGTTGATGAGGAATTGGCTTCTTCCTCCGAGGAGAAGAAGTCCCGGGAGCCTCCCGGCTCCTCGTGTCGCCTGTCGCTGCTCGCCGGTGGGATTTGACCGACAAAAATACACTACATTGATTTATATAATAAAATACTAAAGAAAAAGAAAATGAAAAGGAAGGAGGCGGTGGCGCTCACCTCCAGCGGTTGAATGAAGAAGTCCGGTAGTGGGGCGGTGGTGCACGATCGGGCGCGTCTCAATGAGCAGTGGGCACTGTGGATGCGCGGTAGGAGTGGTGGCACGCGGCAAGAAGTTGTGGCCGTACTTCAGCGTGGTTAGTGGTGGCGCGTGCATGGATGGCGGTGGTGGCGGCGTGCACGCATGCAAGGCGCAGGTGGCGTGTGCGACAACGGCGCGGCGGACGCAAAGACAAGCAGAGGCTCCTGCAATGAGGGTGGTGGCGGGACGTCGATGAGGGCGATGGCGGTGGCGCGGAATTTCGGCAGCCTGCCGGCGTCGTAGTAGATGGAAACGCCGGGACTTAGAAAATTTTGAAGCTGGGAACAGCTTTTATATTGTGTGCATCCGTGCTGGCGGACGCTAAAGAAATCCGCCAGCACAAATGCATCTGTGCTGGCAGGCGCTAGAGAAATCCGCTGCCAGATCCAGAAACAAACCGCCTCACCACTACACCATTCAAGTAAGTCCGTCTAATCATGATTCATTCTTCTATTTGACTAGTTCATTTTATTTCCCAAAAACAAAAAAAATTGGTGTGCCCATTCGGGGCTCGAACTCGGGTTGCCAGATATAGAAACAAACCGCCTCGCCACTGCATCGATCAAGCAAGTCCATCTAATTATGATTCGTTCTTCTATTTGACCGGTCCATTTTTTTCCCGAAAACACAAAAAAGTTGTGCCCATTCGGGGCTCGAACTCATGTTTTAAATGGACTCGAACTCGGGTTGCCAAACATAGAAACAAACCGCCTCGCCACTGCACCGATCAAGCTTGACGGTCCATTTTTTCCCGAAAAAAAGATGTGCCCATTCGGGGCTCGAACTCAGGTTGCCAGACCCAGAAACAAACCACCTTGCCACCGCGCCATTCAACTAAGTCCGTCTGCTCATGATTCATTCTTCTATTTGACATTTCAACTTATTTGTGCTGGCGGATTCCTTAACAACCCGCCAATGTAAATGACTTTCCAGAAACATGCTGGAAAATTATTTAATCCTTAAAATATAGTAAATAAGATCCAAAAAATTGAAAATCCAAATACAAGACACATATGTACTATCGTAGTAGTTAAAAATAGGTTCACGTCGATTTCAACTAAAATACAAGTGATGGTGTCTAAATCTCAAAGTTTTCCTTAAAGTTCAAGAAACAACTTTAGAGATATGTCCATTTGGTAAATATGTATGCATTAACTATTTCAAAATGCACTATTTTTTTTTGAGTTCTTTGACCTATTAAACTAATCCTTGCAAAGTTATAGCATTTTTCAGCAATTACATGATTTAATATAATTAATTCCATTGGATGTTGTAAAGATTGACCTTTTACATTTTGCTAAATTTTTTCGTATACAAACTATGTTGGAACTAGGTAACTCAAATATGAATTTTACGAAATTTTTTCTCTAAATCTTAAGACACATGTAGTTCAAAGATGAATGTAAATCAATTTACCAAAAGATTAGATTAATCTCTAGAAAAGAACATATCAGTTGCAAAACGAATAATTCTATACAACAAGTTTATATAATTCCTTACTTCTATAAAATACTTGTAGTCATGAAAAAGTATATTTAGTTGAAATTCCATGTCATATCATACTTCTCTCCATAAAATGAAAAAATTCTCTACCTGGCAGGCTGTTAAGTGGCCCGCCAGGACAAATGTATCTGTACTGTTGGGCGCTCTTGTTGGCCGCCTGCACAAATACCTTGTAACGTTCATATGTCACGGGGCATCTGCTGGCGTGTGACATCCCGGGCCAACAAGGATGAATTTGAGCCCGCTAGTGGCCCAAGTGTGAGTAGTATGACATGTGTGGCGAGTTGTCCCACCTTGCTAGTTGAGGGTGAGCCTCACCAACATATAAACCCAAGTGCCAAGTGCATTTCAACCCCCCCGGTTAACCCTTTTACGCGAAACGAGGATGAAAGCGTAAGCGGGGTTCGTGCGAGTAGAACTGAGCCATATTTGGAACTGGGGTGTTACAATTGGTATTAGAGCCGACCCTCGCGGTTACACGGGCATGTGCGTGCTAGGGATGTGGACATATGGCGCATGGCGCGTGTGGACCCATGTGTGGTCACACGGCATGGCATGGATGACGTGTGCTAAGAGGGGAAGTTCCTGGTCGATTGCCCCAGTGTGTGCGGGTATGTTGCCGACGAGGACGTCGGGTCCTTTAGGGGGGTGTATGTGACATTTTAGCCCAACAAAGATGAATTTGAGCCCACAAGTGGCCCAAGTGTGAGTAGCATGACATATGTCGGGAGTTGTCTCACCTTGCTAGTTGAGGGTGAGCCTCACCAATATATAAACCCAAGTGCCAAGTGCATTTCAACCCCCGGGTTAACCCTTTTACGCGAAGCGAGGACGAAAGTGTAAGCGGGGTTGGTGCGAGTGTGTGTTTTTTTACTCAACGTGCGAGTAGAACTGAGCCATATTTGGAACTGGTGTGTTACATGGCGGGCGCTAAAGAAATCTGCCAACACAAACCTAACTATATAATGGTGGGTTCGGGCCAAAATTTTTCTAAGTCGTGCCCAAATTTCCTGTCGTCGCCGCGCCCCTCACCGTGCCAAAGATTTGAGTGCACAAATGGTAGAGAAGGCTTTGGAAAATACTAAGAATCCACATCACCTGGGATCTAGTGGATACGCACCAAAGATCCCTAAATGGAGGAAGGAAGAGGAAGAAAGGAAGCTTGTGGGTTTATCGGACGCATTGGAGGGCTTGGACGAGTGTAGAAGGAACTGGGCCCTAGCTCGACGCCCGGCCGTAACACCTGAGGGGCTTACATTCAGACATCCAACAACCACGGAGATTTACAACAGGGTTCAACAAATCGCCGAGCAGCAAAAGCTTGGTCTTTTCTAGCCCGATCGGGAGAAGGACTAGCTTACCATGGTGATTGGTACACCAGAGCTCACTGGCCGTGTACGTGGGCTGTCTTCGCCAACTGGCTGGGCTAAAGGGTTTGAGAAAGACATAGAAAGCTACACGAAGTGTGACCGTTATAAGAAGGCTTTGCTCATGGAAGCAAAGGTTAAGGAAATCACTATGCATTTTGTGGGACTATTGCAAAGCACACAAAGAGATAGCGTAGCCTGTGCAGCTGAGTCCGGAACAGTACCCAATCCGAGCAGTGTTGGCTCCACGGCAATGGAGAGGTTCCCTGTTGATGACATCCAGGTGGATACACCTTGCAAGCTTGTCGAGCCATTTGGAAGGAACCGTAACAAGGTTCATGAAGTTGCAACTGGGATGGCAATGCCAGGCCGCTTGTTTCATTGTACACCAATTCCACCCGAATACGCCAAGGTACAAATGGTAACGGTACACGATAATAACTTGAATGTTGAGTTGGACATCCCCACTGGTGAGATTCAGGTTCTGGGAGATGCGGTCAACCAGTTCATCCTGTGGCATCATCGAGACATCATCCTAACCATTGCACCACAAACCCATTAACCAAATAGCCAACAATTATTGCCTCCAGCGATAGAAGAGCAGCCACAACTAAATGAAGATACGGATGACGATTGGGTTAATGGCCTGCTAGCACAAGAAGTGTTAGAGTTTGATAATTCACTGCCTTCGTCATCGTTACACGCAATAAGTTTATCACCCAAGAGGTCAGAAAAAGCTCCGTCACCTCCAGCACCATGTACATCCAAACCGGCATACATGGGTGTACGGAAATGTGTTCCCCGCACGATTGAACATTTGAAAAGGAGCCATCAACAGTAGTTGATAAATTCTTATTAGGTGCAATGAAGAAGAGTTCAGCACGCAAAGCATCGGCCTCTGGTACCAACATTGAAAAGAGTCAAGAGAGGTCATCAGATTTTTGGGGTACGGATGATTGTCTGGCCGAATATGAACATGGCAAACCTTTCCTTCATGATTGGGAACTACTCCAAGGATGTTGGGAATTGAGAAAGTTTCATACCTAGATCATGAGAGCAATGAAGTTGGGTGTTCGGTCGATCACGACAAAAACCCCAAGGAAGTGCTTTGGTATGTTGTCGAGTCCCATCATCATTGAATTTGAGGACTTGCACAATGTGTACCATCGGAAAAGACTTGACGTCCAACTCATTTCCGTGTGGTGCTTGTAAGTACTTCACCATATGTTCTTTTGATCCATCCATCTTACAAGCAAAATAGATAATGAATTGCGCCTTCCATAAATTGTCGTGATGCAGAATGCAATTTGAAGATGAAAGAAAGATGAACAGGTGCTCAGTTGCATATGGTAATCCTCAGATCATCAACCAGACTGAACACTACTTTAGGTTTACTAAAGATGTTAGAGATAAAGTTCAAGCCACAACAACTGATGAGGCCAAAGAACTTATCAAAAGAGAAGCGCACAATAATCGAAAGAATACGGTTGCAATCTATATATATAAGATCATTAGGAAATGGAAGGATAAAAATTACATCATGTGCCCCTACGGTTTTTAGTAAGTTTCTTTTGCGACCTATACGAACTATATTCCCTAACTAATTACAGTATGAATCATATAGTTCATATTTTGCAGAACCACTGGATCTTAATCGTGATCCAACCGAAGTGGGGCCTTGCTGTGGTCTTGGACTCAGCCGACTATCCACATGAGAAATATGTGAAGTTCATTGAAATTCTTCACAAGTAGGCCACTTAATTGCTTTTTATGCTTATTTACAGAAAATAAATATGAAAGTTCTTATATTAATTTTTATATGTGTTTTGAAAAGTGCTTACCGATTTAGCAAGCTTAAAGGAGGCCCACATTTGGAAGGAGGACCTGGACATTTGCAAATAATTCATCATAAATGGGTTAGTGCCTATTTCCATATGTTATTACTACATATAACTATGTTACGAATAGCTTATTTAATTTATTACACGCATGGCAACACCTCTACTTTATTTTATGTAGTGTCACAAACAACCTCAAGGGAGTGTGTTTTGTGGATACTATGTTTGCGAATTCCTCAGGAACAATGGGCTGTATCGAACGAACCCCGAAGAGGTATGTTATTACTATACCCATATTTATATTTAGTTCCTTCATTGTCCATGTCTATACCTGTGACACCCTAGGTGTTAAATATAGCAAGAAAATAGGAAAAATATTTTGTATGTTTTGAATTGTGTGAAATTTGTGTAAAGATATGAAAATAAGGGTATTTATGTAATTTTACAAAAGTACAAGTCCATTTATACAAAAAGTTTTGAATTACAAAAGTAACTTTTACTTTTACTAAGGGCTAAAGTGTAAAGTGCTAGTCATCATTACACTGTAGATAAACTTGCAATTAGGCCCTAAACTTAGTGCAATTTATTTGGGTTAGGACAAAAACTTTATATTTTTGCATTTGGTTCAATATTTCAAAATAAAACTTCACCCTTTGAGTTTGTGAACTTGAACCCTAGTTGTAGGTTTTGAAAAGTTCTACAACTTTACTTTTGACTACTTTTTCATTTGAGCTTTTGTTTGGTGGGAAATTTTAGTTTACAGTGAGGTCCCTGGACTTTTCTATTTTTGGAAACAAGTCCCTCGGACCTCCCCTCTCTCTCTTCTTCCTCTGGCGCCCCTGCTGCTCCTCTGCTTCCCCTCTGCTCCGCCGCTCACCGCCATTCTAGGCCGTCCCCGGCGCCACCTCCAGCTCCTGGCCGCTCCACGCGTCGCCCTCCTCCTTTCCCAACCCTGCTCCCCTCCCCTCTGGCCCCTCCTGGCCACGCCATGCGCGCACCGCCGCCATGGCGAGCCCCTGGAAGTCCTTCTTTACCTTCACTTCCCCGCTTCTGATCTTTAGTAGCTCATTCCCGTTCCAATTCACGCCTCACCTCACCTCCCATCCACTCCAAGCTCCCGGAACGCCGCCGCCACTTTGGCTCCACGTCGGCGAGCCACTAGCCGTCGTGGGCAGCTCACCCTTGAAGCGTCCCCTCATCAGAGGTGACTAAATGTGATACAAATATCAGTCCTAGAAGGCTGATAACACATTTATTACAACAGATGGTTCATTACCGTACAAACCATCGAGGTAGCGGGCACTGAAGCGCCACTATCAAGTGGGACAACATAAGGACTACAAACCAAACCAAAGTGCCAACGAAATCTAAGATAACATCAGAGTCTTGCACCATGGTAAGTTTCCTGTGGAGAGCCTGAACCACAGGCAAGATTGGGTGCAGGACGGCGACCTACTTGACATCTTCAGGAACGAAGTTCAGATCCTTCTCTGTAAAAACTAGGCAAGAGTGAGTACATACGTACTCAACAAGTCCAACCACACCCACGGAGGGGAATAATAAAGATCATGCACAGGATATATCAAGGATGAGGCTAGGGTTCATTTGCGATAAAGCGAGGTTTTACACATGCAAGGGTTCATTTAATAAAAGAGTTTTCTCAAGACATTTCTATAGTAATCGAATAATAAGTGGGGTTGATCCTACACAAAGGATCCAAGTTTTAATGCTACCGGACTCCCACATCCACAGTAGCTCACGGCACAAATGCCGGGCACTTTCAAAACAACTCACGCCACAAAACCAACCATCCCAAAATGTCTATTGAAGTGACCATGCCGTAACTCGTCCAATACCGTGGACACGGCTATTCGAATAGATTTTACACTCTGCAGAGGTTGTACACTTTACCCACAAGTAGGGTACCGCACTACGAACACCTTAATGTCGCTGCAGATCCTAACAAGCCATTACCCACCCTAGCTGAATCTAACTAGCCAACATGGAAGCAACCATGGGGTTAATGACCTATCAACAAGGTCATAACTGGAACATAACTCACATAGATCGTATTCCTTCTCCATGATCTCCCGTTGCTCACCCGCTCTCCTTTTGGCTAGCAGACCAACTAGTGGGGTTTATGCTAAGCTGTTGCCCACAAAACGGTCGAGTGGTTGTACGATAAGTGGGTTAGGCAAGATAACACCT
Source organism: Panicum hallii (assembly GCF_002211085.1). Classification (NCBI taxonomy): domain Eukaryota; kingdom Viridiplantae; phylum Streptophyta; class Magnoliopsida; order Poales; family Poaceae; genus Panicum; species Panicum hallii. The sequence goes on from NC_038043.1 coordinate 19,469,974, forward strand.
CAGTTCATCCTTACATTGACAAGACGGACATCTCCCAACCATGCTCAACCACAAAGGTACAAGCTCACCAGTGGCATTTCACACAGAAAATGCCATCCATCTCATCAGGTTATATCTTTCTTTTATTTTCCCAAAATCCCATTTTATCTTTTAAAACACTCACACCCTTATTTTTGGTAAATCGCTTTGTGATCATGATTGAAATATAATAAAGGGAATAAAAGGTAATAAGCATCTCTAGCAGTAGTTAACGTCCAACAGAGCAAATCCTATATAGACATTAACCTAGGTCATCAAGAAATAGTCATAGCAATCAAGGGGTGGCTATCCAACCATGTCTTGCAATAAAACAATGCATTTTATAAAACATGCCAATATGTTGCGTTTATAAAACTGGGATAAATAAGCATCAAAGGATGGGATTGGACTTGCTGTCCTCAAAGCCTTCTGGAAGCTCCTCCTCGAGGTACGGGTCTTCGGGCTCCGGCTCGCGGTCCTGCTCCTCCTCGGTCACACCGTTGGCTACAACACACAAAACAATCACACAATAAAAACAAAGTTCACCGACAAGCTAAAAAAAGGGAAATAGAGAGCTTCGATTAAAAAGTAGAGGAGACTATTATATTTGTTGGATGTGGATCTTGAGACTTGGAGAGAATATTTGATGCGTGGTGGAGTTTGGAATCGATTCAGAACATAATGTCGCATGAAATGGGGGGCTGCGGACAGCATAAGGAGGAAAAGTGGAGGGGGTTATGCACAAGTCTGCCTTTCTTCTTCCTCTAGATAGAACAGGAGGGGGAGGGGAACGGTAGGAGGGGGGCGGCTAGGCCATGGGCGCCGGCCCCCTGGCGCATGGCAACACCCAGGGAAGGGGGAAAAATAGAGAGGAGGCCGAGGGGGTCCGATTCCGGCCCTCACCTCGTGCGGAGGCGGTCTACGGAGGGCTATACATGGTGATGGGTGGTAGGCGGCAATGGTGAGCAGCGGCGGCGAGCTGCAGCATGAGGTAGAGGAGGAGAGGTGTTGGGGCGGTGTGGGTGGAGTGAAGGGCGGCTTGGGGTCTGATTTATAGGCCGAGAGGAAGAGGGGAGATGGCCGGAATTGGGGGGGGCCACGGGGAAGTACAGGAGCCTTGCCATTAATGGCGGCCGGGATGCTCGGGGACAAAGCACGAGCTACGAGGGCGAGGGGATGGGACGGAGACGGGCCAGCGTAGCAGCGGGCCGCACGCCAGCTTGGCGTGCACGGGCAGCAGACACGCAGCGGCACAGCGAGTGGCAGCGGCCGCAGCAGCCGTGGCGTGACGCGGGCGGCGTGATGCGAGCGCGCGTGCACGGCCAGCAATGGGGGCAGCAGCGGGTCGTACGCTGGCCCGCGCGTGCGTGCAAGGAGCGGGCTACAGCTCGAGCAGGCAGCAGGCAGCACAGGGGAGAAAAAGAAAGAGGAAGCCAGCGCAAAAAAAAGAGTCTGGGAAAAAAGTTTTAAGAGAGAAATAAAATGGATTTGAACAAAATATGAGAAAAGAAAAGATAGGACACGCGAGCGGCGCCGACGATCGCGGCCGGGCAGGCGCACGTGGCCGACCGCAACACGATGGTGATGTAACGGGACGGTGGGGCTAGTGGAAAAGGAAAAGGGATGGGCGACTCTGCGGAAAAAGAGGAAGAGACTGCGCGATGTCGGAATGGCGGAAAATCGGGAGGTGGGCTTCGGGAGCTCAAGCAGCGGAAAAGGTTTAAAAGATTTTTAAGCGAGGGATTGGTTATTCAATTTAAATAAGATAAAAATGCGGGCGTTAAAACCCCAGCCCTCCCCGCACCACTACAACCCCCTAGGGAGCTTCCCCTCACCCCACTGACACTCCCAGGCCACTCCTCGCGGCCGGACCCCCACCGGAACCACCTCACCGTCGTAACTCCTCACCGGTGAGCTTCTGTTCCTGTCAAACCCATCCCTCCGCCCCTTCTCCGTCCAATCTAACCACCCCAGTAGCTTTTTCTCCTCCTGCTATAGCTACTGGACCAGAACTTGGCCGCCTTCCTGTGACACTCAGGTATTTAGCTTGGTCACACATTAAAGTCTTGGTATGCTCGTATGTTTAAAATATGGCAAATGTGTATTTTATGTATGCAACATTATGGAAGAAGTGATGTTTATGTAATTAATATTAACTAAAGGTCCTTTTATGCAAATTGGATGGAGATGAGGGAAAAGTTTAAAAGTATAAGGGTTATTTTGCAAAAAGTAGTATCTGTGGTTAAATTGCAAAAATATATGTGAAATTACCATAGGGTGTATGTGCAAAAGTAATTTTACTTAGGGATTTACATAAAATATGAAATTATTACTAATTCTAGGTTATTTCCAAAACTATTGCTCAAATGTAGATGAACCTTAAAGAGAAGTTGTAGAGTTTGAAAAACCATGCACTTTTGCTTTTTGGACCATCTTCATTTGAGCATTGGTTTAAAAGTTGTAAGTCCTTTTTAGTTAAGTCCCTGCTTTTCTCTGAATTTGCAAAACAGACCCTGGCTCAGTTCATCCCCTTCTCCCTCTTGGCGCCTCTGTTTTCCCCCTGCTCTGCCTCCCCTGTTCCTCTGCCGCCGGCGTAATGCGCCGCCCTGGCTCACCGCCGGCCATCTCCTGTGCCCCTTCCCCCGGTCCACGCGTCGCCCCTCTGCTAGGCCACCGCTTCACCCCCCCCCCTTGCTGGCGTTTTGCCCGCGCGCCACGGCGCCTGCAGCACTGCCGCGCCGCTCTGGCCGAACCGCCGGCGCCGCCTCCCTATCCTGTGCTCAGCTGTGTGCTCTCCCTCATCCATCCCCTAGAGGAGCCGTGCGTGCCCTTCAAGGTCCAGCCGTGCTCCTCCCTCTGTGGAATCTCCCTCTCCTCCTCCCGGTGAACCACAACCCCGAAGCGCCGCCGCCCTTTTGCTGCCGGAAATCCTCACTACCCGCGCAGCCCCACCCCGATTCCACCGGCCCAGAACCTCCCCACCTCCTCCCCTTGCTCCACGTCGTGACCCACACCAGCCCCGACCCCTCCTCCCGCCGGAATTGCTCCACCCCGAGCCGCCCCTCCATTTGCGCCGCCGAGCTCGGCTCTACCGTCGGCAGCTCGTCTCGCCGCCTCTCCGACCAAGCCAAGTATGGAAATAGTTCCCCCGTGCTCCAGTGTTGCTCGTGCGCGCTTTAGGTCTCCTTGTTCACCGGCCGTTCGCCGGGAACGGCGTCGCGCCGCCACGGCCGCCGCCTATTCTCGCCGTCGGTGGGAATTTCTTTATACCCGTGGAGTTCTCCTTGGCCCTTTGTGTTCCCCACCCCCTAGTGGTCGTGCTTGACCGGCCCCTCACCGCCGGCGACCTCGCCGCCGGTGGGAACGCACCGGAGGCCGAGCCTCCAGCCATGTCGGGGCCGGGCAAGGACCCTTTTGCAATTAGGAAGTTTAGTCTGAGGGCCCGGATGTAATTTTACCGAGACCCCCCCCCTAAGGTTTCTATTATTTCATGTGTATGTGTTCTCTGCTTTGCAAAATTCATAACAATTCATAGAAAAATCCAAAAATAGCAAAACTAGTTTTGTTAGAAAATAGATTTCAAACTCTATGACTTTTGTTAATAGAGTTGAGTTTGAAACAAAATATTTCTACCTGTGTTTTAAATCCAAGATTAAGGGGTAATGTACACTTAACATTGTCATTTCATGTTTGATTACTTATGAAACTTTGCATAAAATGTTCTATGAATTCTAAATAACTTTGTGCAAGCTACAAACTTAACTTTGATTTAAACTTAACCTCTTTTATTTTGAAACTTTTAAATTTGAAATAAACCCAATATATAACCTTTCTCCAATTAGAATCTTTCATTATCCACTAATATGATATTTTATAATGTTAATGTATAATCAAATCTCTATAATCTTTTATTTGAAAGTTTTGAATTCAAATTTTAGTCCATTTCAAATTTAATGCAAATATTTTAGCTTCTATTACAATAAACTTTACCATATCTATGGTGTTTAAATCTAAAACCTCTTTAGTTTACGTATGATTGTGTGCTATTTGGGTGAGTTATAATATTTGAACTGTGAAATTCTAAAATTAAATTCTACCTTATTTACTTTTTTTTGCATCTCATATAGAGTCAACGACACTTGACGACGGGGACTACGAATTGGTCTTAGGGCAAGACCAAGGCTTTTCAGAAGATCCAGCACAAGTCGTCGAAGGACTAACTGAAGCTCCGAACCCGAGTTCGGAAACCTCTGACTCTCCTACCCCCACCCTCACTTCAGAAGGCAAGCCCCGGACATATCCCACTACTTTATTTACACTACAATTTATGTCTATCTATATTATATCTTGCATTAAGTCTAGAAATTGAAGTGCAACCCTAGATGCATGAATCCTAGGAATCCAATGTAATGCTCCTGAGTCCTTATCGGATAGATGCTCCGCTAATAGGACCGGTAGAAGTCGGGTGATTTCCTGTCACTCGCGCGATATAGGAGTTGCATGTTTACATTTCTGCAACCACTATAAGGATGACGGACAGGGTCATGTGCTGTGTCATGACCTGGAAGTTTACCCTGTCTGTTTCGATGAAAAGTTTTAAGGCCGAAATGTTTGGTAGTGGTGGCTAAGTTTTTGAAAGTACTAGCCACATGCCGCGAAATATGGTAAGCGGTAAGCCTAGTACCCGATTGGCCCGGCAAATGGACGCGCTCCCACCACTCGACTTTTATTTTATGTTTACACGCACCAACGTGTGGGAGTACGTTCTGCAAGGCAGACAGGAATACGGGTTTTGTAGTCGCGCTACAGACGTATGTCCTGTACACATTGGGTGTGCGTACGGTCCTGCAGTCGCTTGTGGTGGCCCCGATCCATAACCCGGAATATGAGGGAAACGGTTGCTTGGAACACCCTGTCGGTACTCCGAGCGTGTGGGTTAGGTTTACCTTGCAAGGTTAAATTCGATTTGAATCGTCCGCCTCTCACGAGGATTGAGACTGCTTATCCCTTCTGCCACATTGAGTAAGAAGAGGAACTAATGATAGATAATCTTGTTGAATGATAATCACTACCTTGCTTGCTTAGTGTAGGTGCTAATCTAGAATAATTACTCAACTAGAAGATGAAGGCTAAAACTTGAAAATAGTACATACTCTTTGTTACTTTTCAGCTAAAAATAAACCCAGAGCCTTACAAAGCCTGCATGGGTCTAGTTACGGGCTAAGTATACCCAGCCCCGGGTAAGCCTTGCTGAGTACTAGAATACTCAGCCTTGCTAATGTCTGTTTCAGGTATAACCTTTGAGAATCCCACGGACAACCTTGTGTGGCCAACGTCCGTTCCTTTTGGCTGGTCCGTGGAGTGGGACCCGTCCCCGGCCGGCACAGACCCTCCGGAGTGACACCAGGCCTTGGGCTAAGCTTGATGTTCGCCTTCGCGACGTGTGTAGCCGCGTAAAACTTTTTCTTCTGCTGTGAGTTTAGACAAGCAGTTACACTTGTCAGTTTGAACATGGTTTGTATAGTTTTACTTAGCTTTGAACTCAGTTTGTAATAATGTATATATGGTTGTAAATTAAAAAGTTGATGAGCTATTCTGTGTTGTGAACTCGCCTTCGTGCGAGGTAAACCTGCTTCGATCCTGCTGAACCGTGGTTGTATCGGGCGGAGACCCGACAGACCAAAGGATTGTTCCGTTTGAAGTGCGTTGGGCTGATTACAGTTGTACGGCGATCAATAGCGCACTTGAGCCGGAATAATTCGAGCGGTTCTGCCACAGCTGGTATCAGAGCTGTAGGTTTATCTTTACATCTAGAATAGCTCTTAAAAGGTGTTTTCTGGATAAAAGTTTGCCAACAAATGAAATTACAAAGTACGTTGGATCCGTTAAGGTTGGTGATTAGAACGTAAAGCCCTAAGGGTTTATATGGGAAAATATCAGGTGGCTAATAGTATCTATATATGTATAGATAGTTCTGACTTGCAGCACTACTTTCCGTCAAAACTTAAATTCCTGCACAATCCAACCTTACTTCCTGTAACGACATCTACGTACGGAGGTAAGAAGGTAAGGATCCTCAGCCAACTGAGAGAGCTTGGCCTTCCCGTCGGTGATGCGAACCGAACGCTGTTTCTCAAGCAGTGGCCTACTTGAGATGCTGCCAATATACCAACTTAGGTTGATTACATTGGGAGTATATGGTTCGGCGCAGGGTATGGCGATCGCTGTTCATACCCCCGCATTTTGCGGTACCCCCCGTGAATACGTTGTTTCGATAACGTATGTTAACGTTGTCTGTACGGCGGTAATTGTACAGATGCTGTTTCTATAGTGAACAGTAATGTTTGGGGACGCTTTCATGTCGTGCTGCCATGAAAGGTTCATGAGATATTTATATATCTGTGTGTTCTTCTGCAGGTACACTAACCACGTTTACGCTATTAGGATGCGTAGGGTTTACCGACTAGTTATATATAGTGAGAGACGTATGGTTATGCCACCGGAATTAACTACGTAAGTCCGAAAATATTCGGCAGTTGTTTTGGTTGTGAGGACGAGTAGCGCGTGCATGCATCTTTTGTCAATAAAAGAATTTCATATATGATGGATATGTTGCTTGTATTTGGAATGTGTTAATGATGAGTTAAGGATAGCTTTAAGTTGGGTATCTTATATGGGATCTTAGCTTGCCATCTGATTTCCAGCCTTTGCTGTTAACAGAATTGGTTATCTTGATCTGTTTATCTTGTACTTTCCTAACAAGATAACAAGTTTTACCATTTGCATCCTGGTCGCAGATGGCAGCACCTTCCAATGTTTTCTGGGATCCGGAAGGGCATCTCCACACTAATGCCCTTCACTGGGAGGGTTTTCCCCGCTTGCTATGGGAATCTTTGCAGGCTTTCCATTATACAGAACCCCCTCAGTATGACGCTGTTGAACATGTGGAAGACGGAATCCATAGGGCCCATGTCAGGATGATTATACCTCAGCATCCTTTCCGTTCACAATGGCAGCCTATTGAGATCAGCACGATGGGCTACAGAATTGTGGACACTATTGAAGCAGCGGCCCTAGAAGCCATTTATGCTTTTTGCAGTCAACACCCCGAGGAGGTTGTAGGACAACCTATTGGTTTGTTTGCCACCACAGATCCTAGTGAAGCGGAGCGAGACCTCGGAACAATTCCTGAAAGTCATAGACTGGAAGGTCCACCAGAAGAAGTAGTGCAAGGAATGAGGCGTTATACGGGCGTGCAATACCACTATCACATGCTGCTACGCCGTGAGATAGGCCATCTGATTACTGCTGCGCGAAGTTTCCACGGGGATGCTGCCAGATACTTCACCCAGGCAGACCAACTTCAAGCAGTGGTAATTGAGAAGAATGGAATAATCGCTACTCAAAACGAGACCATCCATCATCGTGAAGATCAGATCAACGAGAGTGATCACATAATCACTCAGCGGGATACTGTTATTGAATTTCTACAGGCACAAGTTCAAGATCTGATCCTTGCAGTGGATGATGCTCAAGCTCAGATTGAAGAATTGCAGCAGCCCCCGATTCCTCCCGTTGCACCTGCAGCACCTGAGGCTGAAGAAGAAGATCCAGAGGAGATTGAAGGAGTCTCAGAACTTGATTCTGAGCATGGAGACCCTGTCATCAGTCCCCATCATTCCTCTTTTGGTAGCCAGTCATCAGTGGGAAACCTTGATGACTTTTAGCACGTCACTCTCCTTGTTGTAGCTGGAAGTAACCTAGGTGGTGTGTAGTTTACCTAGTTATAAAGCCACTTGTTGTATGTGTGGCATGTACTTTTAGGTAAGAGTTTGTAACAGTTTGAGTGTGTGGATGTAAGATGTAAGGATATTAATATCTATGTAGCAATCCAAATCTTGAGTTTTGGTTATCCTATTCAATATCGGTGCATCTGTTACAAATGGATTGAATGGAATATATGTATTACATTTCCATCTGATAATTGCCTATTATCTGAAATTGGAGCAAGATTATGGCTGATAATGATGTCTCCTTTATTTCAGATGGTTGGAGCTACTCGTGGAACCCCGGAAGGATTCCGGGCAGGTCAACCTGGTAGTTCTCAACAACCACCACTGCCACCTCCAAACTTGGCCGAGGTTATGGCCCGGCAGACTGAGCTTCTTAATCAACTTGTGCAAGCTCAGATGGGCCATTTTCAGCAGCAACCTCGAGGCCGAGGAGAACCTCTATCGGCCACTTATCAGGACTTTCTCAGCACCCAGCCTCCTTTATTCCATAAGGCCGATGAGCCTTTGGATGTAGATGCCTAGTTGCGGACTATCGAGTCTAAGTTCGCTTTACTGTCAGCTCCATGTTCAGAGGAGAACAAGGTGCTTTTCGCAGCCCAGCAACTCCGAGGCCATGCACGTCTTTGGTGGGATCAGTTTCATGCAATGCAACCCGCCGAACACGTGGTCATTTGGGATGAGTTTCGGACTGCCTTTCGAGCACATCATATACCAGCAGGACTCATTGAGCGGAAGCTCAATGAATTTTTGAATTTGACTCAAGGTACCCGCACTGTCACCCAGTATGCGCAAGTTTTCAATCACTTGTGCCAGTTTGCGGGATCACATGCGGACACTGATGCCCGCAAATGTAATCGCTTCCGTCGAGGCCTAAACACCAAGCTCAAAGAATGGTTGAATTTAGTGAAGGCCAACGATTTCAATGAGTTGGTCAACATGGCCATTACTCAGGAAGATTGCATCACCGCCCATAGAGCGGAAAAGAAACGAAAAGCACCCACAGGGCCTACAACTCCACAGTCGCCACGGTATCGGTTGGTTCCAAGCAACGCTCCTCGAGCTCCGCCTCGAGGCAATTTACCCGGTAGATGGGTAGCCCGACCTCCCCAGCAAGCACAATTCAACCGACCACCGCTGCCCCAAACTCAACAACAACCCCAACAAGGTCTGCGGCCGAGCTTTCTGCCAGCTACTCCAGGAAACAACAATAATCGTTGTTTCAATTGCGGAAGCCCGTCCCACTTCATTAAAGATTGCCCTCAACCTAGGAAATCATTCCAAGGGCAAACATCTAATCCAAACTACAAGGGCAAGGGTAAGAGACAAGTGGTGCAGGTCCGACAAGGGAGGGTGAATCTCACCACACTCTCCGAACTCCCTGAAGGGGCACCAATACTGACGGGTACACTTTCTATCAACCATTACCCTGTTACTGTTCTTTTTGATACTGGTGCCACCCATAGTTTTATCAATACAAAGTTAGGGACTAAGATAGGCTTGGAAATTTGTCCTGTTAATGGGATATATGTGATAACAACTCCTGGTGGTAATATCTCTGCCAATCACATCTGTAGAGGCGTACCAATTCAAATGGGCAACCATCTGATGAGGGCAGATTTATTATTGTTAGACCTAAAAGGAACGGATGTTCTTTTAGGAATGAATTGGATGACCCAGTACCATATATCCATAGATATCCCTTCCCGCATGGTGGAGATAGGTTCATTCGAGAACGAACCTACTCTTCTTTATCTCCCACCATCGAAGTCGTTCAACTCTTACACCTATGCCGTATCTGGGGTCAAGCTAGAAGATATTCCAGTCGTCTGTGAATATCTAGATGTATTTCCGGATGACTTACCCGGAATGCCCCCAGACAGAGATATCGAGTTCATTATAGAACTCCAACCTGGTACAGCCCCTATCTCTAAGAGACCTTACCGAATGCCTCCTAATGAGTTGGCTGAATTAAAAACCCAACTCCAAGATCTCTTAGACAAAGGCTTCATTCGTCCAAGTGCATCACCATGGGGTTGTCCAGCCTTATTTGTGAAAAAGAAAGACAATAGCTTGAGGCTATGTGTCGATTACCGTCCTCTCAATGCGGTGACTATCAAAAATAAGTATCCTCTACCCCGCATTGATATCCTTTTTGATCAATTAGCAGGAGCCAAGGTGTTTTCTAAAATAGATCTTCGTTCCGGCTATCATCAAATTAAGATTCGACCCAGTGATATTCCAAAAACAGCCTTCTCCACTCGATATGGTCTATACGAGTATCTTGTCATGTCATTTGGTCTCACTAATGCCCCAGCCTATTTCATGTACCTAATGAATTCTGTCTTCATGCAAGAGCTCGACAAGTTTGTCGTGGTCTTCATTGATGACATCTTGATCTATTCTAAAACTCCAGAAGATCATGCTAAGCATCTTCATGTCATCCTTCAGCGATTAAGAGACCACCACCTGTATGTCAAATTCTCTAAGTGTGAATTTTGGTTAGATACAGTCAAATTTCTGGGCCATACCATTTCTGGTGATGGAATATCCGTCGATCCCAGTAAAGTACAAGAAGTGATGGATTGGAAACCCCCGACCTCCGTCCATCAAATTCGTAGTTTTCTCGGTCTAGCTGGCTATTATCGCCGTTTTATTCCTGACTTTTCCAGAATAGCCAAACCTATGACCGAACTACTAAAGAAAGGTGTGAAATTCTCCTGTGATAAAAAATGCGAAGATGCATTTCATCTTCTTAGAAATCATCTTACGACGGCTCCAGTCTTAGCTCAACCAGATGTTTCAAAACCTTTTGACATCTACTGTGATGCATCAGGAACTGGACTTGGTTGTGTACTTATGCAAGACAACCGAGTAATTGCATATGCATCACGAGCACTTAGGGTTCATGAACAAAACTACCCTACTCATGATCTTGAGCTTGCAGCCGTAATTCATGCCCTAAAGATCTGGAGACATCATTTGATGGGCACGAAATGCCACATCTATACTGATCATAAAAGCCTCAAGTACATCTTTACCCAGGCAGATCTGAATATGAGGCAAAGACGCTGGCTAGAACTAATCAAAGATTATGATTTAGAGGTACACTATCATCCCGGCAAGGCTAACGTTGTTGCCGACGCCCTCAGTCGCAAGGCACATTGCTCCTGCTTGTCCGTTGAAGCGTTCAACGAGACTCTCTGTTGGGAAATGAGAAAGCTCAATCTAGAGATCATTTCCCAAGGTGACTTAAACCATCTTTCGGTTGAAGCCACACTTAGAGATAGTATTGTTCTAGCGCAACAGTGTAATAAAGGGATCAGAATCATTAAACAGAAGATAAAACAAGGAGAAGGGAAGTATAAATGCTTCCGAGTTGATCCTAAAGGGGTTTTATGGTTCAACGAACGTATTGTTGTACCCAGGGACCATAAGCTCCGCAGGCAAATCATGGACGAAGCCCACTTGTCCAAATTCTCTATACATCCCGGCAGTACGAAGATGTATCAGGATCTGAAACAGAACTTTTGGTGGACTCGTATGAGGCGAGAAATTGCCAAATATGTGTCGGAATGTGATATCTGCCAAAGAGTCAAAGCCAGTCATTTGAAGACTGCTGGTATCCTTCAACCCCTAACTATTCCCTTATGGAAGTGGGAGGATATCAGTATGGACTTTATTGTTGGCTTGCCCAACACTTCTCGGAGGCATGACTCTATTTGGGTAATCGTTGATCGATTAACCAAGACTGCACATTTCCTTCCCGTGCATACCACATATAATGCCAAAAGGTATGCCGAGATTTATCTAGATCAAATTATTCGACTCCATGGAGTACCTAAAACGATCATTTCAGATCGTGGAGCACAATTTGTTGCTAGGTTCTGGGAGCAGCTCCATGATGCTCTTGGGACTAAATTAATTCGAAGCTCCGCCTATCATCCCCAGACGGATGGGCAAACTGAGCGAATAAACCAAATTCTGGAAGATATGCTCAGAGCTTGTGTACTCCAATTCGACAAAAATTGGGATAAGTACTTGTCACTAGCAGAATTCTCTTACAACAATAGCTATCAGACAAGTATTAAAATGGCCCCCTTTGAAGCATTATACGGTCGCCGATGCCGAACTCCTTTAAATTGGTCACAAACCGGCGAGCGTAAAGTTTTTGGGCCCGATTTAGTTGAGGAGGCAGAGGATAAAGTCAAGTTTATCCAAGACAATCTAAAGGCCGCCCAATCTCGACAGAAAAGCTACGCGGATATACGAAGAAGACCGTTACAGTTTCACGTCGGAGACTTCGTATATCTTCGAGTATCTCCTATCCGAGGTGTTGAAAGGTTCGGTGTAAAAGGGAAACTTGCTCCTCGATACATCGGACCCTTTGAGATCCTTGAAATCTGTGGACTTGTAGCTTACCGTCTCCAACTTCCACCTCAATTAGCGGCCATCCATAATATCTTTCATGTATCCCAACTTAGAAAGTGTGTTAAGATCCCCACCGAAATCATCGATTCCCAAGCTATCGAAATCGAACCAAATCTGACCTATCCGGAACATCCCATCAGAATCCTTGACACTAAAGAGAGAAGTACTAGAAGAGAGACCACCAAAATGTATAAGATTCAATGGAACCATCACACAGAGGAAGAGGCAACATGGGAAACCGAATCTTATCTCCAACGCAACTTTCCCGATTTCTCCCAAACCAATCTTCGAGCTTGATCTTCTTATCCTATCCTGCTTCGGAATCTCGGGACGAGATTCTTTTTAGAGGGGAAGGCTGTGACACTCAGGTATTTAGCTTGGTCACACATTAAAGTCTTGGTATGCTCGTATGTTTAAAATATGGCAAATGTGTATTTTATGTATGCAACATTATGGAAGAAGTGATGTTTATGTAAATAATATTAACTAAAGGTCCTTTTATGCAAATTGGATGGAGATGAGGGAAAAGTTTAAAAGTATAAGGGTTATTTTGCAAAAAGTAGTATCTGTGGTTAAATTGCAAAAATATATGTGAAATTACCATAGGGTGTATGTGCAAAAGTAATTTTACTTAGGGATTTACATAAAATATGAAATTATTACTAATTCTAGGTTATTTCCAAAACTATTGCTCAAATGTAGATGAACCTTAAAGAGAAGTTGTAGAGTTTGAAAAACCATGCACTTTTGCTTTTTGGACCATCTTCATTTGAGCATTGGTTTAAAAGTTGTAAGTCCTTTTCAGTTAAGTCCCTGCTTTTCTCTGAATTTGCAAAACAGACCCTGGTTCAGTTCATCCCCTTCTCCCTCCTGGCGCCTCTGTTTTCCCCCTGCTCTGCCTCCCCTGTTCCTCTGCCGCCGGCGTAATGCGCCGCCCTGGCTCACCGCCGGCCATCTCCTGTGCCCCTTCCCCCGGTCCACGCGTCGCCCCTCTGCTCGGCCACCGCTTCACGCCCCCCCTTGCTGGCGTTTTGCCCGCGCGCCACGGCGCCTGCAGCACTGCCGCGCCGCTCTGGCCGAACCGCCGGCGCCGCCTCCCTATCCTGTGCTCAGCTGTGTGCTCTCCCTCATCCATCCCCTAGAGGAGCCGTGCGTGCCCTTCAAGGTCCAGCCGTGCTCCTCCCTCTGTGGAATCTCCCTCTCCTCCTCCCGGTGAACCACAACCCCGAAGCGCCGCCGCCCTTTTGCTGCCGGAAATCCTCACTACCCGCGCAGCCCCACCCCGATTCCACCGGCCCAGAACCTCCCCACCTCCTCCCCTTGCTCCACGTCGTGACCCACACCAGCCCCGACCCCTCCTCCCGCCGGAATTGCTCCACCCCGAGCCGCCCCTCCATTTGCGCCGCCGAGCTCGGCACTACCGTCGGCAGCTCGTCTCGCCGCCTCTCCGACCAAGCCAAGTATGGAATAGTTCCCCCGTGCTCCAGTGTTGCTCGTGCGCGCTTTAGGTCTCCTTGTTCACCGGCCGTTCGCCGGGAACGGCGTCGCGCCGCCACGGCCGCCGCCTATTCTCGCCGTCGGTGGGAATTTCTTTATACCCGTGGAGTTCTCCTTGGCCCTTTGTGTTCCCCACCCCTAGTGGTCGTGCTTGACCGGCCCCTCACCGTCGGCGACCTCGCCGCCGGTGGGAACGCACCGGAGGCCGAGCCTCCAGCCATGTCGGGGCCGGGCAAGGACCCTTTTGCAATTAGGAAGTTTAGTCTGAGGGCCCGGATGTAATTTTACCGAGACCCCCCCCTAAGGTTTCTATTATTTCATGTGTATGTGTTCTCTGCTTTGCAAAATTCATAACAATTCATAGAAAAATCCAAAATAGCAAAACTAGTTTTGTTAGAAAATAGATTTCAAACTCTATGACTTTTGTTAATAGAGTTGAGTTTGAAACAAAATATTTCTACCTGTGTTTTAAATCCAAGATTAAGGGGTAATGTACACTTAACATTGTCATTTCATGTTTGATTACTTATGAAACTTTGCATAAAATGTTCTATGAATTCTAAATAACTTTGTGCAAGCTACAAACTTAACTTTGATTTAAACTTAACCTCTTTTATTTTGAAACTTTTAAATTTGAAATAAACCCAATATATAACCTTTCTCCAATTAGAATCTTTCATTATCCACTAATATGATATTTTATAATGTTAATGTATAATCAAATCTCTATAATCTTTTATTTGAAAGTTTTGAATTCAAATTTTAGTCCATTTCAAATTTAATGCAAATATTTTAGCTTCTATTACAATAAACTTTACCATATCTATGGTGTTTAAATCTAAAACCTCTTTAGTTTACGTATGATTGTGTGCTATTTGGGTGAGTTATAATATTTGAACTGTGAAATTCTAAAATTAAATTCTACCTTATTTACTTTTTTTTGCATCTCATATAGAGTCAACGACACTCGACGACGGGGACTACGAATTGGTCTTAGGGCAAGACCAAGGCTTTTCAGAAGATCCAGCACAAGTCGTCGAAGGACTAACTGAAGCTCCGAACCCGAGTTCGGAACCTCTGACTCTCCTACCCCCACCCTCACTTCAGAAGGCAAGCCCCGGACATATCCCACTACTTTATTTACACTACAATTTATGTCTATCTATATTATATCTTGCATTAAGTCTAGGAATTGAAGTGCAACCCTAGATGCATGAATCCTAGGAATCCAATGTAATGCTCCTGAGTCCTTATCGGATAGATGCTCCGCTAATAGGACCGGTAGAAGTCGGGTGATTTCCTGTCACTCGCGCGATATAGGAGTTGCATGTTTACATTTCTGCAACCACTATAAGGATGACGGACAGGGTCATGTGCTGTGTCATGACCTGGAAGTTTACCCTGTCTGTTTCGATGAAAAGTTTTAAGGCCGAAATGTTTGGTAGTGGTGGCTAAGTTTTTGAAAGTACTAGCCACAATGCCGTGAAATATGGTAAGCGGTAAGCCTAGTACCCGATTGGCCCGGCAAATGGACGCGCTCCCACCACTCGACTTTTATTTTATGTTTACACGCACCGACGTGTGGGAGTACGTTCTGCAAGGCAGACAGGAATACGGGTTTTGTAGTCGCGCTACAGACGTATGTCCTGTACACATTGGGTGTGCGTACGGTCCTGCAGTCGCTTGTGGTGGCCCCGATCCATAACCCGGAATATGAGGGAAACGGTTGCTTGGAACACCCTGTCGGTACTCCGAGCGTGTGGGTTAGGTTTACCTTGCAAGGTTAAATTCGATTCGAATCGTCCGCCTCTCACGAGGATTGAGACTGCTTATCCCTTCTGCCACATTGAGTAAGAAGAGGAACTAATGATAGATAATCTTGTTGAATGATAATCACTACCTTGCTTGCTTAGTGTAGGTGCTAATCTAGAATAATTACTCAACTAGAAGATGAAGGCTAAAACTTGAAAATAGTACATACTCTTTGTTACTTTTCAGCTGAAAATAAACCCAGAGCCTTACAAAGCCTGCATGGGTCTAGTTACGGGCTAAGTATACCCAGCCCCGGGTAAGCCTTGCTGAGTACTAGAATACTCAGCCTTGCTAATGTCTGTTTCAGGTATAACCTTTGAGAATCCCACGGACAACCTTGTGTGGCCAACGTCCGTTCCTTTTGGCTGGTCCGTGGAGTGGGACCCGTCCCCGGCCGGCACAGACCCTCCGGAGTGACACCAGGCCCTGGGCTAAGCTTGATGTTCGCCTTCGCGACGTGTGTAGCCGCGTAAAACTTTTTCTTCTGCTGTGAGTTTAGACAAGCAGTTACACTTGTCAGTTTGAACATGGTTTGTATAGTTTTACTTAGCTTTGAACTCAGTTTGTAATAATGTATATATGGTTGTAAATTAAAAAGTTGATGAGCTATTCTGTGTTGTGAACTCGCCTTCGTGCGAGGTAAACCTGCTTCGATCCTGCTGAACCGTGGTTGTATCGGGCGGAGACCCGACAGACCAAAGGATTGTTCCGTTTGAAGTGCGTTGGCTGATTACAGTTGTACGGCGATCAATAGCGCACTTGAGCCGGAATAATTCGAGCGGTTCTGCCACACTTCCTCACCGGGAAACCCCTCGCCGATGAGCCCCTCCTCGCGCTGCCTCGGCCGCCGTGGGCATTCCACCTCCGGTCACCCCCTCTTCCTCCAAGCCACCCCTGGACGCGCCTTGAGCTCCTGATGCTCGTGGGCCAGTTCTTCTCCACCCCCGACACCACCCCTCGCCGGAATTTGGCCGGCGATGTCCCTGCCTTTCTTCCCCGATGAGCCAGGGACCTATTTGCTTTGATTTGAAAACTTCTAGGGTCTTAGCTGCAAGATTCCAGAGCCCCCCCCCCCCCAATTCAAAGCTGTGAACTTCAAAAATATGTAGAAAATTTAGAAAAATGCCAAACCAGTTTTGTTTGAATCCTTCAGTTAAATTAGACTACTTTTATATAGGGGTTTTGAGCTGAATATGTCTGGTTTTTGATCTAGGTTAAATAATCGGAAATAGGTTCTTTAATTAGATCTTTTGATCCATAGTTGTGCTGTAGCTGAATTTTGAAACTTAGGTTGTATGTCCCATGTGTAGTTCTGTGTAAAAGTTTCGAGTTCTTTACTGCTCAATTGCTTAGAAATTCGAGTACCATTGTTGTATGTTGATGAAATGTTTAGATTTTATTTAAGGATGCTTCTGATATTTTTTGTATCTTAAATTTATACCCTAGCTAAATTTTTGTATGTGTAATCCATAGTAAAAGTATTAGGATTAGTAGTAGGCTATACACCAAGTTATGGATTTATGCTTGTTTTCAAAGATAATTCATTTATGCTAGTTTTTTCTTATGAAAAATTATGAAAATATTTTGAGGTGTTTCCCTTGAGTAGTGTAACCTGTTCACAGAATTTCAGAACAAGATCTTGTATATATCTACAGTTATAAATAACTCTTAATCTGTTAGTGCTGTTTTTGTTTATTTTTGTGGCATAGTTTCTTTAAAGATAAAATCTTGATAAATTTGCAGTAGCTTAGACATAGCTTTATCCGTAGCTGATAAAAGTTTCAGCCCCAGTGCTATAGTATTTTGTTCTGTAAAAATGAAACATGTTCTAGGTGTTAACTGTTTGAAATAATTCTTCTGATTTATTTACTACATAAAATGTTTTGAAAATTTTAAGGTAATTTTGATTCTGTTTTTTCTATTTGTTATAATTTTTGTAGCATCAGATCATAATCCTAAGATCAGATGCTTATAGTTTATAAACCATAACTATTAGGTTAAAATGAAACCAATCCTAGTTATTTTATGAATTTAAACATGTTGTTTAGTGTAGTTAACTAGGTTAGTTTATACTCGATAAATGACTGCCCAGTAGAAGAGTAAATGATATGTTTGATGAGTGAACTATGTTTTCATTGGATTACAACTTTAGCGTGAAATAGAATAAAAGTCTATGCATCTTCTAAACTGCATAGTTTACATCACATGTAGACTTGACACTTCTCGCCGACGGAGATTATCAGATCCTCCCGGAACCCGAAGTGGAAATTTCTGAAGGCCCCGAGAATGTCGTCGGAGATTTAACTAAAGGCCCGAACCCGAGTTCGGAAGAGTTTATTAACGTCTCTGACCCCAGCCTCACCAGTGAAGGTAAGCCCCGGTGCATAACCCAGTATTTCAAATTACTACATTTATGCAATCCTATATGTATATATTATATCTTGCATTAAGTCTAGGAGTTGAAATGGAACCCTAGATGCATTGAGACTAGGAACCTACGTATTATGCTTGAGTCCTTATCGGATAGATGCTTTGCTAATAGGACCGGCAGAATCGGATGATTTCCTGTCACTCGCGCGATATAGGAGTTGAATGTTCACTATTCTGCAATCACTATAAGGATGATGGACGGGGTCATGTGCAGTATCAAGACTCGGAAGGTTACCCCGTCTGTGTTGATAAAAGTTGATAAGATCGCAGTGTGTGGTAGTGGTGGCTAAGCGTTTTAAAGTACTAGCCACATGCCGTGAAATATGGTAAAGCGGTAAGCCTAGTAACCAATCGGCCCGAGGGGTGGACATACCTCCCACCACTCGTAATTTGGTTTTTCTCACGCACCGACATGCGGAAGTACGTTCCGCGCAACGGACAGGAGTACGGTCATGTAGTCGCGCTACAGACGTATGTCCTGCACAATTGGTGTGCGTACGGTCCTACAGTCGTTTGTGGTGGCCCTGTTCCACGAGTCGGAATGAAAGGCAAACGGTTGCTTCGGAACTATCATTGGATGTTCCAAGCGTGTGAGTTAGGTTTGCCTTGCAAGGTTTGGAAATTTGATTCAGAATCGTCCGTTTCTCGCGGAGATTGAGACTGCTTATTCCTTCTACCACATAGAGTAAGAACAGTAACCATTATGGAATAATCTGGATGGATGTTAATCTCTACCCTGTTTGTCTAGTATAGGTGCTTACCTAGAATGGTTAATGAAACTAGAATCTAAAAGCTAAAATATGAAAGTTAGCTCATACTCTTTGTTGCTTTTCAGCTCAAATTAAACCCAGAACCATTTCAAGCCTTCATGAGTCTAGTTACAAGGCTAATATACCATGAAGCGGTTAAGTCTTGCTGAGTATTAGTATACTTAGTCTTGCTAGTCTATTTTTCAGGTATGACCTTTGAAAACCCCACGGATAGTTCCGCATGGCCAACTTCTGTTCCGTTTGGCTGGTCTGTGGAGTGGGATCCGTCCCTGGCTGGCAGTGACCCTCCTGAATGACGCCATGCTTCGGGCTGAGTGTGGTGTCAACCTCCGCGACGTGTGTAGTCATGTGTTAATTTTCTTTCGCTGTGAATCTGGACAAGCTGTATAGCTTGTCATTTTAAACAATATTTGTATAAGTTTACCTTAAGTTTGAAACGGTTTGTAATAATGTTTAATATGTTGTGGATTAAAAGTTGGTGAGCTGTTGTGTGATTGTAAACTCGCCTTCGTGCGAGATAAACCTGCTTCGATCCTATTGAACCGTGGTTGTATCGGGCGGAGACCACGACAGACCAATGAGTTGTTCCGTTTGAAGTGCGTTGAGTTAATATCTGCTGTATAGCGATGACTAGTGCACTTGAGCTGGAATAATTCATGCGGTTCTGCCACAATACCCATGTAATCTAATTAATAGTAACCCTTCTATTCTCATTTAATTTTTTTGTTGCAGTTGCCGCATATTCAAAAAGCTGACAGATCCATAAGCAAAGAAGATATTGATGACATATGCGCCGACATGTGTAGATTCATCCATCGCGACATCTATCATGAGAGAGGATTGTACTATAGCGATGAAAGCGAATTGGGTGGAGACAAGTGTCGTCACCTTCGCGACCTTATTTTGTAACATGAAACATGAATGCATCATATCAGTTGTGTATATGTATTAATATATAAAATTAACTAGTTAAATATATAATATTAATTAATTAATATTATAAGTATGAAAATAAATACACCAACTGTATTTGCAATGGCCGAAATACAATTGTCAAAATTGGTGGAAAAATTAAATAGGAAAATTGGTGGGAATTTAAATTTGAAAACTGGTGGGAACATTTGAGCTGATGCGGACAGTGATGTTTTGTGTTGGCGAGCATTGAGCTATTTGTGTTGCCGTTTGAGCAGCTGCTAGCACATATGAAAACCCGCCAGCACAGATTGATCTGTACTGGCGGTCAGTAACTGCCAGTACAAATCTGTATTTGTGCTGGCCGAGAGTTCCTGGCGGGCACTCAGCCCGCCAGCACAAAGCCAATTTGGCCGCAGGCGAAAACGGTTTCTGTACTAGTGTAACATATTGAGATGCAGGGGGTTTTTAAAAATCCCTATCTTGTAGGTGTCTTTTCCATTTTTCTTTTTCTATTCACATGGCTTATGCTTTGTGTTCAAAACACAGTGCTAAAATAATGCATATCCTTACAAGAGGTGTAAGTCGCGTCAAACTAGTTACTTCTAGCTACCTTGAGAATGCCACCTCGCGCCGAAGCAACTATTGATGTGGGACTACCCGTCACCACACCATCCAAGCCAATGTGGCACCGCACTTGTGCTAGCCACCTTAGCCCACCATAGCCTTGTCATCTTCACAATAGCTTCTGATCCACGATCTCGCATGTTCCACCAATTAATTACGACACAAAAGTCATTCTTACCATCCACTGTGCCTATACCTTCTTTCCTACCACAATCTAATGCAGCATTGCCCACTACGGCGCTATGCTATATCAAAGCTCTAACAACCACAGTCGTTGTGCTAGTAGCACTATCACAACCATGCACCACCCACACCACAGGGTCAAAGAACCAGCCAAAGCTACTATCGCAAAACTATTGTGCCTTCATCCGCAAAACCCTTCCCACTGCAACAACTTTGCCACGGTAGCACCTCCTGAGTTCGGGTTGGGACAGAGGAGGGAGATGATGGGTGGGGGCCACCCGTCAGCGGTCCACATCATAACGGGCCGTGGTGGCCTGAGCTGAGTCCGGAGGGGAAAGGTGTGCGGAGAGGGAGTGGAGAGGGAGATGCGGCCCCGGAAGTAAAAGAAGAAAAAATTAACGAAGGAAAAAAGTTGGAAAAGAAGAAATAATGCTCACATCCTAAGATTGAAAATTTTGGAGTGTGATAGCTGATCGATGAGCCCTCGAAGCTCGGTCTAGTCCTATCCTCCAACTCAATTCAATTTTTAATAAAGATTTTTATCAATTGACGTAAATACTCTCTCCATTTAAAATTATAGGTTATTTTGATATATTTTTAGATATACAGTTTTTGAGATATATTTAGATATAATGTATATTTAGATGCGTAGTAAAATTATAAATTTTGAAAAGTTAAAATAATCTGCAATTTGGAATGAAGGTAGTACAACTGTCTGTTTTATGGGCTGAGGTGATAGTAAATCAGAAAATACATATTGCGACCGCTCTGCCGCGTGGGAGCTGGGCCACAGTGGAGAGCACATGGCAGGTTTACAATGTTTGTCATCAGCATGCATGCATGATAAGTGATTGGCAGGATTTTTAAAATTTATATCTCAGGGCCGGATAGCAAAACGACAGAGAATATTATATAGATGTCTGTCATAGTGAAGAGGAGCTATTATTGGGATCATACTCTACTATACTGAAACATGTTTGGATCTTAGAAAAAAAAACAAAAAGAGAAAGAAAGCCTGCTGCTGATTCACGCTCTTTGATCTGCAGGTGGCAATCAATCAGATGGCATGCATGTTCCGGTGTCGTACCGGCGGGATGCCGACGACCGGAGACTGGGAGAAGCGGAGACCCACGAGTTGCATGTGCTTCACGTAGACCTGTGTGCTCCGTCAAAGTCACCCTTGAGAAATGAAACCAGACAAGCACAATGTTAGGTGAGGTCATCATGACACTAACGGCTCTATGATGTTTAAGGAACGGCTGCTGGGACCGGGAGAGAGAAAAGATGACGCGGAACACCGGTACTTAGACCCTTAATACACTTGGCATACTGTTGGTATTTGTTAGCGTTATCACCAGAATTGTTAGTCCGTAACGATGGAAAAAAATGCCGTGGTAGTATGTCTTGATGATTATAGATTGGATCTGCAAGTGCACGGATATACCGTTGCAGCATTTCACCCGAAGAGTATTCAGGTATCATTATTTATATTTTCCTGTAGGATAGCATGGGTGTAAAAGAGTTTACTAGGTACATAAACAGGACATTATGAATAAGCTATAGACTATATTTCATACATAGTTAAGTTATGATAGAAGATATAAATAAGGGTAATGTGACACACACAAGCCAAACTCAAGATAAAGAATAATGAATAAACCAAAGGTTAGTGGGAGCATACAAAGAATTTCCTAAAAACATCTATTCATACAAGTAAGGGTTATACAAGATACATGGTTAGGGCTCAGAGCTAAGGCTCGGGATACCCTGGAGAATGTCCCGCACCGGTGTACAAGCAGTCCCGTTATATCTTTCAGAACTCCTACAACATACCCGAACGTGGGGGACTACACTAACCACGGCAAAGCTGCCGTAGCGGACGGATATGGCTGTCACCACCTACCGTCTGCCCCTACAACACCGTAGAGCATGGTCATATCCGAAGAATCCCGCATACTCAGGCACCACACCTGTGTATGAGGTCACTACCCTAGTGTCCCCGGGTCTCCCACCCTTCGATGGACAAATAAAGCGCTAAGGCAAGCCCAAAGGCGCAACAAACTGATATCCTTACTTAGAACATCTGACCTAACCACATATAAAGCATAACTTATGGAAGAACAAGGCATGGTATGATAAACTATCAAAATAGCATAGCAACCATGACTAAACTTTACATTACGAATAGGATACTGAAAAGTCGAATACAAAGCCGTACTGGAGGCTGAGGATTGCTCAACAACCTTGACTAGCTCCACTACCATAAGGATTACGAGTCACAAAGTGAGAGAGGGAGAGAGGCTCTAATGTGTGGTGTGTGTGAATAAGGGGGGAGGCCTCCTTTTATAGCCTCCAAGGGCGGTTCCCGCAATCTTTATGTATGGAAACCTTAGCCACGGCCTTGAGGAAGTGTAGAGGGTACTCCATGTCAAAATGCACCTGGACGGGAGTCTATCTGGGTTCGGTTGACCCAAGGGTTCGGCTGACCCCAGGTGGAGCATCTCCGGCTCTACCTTCCTCTAGCTAGCTGACATGTGGGTCCTAGCGATGATCCTTGGTGATTTGTACCTTGGCGCGCCGATTTGGTCTTGTTTGTGGGCCCTCTTTGTAAGTGTGACGCAGGATAGGATCTTCTGCGTACTTCTGTTGCATCTTCTGCGTGTTTTCTTCTTATTCTGGACTTGTATTCCTAAAATCAAATATCTTCCAATACATGTGGAACTAGGTTATCATAAATGAAATATGTGAGTAAGAGGTATGGTTTTCCTTTATTTCTGAGTATAGTTGACAGTCAGATTTCAGATATAAGGATCGTCAACACATACAATCCCAAATGAGTGTCTCTAATGTGGTTTTTTATCTACCATTATTACAAACTTTCACTACTACAAAAGCAATTCATAGGGGTGCTCCGTTTTTCTTCTAGGGGAGGGTTAAAAAGTAAACCGCTCCTTTTCTCCTACAAAAGGAGTAGGGTTACTATAGCACCCGACCCGCTCCTGTAAAAGTATTTTTAGAGGTAGGTGATGCCATAACCCGCCCTTGGAAATGGGGCTCATTTTTAGGGGCGGGTGATGGGGCCTTGTTTGATAGACTGTTTGATGTTTATGATGATTTTGATGATGCTGACTGCGACGATGAAGATGTTGGTGGATGTTATGATGATGGTGTCGACGGGGAGCCTATCGATGGTGGTAGTGATGATAGTAGTGGGCGAACTTGATGAT
This sequence comes from Panicum hallii, assembly GCF_002211085.1. Taxonomy (NCBI): domain Eukaryota; kingdom Viridiplantae; phylum Streptophyta; class Magnoliopsida; order Poales; family Poaceae; genus Panicum; species Panicum hallii. Next base: position 19,493,671 of record NC_038043.1, read on the forward strand.
GGTGATTTTATGAGCCAATTGTTGCATCACACCAAAGCGGAGCTATTGGTTGGTAGTGCAAAGGGGTTAGCAAACTTCGAGATGGTGAAAAAAATCAGCGGAGCAAAATATATACGAGTGATCAAAAAGATATCCGAAACACTAAACCGTGCTTTGTTTCATACTTGTGTTGTTGACCCTAAATGCTAAGCACAGTTGGTCAGACGGTAGTTTCAATTATCTCGTGCGTATCTTGGCTTGGTTGCTTCCAACGTACAATAAAGTGCCTGCCAACACATATCGAGTAAAGAAGCTTGTCATCTCGTTCACGATGGGTGTGGAATGAATTCATTCATGCCCAATCATTGTATTTTGTATCATAGGGATACTATCAAAGACTTGGACAAATATGTTGTATGTTCTATAAGTCGATATTAAAACAATGCCGGTTATTGTGGTTGCGACAATCAAGGTCTAGCCGATGGGAACAAAAGGAAGAGGAAGGGTGCAACAAATAGTGCTGCCTCTGTTGAGCCAGCAGACACTACTTTAGGCATCTTTGAGAAGCAGAGCAGAATTCCTGACATGGTTATGTGGGACCTCCCAGTTGCTGATCACCAGATGTGTTTCTTCTCCAACCCAAAGGATGCTGAACTGAGGCTGGTGGGATACAGATAAGTGAAAGAAGGGCGACGGAAAGCTTCGACATCCGGTTGATGCTCGCCAGTGGAAGAAGTTTGATGAGTAGTATTATTTGGAATTTGGAAAGGACCCGAGTAATGTTCAATTTGTGTTGAGTACGGATGAAATGAATCCGTTTGGTGAAAGGACTAGCACTCACAGCACGTGGCCAGTGATCTTGACAATGTACAACCAGCCTAATGGTTGTGCAAGAAGAGAAAGTATCTTTTGCTATCCATCCTTATACAAGGCCCCAAGCATCCTAGCATCGATATAGATATTTTTCTTAACCTCTAATGCAAGAGATGAAAATTTTATGGATGAAGGATATTGATGTCATTGATGGTTTCACACAGCATCCCTTTAATCTAAGAGGCATTATCTTTATCACCATCCATGATTACCAAGCATTGTTTGTCCTTTCAAGACAGATCAAAGGTAGGACGGGATGCATGGTCTATGTGGATGGTACTGTATCCTCTTTCTTGGAAGGTTGTAGAAAGGTAGTTTACCTTGGGTACATGCGCTTCTTGGTGGAAGGACATCGGTACCAAAGTAAGAAGTTCTACAATTTTTTTATGGCAAACCTGAATTAAATTCTGCTCCGATAAAATGAGATGGCATTATGTTTTCAAAATGGTCAGGACCATCCAGGTCACTTATGGGAAGATGACGAAAGATGGAAAGAAAAGAAACAGAGATAAGGCACCTACCAATGGCATACCATTTAAGAAACAATCCATCTTCTACAAGTACTTGCCGTATTGGGCAGATTTTTAGATCTACCATGAAATGGATGGTATGCACCTGAAGAAGAATGTGTAAGGTAACTCAATTGGGCTCCTTCTGGAGACATCACCCAAGATAAAGGATACATTGAAGTCACGTGAAGACTTGGTAGCCATGAAGATAACAGAAGATCTTCACCCTATGGATAAAGGGAATGGAAGATAAGAACTTCCCCTAGCTAGCTACAATTTGACACATGATGAGAAGAAGGCAATGTGCGAGAGCTTACTGTCAGACCCGGGCACACGGGACTGTGCACATGACGTACTTTTCCTAGGATACGGATGGGACATGTCCCTCGCCCTACATCTGTTATAACTACTCGTAGTGTAGTAGGACTACTCATACAGTAGTGAAACTAGCCGGATATAATAGGGAACTACAAGAAAAGTACTCGGGTAGGACTCTAGGGCTTGTACCCGACTAGGACTTCCATGTAAACCTATCCCCCCAGACTATATAAGGGCGGATAGGACCCCCTCCAAATAGGGAATCATCCAGGAGATCACCCGATCACCACCTGAGGAAATACAAACCACACAGGATGTAGGGTATTACTCTCTTAGCGGCCTAAACCTATCTAAACCTTGTGTTCCTTGCAGCTTTGAGTTTCTGATCTCGACGACACCCTACCTACAAACTCACCACCTCGGGGGTATCTCTCGTTGGGCGTAGCGGTAAAACACCGACAACTGGCGCGCCAGGTAGGGGTGTTCATCGAGCATCCATCGGAGAACTCGATGGCATCGCTCAGCTTCACCAGCACCGTGCTCGACGAGGGCACAACTCTCATCTTTGGCTCCTGGATCTGCATTGCCAATGGCTTGGGTGGCTTCAACAGCCACCTAGTCAACTCCAGGAAGTCGGAGGCCACTATAGCAACTCGACGCAGCAACATCAACTACTTCATC